>NC_082715.1:11739478-12402395 GCF_030144855.1 Hypanus sabinus | reverse complement strand
ACTATTGCCCCTCATCAGTTCTATTCATCATTACCTCTGCCCTGGTGCCTGCTCTCCAAGACAGCAAAATTTGAACAGTTCATTTTAAAGTTTTAACTATATTTATCCTGGTCCCTCACTTTTCCTATATCTACCTCCGGCTCCACCGAGAGACCAGAATTATGAGGGGAAGTGAGACCGTTTGCACTGACGAAAAGAAACCTTAAAATCAATTTTATGGGTGGATACATGAAAGCAGGTGGAAAAGACACAGTAATTTTCAATGCGTTAGCAAGAGAAAATGGTCTTTAACATAGAATAAGAATATTGAAGAGACAGGATTAAAGTAATTCACTGAGAGATAGAGACTGGAATCGGGTTGCAGGGTGGAGGAGAAAGGAGGTCTAAGGAGCTCCTCTCCGCTAGACTGCGGGTCACCCGTGGACAAGTGTAGCATCTGCTTAGCCCCTTCCCCATCCCCACTTGATCAGAGTCGCATGAAACCATGGTTGTATGAGCAGCTGGTGCATATCACAAGTCGTGGTTATGCGACCACTGACACCAGGCAGATATTCTCTGAAGAGTATTGATAATGCCTGGGGTCACCCATCTTGTAAAGACACTGCCTAGAAGAACGCAATAGCAAACCACTTCTGCAGAAAAATTTACCAAGAACAGTCATGGTCGTGGATAGAGAGAAGACCATAATCGCCCATATCATACAACACGGCTCACAATGATGACTGGACATTATGGCATGATTCATTATCCAGTAATATTAACACATTTAGAAGAATCCTGGTGTTTTTCGGGCACTTAAATTCCTTTTTTTTATGACAAAACTTGTTGCTGTTGGGATACCAACAGAGACTATATTTCATTAGGAGTTTGAGGATATTTAGTATGGCGTGTGGCCAAGTGGTTAAGGCGTTGGACTAGCGATCTGAAAGTCGTGAGTTCGAGCCCCAGCCGATGCAGTGTGTTGTGTCCTTGAGCAAGGCACTTAACCACACATTGCTCCAGTCCACCCAGCTGAAAATGGGTACCTGCTAAATGCTGGGGGTTAACCTCGCGATGGACTGGCGCCCTATCCAGGGGGGTGGTGGTGAAGAAGCATTCTAACAAGCTGTATCACCGTCTTGTATGGTGGGGGGGGGGGGGGGGGGGAGTTGGTGAAGCTACTGCATAGCATCAAAATAAGCTGCAGAGAGTTGAAAAATTTTTCAGCTCCATCAAGTGCACTAGCCTCCGTTGTGTCCAGGATATCTTCAATGACTGAGGCCTCAGAAAGGCAGTGTCCATCATTAAGGATCCCCATCACCCAGGGCATGCCCTCTTCTCGTTGCTGTCATCAGGAAGGAGGTACAGAAGCCTGAAGGCACACGTCATAAGCCATTACAGACACAGGCCCTTTGGCCCATCTAGTCCATGCCAAACTGTTATTTTGCTTGGTCCCATTGGCTTGCACTCTTCATATCCCTCCCATCCATGTACTTACCCATAACTTTTCTTAAATGTTGAAATCAAACCCACATCCACCACATCCATTGGCAGCTCATTCCAAACGCTCACCACCCTCTGAGTGAAGAAGTCCCCCCTCAGGTTCCCTTAAAGAGTCATAGAGAACTATAGCACAGAACCAGGCCCTTCGGCCTATCTACTCTGAACCATTAATCTGCCTAGTGCCGTTGACCTGCACCTGGACCCTAGTCCTCCATATCCCTCTCATCCATGTACTTGTCCAAGCTTCTCTTAAACATTGAAATCAAACCTGCATCCACCACTTCTCTGGCAGTTTGCTCCACATTCACATCACCCTTTGAGTAAAGAAATTCCCTCTTGAGTCCCCCTTCACCCTGAACCCATGTCATTTAGTTGTAGTCTCAGCCAACCTCAGTGGAAAAAAATCCTGCTTGCATTAACCCTATCTATACCCTCATAATTTGGAGTTAGAATTCTTCAACACTCTGCAATTCCTAGGATCCTAAAAACATCAAAATAGTTAGGCAGGATAACATTCTGGCAAATTGCTTTGCTGAGATTGCTGGGTGACAGAAACTAAGACATTAAGCAGCTGTGAGCATCTGCTTGTTTTGGCCTCGACCCCCTGCCAATATTTATGGTGTGTTTGACCTTCAGTTCAAACTCACAGAATGAGGAATGTAGACATTTACTTGTAAATGGTCATTTTTTCCCCATCCGGTTGTAGCACTAATTGCCTTCTGCGTTACACTCAAATGTTTGGTATGTTAATTGTTTTAATGTAACCTACATGCCAGATTTATTGCAATTTTGAATGAAACAGTAAAGAAAACTTCTACTTAAAAATCAGTTCATTGTACAATTTGTTGTCATTCCAGAACATGTTATCAAACACGAAACAAAGAGCAAGATTGTGTTTCTGTATGACGTTTTGGTGAGGGCCCATTTGGAACACTGCTCTTTCAATTGAGCTCCAAATACTTCTGGCTTCTTCCACTTCACTCTCTGCTTGAATGTGGCTCTCAAATTGCTATCATCAAGGATCTGTTACGACACGCACCCCAACCGTGCCAACCTAAAGGGTTTAGATGCTCTTAACTCTCAGTAATATGGATTGCGGATGTGACCCCTGTAAAGATCCAGCCTGCCCTACTAACTGGCGGCCATGTTTTGGCGCCAGGATTTTAATACTTAAAGAGCACATGAACTGAGGTGCGGTGATCAGTCATCAGCTCAACTTTAGATTCTCATCTAGAGTCTAGTTTAGAACCCTGTCTCCATTTTAGTCTTGGATATTCAGCACTTGGGTCCTAACTGTCCTCACACTAGGTCTCCTGTCACAGGATCAACTCTATTCACCATATATATTTACATGTATTAAGAATTTGCTGCTGTGTTGGTCAGGGGGCGACATCCATCAAATAAGAACAAAGGTTCAAAGGTCGATTTAGTATCAAAGTATACAATTCTGAAATTCTTCAATTCTTCAGGTAACCATGAAACCAAGGAAGAAGAGAAAAGCACCGTGATCATCAATTCCCCAAACCCCTCCTGCCTGCAAAAATAATAGAACAAAACGGATAGGCACATTTACCCCCCCCCCCCCCCAAATCCCTCCTCCCGTACAAAAAAAAGCAAATAAAACGGATCAGGCAAAAAATATCGGGTGATAAAACACATAGAAAAACTATAAGACTGATAAAAAAGAGCCTATATAACCATATAACAATTACAGCACGGAAACAGGCCATCTCAGCCCTTCTAGTCCATGCCGAGTAGTCCAAAGTCCAAATCCAAAATACACAAGAAGTTTTAGACAACTCTCTCTGGGTGCAGCCAGCACTCATCCTCTGCACTCACCTCGATGCTTCAATGTCTCTCGTTGCTCGGTGAACAATGGAAGCTATAATTGGCGAAATAGAGCCAAACATCAGCTTGCACCCATCCTGGAGCTTGCCCGCTATAAAGTGTGCACACGCAGCCTCTACTACCCAGACTCTCTTGGAGACTGCCGAGCGCTGGAGCACCCAAACTTTACAACAGAAATGAGGAGGAACTTCTTTATGCAGAAGATGGTGAACCTGTGGAATTTTATCACCACAGACAGCTGGGGAGGCCATTTCATTGCATATATTTAAAGCGGAGGTTGATAGATCGTTGATTAGTAAGGGCATCAAAGGTTTTGGGAGAGAAGGCAGGAGAATGAGGTTGAAAGGGATAATCGAATGATGGAGCAGACCCGATGAGCTAAATGGTCTAATTCTGCTCCTATGTCTTATGGTGTTATGGTCAAAGACATACGAATTGGTAGATTAATGGGTTGCATGGGTTCAGTAGTGCAGCACAGCTTTGTTGGGCTGGAAGGTCCTGTTATCATGCTGTATCTCTAAATAAATAAGTAAAAATACTACATAATTTTCTTATATTCTGGGATACTTGTGAATAAATGATAACAGCATATTAATTAATATTTATCAGGGAAGCTCCTTAGGTTAATATAATTGCATTTAGACTACATTCACATGAACTATGGTTTGATCTACTCCAGATGTGCGGCTGAGGTCTGGATCATCTACACTGCTTCTGACCTCAAGTCTCAAAACCTTATTGTGCAGCAGGCCAAATGGTTTTCCGTACAGCCCAACCACATCATGTACGCCTGTGCCTGAAAATCTTTCCAATGCATCAAAAGCTCAGCTGCTGTCTCCGAGCAGCATATGGCTCTTGTAACAATATGAAACCCACAAGCAAAGAGAAGGGTGTCTTTAATACCAATATGACGTCAGTTATTTGAGCTTACTGTGTCAAAGTTTATGAAAGAAAAATTCATACTTTTTACATTTACTGCTGTTCAAGCTTGTATAAAGACCTTAAGACATAGGAGCGGAACGAGGCCATTTGGCCCATCAGGTCTCCTCCACTATTCAATTATGGCTGATATATTATCTCTTTCAGTCTCATTCTTCTGCCTTCTCCCCATAACCTTTGATGTCCTTACTGATCAAGAACCCATCAACCTCTGCTTTAAATATATTCAGTAACTTGGCCTCCATGGCTGTCTGTGGTGATGATTTCCACAGATCATCACCCTCTTGCTAAAGGAATTCCTCCTCATCTCTTTCCTAAAGGGACATCCTTCTATTTTGAGGTTGTGCCATCTAGTGCAAGAGTCATAGAAAAGAACAGCACAAAAACAGGCTCTTTGGCCCATCCAGTCCATGTTGAACCATTTAAACTTCCTACTCCCATTGACCTTCACCCAGACCATAGCCCTCCATACCCCTACCATCCATGTACTTCTCTGAAATGTTGAAGTTGAGCTTGCATGCGCCACTTGTGCTGGCAGTTCATTCCACACTCTCACCATCCTCTGATTAAAGAAGTTTCCTCTCACATTCCCCTTAACTTTTTACCTTTCACCGTTAACCCATAGCCTCTGGTTGTAGTCCCACACAAACTCTGAGGAAAAAGCTTGCTTGCATTTACCCAATCTATACCCCTCACAATTTTGTAAATTGTGCCCCCCCCCACTATAGGAAACATATTTTCCACGTCCAAATTATCCAGTTATTTCAATATTCAATAGCTTTCAATGTGATTTCCCCCATCATTCTTCTAAATACTAGTGAGCACAGGTCCAGAACTATCAAACTCTCCTGGTATGTTAACTCTTTCATTCCTGGAATCATTCTTGTGAACCTCCTCAGGACCTGGACCCTCTCCAATGTCAGTTCTCAGATAAAGTGCTACATGGTGTTCAAATGAAAAGCAGTCTAGCTATATTAAATGGGAAGAATAGACATTTTGTCTTTGTTTAAATGTCTCTGTGAAAACAGTGATTTGAACATTTTGAATAATTTTGGAAATAATTTGAATGATCGTGAAGACAAGTCCCGCTTCCCTTCCTTTATTCCGCACTCTGACCTTTCACTTCTTACCTGCCTATTACTTATCCTGGGTCTCCTCTTACTTCCCTTTCTCATATGGTCCACTCTCCTCTCCTATCAGTCTTTCTTCTCCAGCTTTTTATCTTTCCCACCCACTTGGCTTCACCTGCCACCTTCTAGCTAGACTCCTTCCCCTCCGCCCACCTTCTTATTCTGACATCTTCTCCCTTCCTCCTCAGTCCTGATGAATGGTCTTGATCCGAAACCTTGGCTGTTTACTCTTTTCCATAGACTCTGCCTGACCTGCTGAGTTCCTTCAGCATTTTGTGTGGGTTGTTTTTGGATCTGCAGACTTTCTTATGTTTATAAAAATAGGCTCACTGTCAAATATTCCCACAGACTAAGAAAAGTTAGAGTCTTTTCAGAAAGGTAACACGTTATCTTGCTGCCGTGGTAAGATGGCATTTTGTGTTATTGTTATTGATTTACCTTACTCTAGCTCAATGCACTCTAGTGATTTGATCTGTATGAACAGTATGTGAAACAAACTTTTCACTGTATCTTGGTGCAAGTGACAATAATAACCAATCCCAAAACCAATAATATGTTGGCACTGGCAAGTGTGGCAACATTTGCAGGCTGCCGCTGGTTATCAAAACAAATAACTCATTTCACTGTATATTTCGATGTACAATTGATTAATAAGTAAATTAAGCTGTACCTGATGAAAAGTCCTGGAATCTCCTATTTGACCTATGAGCAGGATCTCATAGAAACATTCCAAATGGTAAAATGCCTGAACAGCTTAGATACTGCAGTTATTTCCCATGGGAGGGGAGTCTAGGACAAGAGGGCACAACTTCAGGATTGAAGGATGTCCATTTAGAACAAATATGTGGAGAAATTACTTCAGTCAGAGGGTGGTAAATCTGTGGAATTTGTTGCCACAAGTGGCTGTGGAGGCCAAGTTATTGGGTGCATTTAAGGCAGAGATAGATAGGTTCTTGATTAGCCAGGGCATCAAAGGGTATGGGGAGAAGGCAGGGGAGTGGGGATTCCTGGAAGAATTGGATTAAATGGCAGAGCAGGCTGAAAGGGCCAAATGACCTACTTCTGCTCCTATATCTTATGGTGTTAAGGTCTTATTCCAGTTTTGTTTGAAAGTCAGGAGAACAAGGTTCAGAGGATTAATACATTATTTATTAATACATTAGCTATGGAGTACATTCAATGGGCTGAATGGCCTAATTCTGCTCCTACAGAATGTCTCATGTTTTCAATGTGATAAGTAATTTCAATGCATGCCAAGACAATTCTCCCAGTACTGTGAGCTCTTAACTTGTACCCTGTACCCTGTCAACACTTTCTTGAGTTCCAAATACATCTCATCTACAGATTCTTCTCCATCTACTTTGGCAATGGTATCCTCATGGAACTCGAGCAGATTTATCTAAAGTGATGTGTCCTTTATAGAACTATGTTGACTCGGTTTAGTTCTACTGAAACTCAGAATCTTGTTTAATATCACTGGCATATGTCATGAAATTTGTTGTTTTGTGGCAGCAGTACAGTGCAATACGTAATAAAAAAAAACTATAAATTACAATAAGAAATATTAGTGGTGGCATCCGTCGGTCTCGAGAGACCATGGATCTACGCCTGGAGTTTCCAGGGCGCAGGCCTGGGCAGGGTTGTATGGGAGACTGGCAGTTGCCCAAGCTGCAGGCCTTCCCCTCTCCACGCCACCGATGTTGTCCAAGGGAAGGGCACGAGGACCCATGCAGCTTGGCACCGGTGACGTCGCAGAGCAATGTGTTGTTAAGTGCCTTGCTCAAGGGCACAAACACGCTGCCTCAGCTGAGGCTCGAACCAGTGACCTTCAGGTTACTAGTCTGATGCCTTGCCCACTAGGCCACGCGCCAATAATAAGAAATATATATATAAATTAAGAGAGCAAAAAGAGAAAAAGAATAGTGAAGTATTGTCCATGGATTCATTGTCCATTCAGAAATCTGACAACAGAGGGGAAGATGCTGTTCCTAAAATGTTGAACGTGTGTCTTCAGGCTCCTGTACCTCCTCCTTGATGGTGGCAATGAGTAGCAATGTCCTGGGTGATGAATGTCCTTACTGGTGGATGCCAGTTTTTTTGAGGCCATTGCCTTTTGAAAATGTCCTCACTGGTGCAAAGCAAGTGCCCAAGATGGGGATGGCTGAGTTTACAACTTCCTACAACTTTTTCCGAACCTGTCCAGTGGCCCCTCCCTACCAGACTTTGCTAATTGATTAGCTATGGTTATTGACTCTAGCACTAACTCATGCTGTGAAATTCAGAAAAGAGCTGTTTCTCAGATGAATAATTCTGGAGGTGGCCAGGAATCATGGACAACTTCAATAGGCAATGCCTCAAGAAGACAGCATCCATCATTAAGGACCTCCATTATCCAGGACATGCCTTCTAATTATTTGCCATCAGGGAGGAGGCATAGGAGCCTGAAGACAGACATTCAACATTTAAGGAACAGCTTCTTACCCCCCCGCATCAGATTTCTGAATGGGCAATGAATGCTATCTCACTTTTTGCTCTCTTATTGTTTTTTCATATTTCTTATTGTAACTTAGTCAGTTTATGTATTGCACTGTACTGCTTCCACAAAACAAAATTTTCACAACTTACATCAGTGAAAATAAAACTGATTCGAATTCTGAGATCAGACAGTGATATTTTGATAGAAAAAAAACTAAACAGATATTACAGGTGAACTTACAGCAAAAGTGGCCCATCCTAATACAACATTTCCAGTTTTCTCAGTATCAAATTTACAGAATCTGCAGTTTTTAAATTTTCATCTAATTGTGGAGAGAGGTGGGTGTTCTGCAGCAAGTGACTCACTGATCCAATTCTCTGAAGTATTTCCACCATCCACAAGGCACTAGTCAAGAGAGTGGTGGAATATTAATGGTCATTTATGTGATTTTTCAGGTGTTTGGCATAGCTTCAGATAAAATATTGGTCAGCTTGTGGAGTAAAAGGTTCTGTGACGATACAGATAAAAATCTGGCTAAAGGAGCAAAAGCGGTAATTCACTATGAACAAATATTTTCCAACTGATTGTGGCGTTCTTCAGAAGACTGCTTGGAATACTATCTATCTATCTATCAGCACAAAAATAGGCCCTTTGACCCTTCCAGTCTGTGTGGAACTGTTGCTCTGCCTAGTCCCATCGACTTACACACTGGAGCATACTTCTTCCATCCATGATCCAAATCTCTCTAACATCCACCACTTGCGCTAGCAGCTCATTCCATACCCACACCACACTCTGAGAGAGGTGCCCCAAAACATTCCCCTTAAATATTTCACCTTTCACCCTAAACTTAGGACCTTTAGTTCCAGTCTCTCCCAAACTCAGTGGAAAAAGCCTGTTAGCATTTACCCTATCTGTATTCCTCATTATTTCATATACTTCTATCAAATCTTTGCTTATTCTTCTCTGGATACAGGAATGCAGAATATAATTTCAAAATCAGTTGAATTGTATCCCAGCATCTCATCTGCCTTCTTTGATGGTACCTTCCAAATCCACAACACTTAAACAGAGGGACTCAACCCAAAGCACCAACTGTCTTTTTCCCTTCATAGATGCTGCCTGACCTGCTGAGTTTCTCCAGCATTTTATGTGTTGCTGCACAACATCTAAGATGAACAAGAACAGCAGATGCACCTGCAAGTTTCTGTGCAAATCATTCACCATTCTCTCTTGGAACAATATCATTATAGGGTCATATCTTGTACAACTGGCTCTCTTCATATCTTCACCATACAGACTGCTTCTGGGAATGAAAGGGTTAGTATATGAGAAGTGTTTGATGGCTCTGGGACTCTGCTCGCTGGAGTTCAGAAGAATGGGGGAGGGGAATAACATTGAAGCCTGAAAAAAATTGAAAGGACGCGATAGAGTGGACATGAAGGGGATGTTTCCAATAGTTGGTGGTGAATCTGGAATTCATTACCACAGACAGCTGTAGAGGCCAAATCATTGGGTATATTTAAACTGGAGATTTATCAGTTAGGCATTAGAGCTTATGAGGAGAAGGCGGGAGAATGGTGTTGAGCGGTATGTTAAGTCAACCAAGACCCAGGGCAAACTCAAATGGCCATCTAGCCTATTTTTGCTCCTACATCTTATGTTCATGGTAACATTCCATTGGCATTCGGATTAAAAATTGAATATCTGATATACTTAAAAGATAGAAAAAGCAGAAATTCCCTTTTGGCCTAGTATTTAAGTTAAAGCCTCTTAGAGCACAAAAATGAACAAACCAGGAGGATTTCAACTTTAAATCAAAGATAAGATCAATCAAGTTAGCTCGGATTAAGTGTTTCTTACTTCCATCATTCTATTGCTAATGGGTGAACAACTATGAATTTAGTATGTTTCAGAAGATGCAGTTTGAATACAGTGAAAGAACCCATTCCTGTAGTTTTCAGACAGCACTAACACAATCAAGAGTAGAAATATGGCCTTTGGACACGTAACAGTTATGTACCAGTCCCGCCTAACTATTAATATGCCTTAAAAACATGAGATTACCTACAGATACTGGAAATGCTTAGCAACATGCTGGAAATCCAGAACACACACAACATGCTGGAGGAACTCAGCAGTTCAGGCAGCATCTATGGAAAAGAATAAACAGTTGACGTTCTGGGCCAAGACCCATCTTCAGTACTGAAAAGGAAGAGGAAAAGTCAGAATAAGAACGTGGGGGAAGAAAGGAAGAACTACAAGGTGACAGATGATAGGTGAACCCAGGAGAGGAGGATGGGGTGAAGGAAAGAGGTGGAAAGCTGGGAAGTTTATGTGCCTTCTTGCAGGCAGACATGAGTTCCACAATACAATACCTAAGCAAGAGAGATTGATTGCTATCTGAAAAATGCCAGACCAATGTGAGACAAAGAGTTAACCAGTATTTTGTACACACACCACTCAGCCAGATTTTTGACTGCCCGAAAGAATGTTAAACTGCTTCAGAATTCTTTTGGGTCTGTGGAATGCGATGAGAGCATGATATGGTTTAATTGCATTTTCCCCAGAAATATGACTAAGACACATCACAAAATATGTTTTATATTCAGTATCCTATCACACGTTGATATTTCTGATGGTATTACCACATAAGAAACTTGATATAATTTATATTCACTCAGTAAATAAAATAAAGAATGTGTGTTGAAGTCAAATAAATCACTCTGTAGAATTGTCTTAGCGAGATTCAAATTCAATATTGTTTAATGTAATTTCCAGTGCACAAGAGTAAAAAAGAACAAAATAATTGTTACTCCGGATCTAGTGCAGCACAAAAAACACAATAAGATAAAGAACACAATATTAATAACAAAACACAATAAATATAAATACGTAAGATGGCTTATACTGTATACATAAAATAACACCAGGCACAGAAGTGTCTGTACATAAGGTGACTCTGACAGGAAATGATAAAGTAGTTGGGGGTATGGAGGGGTGGGTTAGTTGGTAGAACCATAGAACCATAGAACAGGACAGCACAGGATCAGGCCTTTTGGCCCTTCTTGGCTGTGCCAAACCATTTTTTTTTGTTTAGTCTCACTGACCTGCACCTGGGCCATATCCCTCCAAACACCTCTCATCCATGTACCTGTCCAAGTTTTTCTTAAATGTCAAAAGTGAGCCCACATTCACCACTTCACCTGGCAGCTCATTCCACACTCCCATCACTCTCTGCATGAAGAAGCCCCCCCAATGTTCCCTTTAAACTTTTCCGCCTTCACCCTTAACCCATGTCCTCTGGTTTTTTTCTCCCCTGGCCTCAGTGGAAAAAGCCTGCTTGCATTCACTCTATCTATACCCATCATAATTTTATACACCTCTATCAAATCACCTCTCATTCTCCTATGCTTCAGGGAATAAAGTCCTAACCTATTCAACCTTTCTCTGTAACTCAGTTTCTCAAGTCCCGGCAACATCCTTGTAAACCTTCTCTGCACTCTTTCAACCTTATTAATATCCTTCCTGTAATACCAAAACTGCACGCAATACTCCAAATTCGGTCTCACCAATGTCTTATACAACCTCACCATTACATTCCAACTCATACTCAATATTTTGATTTATAAAGGCCAATGTACCAAAAGCTCTCTTTACAACCCTATATACTTGTGACGCCACTTATAGGGAATTATGTATCTGTACTCCCAGATCCCTCTGTTCTACTGCACTCCTCAGTGTCCTACCATTTACCTTGTATGTTCTGCCTTGGTTTGACCCTCCGAAGTGCAATACCTTCCACTTGTCTGCATTAAACTCCATCTGCCATTTTTCAGCCCATTCCTCCAACTGGTCCAAATCCCTCTGTAAGCTTTGAAAACCTTCCTCACTGTCCACTACACCTCCAATCTTTGTAGCATCAGCAAATTTGCTGATCCAATTTGCCACATTATCATCCAAATCATTGATATAGATGACAAATATGGGTGTGGAGAGGTTGGTTAGTAAGTGTGGAGTTGTGGGTTAGTGAGTGTGGAGGGGTGTGTTAGTGGGTGGAGGGTTTAATCAGCCTTATTACTGGGGTAAGTAAATGTTTTGGGGTCTGGGTCCTAGCATAGATGCGATGTAGCCTCCTCCCTGATGGGAGTGGGACAAATTATATTACTGGCCATTTTCCAGCACATTATTGCAATGCAAGCCAGACAATCATCTATGTATTACTGAGTAAGATTCAGAATTATTACCTTGACTATTAGCTAGCAGCAAGTTTTGTATGGGTAGGGATGGAGTTGGATCAGTCGCCAGGCTTAAATCCTGACAGGATAACCAAGGATCACCTCCAGTGTGGACTGGACACTGGCATTCCACAGGACCACTTCAGCCTGCTGTGAAATGCAGACTGATTAACATTTTAGCAAGACCTGGCAAGTAAGAATTGTATCAAGTCTAGGTAAGAATTCTAGTGCCAAATCCGTATGTTTCTAAGTCAGTTACAATATTTTGCAGAGCTCCAGTTTTTTAAGTAAACGGTTCAAAATTTTTAATTGACATACTGGGTTAGACTCTTTATACATTTGCCAGTTACAGTTAATTCGATGAATTTGTTGATCCGCTTGTTTAAACACACAACCAAATAGCAGCAAACAAAATATCAAATAATAGACTTTGTATTAATAAACAAATCTACAGGAAGTGGTGGATACAGGCCAGTTCATCACAAACAAAGCCCTCCCCACCATAGAGCACGTGTACATGGAGAATTCCCACAAGAAAGCAACTTCCATCATCAGAGATGCATCATCCAGGCCACGCTACAAGATGGTGCCAGCAAACAAAGTGACTAATGGTGGCATCCTGCAGACAGTTCACGAAACTACTTCTTTCACTCCTTTTCTTTTAGATATGATTCTACAACAAAGCTGTGTGTGCAATTGGAGCTTGTGAGTTACATTTTGATTTTGATGGCGTGCTTTTGGGCCGATTGACCGATCCGATGTTTTGCTGTCTCTGAGGGAGTTTGGTGAGGCTTGGGGTGAAATGTGTGGCCAGGAGGCCTGGAAGCCTGGAGATGGGACACGATCACATGATTGGGCTACATTGCTTCTCTCTAATGAGGTGTAGAGCAAGGCTGAAGTCGACGACAGTGGAGGATGGGCGGGTGTTCAGCGCCATCTGCCTGCGTTTGGCTGGTCTTCCTCTCTGCCTTGCTGGTGCCGTCGGAGGAGAATGCAGGCGTCTTGGGATCCATGTTGCAGGGATTGGTCTGTGAGTCTGTGGACTCATTGGGGGACTATAAGGTTTCTGAATTCTGGCTGCTCTTTTTTTTGCTGCTTTTGAGCAGTTTGGACAAAGTGATGGATGCACACCTGGGAGCTTCGGTGAAGAATGGCTCTGCGGTCTGCATTGGCTCTTGGTGCAGCACCGAACTGAACCAAATGGAATGCTACGTGATTCCTGTTTTGATGTTTCATATACTTGCTTTATGCTGTTCGTGCAATCTGTTCTTTTTTCATGTATTGTGTGTTTGATGTTTTCTGGAATGGATTCCATGGTGTTTGTTTTGTGGCTGCCTGTGGGAAGACGAATCTCAGAGTTGTATTCTATGTACGTACTTAGATAATAAATGTACTTCGACTTTAACCTTGATGCTCTCTTCTTGTTACAATCATCAGGCAGGAGATACCACAGCACCAGGTCCAGCAACAGTTATTACCCCCAACCATAAGGCTTTTAAACAGGTGAAAATTACTTCACTCACAACTCGGAACTGATTCCAATACCTACAAATGCATATTCAAGGGCTTTTGCAACTTATGTTCTATTTGCACCATCTTTTCAACATTGGTTATTCATCAAACTTTGTTTATGGGTTGTATTTCTTTATTTTCCTGTAAATGGCTGTAAGAAAATGAATCTCCGGATAGCATATAGTAATATTTAATAATAAATTTTACTTTGAGCTTTGAATTTGCTGATGAAATAAACGACACTGCAGACTGTAACGTTAAAACAGCATGCTGTTGGTCTCCCCTCTCACTGTCGCAGGAGCGGTAACTCTCCCTTGTTTGTGAGAGAGAAAGAGAGAGTCTGTGGCATGTTGAACTGTTGGGATGAACTGTGGTTTTTGATGACTCTAGGCCACGATCTCTTTGAGACTTTGCTTTTGCTTGCGTGCTTGGGGGTGGGGGGGATGATGCTTTTGCTGAGGGAGGTGGAAGGAGGGGGAGGAGGGAGGGTTAATGCTTATGCTGTTGTTTGTACATAGGAGGAGGGAAGAGAGCTTTGGGGTTCTAACATCTTCCTGTCATTCGTTCTTTGTTTTTTTTTCTGTTCCATGGATGTCTGTGAAGAGAAAGAATTTCAGGTTGTAAACTGTATCTATTCTCTGGTATTGAATGGAACCTTTGAACAATTGAACCATTATAGACCCTTTGGGCTTCAGTTTCTTTCTGTATCAAAGCCTGATGATCAGTGTGCTGTAATATTCTCACAATGCCTAGATCTTAAAAGGTAGGAAGTATAGATTAAGGTACTCAGCAAGCGAAAGACATCTTAAATAGCCAGAGTATTGCTCTGGTGTAAATGTGGAATTCACAAGTGTCAAAATGCTTGGAATGATTCATCTTTGCAGCATTCAAATGAGAGTATATCACAAACTGTGAAGGATGAAGCAATTTGATCTTCTTAAACAACTTGTTAATTCCAAGCATCAGTGTTATGTAAACAAATCAAGGAAGTACTTCATTAACTATACTTCATAAGCTTCAGCAAACTTCGACAGATGTGCCATGGAGAGCATTCTAACTAGTTGCATCACCACCTGGTATGCAGGCTCCAATACACAAGGTTGAAAGAGGCTGCAAAGGATTGTAGGCTAGGTCAGTTACATTATGTGCACAACTCTCCCAAATATCGAGAACATCTCCAAAAGGTGTTGCCTCAGGAATGTGGCTTTTATCATTAAGGACACTAACTCTCTGGGACGTGCCCTCTTCTCATTACTACCATTGGGGAAGAGGTACAGGAACCTGAAGATGCACACTCAACAGCTTCTTCCCCTCTGCTATCAGATTTCTGAATGGTCCATGAACTGTCCTCTTTTGCACTATTTATTTAATTTCTGTTTCATTGTAAGTTACAGTAATATTTATGTCTTATTTTCATCTTGCAATGTACTGCTGTCCCACAACAACAAATTTCATGACATACTGTATGTCACTGATTCTGACTCTGAAATGTAATATTTTTTGATGTACCTTTTGATTCATTCACAGTTAATGATGAGGAACGAGAGCCTCTTCCCTCTCTTGAGCAACCTGGCTGGTACTCACAAGGCAACTGGAGTCACCTTAATGAACTACTGAAGAAGATAACTGGAAAGGCTGAGCCAAAGGTAATGCTGAGAATTTATTGCAGATAAATGACACAAGAAAGTAGAATATTCCTCTTTGTCTCTTTTGTTTCAGGGCATCACTTATCATTTCTTAGAGCGGGGCTTCCCAACCTTTTCTATGCCATAGACCAATACCATTAAGCAAGGAATCTGTGGACCCCAGGTTAGGAGCCCCAAATGGTATGACAGATCCCAAGCTCTCCCATCCTCCTCACCCATGCTGCTGAAGCTGCGATGAAATTCGGGGCTGCACTGTCCAACGTGAAAAGCGTGCCAGAAGAACCTGTTTATTACTACCTAATGCATTGGAAAATCTAGCACAATGTGGAAGTTAATTAGTGGGAAGTTAGAGGATTGGGAAGATTTTAGAAACCAACAGAAGGCAACTAAAAATTAATTGAGAAGGTAAACATGGAATACGAAAGTAAGCTAAAGAATAATATTAAACAGGATACCAAAAGTTTCTTCAGATACATAAGGGATAAAAGAGAGGTGAGACTGGATATCAGACAGGTAGAAAACAATGCTGAAGAGGTTTAGATTCTGGAATGTTTCCGGAAGATTGGAAAATTGCAAATGGCACTCCACTCTTCAAGAAGGGAGAGTGGCAGAAGAAGTGAAACTATAGACCAGTTAGTCAGACCTTAGTGGTTGGGAAGATGTTGGAGTTGATTATTTAGGATTAAGTCTCACAGTACTTGAGGCTCATGATAAAATAGACCATAGTCAGCTTGGTTTCCTCAAGGGAAAATCTTGCCTGACAAATTTGTTGGAATTCTGTGAAGAAATAACAAGCAGAATAGACAATAGAGAATCGATTGATGTTGTGGACTTGGATTTTCAGAAGGCCTTTGACAAAGTGCCACATATGAGGCTGCTTAACAAGTTGTGAGGCCATGGTATTACAGGAAAGATTCTAGCATGGATAAAGCAGTGACTGGTTGGCAGGTTGTCCCAAAGAGTGGGAATAAAGGGAGCCTTTTCTGACTGGCTGCCTGTGACTAATGGTGCTCCACAGGGAACCTATTCTTTTTATGTTATGTCAATGATTTGGATGATGGAATTGATAGCTTTGTTGCAAAGTTTACAGATGATATGAAGATCAGTGGAGGGGTAGGCAGTTTTGAGGAAGTAGAGAGGCTACTGAAGGACTTAGACAGATTAGGAGAATGGGCAAAGAAATGGCAGATGGAATACAATGTTGAGAGATGTATGGTGATGCACTTCGGTAGAAGAAATGAAAGGCCTTGATGGAGTGGATGTGGAGGGGATGTTTCCTATGGTGGGAGAGTCTAAGACCAGAGGATACAGCCTCAGAATAGAGGGGTGTCTGTTTAGAATGGATATGAGGAGGAACTACTTCAGGCAGGGAGTAGTGAATCTATGGAATTCTTTGCCACAGACCAGCTATGGAGGCCAAGTGTTTATGTATACTTTAAAGCAGAGTTTGATAGATATTTGATTGGTCAGAGCATGGAGGGATAGGGGAAGAAGGCAGGTGATTGGGGCTGAGAGGAAAATTGGATCAGCCATGACTAAATGGTGGAGCGGGCTCGATGGGCCAAATGGCCTAATTCTGCTCCTATATCTTATGGTCTTATGGCATCTGAATGTCTGTGACATTCAAAAACAAATTTAAAATACTGTAATGCTGTTAAAACTAAAGTAATAAACAGTAAAATAAACAAGAAAAATTTGAAAACATAAGAAATGCTGGAAAACAACACAAGCAAATTAAGTCACCTCTATTAGATCATATATAAATTAAGTTGGTATAACACCTAACAGGACAAACGATCCTACTTCGATTCTCACCACTGCCTATAAGGAGTTGTACGTTCTCCCCTTGACCGCATAGGTTTCCTCTGAGTGCGCTGGTACGGTAGTGCACACTGCTTTACAGTACCAGTGAAGCAGGTTCAATTCCAGCTGCTGCCTGTGAGGAATTTTTACATTCTCCCCGTAACTCTGTGTGTTTCCTCCGGATTCTCCAGTTTCCTCCCACAGTCCAAAGACGTACTGGTGGGTAGGTTAATTGTTTTTTGTAAATTGATAATTGTCCTATTATTAGGCTCAGATTAAATCAGGGAATTGCTGGGCAGCGCAGCTTGAAGGCCTTGAAGAGTTTAAAGGGCCACAAGAGCCTATACAGTGCAGTATTTCAATAAATGAGCAATAAATAAACCTTGGACCACTGCCTTATCCTCCTGCTTAATTAAAAGGCTGGATGAACCAGTGCAGCAGGCAAAATCCGTTTAAGTGCTGCGTAATCTGTGGAAGTTTGTGAACTTCCTTGGACTGCATGTGTGGAAAATCAAGACGTCTGCCTCCTCTTGGGAGTATTAAATTTCCACCTAGTACATTAGATTGGAGCCATCAAAGCACAATCTCCAGCCCGTTAACTCTATTCCACTCATAGGCCTTCTGAGTAATCATCATAATTATGTGCCACGACATATAACGCAGGTGATCATGGTTTTGTAAGGGCACTGCCCAGAAGACGGCAATGGCAAGCCATTTCTGTAAAAAAAGGTTGTCAAGAGCCATGAGCGTCTTTACAAGATGGGTTATCCCAGCCATTATAAATAATCTTCAGAGATTGCCTGGCATTAGTGTTCATATAACCAGGACTTGTAATATTCACCAGCTGCTCATATGGCCATCCACCATGTGCTCCCATGGCTTCAGGGTGGGGCAGGGGAGGTTAAGTAGGTGCTGCACCTGGCTAGTGGAAGGAAGGAAGGAAGGAGTGCCTTATAACTCTTTTGCTAGAGAAGTATCTCAACCTCACCACCATGTGTATAGATTGGTATGGTGTTAAAGTGTTTTTCATGATCAATCAATGGGCTGAGGTTATGCCTCTACTTTCTTTGAAGTTTGCGCAGGTTCAGCATGTCATCTGAAACCCTGACAAACTTCTGTGGATGCATAGTGTAGTGTATGCTGACTGGTTGCATCACAACCTGGTATGGAAGCATCAGTGCCCAAAAATGGAAAAGCCTATAAAAAGTAATGGTTACAGCTCAGTCCATCACAGGCAAAGCCTTCCCTACCATTGAGCATATCTACAAGGAGCACTGCCACAAGAAAGCAGACTACATCATCAAGGACCCCATCATCCAGGACATGCTCTCTTCTCACCGCTACCACTGGGAAGGAAGTACAGAAGCCTTGGGTCACACACTGTCAGGTTCAGTAACAGTTATAACCCCTCAAGTAATAAGCTCCTGATTCACTGTAGATAACTTCACTCACCTCAACACTTAACTCATTCTGCAAAGCATGGACTCACTTTCAAGGACTCTACAACTCATGTTCACAGTGTTATTCATCTATTTATTCTTATTTGTAATTTTTTGTATTTGCAGTTTGCCTTCTTTTGCACATTGATTGTTTATCAGTCTTTGTTTTTGTGCAGTTTTACATTCATTCTGCTGTATTTCTTTGTATCTACTGAGAATTCCTGCAAGAAAATTAATCTTAGATTTGTATATGGTGACATGTACATATTTAGATAATATATTTACCATGAGCCCATAATATATAGGAGCAGAATTAGGCCATCTGGCCCATTAGGTCTGCTCCACCATTTCATCATGGCTGATCCATTTTCCCTCTCAGCCCTAATATCCCCTCATGCCCTGACAAATCAAGAATCTGTCTGAAGAAGGAGGGGACAGGGGCCCTATAAAGAAGGTGGGGGGAGGGTGGAAGGTGCCAGGTGAAAAACCAATCAAAGGAAAGATCAAGGGGTGGGGGAGGGGAAGCAGGGAGGGGATAGGCCGGAGAGGTAAAGAAGGAATGTAAGGGGAAAGCACTATGGGTAGTAGAAGGAGACAGAATCATGAGAGATGATAGGCAGCTGGAAGAGGAGGCAGAGTGAAAGTGGGATGGGGGAAGGGGGAGGGAGGGAATTACCGAAAGTTGGAGAATTCGATTTTCATACCAAGGGGCTGGATACTACCCAGACGGTATATGAGATGTTGCTCCTCCAATCTGAGTTTGGCCTCATCGTGGCAGTAGAGGAGGCCATGTATGGACATATCTGAATGGGAATGGGAAGCAGGGTTGAAGTAGGTAGCAACCAGGAGATCCTGTCTGTTGTGGCGGACAGAGCGGAGGTGGTCGACGAAGCAGTCCCCCTATCTGCGTTCGGTCTCGCCGATGTAGAGGAGGCCACACCGGGAGCACCGGATGCAATAGATGACCCCAACAGACTCACAAGTGAAGCGTTGCCTCACCTGGAAGGACTGTTTGGAGCACTGAATGGTGGAGAGGAGGTGTAGGGACAGGTGTAGCAACGCTTGCATGGATAAGTAACAGGTGGGAGATCTGTGGGGAGGGACATGTAGACCAGGCAGTCATGGAGGGAACGATCCCTGTGAAAAGCAGGGAGGGGTATAGAGGGAAAGATGTGCTTAGTGGTGGGGTCCTGTTGAAGGTAACAGAAGTTGTGAAGGATAATATGCTGGATCCAGAGGCTGGTGACTCAGGCTGTGCATTCCACGCATCAACCACTCACTAAGTAAAGAACCTTCCTCTAATATCACCCTTGAACTTTCCTCCCCTTACCTTAAAGCCATGTCATCTTGTATTGAGAAGCGGTGCCCTGAGGAAGAGGTGCTGGCTGTCCACCCTATCTATTCCTCTTAATATCTTGTATACCTCTCTCATGTCTCCTCTCATCCTTCTCCTCTCCAGAGAGTAAAGCCCTAGCTCCCTTAATCTCTGATCATAATCCATACTCTCGAAACCAGGCAGCATCCTGGTAAATTTCTTCTGTACCCTTTCCAATGCTTCCACATCCTTCCTATAGTAAGGCAACCAGAACTGAACACAGTACTCCAAGTGTGGCCTAACCAGAGTTTTACAGAGCTGCATCATTACCCCGTGACTCTTAAACTCTGTCCCTCAACTTATGAAGGCTAGTACTCCATAAACTTTCTTAACTACCCTATCTACCTGTGAGGCAACTTTCAGGAATCTGTGGACATGTACCCCCAGATCCCTCTGCTCCTCCACACTCCCAAGTATCCTGCCATTTACTTTGTACTCTGCTTTGGAGTTTGTCCTTCCAAAGTGTACCACCTCACACTTCTCCGGGTTGAACTCCGTCTGCCACTTCTCAGCCCACTTCTGCATCCTATCAATGTCTGTCTGCAATCTTCGACAATCCTCAACCCTATCCACAACACCACCAACCTTTGTGTCGTCTGCAAACTTGTCAACCCACTTTACTGTATTAGGAGTTTGAAGCAATTTGGCATGTCAACAAATACAGTCAAAAACTTCTATAGTTGTACCATGGAGAGCATTCTGACAGGCTGCATCACTATCTGGTATGGAGGGTCTACTGCACAGGATCGAAAGAAGCTGCAGAAGGTTGTAAATCTAGTCAGCTCCATTCTGGGCACTGGCCTACGAAGTACCCAAGACATCTTTCAAGGAGCGGTATCTCAGAAAGGTAGCATCCATTGTTAGAGATCTCCAGCACCCAGGGTATGCCCTTTTCTCACTGTTACCATCAGGTTGGAGATACAGAAGCCTGAAGGCACACACTCAGAGATTCCGGAACAGCTTCTTCCCCTCTGCCTTCCAATTCCTGAATGGACTTTGAAGCTTTGGACACTACCTCACTTTTTTTAATATACAGTGTTTTTGTTTTTTTAAAATGATCTATTCAATATATGTAATTGATTTACTTGTTTATGTATTATTATATTTTATTTTATATTATTATTAGTTTTCTGTCTCTCTATAGATTATGTATTGCATTGAACTGCTGCTTCTAAGTTACCTGATTTCGAAATATACGTTAAAAACCTGGCATCCATAGCTGCCTGTGAGAACAAATTCCACAGATTAACCACTCTTTAGCTAAAGAAATTCCTCTTCATCCCCTCTATTATGAGGCTGTGTCCTCTAGTCTGAGACTTTCCCACCATAGGAAACATCCTCTCCACATCCAATCCATTGAAGCCTTACAACATTCGATTAGGTCACTCCTCATTCTGAGTTCCAGTGAATACAGGCTTAGAGCTATCAAATGCTATTCATATGACAAACCATTCAATCCTGGGATCATTTTTGTGAACCTCCTTTGAGCTCTCTACAGTGTTAGCACCCTTTCTAAGATAAGGGGTCCAGAACTGCTCACAATGCTCCAGGTGAGGCCTCACCAGTAAAACCTCAACAAGCTTTCAAGAAGGAGCTAGATAGATATCTGATGGATAGGGGAATCAAGGGATATGGGGACAAGGCAGGGACTGGGTATTGATAGTGAATGATCAGCCATGATCTCAGAATGGCGGTGCAGACTCGAGGGGCCGAATGGTCTGCTTCTGCACCTATTGTCTATTGTCTATTACATTCTTGCTTTTATATTCTAGTCCTCTTGAAATTAATGCTAACATTGCATGTGCCTTCCTCACAAACGACTCAACCTGCAAATGAATCTTTAAGGAATCCTGCACAAGCACTCCCCAGGTCTCTTTGCACCACAGATTGTTTAATTTTCTCTGCTTTTAAAAATAGTTTACCCTTTTATTTGATCTACCAAAGTGCATGACCATACACTTCCCAATACTGTATTCCATCTACCATTCCTTTGCCCATTGTCCTAATCTGTCCAAGTCCTCCTGTAGCCTCTCCACTTACCCAAAAGTACCTGCCCCTCTACCTACCTTCGTATCATCCACAAAATTTGCAACAAAACCATCAATTCCATCAATCCAGTTATTGACATATAACGTAAAAAGAAGCACTCCCAACACAGACCCCTGTGGAACACAACCAGACATTGGCAGCCAACCTGAAGAATGAGAGGAGATGTTATAGAAACATAAAATTATGAAAGGGATCAATAAGATAGAGGCAGGAAAGTTGTTTTCACTGCTCGGTGAGACTAGAGCTAGAGGACATGCCTCAAGGTTTGAGGGTGGAGATGAGGAACTACTTTCCCCCAAGAGGGTTGAATCTGTGGAATTCTCTGCCCAATGAAGCTGTGGAAGCTACCTCAGTAAATATATTTAAGACAAGGTTAGATAGATTTTTGCATAGTAGGGGAATTAAGGGTTATGGGGAAAAGGCAGGTAGGTGGAGATGAGTCCATATCCAGATCAGTGATGATCTTATTGAATAGCAGACCAGGCTTGATGAGCCAGATGGCCTACTCCTGCTCCAATTTCTTATGTTCTTATGTTAACCAGGAAAGGCTCCCTTTATTTCCACTCTTTGCCTCCTGCCAACCAGCCACTGCTTTATCCATGCTATAATGGGCTCTTGACTTGTTAAGGAGCCTCCTGTGTGGCACTTCGTCAAAAGCCCTCTGAAAACCCAAGTACACAACATCCACTGATTCTCCTTTGTCTACCCTGCTTGTTATTTCTTCAAAGATCTCCAATAGATTTGTCAGGCAAGATTTTCCCTTCAGGAAACTATGCTGACTATGACTATGCCTCCAAGTACCCCAAAACCACATCCTTTACAATCAACTTGAACTTTGAACTTTGGTATCCAGTCTGAACCTGATGGGAAACTGGGATTACTCAGTTGATGACTTGCATTGCTGTGGTCGAAGCATTCATGAATTGGTTGCTTGTCAAGGTAGTTAGAATGGAAAGAGAAAAAGTCATATAATTTATCCCTCAGTGTGCTCTTAATAAAGTGAATATTTTCAACAATTGGAATTCATCCAAGCTGCTGAACGAATCAATGCAATCATGTATGAAGAACAATGTTAAATATATTAGTTTGCCTTGGGATGAAGTGGATCATTTTAGTGGAAAGGTTTTTGGTGTAATGCCTACTCAGAGCAAGTTTGACTTGTATTCTGTAAACAAGTGTTTAAGAGCATAATAGCTCTGTAAACTGAAATTAATTGCCAGAAGTGTGTGTGTGTTGAAGCCAGAAGACTCTGTCAGCATAAAATGAATCTCACAACAGTAATGCTGTTGTAATAAAACAGCTGTCACATTGAGACAGCAGCAGACACTGAGAATTGATTTATCTATATTCGGTGGTCACTTTCCAAGGTATGTCTGAACATCCGCTCATTAATGCAAAAATCTAATGTGGCAGCAAGTCAATGCATAAAAGCATGCAGACATGGTCAAAAAGTTCAGTTGTTGCCCTTCAGATCTAACATCAGAATGGGAGAGAAGTGTAATCTAAATGACTTTGACTGTGGAATGATTGTTGGTGCCAGATGGGGTGGTTTGAGTATCTCAGAAACTGCTGAGCTCCTGGGATTTTCATGCACAGCAGTCTCTACAGTTTACGGAGAATGGTGTGAAAAACAGAAAACATCCTGTGAACAGCAGTTCTGAAAACACTTTTTTAATGAGAGAGGTCAGAAGAGAATGGCCAGGCTGGTTCAAGTTGACAGGAAGGTGACAGTAACTCAAAAAAAAAAACATGTATTAAAACAGTGGTGTGCAGAAGAGCAACTCTGAATGCACAGCTCAGTGAACCTTGAAGTGGATGGGCTGCAACAGCAGAAGACCATGAGGCTACACTCAGTGGCCATTTAATTAGGTACAGGAGGTGCCTGATAAAGTGGCCACTGAGTCAGTTCAGTTCAGACAGTCAGTCAGTATATCAGTTCTCAGTGTAGGATGGGGCGGCAAGGACGCATACTACTACAGCGCCAGAGACCGTGTTGAATTCTTCCACTGTCTGTAAGAAGTTTGTGCTGTGTAATAAGAGAGTTATCTTGTGTTTTATATGGGTGTGTGTGTATAGTTGATTAAGCAATCTTGTTTGTTTAAGTAATTCGTTACAGCTTATATGTAAAAATAAGTGAATAGCATACATCATCACACTACCACAGTTTGTTTAAAGTAAATACAATGTTGGACTCGCATTCCTGGACTCTCTTGTCTTCCTTTGAATTAGTTTAATGTTTTGAAGTTACAAAATATCAGTTTGTACATTTTCCCTGCATCTGCGAGGGTGTCCTCCTTGTGCTCCAGTTTCCTCCCTCGTTCCAAAGATACAGGTTACTGGGTCAATTGGTCACATGGGTTTAATTGGGCGGTGAAGTCTTGTTGGTCTGGAAGGACCTATTATAATACTGTATCTCCAAATGAACAAGTACTTTTCGTCAGATATAGGTGCCAGTTAAAGTTTCCCTATGAAGATAGGTCTTCCCATTTAACCACCATGGTAGCTGCGCTGAAGTTTCTCTTTCAGTAATAACAGGGAGAAAATTTTAGGACTGCGTGTAACTTGACAGGGCACATGCAGATAACAGTGGTTCCACTGTCTCACATTCCTTATGGTGGTAGGCATGGGGGAAGCCTAGCTGAAGGAAGTTTGCTACACTGAATCACTCAGACTGTCACATTTTGAACTGCAATGTAATGAAGGATATATAACCGTGTGGTAGAAACACTAATCTGCTCAGCTGTGTTCATCCATAGTTAGTTTTGTTTGTTGTTTGTTGTTGTTCTGTAGAACATTGTAGCCATGTCATTTTGGCACTGGAATGTATGGTGACTCTTGCCTCATATCCTTAGGTGAGCACAGCACAGAGTTAGGACCTTTTGACCATTTAGTCCATGCAAACCATTAATCTGTCTAGTCCCATTGACCTGTACCGGGACCATAGCCCTCCATCTATGTACCTATCTAAATTTCTCTTAAGTGTTGAAATTGACCCTGCAGCCACCACTTGTGCTGGCAGCTTGTTCCACACTCTCATCACCCTCTGAGTGAAGAAGATTCCTCTCATGATCCCCTCCCCGGAAATGAATAAAACATCAAGTAGACTCAATGGTCCAAAAGGCCTAATTCTGCTCCTACATCTTATGGTCTTAAACATGTCACCTTTCACCCTAAGCCCTCTGTTCAAGTCTCACCCAATGTCAGTGGAAAGAGGTTACTTCCACTTCCCCTATCTGTACACCCAATAATTTTTTATACCCCTATCAGATTCCCCCTCAATCTTCTGTGTTCTAGGGAATGAACTCCTAATCTATTCAAACTTCCCCTGTAACTCAAGTCCTCATAGGAGAATGCGAAGGAGGAGGGACACCAGAAGGAGGTGATGGTCCACTGTCCTCTTCTATCAGATTCCATCCTCTCCGGCTGAATATCTTTCCCACCTACCTGGCTTCACCTTTCTCCTTCCAGCTATCCTCCTACCGCCCCCCCCCCCAGTCTTTTTATTCTGCCATCTTCCCCCTTCCTCTCCAGTCCTGAAGAAGGGCCTCAACCCAAAACTTATGTTTTGTAAATCTAAAACATAAAACTAATTGAAAGGAAGACAAGGGAACTGAGAGATGCAAGTCTTGGATTGTTTTTACTTTAAGTGAGGCAAATACATATCACATGGTGGTGTGATGACGAATTCAATTCACTTATTTTTACACATAGTCTGTAATAAATTATATAAACAAACAAGAATGCTTAATCAAACCGTATATTTACATTATTATGTAAATTCTACTGAAATATTAAATACATCTATGGGAATGAATAAACATTCGGTGTTACTGTTGTGTGTTTCAGAATCAGAATCAGGGCCAACAAATTTCACAATATATGCTGGGTACATTAAACTTGATTCTGAAAAACACAACAGTAACATCAACTGTTTATTCCTGCCTGACCTACTGAGTTCCTCCAGCATTTTGTGTGTGTTGACGTGGATTTCCAGCATCTGCAGAATGATGAGCTACTATAATACCATGTGTCTTTAATTGACATGACCAATACTCCTTGTTCAATTATTCTACTCTTAATAAGATTTCCAGTTAGCTGGCCATATTGCCTATTCACTTGGAATCACTGTAAGCCCAATACAATTACGCCCTTCATTAACTTGTCTTCTGATCTGCCTTTCAGTTTTTTACCAGGTTAATTCAAATAGCTTGCCTTGGAGATGTTCATCACAAATTTGATTTTGTGGGGATTTGTCTTCCAGGCATTTGGAGTTTGCACAAATTCTGCACATCAAAGTTCAAAGTAAATTTATTATCGAAGTATGTTTATGCTACCATTTACAGTACTACCTTGAGATTCATTTTCTTGCAGGCATTTACAGAAAGTATTAAAAAAATTATAATTTATGATAGAATGATAGAATCTACACAGTTTCTATTTGGTTTGTCAATCTTTGCATTTATGTATTTGCTTTCTATAAGCAAATGAAGACTGAAAAACAATTGATGTGCAAAGAAGACAAATTGTGCAAATAAATAATACTGAGAACATCAGTTGCAAAAAGTCCGTGAAAGTCACTCTGCACATTGAGGGTTCAGTTCAGAGTCACCAAAAACACTCACAAATTTCTACAGGTGTACCTTGGAGAACATTCTAACTGGCTTCATCACCATCTGGAAATGTTGGGTAGGGGCAGGCTACTGCAAAGGATTGAAATGCTGATCACCATGGGACTGAATCCAGGACGTTGGGAAGGATTCCCTAAATGGAGAGCACCAGTCTGTGATTTTGTTTAAAGTGGGGAGGCTTATGCATGGACAGCCATTACATAGTCTTTGACAGATTGGGATCAGTGTCCAGAAGCACAGAATGCAAGACAGCTGGGGATCCTTCACTACTGCAGCCTTCTTCTGCCTTCACTGCCATCATCTTCTACCAGCTCGAGGTCTTGGTTGGACCATTCTTTGTCTGGAACCTCCCCTTGACCTTATCACCATGGATGACCCTACCAGAAGCTCAGACTCAAGATTGTTTAATGTCATTTCCAATACACGAGCATAAGGGAGAACGAAATAATTGTTATTCTGGATCCGATGTAGCACAATAAAGAACATAATAATTTTTAAAAAACAATAAATATAAATACATAAAATAGCTTATATGCATAGATTAATTATATGTCTATAAATTGATGCCACAGAAGTGTCTGTACATAAAGTGACCAACGGGAAGTGATAAAGTAGTGGTGATGTGGAAGGCCAGGGTAGATGGTGGAAATGTTGATCAGAATCAGGTTTACCAAATCACCAGTATATGTCATGAAATTTGTTGTCTTTATGGGAGCAGTACAATGCAATACATAATAATAGAAAAAAACTATGAATTACAGTAAGTATATATATAAAATACTGTAATTCATAGTTTATATATATATAAAATAGTTAAATAAGTAGTGCAAAAATAAAAATATAAAAAGTAGTGAGGTATTGTTTGAGCATTCAATGTCTATTCAGAAATCGATGGCAGAAGGGAAGAAGCTGTTCCTGAATCATTGAGTGTGTGCCTTCAGACTTCTGTACCTCCTCCCTGATGGTAGCAATGAGAAGAGGGCAGGTCCTGTATGCTTTGGAGTCTCGTGCCCATGATGGAGCTCACTAAGTTTACAAGTCTCTGAACTTTATTTTGATCCGGTCCCAGTAGCCTCCATTATCTGTCTTATAGCTTGCTTACTGCTAAGCTCCAATCAGCATCTCTCTCAGGATCGCAGAAACTCACTCGCCTCTCTACCATGACAAGATTCTGATCCTCAGAGAAGAGGTGATGATCCTTGGACAAATATGATAAACTGAAATCCATCCAAAGAACAGCTTCAGCACAATCAGATACAGACACTAGTTTTCTGCAACCATTCAGCCACCATACCAGTAGGAGATCAAGAAAATACTCCAAGCAATGCATCACAAATATCAGAGGATTTGCTAAAATCAAATTATATGGACCCTGAGGTATGGCAATCATGAGCCTAAAAGTGAAAAATAGGAGGAGTGATCAGAGCCACACACACAAAGTGCGGGAGGAACTCAGGAGATCAGGCAGCATCTATAAGACCATAAAATATAGGAGCAGAATTAGGTCATTTGGCCTATCGAGTCTGCTCTGATCCATTTCCATCTCAGCCCCAATCACCTGCATTCTCCCCAAATCCCTTCATGCCCTGACTAATCAAGGATCCGTCAGCCTCTGCCTTAAATATACATAAGGACTTGGCCTCCACAGCTGCCTGTGGCAATGAATTCCACAGATTCACCACTCTGTCTAAAGAAATTCCTCCTTAATTCCATCCTAAATGGACATTCCTCTATTTTAAAGCTATTTCCTCTGGTCTTAGACTCACCCACCATAGGAAACATCTTCTCCACATCCACTCTATTGAGGCCTTTCAACGTTCAATAGGTTTCAAGAAGATCCCTCCTCATTCTTCTGAATTCCAAAGCTCCTCATAATAATAATCTTTCAATCACAGAATCATTTTCACCACCAATGTAGATGAATAAACAGCTGATGTGGCAGGCTGAAAGTAAGGGGGCAAAAGCCAGAATAAGAAGGTGGGGTGGGGGGGGGGAGGGAAGGAGTACAAACTGCAGGTGATAGATGAGTCCAGGTGAGGGGGAGGGTGGGTGGAGGAGAGGGGATGAAGTGAGAAATGGTGAGGTGATAATAGAAGAGGTGGAGGAATCTGAAGAGGGAGGACAGTGGACCATAGAAGAAAGAGAAAGGGGAGTCATCAGCACAGCTTTCAAGCCACTTATAGAATTGAAGTGATTAGCTTTTTTAATAGAATCAGTTTTCACCTCCAGCCACCCAGTCTCCCCTTCATTGAACTTCCAGGTGTAAGCAATAGAAAGGATACAGCTAGTGGAAGTTCATTATGCTCCGCTGTTGGAATTAGGTGCCATGCAGTTCACAAGATCAGCAAATGCCTTTTGTCACCTACCTGGTAATATGTTATATCTGCTGCTTTCATTCATTTCCTGGAGAAACTGCTTTTATTTAATTAGCTTTGCTCTTATGTCTTTATTGTGCTTAGCTCAGATGCCAAGAGGAACAGCTGGTTTCTGCTTAAAAAGCTCACGAAATAAGAATAGTCCAGTAATAATAATTCAGCACTGATTCAGTCTGCAATATAAAAAGATGTTTTAGACTTGTAAATTGTATTTTGTTTATGTCTTTCTGTACATCACAATCTCAATTGAAACTTGAGGTATGATATATCTGGTGTTAAACATTGTAGGAGTTTATCCATACAGGGCAGGCTGGTTGAGGACTTTGTTTTGTGAATGTAAAACCCAGTATCTTCGATGTCTGAGTGACTTTTCTTTATTAATTTATGGGATGTGGGCATCGCCAGCTAAGCCAGCATTTATTGCCCATCACAATTTACCCTTGAGAAGGTGGTGATGAGCTGCCTTCTTGAACTGCTGGAATCCCCAAGGTGTAGGTACACCCACGGTGCTGTTAGGGAGGGAATTCCATGATTTCGACCCAGCGACAATGAAGAAATGGCGATATATTTCCAAGTCAGGATAGTGGTGACTTGGAAGGGGAGTTCCAAATGGTGGTGTTCCCAGGTATCTGCTGCTCTCGAAATTTTCTAGATGGTAGTGATCATGGGTCTGGAAGGTGTTACCTTAGAAACTTCGGTGTGTTGTTACAGTGCATCTCGTAGATAGTACACGCTGCTGCAATTGTTCCTCAAATGGTGGAGGGGTTGGATGCTTGTGGAAGGGGTACCAATCAAGTGGGCTGCCTTGTACTGGATTGTGTCAAGCTTGTTGAGTGTTGATAGAGCTGCACTCATCCAAGCAAGTGACGAGTATTCCATTACACTCCTGATCTGGGCCTTGTAGATGGTGGGCAGGATTTAGGGAGTTAAGAGGTGAGTGACACGTCACAGGATTATTAACCTTTGTCCTGCTCTGGTAGCTACAGTATTTATATGGCTAGACCAGTTCAGTTTCTTGTCAATGGTAACTCCCAGGAAGTTGATAGTAGGGCATTCAGTGATGATGATGCCACTGAATGTCAAAGGATGATGGTTAGAGTCTCTATTGTTGAAGATGATCATTGCCTGGCACTTGCGTGGCTCGAATGTACTTGCCGCTTGTCAGTCCAAACCTGGATATTGTCCAGGCCCTGCTTCATTTGGGTATGAACTACTTCAGTATCTGAAGAGTCATGAATAGTGCAGAACACTGAGCAGTCATTTGAAAACATCTGCACTCCGACCTTATGACAGAAGACAGGTCATTGATGAAGCAGCTGAAGATGGTTGGTTCGAGGACACTTCCCTGAGGAACAGCTTTAGTGATGTCCTGAGGATGAGATGATTGACCTCCAACCACTACAACCATCTTCCTTTGGGTCAGGTATGATTTCAGCCAGCAGAGGGTTTCCCCTCTAATTCGCATTGACTCTATTTTAGTTCGGGCACCTTGATACCATACTCGGTCAAATGCTGTCTTGATGTTGAGGGCTATCACTCTTACCTCACCTCTGGTACTTAGCTCTTTGGTCAATGTTTGGACCTAGGAGATGATGAGGTCAGGATGAGTGGCCTTGACAGAACCCAAACTGGGCATCCGTAAGCAGGTTATTGCTGAGTAGGTGTTGCATGACAGCACTGTTGATGACCCCTTCCATTACTTTGCTGATGATTGAGAGTAGGCTGATAGGGCAGTAATTGGCTAGGTTGGGCATCCTGTTTCTTGTGTACAGAACATACCTGGACAATTTTCCACATTGCTGGCTAAACGGCAGTGTTGTAGCTGTACTGGTGTGACAAGTTCTAGGGCACAAGTCTTCAGGTCTATTACCGGGATTTTGTCCAGGCCCATAGCCTTCACAGTATCCAGTCAACAATAACTTGGAACTCAATCTGCAAACAGGACAGAACTGTAATGTAGTGGTTAGCACAACACTTTACAACACCAGCAATCTGATTCAATTCCCACCGCTGCTTGTACGTTCTCCCTGTGATATCGTGGGTTTCCTCTCACAGTCCAAAGACATACCACCCCACCCCAGAAATGTTCATGTTTTTTATAGTTTTACAATATTGAATAACAGCAGATTTAATTTGACCTTTTCAACACTGATTAACAGAAAAAACTTTTGTGTCGCAGTGAAAACAAATTTCTATAAATTGGTCTAAATTTATAAACATAAAATAATAGATTACGTAATTACTCACCCCCCTTCAAGTCAGTATTTAGTAAATGCACCTTTGACAGCAATTACAGTCCGTTTGGATAGGTCTCTATCAGCTTTGCACATCTGGAAACTCCCCACTCTTCTTTACAAAAATGCTTAAGCTCTGTCAGATTGCATGGGAATCGTCAGTGAACAGCCTTTTTCAACTCCAGCCACAAATTCTCAATTGGATTGAGGGTTGGACTCTGACTTAGCTGCTCCAGGGCATTAACTTTGGTGTTTTTAACCTATTCCTGTGAGGCCTAGGCCTTATACTTGGGGTCATTGTCTTGTTGGAAAACAAATCTTCTCCCAAGTCACGGTTCTCTTGCAGACTGCATCAGGTTTTCCTCCTGGAATTCCCTCTATTTTTCTGCATTCATTTTACCCTTTACCCTCACAAGCCTTCCAAGTTCTGCTGCAGTGAAGCATCCTCACAGCACGATCAATCATCACCATGCTTCACTGTAGGGATGGTGTGTTTTTGATGATATGCAGTGTTTGGCTTACACCAAACATAGACTTCCATCTGATGGCCAAGAAGCTCAATTTTGGTTTAATCAGACCACAGAACCTTCTTCCCACTGACTTCAGAGTCTCCCACATGCCTTCTGGCAAACACCAGCTGAGATTTCATATGATTTTTTTTCAATTGTGGCTTTCTCTTTGCCACTCTCCCATGAAGCTGCAAATGGTGGAGCTCCTGGGCAACAGTTGTATGTGCATTCTCTCCCATCTCAGCCACTGATGCTTCTAACTCCTCCAGAATTGTCATAGGTCTCTCGGTGGCCTCCCTCACTAGTCCCCTGAGAAAACCTACAGCCCACAAAGCTGTGCCGAACATGTCCTTTCCTTAGAAATTATCTAGGGTTACCCATAGCCCTCTGTTTTTCTGAGCTCCATGTAACCATCCAGGATTCTCTTAAAAGACCCTATTGTTTCCGCCTCCATCCCCATCGCCAAAAGGCCATTCCACGGACTCACCACTCTGCGTAAAAAAACTTACCCCTGACATCTCCTCTGTACTGCTTCCAAGCAGCTTAAATCTGTGTCCTCTCGTGCTAGCCATTTCAGCCCTGGGAAAAAGCCTCTGACTATCCACACAATCAATGCCTGTCATCATCTTATACACTTCTATCAGGTCACCTCTCATCCTACATCGCTCCAAGGAAGAAAGATCGAGTTCACTCAACCTATTCTCATAAGGCATGCTCCCCAATCTGGGCAACATCCTTGTAAATCTCCTCTGCACCTTTTCTATGGTTTCCACGTCCTTCTTGTAGTGAGGTGACCAGAACTGAGCACAGTACTCCAGGTGGGGTCTGACCAGGCTCCTGTATCGCTGCAACATTACCTCTCAGCTTCTAAACTCAATCCCTCAATTGATGAAGGCCAATGCACCGTATGCCTTCTTAACCACAGAGCCAAGATCCCTCTGATCCTCCACACTGCCAGGAGTTTTACCATTAATACTATATTCCGTCATCATATTTGACCTACCAAAATGAACCTCTTCACACTTACCTGGGTTGAACTCCATCTGCCACTTCTCAGCCCAGTTTTGTATCCTATCAATTTCCCACTGTAACCTCTGACAGCCCTCCACACTATCCACAGCACCTCCAACCTTTGTGTCATCAGCAAATTTACTAACCTTCTTGTACAGTGTCTCAGTTTTTGAGGACAGCCTGCTCTTGGCAGATTTACAGCTGTGCCATATTCTTTCTATTTCTTGACGATTGACTTATCTGTACTACAAGGGATATTCAGTGACTAGGAAATTTTCTTGTATCCATCTTCCTGACTTAGCTTTTTTGTGGAGTTGCTTTGATTGTTCTTTTGTCTTCATGGTATTGGTTTGAGGGATACTCACTCACCAGCAGTTGGACCTTCCAGATACAGACGTATTTTTAGTATAATCAATTGAAACACCTTGACTGTACACAGGTCTCCAAAAACAGATCTCCATTTAATTAATTATGTGACTTATAAAACCAATTAGCTGTGCCAGTGATGATTTGGTGTGTCATATTAAAGGGAATGAATACTTATGCAATTACTTTTTTTATATTTGTAATTAATTTAGATCACTTTGTAGAGATCTGTTTTCTCTTTGACTGAAAAGTCTTTTTCAGTTGATCGATGTCAAAAAAGTGAAATTAAATGCACTGTGATTCAATGTTGTAAAACAATAAAACATGAAAACTTCCGGGGGGGGGAGCGGTGAATACTTTTTATATGCTGGTTGGAGGCAGCATCTCCAACACCATCACACTGAGCACGGGGGCCCCCCAGGGCTGTGTGTTCAGTCCACTGCTGTTCACTCTGCTGACCCACAACTGTGCTGCAACACACAGCTCGAACCACATCATCAAGTTCACCGATGACACGACCGTGGTGGGTCTCATCAGGAAGAATGACAAGTCAGCATACAGAGAGGAGGTGCAGCGGCTAACGAACTGGTGCAGAGCCAACAACCTGTCTCTGAATGTGAACAAAACAAAAGAGATGTTTGTTGACTTTAGGAGGGCACGGAGCGACCACTCTCTGCTGAACATCGACGGCTCCTCAGTAGAGATCGTTAAGATCACCATATTTCTTGGGGTTCACCTGGTCCCTTAACACCAGCTCCATAGCAAAGGAAGCCCAGCAGTGTCTCTACTGTCTGTGAAGGCTGAGGAAAGTCCATCTACAACCCCCCCCCCCCCAAACCCCCCATCCTCACCACATTCTACAGAGGATGTATCGAGAACATTCTGAGCAACTGCATCACTGCCTGGTTCAGGAATTGCACTATCTCGGATCCCAAGACCCTGCAGCAGATAGTGAGGTCAGCTGAGAAGATCATCGGGGTCTCTCTTCCCACCATTACAGACATTTACACTACATGCTGCATCTGCAAAGCAAACAGCATTATGAAGGACCCCACGCACCCCTCATACAAACTGTTCTCCCTCCTGCCGTCAGGGAAAAGGCATTGAAGCATTCTGGCTCTCATGACCAGACGGTGCAACAGTTTCTTCCCCCAAGCCATCAGACTCCTCAATACCCCGAGTCTAGACTGACACCAACTTATTGCCCTCTACTGTGCCTATTGTCTTGTTTGTTATTTATCGCAATGCCTGCACTGTTTTGTGCACTTTATGAGGTCCTGGGTAGGTCTGTAGTCTAGTGTAGCTTTTATTTCTGTGTTATTTTTACGTAGTTCAGTCTAGTTTTTGTATTGATTCATGTAGCACCATGATCCTGAAAAATGTTGTCTCATTTTTACTGTGTACTGTACCAGCAATTATGTACTGTGTACTGTACCAGCAATTATGGTCGAAATGACAATAAAAAGTGACTTGACTTGACTTGTATTGGAGAGGGTCCAGAGGATGTTCATGAGAGTGATTTCAGAAATGGAAAGGTTAGCAAATGAGGAGTATTTGATGACTCTGGGCCTGTACTCACTGGAGTTCAAAAGAATTTGCTGGGATCTAATTGAAACCTATCAAATATCGAAAGAGTGTACATGGAGAGGATGTTTTCTGTATTGCTTGAGTCCATGACAAGAGGGCACATCTTCAGAAATAAAAGGACGTCCCTTTAGAACAGAGATGTGGTGGATTTTTTTTTAGCCAGAGGATGATGAATCTGTGGAATTCATTGCCATGGACAGCTATAGAGGCCAGACCATTGGGTTTATTTAAAGTGGAGGTTGATAGGTTCATAACTATAAGGATGCCAAAGGTTATATGGAGAAGGCAGTAGAATGCGGTTAAGAGAATAATAAATCAGCCATAATGGAACAGCAGAGCAGATTCAATGGGCCAAAAGGCCTAATTCTATCACTATATCTTATAATCTTTTTGAATGATAGTTAACTGAAACTGTAAACATATAACTTAAATATATGTTTAATTTAGACAGATTGTTAATATCCAAGTTAAGTTGAGATAGTACACAAGGAATAAAAAATGACTGAATGTAGAATACAGTGAAGTGCATTAAAGTACCTGTGTTTTACTTGAAGATGATGCACGGTGTGGATTATATCAGTGGTGCTACAAAATGAACAGAATACTCACTGCAGTTTGGGGAGCAGTGTTTCAGCTGCTGGATAGAGTTGGTTGGGAAGGACCCTGACTAGGGCTTTCCCTGAAGCAAAGATAAGGAAGATCCACAATAGATACATCAATTAAAACTTAAAGATAGTGGTTGACCCTTTGAAGTTGTTGCCTTGACCATCTAAGTGGGAGAAAGAATAGGATTTTTGCAGGTCGTAAATTGTCTTTTGTTAAGTTGTGCAAAATAGCTATAAAGTTGATCATGGCATCACACTGCAGCAAATTAAAGTAAAAAAAAAGAAAATTAGTTTGTGAAAAGCAGAAACCTGTGTGGAGTCATAGAATCATAGAACAATATAGCGCAGAAACAAGCCCTTCTCTTCATCTAGCCCATGCCAAACTATTATTCTGCCTAGTCCTATCGACCTGCACCCTCCATACCCCTCCCATCCACGTATGTATTCAAATTTATCTTAAGTGTTGGAATCAAACCCACACCCACCACTTCTGCTGACAGCTCATTAGCTAATTTCATCGTGGGCTGGCTAAGTTGACAGCGTGTACTTAAGGTTGTGTTGGTTGTTAAGGCGAACAACACATTTCATTGTATGTTTCAGTGTACTATTCGTGTGGTAACCAAATGAATCTGGATCATTCCATTAATATGTCTCCTTTCTTCAAGGTGGTCATGATCCCCATCCCCATTTCTGCGATCCCCATCTACCTGGATATGGAAATTTATCACAGAATTTCCTCTCTGAGGTTTGAAATTAGGCAAGCATACTGTCTGCTCCCAAGCCATGTTGACCTATGGCTTTTTTTGATTCTTTACTGCTCTGGTGATGGCCAGGCTGGACCAGCTGGTTTTCTGTGGGATAGAGACAAGAATAGACAATGCAGACAATTAGACACAAATAGACAATTCTTTAAAGGATTTTTGCCGATGTGCACTGACTGCCTCTTTGACTGTATCGAAGGTTCAGATGACTGGACCAAATCAAAGCATGCTTTTCTGTTTCGAGATTTGGTTAGTCAATGTTGACATCTGGTTCTGTCATCCAAAGCTGTGGCTATTTCAAAGTATGTATACGTTGAAATTTCTATGCGAAGCCTCCCCATTCTTATCCTCAGAACAGAGAAAATACAGCACAGGGAAAGGCCCACAGGCCCGTTGTGACAAACCAATTAAATTAGTGATCAAATGGCCGTTTAAACTAATCTCTTCTGTTTATCAATTGTCCATATCTGTAGGCACACACTCAACGATTCAGGAACATCTTCTCCTCTGCCATCCAATTTCTGAATGGACATTGAATCCATGAACGCTACCTCACTACTTTGTTTTCTCTTTTTCACTACTGATATAAGTTTTTTTAAAATATAAGCTTACTGTAATTAACAGTTTTTATTATTATGCATTGCAATGTAATGCTGCTGCAGAACAACAAATGTCCCAACAGTGATATTAAAGCTGATCCTGATTCCTTCCATTTTCCTCACATTCATGTGCCTATCTAAACGTCACTTAAAAGTCCCTATTATATTTGCACCACACCCCAGGAAGCACATTCCAGGCACCCACCACTCTGAGTAAAAAAAAACTTACATCTCCTTTGAAATTACCCCCTCTCCCCTTAAATGCATGCCCTCTGGTAATAGACATTTTAATGGGAAAAAGATATTGTCTATCTACTCTTATCTATGCCATTCTTCTGTCCTTTACCGAGGACATTGGCAATGAATCCTCGGTGTTCTAGCTCCACACTCTAGAATTCCCTCCTTAAACTTACTGAATCTGTGCCTTCATCTTCGTCCTTAAGACCTCAAATACGTCTCTTCATCCATACGTGCTCACAGCAATTATTCATTGTAATAATGAACAATTGGGCACCATTTTGCCGTAGCGGTTAGCACAATGCTGTTACATCTCAGGGCATTCCGGAGTTCAGAGTTCAATTCCAGCGCCATTCTGTAAGGAGTCTCTGTATTCCTTCCCCAGGGAATGCGTGCATTTTCTCCAGGCGCTCCAGTTTCCTCCCATAGTCCAAAGGCATACCAGGAAGATTAACTGGTCATTGTAAATTGTCCTGTGATTAGGTCAGGGTTAATTGCATGTGTCGGGGGTGCTTTGGCAGTGTGGCTCGAAGGGCTTACTCTACACAATATCACTAAATAAATTATGAACAGAAATGACTATTTTGATAAATATCCCCTCATTAAATCCAGGAAAGCTCAAGTTAATTATTATATTTCTTTAAAGAAATGTTGACATCAATCAGTGCGAACATATATCTGGAAATTTCTGGCCTCTAGTTTTAGCTGCTTTTAAGGATAAACTCACTAAATCATCAGGAAGCTTCCTGTGTTGTCTAACATGAACAGAGTTAGTTTCTTATTTTAAAAAGGGACTGGTCACAACCAGACTTTCTGATTTGCGTAGAATGTACTAAACACACCAGTAGCAAAATAATCAATTTTAAATTAAAGACTCTGTTTTATAACTGATTACATGTTTTCCAGAATCCCCTCAAAACAGCATTCTGGAAAAAGTCCAAATAAATATGAGCTTAAGCATTCAATACCATACTGTTTTCTTTCTATAACTCATAGACATTTTAGTGAATAAATCTACCTGTCTGGCAACCACTTGTTTATCTTTTCCATACTAGCATGGGTCCTGAAATCTACTTTGCAAATTTCACCCACTGGTACTAGATCTGTGGGATCTGGCAGAGGTACGAGGAAAGTATACTTAAAGAATCCGCGCTACAGAGCTGCTGTAGTGCTGTGTAAGTATCCAAGAGATGACGGCTGTGTGGCAAGGGACAGCTCGAATGCTGTTTATAATTACTATTGTTGGCAGAATTTCAGTTGGTGAAGAAATATACATGAACTGGTTGAGTGGTGTCACCAACAACCTTGCACTCAACATCAGTAAGCTTAAGGAGTTGCTGTGGACTTCAGGAAGGGGAAGTAGAGGGAACACACACCAGTCCTCAATGGGGATCAGCAGTGGAAACATAGAAACATAGAAAACCTACAACACAGTACAGACCATTCAGCCCACAATGCTGGCCAAAGATGCACTTACTTTAGAAATTATCTGAGTAATCATAGCCCTTTATTTTTCTAAGCTCCATGTACCTATCCGGGAGTCTCTTGAAAGATCCTATCATATCTGCCTCCACCACTGTCACTGGCAGCCCATTCCATGCACTCACCACTGTCTGCGTTTAAAAATTAACCCTGAAACCTCCTCTGTACCTACTTCCAAGCACCTTTAAAATATCCCCTCTTGTGCTAGCCATTTCAGCCCCAGGAAAAGGCCTCTGACTATCCACACGATCCATGCCTCTCATTATCTTGTACACCTCAATCAGGTCACCTCTCATCCTCCGTCGCTCCAAGGAGAAAAGGCCAAGTTCACTCAACCTATTCTCATAAGGCATGCTCCCGATTCCAGACAACATCCTTGTAAATCTCCTCTGCACCCTTTCTACAGTTTCCACATCCTTCCTGTAGTGAGGTGACCAGAACTGAGCACAGTACTCCATGTGGGGTCTGATCAGGGTCCTATATAGCTGCAACATTACCTGTTGGCTCCTAAACTCAATCCCACATTTGATGAAGGCCAATACACCGTATGCCTTCTTAACCAAAGTGTCAATCTGCGCAGCAGCTTTGAGCGTCCTATGGACTCGGACCCCAATATCCCTCTGATCCTCCACACTGCCAAAAGTCTTACAATTAATACTATATTCTGTCATCATATTTGACCTACCAAAATGAACCATTTTACAGTTATTTGGGTTGAACTCCATCTGCCACTTCTCAGCTCAGTTTTGCATCCTATCAATGTCCCAGTGTAACCTCTGACAGCACTCCACACTATCCACAACACCCCCAACCTTTGCATCATTGGCAAATTTACTAACCCATCCCTCCACTTCCTCATCCAGGTCATTTATAAAAATCATGAAGAGAAGGGGTCCCAGAACAGATCCCCGAGGCGCACCAGTGGTCACTGATTTCCATGCAGAATATGACTCGTCTACAACCAGTCTTTGCCTTGCATGGGCAAGCCAGTTCTGGATCCACAAAGCAGGGTCCCCTTGAACCCCATGCCTCTTTACTTTCTGAATAAGCCTTGCATGGGGTACCTTATCAAATGCCTTGCTGAAATCCATATACACACATCTACTGCCCTACCTTCATCAATGTGTTTAGTCACATCCTCAAAAAAGTCAATCAGGCTCGTAAGGCACAACCTGCCCTTCACAAAGCCATGCTGACTATTCTTAATCATATTATGTCTCTCCAAATGTTCATAAATCCTGCCTCTCAGGATATTTTCCATCAACATAACAACCACTGAAGTAAGACTCATTGGTCTATAATTTCCTGGGCTATCTCTACTCCCTTACTTGAATAAGGAAACAATATACTCAACCCTTCAATCCTCCGGAACCTCCCCCATCCCCATTGATGATGCAAAGATCATTGCCAGAGGCTCAACAATCTCCTCCCTCACAATAAGTCACTTTTATTGCCATTTCGACCATAACTGCTGGTGTACATCTCGTCCAGTCCAGTCCCAGAGACTTATCCAACTTGATGCTTTCCAAAAGCTCCAGCATGTCCTCTTTCTTAATGTCTATATGTTCAAGATTTTCAATCCATTGTGAGTCATCCCTACAATCGCCAAGATCCTTTTCCATAGTGAATATTGAAGCAAAGTATTCATTAAGTACCACAGCTATCTCTTCCGATTCCATACACACTTCAACACTATCACATTTGATTGTTCCCTGACATCTTATCCTCTTGCTCTTCACATACTTGTAGAGTGACTTGGGGTTTTCTTTTATCCTGCTTGCTAAGGCCCCTTCTGACTCTCCTAATTTCATTCTTAAGCTCCTTCCTGCTTGCCTTATAAGCTTCTAGATCTCTATCATTACCTAGTTTTTTGAACCTTTCGTAAGCTTTTCTTTTCTCTTGACTAGATTTTCAACAGCCTTTGTACACCGCGGTTCCTGTACCATCCTTTCCCTGTAACATTGGAACGTACCTATGCTGAATGCCATGTATATATCCCCTGAACATTTGCCACATTTCTGCCGTACATTTCCCTGAGAACATCTGTTTCCAATTTATGCTTCCAAGTTCCTGCATGATAGCCTCATATTTCCCCTTCCTCCAATTAAACGCTTTCCTGACTTGTCTGTTCCTATCCCTCTCCAATGCTATGGTAAAGGAGGTAGAATTCTGATCACAATCTCCAAAGTGCTTTCCCACTGGAAGACCTGACACCTTACCAGGTTCCTTTCCCAATGCCAGATCAAGTACAGCCTCTCCTCTTGTAGGTGTATCTAAATATTGTGTCAGGAAACCTTCCTGACAACCTAACAAACTCTACCCCATCTAAACCCCTCATTCTAGGGAGATGCCAATCAATATTTGGGAAATTAAAATCTCCTACCACAACAACCCTGTTATTATTGCACCTTTCCAGAATCTGGCTCCCTGTCTGCTCCTTGGTGTCCCTGTTACTATTGGGTGGTCTATAAAAAAACACCCAGTAGAGTTATTGACCCCTTCCTGTTTATAATTTCTACCCAAAGAGACTCAGTAGACAATCCCTCCATGACTTCCTCCTTTTCTGCAGCCGTGACGCAATCTCTGATCAGCAGTGCCACACCCCCACCTCTTTTATAGACAATAGACAATAGGTGCAGAAGTAGACCATTCGGCCCTTCAAGCCTGCACCGCCATTCTGAGATCATGGCTGATCATCTACTATCAATACCCGGTTCCTGCCTTGTCCCCATATCCCTTGATTCCCCTATCCATAAGATATCTATCTAGCTCCTTCTTAAAAGCATCCAGAGAATTGGCCTCCACTGCCTTCCGAGGCAGTGCATTCCAGACCCCCACAACTCTCTGGGAGAAGAAGTTTTTCCTTAACTCTGTCCTAAATGACCTACCCCTTATTCTCAAACCATGCCCTCTGGTACTGGACTGTCCCAGCATCTGGAACATATTTCCTGCCTCTATCTTGTCCAATCCCTTAATAATCTTATATGTTGCAATCAGATCCCCTCTCAATCTCCTTAATTCCAGCGTGTACAAGCCCAGTCTCTCTAACCTCTCTGTGTAAGACAGTCCTGGCATCCCAGGAATTAACCTTGTGAATCTATGCTGCACTTCCTCTACAGCCAGGATGTCCTTCCTTAACCCTGGAGACCAAAACTGTATACAATACTCCAGGTGTGGTCTCACCAGGGCTCTGTACAAATGCAGGAGGATTTCCTTGCTCTTGTACTCAATTCCCTTTGTAATAAAGGCCAACATTCCATTAGCCTTCTTCATTGCCTTCTGCACTTGCTCATTCACTTTCAGTGATTGATGAACAAGGACTCCTAGATCTCTTTGTATTTCTCCCTTACCTAGCTTTACACCGTTCAGATAATAATCTGCCTTCCTGTTCTTACTCCCAAAGTGGATAACCTCACACTTATTCACATGAAACGTCATCTGCCAAGTATCTGCCCACTCACCCAGCCTATCCAAGTCACCCTGAATTCTCCTAACATCCTCATCACATGTCACAATGCCACCCAGCTTAGTATCACCAGCAAACTTGCTGATGTTATTCTCAATGCCTTCATCTAAATCATTGACGTAAATTGTAAACAGCTGTGGTCCCAATACCGAGCCCTGTGGCACCCCACTAGTCACCACCTGCCATTCCGAGAAACACCCATTCACCGCTACCCTTTGCTTTCTATCTGCCAACCAGTTTTCTATCCATGTCAATGTCTTCCCCCCAATGCCATGAGCTTTGATTTTACCCACCAATCTCCTATGTGGGACCTTATCAAATGCCTTCTGAAAATGCCTTCTTTTGCCTGCCTCCCTGTCCTTTCTGAAACATCTAAAGCCTGGCACTTGAAGTAGCCATTCCTGCCCCTGCACCATCCAAGTCTGTGTAATGGCCACAACATCATAGCTCCAAGTGCTGATCCACGCTCTAAGCTCGTCCACTTTTCTCATGATCTTTCTTGCATTAAAGTAGACGCATCTCAGACCATCAGTGTGAGCGTATCCCTCTCTATCACCTGCCTATTCTCCCTCTCGCACTGTCTCCAGGCTTTCTCTATATGTGAGCCAACCGCCCCTTCTCCCATCTCTTCAAGTTGGTTCCCATCCCCCAGCAATTCTAGTTTAAACTTTCCCCAATAGCCTTAACAAACCTCCCTGCCAGGATATTGGTCCCCTTTGAATTCAAGGGCAATCCGTCCTTTTTGAATCCCTGCCCCCTGCTCCAATCCCTAGCCACGTATTTATCCCTCACCTCACTCCATTCCTATACTCACTGTTGGCGTGGCAGAGGCAGTAATCCCAAGATTGCTACCTTTGAGGTCCTGCTTCTCAACTTCTTTCCTAACTCCCTGTAGTCTGTTTTCAGGACCTCCTCCCTTTTCCTGCCTATGTTGTTGGTTCCGATACATACCACAACCTCTGGGTGTTCACCTTCCCACTTTAAGAGGTCGTGGACACGATCAGAAACATCCCGGACCCTGGCACCTGCAAGACAAACTACTAGCTGCATTTCTTTCCTCTGTCCACAGAATCACCTGTCTGATCCCCTAACCGCAGAGTCCCCGATAACTGCTGCCTTCTTCCTTTCCCTACCCTTCTGAGCCACAAGGCCAGACTCTGTGCCAGAGGCACGGCCACTATTGCTTCCCCCAGGTAGGCCACCCCGCCTCCTCCCAACAGTACTCAAACAGGAGTACTTATTGTTAAGGGGGACAGCCACACGGGTACTCTCTAGCCTCTGACTCCTGCCCTTTCCTCTCCTGACTGTTACCCACTTATCTGTCTCCCAAGATCCCAGTGTGACTACTTGTTTATAGTTCCTCTCTATCACCTGCTCTGGAAAGGCTGGGCAGTTTCCAGTTCCTGGGTGTCATCATCTCTGAAGATCTATTCTGGGCCCAACATATTGATGCAATTAGAAAGAAGGCACAACTGCAGTTATATTGGAACTTTGAGGAGACTTGGAATGGCACCAAAGACACTTGCAATTTTCTACAGATGTACTGTGGAGAGCATTATAACTAATTGTATCACCATCTGGTATGGAGGGGCCAGTGGACAGGATTGGAAAAGCTGCAGAAAGCTGTAAACTCAGCCAGCTCCAGCATGGGCATTAGCCTCCCCAGCACTGCCGACACCTTCAAAAGGCAGTGCCTCAAAAAGGCAGCATCCATCATTAACGATCCCCATCACTATGCCCTCTTCTCATTGCTACTATCGAGGAGGAGGTACAGGAGCCTGAAACCACACATATTCTCTGCCTATCTCTTTTTATTTTGTCTTTTTCATATTTTCTTTGTTTTATTTCGATATCTCTGTCCAATATAAAATTAACTCACACAAACCATGAGGATTATCACCCTAAGCCAAAATACTGTCTAAATGTTCACTGAATTCAGAATTGGCATTTTTCGTTTTACAATTTGTCACTGTAATTGGCGTCTTCCCCTCCGCCATCAGATTTCTGAATGGGCAATGAATCCATGAACACTTCCTTACTTGTTTTTTACCCCTCTCTTTTTGCACTGCTTTTTAAATTTAATTTTTCATATATGTTTAAATATTTATTGTAATTTATAGTTTTTTATTATTAGGTATTCCAATGCTTTTTCAAAGCAACAAATTTCATGATGTATACCGATCATATTAACCCTGATTCTGATTCTGAATCTGAGATTATTCTGGTTCCATTCATGGTATGTGAATTAGCTCATTCGCTTGCAGTGTCCAACCAGTGAATGGTGTCTTCTGTTACTGCTAATATTATTTTGCAAAGTGGTAACCGGAGTCGGTGATCAGAGAGCTCATCTGTGAACCATGAAAACTGAAATTAATGGTGCCATTCCAGTGACAAACTATCATGAAATTTGGTGTTTTGAAAAAGCATTGGAATACCTAATAATAAAACTGTAAATTACACTTAGTATATATGAAAAACTAAATTTTAAAAGTAATGCAAAAAGAGAGGGGAAAAAAACAAGTAAGGAAGTGTTCATGGATTCATTGCCCATTCAGAAATCTGATGGTAAAGGGGAAGAAGCCAATTACAGTGACAAATTGTAAAACGAAAAATGCCAATTCTGAATTCAGTGAATATTTAGACAGGATTTTGGCTTAGAGGTGTTTGGTTATAATTCTCATGGTTTGTGTGAGTTAATTTTATATTAGGCAGAGATATTGAAATAAAATAAAGAGAATATGAAAAAGACAAACTAAAATACTGGAAGTAACTAAGGCTTTTTTCTGCCAATTGAAATTTTTTTTTTGACTGAAGTGAACAAATTTTAACTTTCTGCGTTAAAATTAGCTTGGGAACTTTGTACTGCTCAATACTTCTGAATGCAGAGCCAAACCGCCAAATGTTTTTATTGTTGAGTATCCCACCTCAGGGAACAGGCTTAAATCTGCAAAGTTTAATCATCTGCCGATATCAGAAGTTGTAGTTGCATTTCTAATAAATGACAGTGAGCATTTCAGATGACTTCACCTGCTGGTTTGGGCCTTTCCCTGTTTTTCATGCAAATGTGTAAGTGCTCTGTGTAATTTTGGTTGAATTGAAATGCTCATCTTCTCAAAGAAGTTCTTTTCCTAAAACTTTTAGCCAGCTGTTGTTTTCATTAAAAAATTGAAAGCTGACATTTTGCCACTTACAGGAACCAAACAAAAAAAACTTCCAATTTAAAGGTACCGAAAATATTTCTTTCCAATAAGCATCAAATTTCAACTTCATTTGCTATACACAGTGCATATATATGTTGGTGGAAAATACAACAAAAAACAACAGCATTCAATAATTATAAAGGATAAAAAAGGTTAAAAGTAGATATGAAATAAAATTTGCATAAATATATAAATATCACCATGTACAGTTTTTATAATGTAAACAGTATTATAAAAATATGTCATATTCATTCATTTGATTTGCACATGGTAAGTGTAATATTAACTGGAATAAGGCTGGAATAAAGAAAGATTTTCATTTGCAAAGCTTAATATTCACCTGCAGGAAAATCATGCAAGTAGTCTATTCATTGGAGCGTAGAAGGTTGAGGGGGGATTTGATCGAGGTATTTAAAATTTTGAGAGGGATAGATAGAGTTGACATGAATAGGCTGTTTCCATTGAGAGTAGGGGAGATTCAAACGAGAGGACATGATTTGAGAGTTAGGGGGCAGAAGTTTAAGGGAAACACGAGGGGGTATTTCTTTACTCAGAGAGTGATAGCTGTGTGGAATGAGCTTCCTGTAGAAGTAGTAGAGGCTAGTTCAGTTGTGTCATTTAAGGCAAAATTGGATAGGTATATGGACAGGAAAGGAGTGGAGGGTTATGGGCTGAGTGCGGGTAGGTGGGACTAGGTGAGATTAAGAGTTCGGCACGAACTAGGAGGGCCAAGATGGCCTGTTTCCATGCTGTGATTGTTATATGGTTATATGGTTTATAGAATAAGTAAAATTTTACAAAGTACAGATGATGGAAATCTGAAACAGAAACAGAAAATGCTGAAAACACTCATTAGGTCAGGCAGCATCGACAGATGAAAAACAGAAATAATGTTTCAGATTGGAGGTCCTTCAGCAAAGTAATAATTACCTGGCCATATAGGTCACCTGCATAGAAAACTACCTTTATTCCTCTTTTTAAATTGAGATACAGCGCAAAATAGTCCCTTCTGGCCCTTTGAACCGCATTGCCCAGCAATTCTGATTTAATCCTAGCCTAATCATGGGACGACTTACAATGACCAATTAACCTATCAACTGGTACGTCTTGGGACTGTGAAAGTAAACTGAAACCTGGAGGAATCCCAGCCGTCACGGGTAGAACACAAACTCCTTACAGGCAGTGATGGGAATTGAACCTGGGTCACTTACTGTAAAGCGTTGTGTAAACCACTACACTGCTGTGCTGCCCCGTGCTCCATATAGTTACATCAATCATTTCTACAGCACAGAAATACGAACTTCAGCTCATCTAGTCCTTGCCAAACTATTAACCTGCCTACTCCCATTGACCTGCACCTGAGCCATAGCCCACCATGCCCCCAGCATCCATGTGCCTATCCAAACTTCTTTTAAATGTTGAAATCGAAATAACATGCACCACTTGTACTGCCAGCTCGTTCTACAGTCTCACCACCCTCTGAGTGAAGAAATTTCCCCTCATGTTCCCCTTAAACATTTCACCTTTCACTCTTAACCCATGACCTCCAGTTGTAGTCCCACCCAACCTCAGTGGAAAAACCCTGCTTGCATTTTGCCTATCAATACCCCTCATAATTTTGTATATCTCTATCAAATCTCCCTTCATTCTCCTACGCTCTCGGGAATAAAGTCCTAACCTATTCAATCTTTCCCTTTAACTCAGGTCCTCAAGTCCTGGCAACATCCTTGTAAGTTTTCTCTGGACTCCCTCAATCTTACTGACATCTTTTCTGTAGGGAAGACACTAGAAATGGACACAATACAACAAATTTGGCCTACCAATTTATGGATCAATTTACAATCGGAAAATAAGCCTCTTGGTTTTCTGGTCTCCTTTTTAAATCTACGAGTTATAAACATCTTTCTTACTCATCATTGATCTGGTCTTATTCTCATGAGATGTCAAAGTGATATCTGATGTTCAATCCACAGGTCGTTTACTTTGGTGACAGTATGCGCTCAGATATTTTTCCAGCCCACAGCTACAACAACTGTGAAACAGTTCTGGTCCTGGAGGAGCTGGAAGTTGAAGCCAGTCAACAAGTTACAGTGGAAAGGCAAGACTCTCAGCCACAGGAGAAGAAAGGAAAATATGAAGTAAGTATCCAAAACAATATAATTATAATTGGTTTGGACAAACAAAGCAGGAAGAGCTGTAGTTTACATGTGAAGATTATGTTTTGGATTTTCCAGTCTGCATACTCCCAATGAGTTCAAAGGGATATATGCCAAAAGAATTAAGCTGTGCTCCCTTGCTGATGTGTGACATCTAAAACAAGCCATGTCAACAAACTGCTTTAGCAGATAATCAAATTGAAACTTCTCAGAGAAGGCAAATCGAGAAGTAAAAGTCAATTTCGTTGAACATTTTTACAATTTTACAGGAAATATAATAAAGATTGGAGCGTATATATGGGGTGAATGTAGAAACTAAAATAGCATTGAATCTTTAAAGAATCTACGTTCAATGGCCATTGTACTAGGTACCCCTGAACATCTACTCTTTAATGCAAATATCTAATCAGTCAATCGTGTGGCAGCTACTCAGTGCATAAAAGCATGCAGCTGCTGTCAAAATGTTCAGTGATTGTTCAGACAAAATATCAGAATGGGGAAGAAATGTGAACTAAGTGACTTTGACTGTGGATTGATTATTGTTGGTGCCAGACAGGGTGAGACCATAAGATATAGGAGCAGAAGTAGGCCATTTGGCCCATCGAGTCCACTCTGCCATTCAATCATGGGCTGATCCAATTCTTCCAGTCATCCCCACTCCCCTGCCTTCTCCCCGTACGCTTTGATGCCCTGGCTAATCAAGAATCTATCTACCTCTGCCTTAAATGCACCCAATGACTTGGCCTCCACAGCCACCTGTGGCAACAAATTCCACAGATTTACCACCCTCTGACTAAAGTAATTTCTCCGCATCGCTGTTCTAAATGGACATCCTTCAATCCTGAAGTTGTGCCCTCTTGTCCTAGACTTCCCTCCCATGGGAAATAACTTTGCCATATCTAATCTGTTCAGGCCTTTTAACATTCAGAATGTTTCTATGAGATTTCCCCTATTTCTCCTGAACTCCAGGGAATACAGCCCAAAAGCTGCCAGACATTCCTCATACGGTAACCCTTTCATTCCTGGAATCATTCTCATGCATCTTCTGTGAACCCACTCCAATGTCTGTATACAATAATGAGCCCAAAACTGCACACAATACTCCGTGTGGTCTCACATGTGCTTTATAGAGCCTCAACATCACATCCCTGCTCTTATATTCTATACCTCTAAAAATGAATGCCAACATTGCATTCGCCTTCTACGCCACCGATTCAACCTGGAGATGAGCCTTTAGGGTATCCTGCACAAGGACTCCCAAGTCCCTTTGCACCTCAGCATTTTGAATTCTCTCCCCATCCAAATAATAGTCTGCCCATTTATTTCTTCCACCCAAAGTGCATGACAATACGCATTCCAACATTGTATTTCATTTGCCACTTCTTTGCCCATTCTAAGTACCTCTGCAGGCTCTCTGTTTCCTCAACACTAACCCCTCCCCAATCTATGTATCATCAGGAAATTTAGCCACAAATCCATTAATCGCCATAGTCCAAGACATTGACATGCATTGGAAAAAGCTGCGGTCCCAACACCACCCCCTGTGGAACTCCACTGGTAACCAGCAGCCAGCCAGAATAGGATCCCTTTATTCCCACTCTCTGTTTTCTGCCAAACAGCCAAGGCTCCACCCATGGAAGTAACTTCCCTGTAATTCCAGGGGCTCTTATCTTGCTAAACAGCCTTGTGTGCGGCGCCTTGTCAAAGGCCTTCTGAAGATCCAAGTACACCACATCCACTGCATCTCCTTTGACTATCCTGCTTGTAATTTCCTCAAAGAATTGCAGTAGGTTAATCAGGCAGGATTTTACTTTCAGGAAACCACACTGGCTTTGGCCTATCTTATCACGTGCTTCCAGGTATTCTGAAATCTCATCCCTAACAATCGATTCCAACAACTTCCCAACCACTGATGTCAGGTTAACAGGTCTACATTTTCCTTTCTGCTGCCTCCCACCCTACTTCAATAGCGGAGTAACATTTGCAATTTTCCAGTCATCCAGTACAATGCCAGAATCTATTGATTCCTGAAAGATCATTGTTAATGCCGCCACAATTTCTCCAGCTACTTCCTTCATTACCCAAGGATTCATTCCATCAGGTCCAGGAGATTTATCCATCCACATTAAGCTTCCTGAGCACCTTCTCAGTCGTAATTTTCACTACATGTACTTCACTTCCTTGCCACTCTTGCATGTCTGGTATACTGCAGATGTCTTTCACTGTGAAGACTGATGCAAAATACACATTCAGTTCCTCTGCCATTTCTGTATCTTTCATTACAATATTCCAGCATCATTTTCTATTGGTCCTATATCTACCCTCAACTCTCTTTTTATATATTCAAAAAAGCTTTTCGTATCTTCTTTGATATTAGTCAACAGCTTCCTTTCATAATTCATGTTTTCCTTCCTAATGACCTTCTTAGTTTTCTTCTGAAGGTGCTTAAAGCTTCCCAAACCTCTATCTTCCTACTAGCTTTGGCTTCCTTGTATGCCCTCTCTTTTGCTTGTACTTTGGCTCTGACTTCACTTGTCAGCTATGGTAATGTCCTTCTTCCATTCGAAAATTTCTTCCTTTTTTGGAATATATCTGTCTTCCCTCATTTTTCACAGAAACTCCAGCCATTGCTACTCTGCTGTCCTTCCTGCTAGTATCCCTTTCCAGTCAACCTTGGCCACTTCCCCTTTCATGCCATTGTAATTTCCTTTATTCCACTGAAATAATGACACATTTGAATTTAGTTTCTCCTCCTCAAATTTCAAAGTGAACTCGATCGTATTGTGATCACTGTTCCCTAAGGGTTCCTTAACCTTAAGCTCTCTTATCACCTCCAGATCATTGCACAGCACCCAATCCAGCACAGCTGATCTCCTAGTGGGCTCAACAACAAGCTGTTCTAAAAAGTCATCCCTTAGACATTCTACATATTCTCTCTCTTGAGGTCCAGTACTGACCTGGTTTTCAAAATCCACCTTGATGTTAAAATCCCCAACGATTATCATGACATTGCCCTTCTGACACGCCTTTTCTATCTCCTGCTGTAATTTGTAATCCACATCCCAGCTGCTGTTCAGAGGCCTGTATACAACTGTCATTAGGGTCCTTTTACCCTCGCCATTTCTTAACTCGACCCATAGAGACTCTACACCTTCCAAACCTATGTCATCCCTTTCTAATGATTTAATATTATTACTTATACACAGAGCCACACCACCCCCTCTGCCTACTAACCTATCATTCTGATACACCGTATATCCTTGGACGTTCAGCTCCCAATGGCAGCCATCCTTTAGCCAAGTTTCAGAGATGGCCACAATGTCATACTTGCCAATCTATAGCTCAATTTCAAGATCCTCCATTGTACTTCTTCTGCTGCATGCATTCAAATACAACACTTTCTGTCCAGTATTTGTTGCTTTCTGTTTTAACTGCACCACACCTCTATCGTCCTGTAATTCAATCCACTGGCTGTGATTATGCGTCATCTCCTGCCTGTCCTTTCTATCATCTCTGTTGCATGCTATCTTTGACTTATTTCTGTTTTCCCCTTCACTCCGGTTCTCATCCCCCTGCAAAATTAACCCTCCGTAACAGCCCTATTAAACGTGCTTGCTAGGATATTGGACTCCTTTGGGTTCAGGAGTAACCCATCCTTTTTGTACAGGTCATAACACATTCATAGAAGTTTTTTTTAATCTCGAGTAACACACACAATACTCAGCAGGTCAGGCAACATTTATAGAAATGAATACACACTCGACATTCTGGGCCTACACTCTTCATCAGCCTAAACGGTCGACTGGTTATTCCTTTCCATAGGCACTGCCTGAACTGCTGAGTTCCTCCAGCATCTTGTGTGTGTGTGTGTTTGTTATTTAAATTTCCAGCATCTGCAGAGGCTCTTGTGTTTAAAAAATGTTGTTTGCTATGATATTTTTGAGTATAAATATCTGGTTCTGAGGAAGCACAGTATTTTGGGACCTTTTTTCCCTGATCTTGCTGTTTATGTAAACATTAGCAACCCCATATTAACAAGTGAAGTGTAAGAATGAGTACTTTCTAACATTTCTTCCCATACTAATATCAGGTAAAGTGGAATTGCTGGCCATTCATTTAATTGAAGTCTGTCATGCCTTCCTCTACATTACATTTAACTACACAAAAACACCAAGTATTCTTCAAACCGTGACTTTGAAAAAGATGTGCATGTTCCTTTAAAAGCAGCATGGTTGCACAGCGGTTAGCGCATTCACTTTAGTGTCTGCGATCGCCAATCAAGGTTCAACTCTGCCGCTGTCTGTAAGAAGTTTGTACGTTCTCCCTGTGCCACGTGGATTTCCTTTGGGTGCTCCGGTTTCCTCCCGTTTCCCAAAGAAGTCAAGTCAAATTTATTGTCATTTAACTCTGTACATGTAGGCTGTCATACGAGACAATGTTTCTCCAGACCAGGATGCAAAGCACAGTTGTACATATAACACAATAACCTGTGAAAGAAAGGATAAAATCTACAGATGAATTATGCATAAACAAACAAAGTGAAGTGCATAAATTAAATACTGTAAAGTACAGAACAGGTTAACCAGTGACACTTTGAATGTGATGCGGCCGGGAGTTCAGAAACCTAATGGCCTGAGAGAAGAGACTGTTTACCATCCCTACTTTTCTTGTTTTCATGCATTGGAGTCTCCTTCCTGATGGTAGAAAGTCAAAGAGGATGCTGGTTAGGTCTAATGAACTCTTGGCATGCTACACTGGCGCCAGAGCATGACAACACTTGTGGGCTGCCCCCAGCACAATCCTCGGAAAGTGTTGGTTGTTAACACGTGACTATATATTTCACTGTATGTTTCAACGTACGTGTGACAAATAAAGCTAGTCTAATATATAATCCATATGGCACGATCAAAACCCATGGCCTGACAGAGAAATGTAATTTATTTAAACTGCCTTCATTCTAATAAGGTGCAATTGATTATTCCCAGCTGTGGGAAGTTTACATTCTCAGATAATGACACAAACATAATGGCAGCAGAATAGCTGCTACATGAAATAATTGAGCTAGTACAATGATAAAACAACTTCAGAAAGCACGTTACAGAAAGAAACTGTTTTCGACCCAATAGTCTAATCCTTTCAGAGACCTTCTGCAATTTTCCCTTGTTTCTAGCTTGTTAGATAAGCATTATATACCTTCCTATTTTCCTATGCTTCAGAGTGATGGGGAACTTAGAAATATTAATCAGGTGCCAATACATTTTTGTATGATTGTATTGAACTCCATAGGGAGTGTGTAAGTGGTTTCGCTTAATTCAGTCCTTGAGGTTTCTTTACTGCAATACTTCATCACTTTTATAACTTCCAGGACTAAAAACCAGGAAGTGGACTTTATTTTTACTTTTGCAGTGAACATATTATTTAACTGCCATATAAAATATTTCTTGAGTCTATCGCTTAGAATGTCTTTTTACCATATCTGAGTATAGTTCCAAATTACGTAACTCCAAAGAAATGATTATGTCAAATGTCAAACTTAAAGTAAATTTCTTATCGAAGTATGTACCATATATGGGAGGGGGAGGGGGTTTGTGTGTGTGTGTGTGTGTGTGTGTGTGTGTGTGATGAGGTGTAGGCCCCTCCTTCCCTCCATTAGCCTGCAAGTCATCCTTGGGCAAGGAGTAGTACGTGCTTAGCAACCCCACCCACCTCCGCCTGATCAATGTCACATGAAGTCATGGGAGCAGGTGGCGGTCATCATGTGAGCAGCTGGTGTATATCCCAAGTCCTGGTTATGTGGCCACTGATGCCAGGCAGACAATCTCTGAAGAGTATTGATAATGGCTACGGTCACCCGTCTTGTAAAGACACTGCCCAGAAGAAGGCAATGGCAAATCACTTCTGCAGAAAAATTTGCCAAGAACCATGATCATCCACGTCATACGACACAGCACATAATGATGATGGCAAACAGTCTGCTCATAAATACAATTTTTAAAGTAATCCAATATTTCAGCGAGGGAGAAAGGTCAAAATGTAGTAGCCATCCTTCAAAGATCAAAGTAAATTTATTACCGAAGTATGTGTATGTCACCATATACTGCACTGAGATTTATTTTCATGCAGGCGTTCACAGTAGAAAGAGGAAATACAATAGAATCAAGAAAAATGACACACAAAGCCCGACAAACAACCAACATGCGAAAGATAAGCTATGTAAATACAAATAAAATAATAATAGTAACACACGCAAAATGCTGAAGGAACTCAGCAGGTCAGGCAGCAGCTATGGAAATGAGTAAACAGTCAATGTTTTGGGCCGAGACCCTTCATAATGAAAGATCTCAGCCCAAACCGTTTTCTCCTGAGTTCTTCGAGCATTTTGTGGGTATTGCTTGGATTTCCAGCATCTGCAGATTTTCTTGTATTTGGAATTAATAATAGTAATCACAATCAGGTTTAATATAATTAACATATGTTACTAAGAAAATGAATCTCAGGGTAGTATAGTGCATATAAAAAGTGTTCAGCCCTCTTGGAAGTTTTCATGTTTTTAATTCGACTTTTTTTGACACTGATAAACAGAAAAAGACTCTTTTCTCTCAAAGTAGAAACAGATCTCTACAAAGTGATCTCAATTAATTACAGATATAAAACACAAAATAATTGATTGCATTAAGTATTCACCCCTTTCAAGTCAGTACTTAGTAGATCCACCTTTGGCAGCAATTACAGCGAGTCTGTGTGGGTAGGTCTCTATCAAGTTTGCAAATCTGGTCACTGCAATTTTTCCCCATTCTTATTTGCGAAACTGCTCAAGCTCTGTCAGATTGCGTAGGGATCATGAGCGAATAGCCCTTTTCAAGTCCAGCCATAAATGTTCAATAGGATTGAGATCTGGACTCTGACTTGGCCATTCTAGGACATTAACTTTATTGTTTTTAAACCATTCCTGTGTGGCTTTGGCTTTATACTTAGGGTCATTGTCTTGCTGGAAAACAAATCTTCTCCCAAACCACAGTTCTGTTGCAGACTGCATCTGGTTTTCCTCCTGGATTTCTCTTTATTTTGCTGCATTCATTTTACCCCCTACCATGATGCAGCTGCCACCATGCTTAATGGATGGTGTGCTTTTGATTATGTGCAGTGTTTAATCTGATGGTCAATAAGCTCAATTTTGGTTTCATCAGGCCATAGAACCTTCTTCCAGCTGACATCAGAGTCTCCCACGTGCCTTCTGGCAAACTCTAGCTGAGATTTCTTATGAGATTTTTTCAACAGTGGCTTTCTCTTTGTCACTCTCCCATAAAGTTGTAATTGGTGAAGCACCCAGGCAACAGTTATATGCGCAGTCTCTCCCATCTCAGCCACTGAAGCTTGGAACTCCTCCAGAGTTGTCATAGGTCTCCTGGTGGCCTCCCTCACTAGTCCCCTTCTTGCATGGTCTTTCTGTTTTGGGAGATAACCTGCCTTAGGCAGTTTTACATCTGTGCCATATTCTTCCCATTTCTTAATGATTGACTTAACTGTACTGCAAGGGATATTCAGCAACTTGGAAATTTTCTTGCATCCTTTTCCTGACTTGTGCTTTTCAATAACCTTTTTGCAGAGTTGCTTGGAGTGTTCTTTTGTCTTCATGATGTAGTTTTTGCCAGGAAACTGATCCACCAGCAGTTGGACCTTCCAGATACAGGTGTATTTTCACTAATCAGTTGAAACACCTTGAATGCACACAAGTCTCCAAAGACAGATATCCATTAAACTAATTAGGTGACTTCCAAAACCAATTGGCTGTACCAGTGATGACTTTGTATATTGTACTAGAGGGGGTGAATACTTATGTAAACAATTAGAACATAGAATATAGAAAATCTACAGCACGTTACAGGCCCTTCGGCCCACAATGTTGTGCCGACCATGTAACCTACTCTAGAAACTGCCTAGAATTTCTCTACCGCATGGCCCTCTATTTTTCTAATCTTCATTTCCGTAAGAGTCTCTTAAAAGACCCTATTGTATCCGCCTCTACCACCATTGCAGGCAGTGCATTCCACACACACACCACTCTCTGTGTGAAAAACTTACCTCTGACATTTCCGTTGTACCTATTTCCAAGCACCTTAAAACTATTTCCCCTCACATTAGCCATTTCAACCCTGGGAAAAAGGCTCTGGCACAGAGTCTGGCCCTGTGGCTCAGAAGGGTAGGGAAAGGAAGAGGATAGCAGCAGTGATAGGGGACTCTATATTGGGGGGTCAGACAGACAATTCTGTGGACGCAGGAAAGAAAGGCGGATGGTAGTTTGCTTCCCAAATGCCTGGGTCCAGGATGTTTCTGATCGCGTCCATGATATCCTGAAGTGGGAAGGAGAACAAGCAGAGGTCGTGGTGCATGTTGGTACCAACGACATAGGTAGGAAAAGGGAGGAGGTCCTGAAAACAGACTACAGGGAGTTATGAAGAAGTTTAGAAGTAGGACCTCAAAGGTGGTAATCTGGGGATTACTGCCTGTGCCACGTGACAATGAGAATAGGAATAGAATGAGGTGGAGGATAAGTGTGTGGCTGAGGGATTGGAGCGGGGGGCAGGGATTCAGATTTCTGGATCATTGGGACCTCTTCTGGGGCAGGTGTGACCTGTACAAAAAGGATGGGTTGCACTTGAATCTGAGGGGGACCAATATCCTGTTGGTGAGGTTTGCAAAGGTTGTTGGGGAGAGTTTAAACTAGAATTGCTGTGGGGTGGGAACTAAACTGAAGTGACAGAGGAAAGGGAGGTTGGCTCACAAATAGAGAAAGTTTGGAGACGGTGCAAAAGGGAGGATAGGCAGGTGATCGAGAAGGGATGCACTCAGACCAATGGTTTGAGATGTATCTATTTTAATGCAAGGAGTATCATGAATAAAGCAGATAAGCTTGGAGCTATGATGTTGTGGCCATTTCTTGGATGGCTCAGGGGCAGTAATGGTTTCTTCAAGTGCCAGGCTTTAGATGTTTCAGAAAGGACAGGGAGGGAGGCAAAAGTGGTGGGAGCATCAGAGATCTGGTGGTCTGATCAGAGATTGTGTCAAGGCTGCAGAAAAGGAGGAAGTCATGGAGGGGTTTCTACGGAGTCTCAGTGAGTGGAAGTTAGGAGTAGGAATAACTCTACTGGGTGTTTTTTTATAGACCACCCAATAGTAACAAGGGCACTGAGGAGCAGATAGGGAGACAGATTCTGGAAAGGCGTAATAATAACAGGGTTGTTGTGGTGGGAGATTTTAATTTCCCAAATATTGATTGGCATCTCCCTAGAGTGAGGGGTTTAGATGGGGTGGAGTTTGTTAGGTGTGTTCAGGAAGGTTTCTTAACACAATGTGTAGATAAGCCCACAAGAGGAGAGGCTGTATTTGATCCAGTATTGGGTAATGAACGGGGTCAGGTGTCAGGTCTCTCAGTGGGAGATTATTTTGGAGATAGTGATTACAATTCTATCTTCTTTACCTTAGTTTTGGAGAGGGTTAGGAACAGACAAGTTCGGGAAACATTTAATTGGAGTAAGGGGAAATATGAGACTATCAGGCAGGAACTTGGAAGCAAAAATTGGAAACAGATGTTCTCAGGGAAACATATGGAAGTAACATGACAAATGTTCAGGGAATATTTATGTGGGGTTCTGTGTAGATACGTTCCAATGAGACGGGGAAAAGATGGTAGGGTACAGGAACCGTGGTGTAAAAAGACTGTTTAAAATTTAGTCAAAAATCTAGGTATTGATAGATACCTAGAAGATTACAAGGCGAGCAGGAATGAGCTCAAGAATAAAATTAGGAGAGCCAGAAGGGGCCATGAGAAGGCCTTGGCGGACAGGATTAAGGAAAATCCCAAGCCATTCTACAAGTATGTGAAGAGAAAATAGGACCAATCAAATGTGACAGTGGAGAAGAATGTATGGAACCGGAGGAGATAGCAGAGGTACTTAATGAATACTTTGCTTCAGTATTCACTATGGAAAGGATCTTGGCGATTGTAGGGATGACTAGCAGCAGACTGAAAAGCTTGAGTATGTAGATATTAAGGAAGAGGATGTGCTGGAGCTTTTGGAAAGCATCAAGTTGGATAAGTCACCAGGGACCAGACGGGATGTTCCCCAGGCTACTGTGTGAAGTGAGGGAGGAGATTGCTGAGCCTCTGGCAATGATCTTTGCATCATCAATGAGGACAGGAGAGGTTCCGGAAGATTGGAGGGTTGTGGATGTTGTTCCTTTATTCAAGAAAAGGAGTAGGGATAGCCCAGGAAATTATAGACCAGTGAGTCTTATTTCAGTGGTTGGTAAGTTGATGGAGAAGATCCTGAGAGGTAGGATTTATGAACTTTTGGAGAGGCATAATATGATTAGGAATAGTCAGCCAGCATGGCTTTGTCAAAGGCTGGTCGTGCCTTATGAGCCTGATTGAATATTTTGAGGATGTGACTAAACACATTGATGAGGGTAGAGCCGTAGATGTAGTGTATATGGATTTCAGCAAGGTATTTGATAAGGTACCACATATAAGGCTTATTGAGAAAGTAAGGAGGCATGGGATCCAAGGGAACATTGCTTTGTGGATCCAAAACTGACTTGCCAACAGAAGGCAAAGTGTGGTTGTAGACGGGTCATGTTCTGCATGGAGGTCAGTGACCAGTGGTGTGCCTTGGGGATCTGTTCTGGGACCCCTACTCTTTGTGAATTTTATAAATGACCTGGATGAGGAAGTGGAAGGATGGGTTAGTAAATTTGCTGGTGACACAAAGGTTGGGGGTGTTGTGGATAGTGTGGAGGGCTGTCAGAGGTTATAGCGGGACATTGATCGGATGCAAAACTGGGCTGAGAAATGGCAGATGGTGTTCAACCCAGATAAGTGTGAGGTGGTTCATTTTGGTAGGTCAAATATGATGGCAGAATATAGCATTAATGGCAAGATGCTTGGCAGTGTGGAGGATCAGAGGGATCTTGGAGTCCGAGTCCATAAGACACTCAAAGCTGCTGCGCAGGTTGACTCTGTGGTTAAGAAGGCATACGATGCATTGGTCTTCATCAATCATGGGATTGAGTTTAAGAGCTGAGAGGTAACGTTGCAGTTATATAGGATCCTGGTCAGATCCCACTTAGAGTACTGTGCTCAGTTCTGGTCACCTCACTACAGGAAGGATGTGGAAACCATAGAAATGGTGCAGAGGAGATTTACAAGGATGTTATTTGGATTGGGGAGCATGGCTTATGTGAATAGGTTGAGTGAACTTGGCCTTTTCTCCTTGGAGCGACAGAGGATGAGAGGTGACCTGATAGAGGTGTACAAGATAATGAGAGGCGTTGATCGTGAGTCAGAGGCCTTTTCCTGGGGCTGAAATGGCTAGCACAAGAAGGGATATTTTTAAGGTGCTTGGAAGTAGGTACAGAGGAGATGTCAGGGGTAAGCTTTTTTACGCAGAGAGTGGTAAGTGCATGGAATGGGCTGCCAGCGGCGGTAGTGGAGGTGGAAACAATTGAGTCTTTTAAGAGACTCCTGGACAGATACATAGTGCTTAGAAAAGTAGAAGGCTGTGGGTATGCCTAGGTAGTTCTAAGGTAAAGACATGTTCAGCTCAGCTTTGTGGGCTGAAGGGCCTGTATTGTGCTGTAGGTTTTCTATGTTATCCACACAATCAATGCCTCTCATCATCTTATATGCCTGTATCAGGTGTCCTCTCATCTTCCGTTGCTCCAAGGAGAAAAGGCTACATTCACTCAATCTATTCTCATAAGTCATGCTCTCCAATTCAGGCAACATCCTTGTAAATCTCCTCTGCACTCTTTCTATAGTATCCACATCCTTCCTGTGGTGAGGTGACCAGAGCTGAATACAATACTCCAAATGGGGTCCAAATAAGGTCTTATACAGCTGTAACATTATTTTGTGTTTTATTTTTGTAATTTATTTGGATCACTTTGTAGAGATCTGTTTTCACTTTGACACAAAAGGGTCTTCCTCTGTAGATCAGTGTCCAAAAAAAGCCAAATTAAATCCACTGTAATTCAATGTTGTAAAACAATAAAACATGAAAGCTTTCAATGGGGTTGAATAAGTAATGCAAACAGCAAAGTGTGGGAATATTTGATGATTCCCTTTGGAGCTGTATGCAAATAGTCACCATTTACAGTGCCATCTTTATAATTAAATGATTTAGTTATTTATTGCTGATAGATAAATAACTAAAACAGTAAATAGCTTTATAAAACTGTCAGTCATTCACCCTGTTATCTTGTTCACAGGGCACGAGACAGAGTACGTGGCCAGTGGTGTCTGAGCGGTGGGGCTCCTACTTTGTGGATGGTGTCACAGGGCTCGAAGGTGAAGGTGAAACCCAGGTTCACACATGGTGCAGCAGCAACATTAACACTTACAGCACCATCGCCATTCCCAGCCTGCAGGCTATTGCAGGTAAGAAACAAAATGACAGAAAATGGAAATAGGAGCTGCTACACACACACACAAAGGGCTGGAGGAACTCAGCAATTTATTTAGATTTACAACACAGTAACTGGCCACACCACCCATTTACACCCATGTGATCAATTAACCTACTAACCCACACATTTTTGGACTGTGGGAGGAAACCAGAGCTCCCAGAAGAAACCCACACGTACAAGCCCCTTATGAACAGCGGTGGGAATTGAACCCCGATTGTTTGCGTTGTAATAGTTACCACTATATTACTGAGCCACGCAGTGCATACTGAGATAGATATATAAATATATATGTGTCATTGAACCTGGGTCACTGTAATAGTATTGCGCTAATTGCTACGCTACTGTGCAAACATCTGTGGAAGTGAATAAACAATCACTGTTTAGTGCCAAAACATCGACAATTCCTTTCCCACCCCTCCCCCACAGAACCCACTGAGCTCCTCCAGCAGACTGTTGAACTGAAAATTCTTCCACTACAGGCTTCAGTCCATCAAAAAACTTGTTTCAAGATGTCTCCACACCAATGAAATTCATGTTCTTTCAGTACATTGACATTGTGTTAATTGTGTTGAATGACAGGAAACCCTTTGAAATGTAACCTGTTAATGTGGAACAGAGTATTTAATTCATTATCTGAAGTACAAATGAGCTTCGCCTTGCATTTACTAGGTAATCTGGAGTAACTACATGCAAAATATACAGAACCATGCTCGAAGATTATTTCTATCTGGCTGTTAAAAGACTGTTGAGGGAGAATGTGCCCATTCACCTCCTCCATCACCTGCATTCAGGGCCCCAAACAGTCCTTCCAAGTGAATCTGTGTATCTGCTGGGGTTGCCTATTGTGTCCAGTGCTCCCAATGCACTGGACCCCTCTACACTGGTGAGACCTGTGGTAAATTAGGGGATCACTTTGTGGAGCACCTCCACTCCATCCGCCACAAGTGAGACTTTCCGGTAGCCAAACATTTCGATTGCATTCCCACTCCCATTCTGACATGTCACACCATGGCCTCCACTTGTCCCAAAATGAGGCCACCCTCAGGGAGGAGGAGCAACACCTTATATTCCATCTGAGTTGCTACAAACTTGAAAGCATGAATATTGTTTTCTCCTTCTGGTGAGCAAATCCCCTCCCCCTTTCTCTATTCTCCACTCTGAACTTTTACCGGTACTTCTTCTCACCTGCCTATTACTACCCCCTGGCTCCCCTTCTCCCCTTCTCCTATGGTCCACTCTCCTCCCCAACAAATTCCTTCCTCTCCAGCCCTTTACCTTTCCCACCCACCTGGCTTCACCTATCAACTTGCAGCTAGCCTCTTTCCCCTCCCCCCCCTCATCGTTTTCACTCTGGCATCTTGCCCTTCCTCCTCAGTCCTGAAAAAGGGGCTGTGCCCAAAACATTGACTATTTATTTCCATAGATCCTGCCTGACTTGCTGAGTTCTTCTATCATTTTGCATGTGTTGCTTTGGATTTCCAGCATCTCCAGACTTCCTCGTGTTTTTGATTGACCATTGTATGGACCTTGTATTCATTAAAGGTGAACTCTTGACCTCAGAATGTACCTCCTCATGGGCCCTTGGACCTTATTGTCTACCTCTTGCTGGACTTGCTCTGTAACTGTAACACTACGTTCTGTTGGCAACACGAATGAATCTGCAGATGCTAGAAATAAATAAAAAACACAAAATGCTGGCAGAACTCAGCAGGCCAGACAGCATCTATGGGAGGAGGCAATAACGACATTTCGGGCCGAAACCCTTCATCGGGGGTGGGGGTGACCTGATGAAGGGTTTCGGCTCGAAACGTCGTTATTGCCTCCTCCCATAGATGCCGTCTGGCCTGCTGAGTTCTGCCAGCATTTTGTGTTTTTTACTACATTCTGTTATTGCTTTTCCTTTTTCTACGTTCAAAGTAAATTTATTATCAAATTACATATATGTCGCCATATACAATCCTGAGATCCATTCATGCAGGCATACTCTATAAATCCATAGCAGAAATAGTACCATAATAGTATCAATGAAAGACCGAACAAATTTGAGTGACCAACCAGTGTGCAAAAGACAACAAACTGCAAATACAAACAGAAAGCAGCATCCATCATCAGAGATCCCCACCACCCCAGCCATTCTCTTCTCTCCATCAGGTACAGGAGCCTCAGGAATGACACCACTGGGTTCAAGAACAGTTACTGCCCCTCACCCATCAGGTGTGAAGAAAATGGGGTGGCTATTCTCACTTTGAGATGTTCCCAACAGTGCAGCCAATGCTCTCAATGTAAGGGCTCTTTATCTTCTTATTTCGTGTTCTTGTTGTTTATTACTATATATTTGCATTTGTGTGGTTTGTTGGCTTCTGCACTGTTGTTGCCCTTTCATTGATTCTGTTACTATTCTATGGATTTGCTGAGTATGCCTGTAAGAAAATGGATCTCAGCAATGTACATTGCAACATGTATGGACTTTGATAGTAAAATAATAAAAATAAATAAATTTACAATAATTAGTGAAATTTACTAATGTGATGAAATGTAATGTATGGTGGGGCACAAAAATCTAAACTTCCCATTGTGCCTTGGTACATGTGACAATACTGAACTGGTTCCAATTCCAAGAAAAACAAGGAGCCTGTTTGTTTTTCAGACTCACAACCTTCACTTCGGTAAACCTGAGGATACACTATTGTCAGGCATGGGAAGGTGGGCTGGAGATGTTGATGGGGCTGGAGGGGCTTTAGTATTTCTGCTTGCCTAGGCCAGAATTACATTCCTTGGACATACAATGGTAAATCGAAAATTTGACCACAGACAGCACATTCTAAACTTAACAGTTTAATCATCAGTATTCTTCAGTATTTGATGTTACAGGAGAGGATTCTATTGTAGGGTTAGTTCTGCAAAATATCGAATTCCGCTGCTGCAGGCAAACCTGACAGGCAGGGTTTTGCTTTCCTTCCCATTTCTAGAAAATGAAAAATGTCTGTGCAGCTTTCATAATCCACCATGCATGTCTAGACATTTTCCCTGCATTTCTTAAGAATCCCCTCATCTGATCAGTCTTCAGAGACGTCACTGTGACTTTTCTTTTCTGTCAAGATTTCTAAAGATGAACTACTGCAGCTGCCAGATGTAAGAGAGAGAGAGAGAGATGAGACATGGACATGGCCCATGTCACCTCTTCAACTCCAAACCAGTTTCAGAATAATAAATCTTAAATTAGTTTGTAAGTTGTCAACTGTTCATTTTTAGCTGCTCTTGCTTGTTTCTTGCCCCTCCCTTCCTACCTTTGTGCTATGCACATCCTCCCACAGAACTCTAACTCTTTTGTACGTAGGCAATATTTCACATGCTTAGGAGGTTGGATCAGCATGTACAGTATTTGAAGCGAATTCCCCAGCTGCTATCAATAGCTGGCAGCTTTGATTCAAGCCGGAACTGTTTATACTTTTCAGGAGATTTGGGTGAAGATATGTTGTTGGTTGGTAGCAGTAATGTGCAATTCGTCATGGCTACTCATTACACTGCATTTACAAAATCATACACAGTTTTCTATTGATGGATGAGAAAACTACAACCCTAACTTACTTCAGAATCAGAATCAGGTTGAATATCACCGGCATATGTCATGAAATTTGTTGTCTTTGTAGCAGCTGTCCAATGCAATACATAATAATAGAGAAAAAACATACTGTAGTGAGAGTGTGTGTGTGTGTGTGTGTGTAGAATAGTTAAATTAAATAAGTAGTGCAAAAATAGATATAAAAAATAGTGAGGTGTTTTAATGAGTTCAGTGCCCTTTCAGAAATCTGATGGCAGAGGGAAGAAGCTATTCCTGAATCATTGAGTGTGTGCCTTCAGGCTTCTGTACCTCCTTCCTTTTTTTTTCTAATATATTTTTATTGAAGGAATGACACAATACAGAATACATAATGGATTACATTTTAATCCATTTTGCTTTTGTATCTTACCCCTAAACAAACGTCCTCTCACCCGCTCTCCCCGAACATACCATGGCAGCTAATGTATTTACAATACAACACTTCACAAATACAAGTAAGGACATTTCACAGCCATACCCCCACACTACTTCAAGATGAAGGCCCACACACATCCACAACATGTCAGATGATTCAGAATACACTCATATTACAATTCATCAACCGCCCTGTGACGTAAACCATATGCGTGTTAAAAGAGAGGCAACTTCCCAAGTACAATCAGATGCCCTCAACTAGTAGGTAATTCCTTTACACTGCCAAAATATGACAAGAAAGGTCCCCACTTCGAATAGAACTTCTTCACAGACCTCCTTCCTGATTGTAGCAATGAGAACAAGGCATGACCTGGGTATTAATAGTACTTAATGATGGATGCTTCCTTTCTGAGGCATTGTTCCTTGAAGATGTCCTGGATACTAAGGAGGCTAGTGCCCATGATGGAACTGACTAAGTTTACAACTCTAAGCAGCTTAGTTTGATCCTGTGCAGTAGCTCCCCCTCCAATTCCATACCAGACCGCGATGCAGCCAGTTAAAATGCTCTCTACAGTACACCTGTAGAAATCTGTGAGTGTCTCTGAAGACAAACTCAAACTCCCAATGAAAACAGCCATTGTCATAACTTCTTGGTAGCTGCATTGATATGTTGGGTCCAGCATAACTCTTCAGAGACATTGACCCCCAGGAACTTGAAATAGTTCACCCTTTCCACTTCTGATCCCTCTCTGAGGACTGGTGTGTGTTTCTTTATGAAGAAAACCCTTTCTGAAGCCCATTCCAGTTACAATCTTTTGATTTCAATAATAACAAATTTCAGAGATGAAAAAATACATTCCAGTAAGTTATAATGTGCATTTCATATTGGCAAACAGGAATGAACTTCCACATAGCTGAGTTCAAAAATGGCAAAGGCATCAATTATTCGGATGATTAACTTTTGTGGTTATTTTCACACCACTGCTAATTTGTTAGAGCTAATAGCACAGTCACCGCTGCAATTCATGCAAAGAAAATAGAAATAACAGTCTTTATTTTTCCCTCAGTGTTTAAGGTAAAAATAGAATTTAATCCAAACAAATGTGAGGTAACACACTTTGGAAAGTCAAATATTAGTAGGAAATAATCAAGTAAATTTCAGGGATCTTAGGATCAGAGAGGGACATTGGAGTCCAATGCAGAACTCCCAGTAAATGAAGACACGGGTAGATAGGTAGTGAAGAAGATATTTGATACACTTGTCTTGAGGCCATGGCTTTGAGTATCAAGTGAGAAGTCCCATTGTAGTTGTACAAACCATTGGTTAGAACACACTTGTGCACACAGTTGTGTATAGTTCTTGTCGCTACACTACTGGAAGAATGTGGTAGCAACAGAGAGAGTGCAGAAGAGATTCACCAGGATGATGCCTTGAATGGAGGACTGTAATCCTGGGGGGGAAATTGCATAGACTTTTGCACAGCACTGTATTTATCAACATGGAGCAAAGAGTGAGTTTGTAAATCTGGCAGGAGCAAAGGATGTTAGGAATGGTGAAGGTGGAGCACTGCAGAAAGGGTAAGGGCACGTTGGCAGCGAAGGAGTGCCAGGACTTAGGATTTGTGTGGGTGCAGATATACCCAGCCCTGAGTCACCAGGCAAGGTTATTTGATTCCAAACAATCAGTTTATTGATCACAACAGAATGCCTCTCTGGTGCTTCTTGTTCCCTCCCTGCTCCTCTCCCCTTTTCTCAACCATGATTCCCCTCCCCCCCCCACCCTTTTCCTCAGTCCACAATAGAGACCCATATCAGAATCAGGTTTATCATCACTCACATATGTCATGAAATTTGTTTTTTTTGTGACACCAGTGCAGTCCACAGTTTCTAGTACTAATATAGCATCCTGCAGCTTACTACCTAACCTGCACAGTGCTGCTAGAAAGTTTGTGAACCCTGTAGAATTTTCTCTATTCCTACATAAAACTAGATAAAAAGAACTCAATTAAATAAATAACACAAAACATTATGCTTGTTTATTTGTTTATTGAGAAAAAATATCCAATATTGCATATATTTATTGGAAAAAATATGTAAACCTGTGCTTTCAGTAACTGGTGTGAACCCCCCTCATACAGTAATAACTTCAGCCAAACATTTCCAGTAACTGTGAATAAGCCCTGCACATCGGCTTGGAGGAATTTTAGGCCATTCCTCCTTACAAAACTGCTTCAGCTCTGGGATGTTGGTGAACTGCTTGCACAAACTGCTTGCTTCAGGTCCTTCCACAATCTTCCATAGGAATCAGGTCAGGACTTTGACTCGGCCATTCCAAAACACAAATTTTCTTCTTTATAAATTATTCTGTTGTTACTGTTACTCTTGTCTTTCGGATCATTGTCTTGTTGCATTCTCCAACTTCTATTAACCTTCAGGTGACGGGCTGCTACCCTGACATTCTCCTATAAAATGTCTTGATGCAATTTTGAATTCATTGTTCCCTCAATGATCACAAGCCATCTAGGCCCTGAGGCAGCAAAGCAGAATCAAGCCATGATGCTCCTTTCACCATGGCTCACCGTTGGGATGAGGTTTTGGTGTGAACGTGCAGTACCCTTTTTCCTCCAAACATAGCAATATGCATTTCTGTCAAAAAGTTCAACTTTTGTCTCATCTGTCTACAGAACAATGTCCCAGAAGCATTGTAGAACATGCAGATGGTCTTTTGCAAACTTGAGACATACAGCAGTGTGTTTTTTTTTGGAGAGCAGTGGTTTCCTCCATGTTGTCCTTCCATGAGCACTCTTGTTCAGTTTTTTCTTATTGTGGACACATGAACAGAGATTTTAGTAAGTTCTAGAGATTTCTGCAGGTCTTGCTGTTGCTCTTAGGTTGTTTTTCACCTCCTTCAGCATTGTATGTCATGCTCTTGGTGTGATCTTTGCAAGATGCCCACTCCTAGGGAGGATAGTAACAGTACTGAGTTTCCTCCATTTGTAGACAATTACTCTTACTGTGGACTGATGAACACCCAGGTCTTTAGAAATGGTTTTGTAGCCTTTTCCTGCTTCATGCATCTCTACAATTCTTCTTTTAGGATCCTTTAAAAGTTGTTTTGATCACGGCATAGTCCACATAAACAGATCCTTGAGTAACCTGACTTAATATGTCCTTTTTATAGAGCAGGGCACCTCCAATCTGATCCTATTGAATGAAACACCTAACTCCAAATAACTTTTGTAGAAGGCATTACCTCAGAGATTCACATACTTTTTCCACTTTCAATATTTTTATTAATTTCTACATAGAAGAATACAGAGTACAAGAAGATATATATTGTAAGTCAAAAAAGATAAAATAATACCAAATACATTATATTTGAATCACACTTGCAATCTCATTACCCTATATTCATGTAAATTAAATTAAATTAAATCAAATCGTAATATTGAAGTGTGATAATTTTATTATACAAAAAAAGAATCTAAGCCCCCTACCAAGATCGAAGCTGTTTGGTAAAGAAAGAAAAAAGGAAAAAAATCCTTATCCTATAGTAAAATATGTTATTAGTCAACATCTGTACTTTAACAGCAAATCAAAGGTTTTGAAAATAGTTCAAAAATAGTCCCCACAATATTTGAAAGTCTTGACTAGATTCAGAAATTGAACAGCAGATCTTCTCTAAACTTAAGCGTGACGTAACACAGACTAGAAGGGCCGAGATGGCCTGTTTCCGTGCTGTAATTGTTATATGATATATATATAAATAAAAAACATCATGTAACCATTGAGCATGAGTAGGCAGAACTATCTCCTTCCATTTAAGCAAAAGCGCCCTCCTAGCTATAAGAGAAATAAAAGCCAAGATGTGCAGATCGGATGTCTTCAAAATAATATCTTTTCCTCCAACAATACCGAATAAGGCAGTCAAAGGGTTAGGCTTAAAATCTACTTTGAAAAATACAGAGAAAGTTTGAAATACTTCCTTCCAGTATTTTTCAAGACTTGGGCATGTCCAAAACATATGAATCAGTGAAGCTTTTCCATTGTTACATCTATCACAATAGGGAGCACATACCTTTTCCAACAAATGCATGGAATTTTGGTTCATTTTTCTTAAATAAATGAATAAGTATAATTTTTGTGTTATTCATTCAATTGGGTCATCTTTATCTAGTTTTAGGAATTACATGAAGATCCGATCACATTTTAGGTGGTATTTATGCAGAAACAGAGAAAATTCTACAAAGTTCATAAACTTTCTAGCACCACTGCACCCCTTTTGGAATGTTGGAGGAAACTGGAGCACCCAAAGGAAGTCTGTATGGGGAGAACTTACAAACTTCTTACACAGAGCAGCAGGGATTGAACCCTGATCTTACAGCTGACACTGTAAAGTTTTGCACTAGCCACTACATTATCGTACCCCCCCATGATTTCAGTTAAGTCACTAAAATGCTACCTGCAGGTCAGGCCCTGAAATCCACTGCTACTAAAAGCTAAGATTGTAATATTCTATAACAACTCACTAACATGATGTATTGATCGCAGAAAAATGGGTTTTACAAGGAAACCTAACTAGTCTCCGAATTTTCCACCCACAGTTAAAATTAATTCAATTATTGTTTATTCATTATGTGCCATGTCTTAAAACATAGATGATTATGGTCTTTCCATGACCCATGATTATTCTTGGCAATTTTTTCTACAGAAGTGGTTTGCCATTGCTGCCTTCTGGGCAGTGTCTTTACAAGACGGGTGACCCCCAGCCATTATCAATACTCTTCAGAGATTGTCTGCCTGGTGTCAGTGATCACATAACCAGAACTTGTGATATGCACCAATTGCTCATACAACCATCCAACACCTGCTTCCATGGCTCCAAGTGACCCTGATCGGGGTTGTGGTGGGGTGCTAATCAGGTGCTACACCATATCAAAAGGTGACTTGCAGGCTAGTGGAGGGAAGGAGCACCTTACACCTCCTTTACTAGAGACTTATCTCCACCCCACCATCCTAATTCAATGAAGATAAGGGTGACTATAGACATATGCTGGGATGCATTTGAGGTAGAATCACAACTGCCGATGGTATGAATTTCAAACATCTGATAATGAAACACACTGTGGTTGGTCAGCTGAACTGTGGCAATCAGATTTGTATGACATTCTTACTTAACACCTTGTACCAAACTCATCAGATCTTACTCTGATAACCTTTTTTGTTACTTCCATATCCAACTGCAGTTGTAATAGAGTCAGACTCCTAGGTAAGTACAGCACAGAAACAGCCCCTTTGACTCTTCTACTCCATGCCAAACCATTTAAGCTGTCTCCTCCCACTGACCCAAGCCAGCCGGTGGTTTAGTGACATCTGCACCAGACTTTGAGGGGAATGGCCCCAGGTTTGAATGCAGCCAGCTCCTTGCATGCTTTCTATACATGCAGAATTGAATGTTGAGTTAGCAACTCAGCCTCATTAAAAAAATACAGCAAAGTTCCCACCCGATGTGCCACAAGGCACGGAGTGGAACAACAAAACAAGTCCAATCAACCGGCAGCCAGACCATAACCCTCCATACCCCTCCCATTCATGTACCTATCCAAACTTCCCTGAAACATTGAAATTGAGGTCGCCTATGCCCCTTGTGTTGGCAACTCATTCCACACTCTCACTGCCCTCTGAGTGAAGAAGTTTCCCTTTGAGTTAAACTTCAATATTTCACCTTTCACCCTTAACCCATGACCTCTAGTTGTAGTCCCACCCAACCTCAGTGAAAATAGCCTGCTTGCATTTACTGTATCTATACCCCTCATAATTTTGTATACCTCTGTCAAATTTCCTCTCAAATCTTCTACATTCCAAGAAAAAAAGTCCTAACCTATTCAATTTTTCCGCATACTCAGACCCGCCAATCTTGGTAACTTCCTTGTAAATTTTCTCTGCGCTCTTTCAACCTTATTTACATCTTCCCTGTAGGTGGAAACCAAAACTGCACACAGTACTTACTCCAAAATGAATGTCTCATGCAATTTCAACACAACATCCCATCTCCTGTACTCTGTAGTTTGATTTATGAAGGCCAACATGCCAAAAGCTTTCTGTGTGACCCTACCTACCTGTTCCATTACGCAGTGAGCGCAGAAGCACAGCTTGTGTTCTCTAAGCAAGCTCATCTTCAGCTCAACAGACCATGTCCAATTTCGCCAACTTGGCTTTCACTTCTCAATTAAGCTGTGTCGGAAATGTTGTACAGATTGGAGAGATAGAATTAAGGCTTTCACATAATGTGTATACAAAACACAACTGTTTGCAATTTCTAGCATACTGTATAGCCTCAGGAATGTGACCCACATTAGTAAGATTAGTGTGAGTTTAATTATGATTTATGATAAGGGTTTGCACTGTGCTGAGTGGAGGAATCTCCCAAAGGAAGGTAAGTAACCTCCACCATACTCATGTTTACAGAAGCCTACTGCCAGGAGCCCTGAAGGAACCTTATCATTTCTATCAGTAGCAGAAGGGCAACAGAAAATGGAAACTGGAGTCAGCAGGTCATTCAAGCCCAAGGGGAATAAAGCTAAACCTAATCCAGATGAAGAAATCTCAGTGAAAGAACATAAAGAAAAAAGTAGTTCTTTACATTAGGAGTGGTTGCACATTGGTTGTTTGTATATCTTTGTGTGTAGTTTTTCATTATTATGTTTCCTGTGAATGCCCACAAGAAAATGAATCTCAGGATAGTATATAGTGACATATACACCGTCATTGTCGTTATGAAGTGTCACATGATGTGAGTGATCATGGTCTTTCCATCACCATGCATGTTCTTGGCAAATTTTTCTACAGAAATGGGCTGCCTTCTTCTGGGCAGTGTCTTTACAAGATGGGTGACCTCACCCATTATCGGTACTGTACAGAGACTGCTTGTCTGGCATCACTAGTCGCATAACCAGGACTTCTGATGTGCAGCATCCGCCAGCTGCTCCCATACCTCATGTGACCCTGATCAGGGGCTAAGCAGGTGATACACCTTGCCCTGCAGGCTAGCAGACACCACTTCTGACACCACCTTTGGTAGAGACATAGCTCCACCCTGCCACTTTGCTACTAAAAGCTATGGTTGAAGTATTCTATAATAGCTCATTATAGTTGTGGCAGACATAAGTGTATTTTGATAATGAATTTACTTTGAACTCTGGATAAAGGAGTAGAATCAGAATCAGGTTTAATATCACTGGTATATGTCATGAAATTTGTTGTTTCTGTGGCAGAAGTTCAATATAATACATAATATTAAAAATTGAGAATTACAGTAGATATAAATATATATATTAAACTAGTACAGAAAAAGGAATGAGGTAGTGTTCATGGGTTCACTGTCCATTCAAAAACCTAATGGCAGAGGGGAAGAAGCTGTTCCTGAATCATTGAGTATGTGCCTTCAGGCTTCTGTACCTCCTTCCTGATGGTAGCAATGAGATTGGTGGGACAGTGGTAGGTTAAGAATAGTTAGTGATCATCTGTAATGTTGACAAGTGCATGTATTTTTTTTTCTGCCGAGGTCAATGAGTAGAAAATAGTCTCTTACAGGGTACTACTGTACATCATGACCTCCAGGTCTGTTACTCAGACTTGGGTGTCATTGCAAAATCACCCTTCATAAAGACATGTTTTGAGCAAGATATCCCTTCAGTTTACATATATACCCACAGTTTGTGCCTGTATAAGTATAATTTAGAGTTAGTATTAAATTTAGAGTGAATAAATTTGCTTTAAGGTGACATCTTTGGGGAAGAAAATGAATCAAACACTTGATTGCCAACAGAGAGGTGAAAATCTTCCCTCTTCTCCCATCAGTACAATAAAATGCCCCCCTTGAGTACCTCCATCAGGAAGATTTCCAAGTGAGGCATCGAGCCTCAGTGAACTATCTTTTCCAAGCTGTTTGAAGGCTACTTTGTCAGATCGAATTCTGGCACTATCTTGTTGGCCTTATGTAAAGTTTGTACTGTGGCATTTTTTGTGCTGGTACTAAGTTGCAGACATCAAACATGATGTCAGGTCTGTCCTACCTTGTCTGATCTATATTTGACCTAAGTTGCTCATTTCAGCTTCAGTGTGGGCTGCATCCTGCTGGGTGGCACATGGTTTCTTGTAGACATTGTCTTTTCTCTCTAGCTTCCTCAAACACTCCATTATTTCTCCAACTTCTGATTCCATTCTGTTTTGCTGATTCAGACGGCACCTCTTTAGTTACTAGGACATCTTCATCTTGATATTTCTCAGATGGTCCAGCCTGCTTTATACTTGATTCTATATGAAGTTCGTCTACACGTAACATGTCGACTGACCCTGCAGTGCCAGCAAGCGTGACTGGTTCTAGGTAATTCAAGTTGTACCAATTTTTGTTTCTCCAAATGTCTTTACCTGCTTGTCCTAAGACTTCAGCTTTGTATTAGATACCAGTGTTTTGGTCTACAAATCTCATAGATTGTCCTATTTTAAGGCTGAAACTTCCATGCTGTCTTTGCACTTGTGATAATTTCTGTTCAGGCATCTCTATTGAGTTCCCAACTGCACTGGCTTCAGCACTGTCTATGCCACTGTTGAGCAACTCTGTTGTGTCCTTAGCTGCCCTCTCCTCAACCCTCTCTGTTCCATGTGACTGTGTGCCAGGTAAGTGCTTTTCATTTTTTGTTTCATTCTCTATGGAGTTCAGATAGTTTTCAGATTGTGCTTTACGTAGTCTGGAATGATGCTCTCTCACATATGTACCTCCATGTCTCACCAATACCACAACTCTATCCTGGCCAATGACAACACCAGGACCTTTCCATTCTGTACAGTCTGCTCTTTTGTAATATACTTTGTCCCCTGTGTCATATTTGTCATTTGTAGGACGGACCTGTGTCCTCTCTGCTCTTTGAATTCTCTCTGAACACTCTGCCTCAGTGTAAGCCTTCCTTGATGCATGCAGTGCTGAAATATTTTTCCCAACCCATTCACTCCTTGTAGGGCCCTCTAGAGCAAGTGATCTGTCAACCAGAACAGATGGAAGGTTTGGATTCTGGCCGAACACCAATTGATACGGGCTATGGCCATGTACATTGTGCATGATATTCTTTGTCATAAGGGCCCAGTGTAGGGCTGTGTTCCAATCACAGTCATTGCTTTTCTTTACCTTCACTATTTCAGTAAGTGTTTGATTGTGTCACTCCAGAAATCCATTATTCCAAGGACTATATGCCACTGTTGTCTTTGTTTCGATGTTGAAGTTTTCTGCCATATCCAGGAATGCATTTAGTTTTTTACTATCTCCGAGGGTCTCTTTGTATTTACAGTGCTACCAGCACTGAAGTATGTGAACTCATCAATGATGCGGAGATATCACACTCTTTGCTCCAATTCATGTAGGTCTACAGCTACTGTTTCATTGTATTCAGATGCTAGTGCAGACCAACTGCAGGTGAGACTTCCAGCTGTCAATTATCTGTTTTAGAAAGGAAAAATAATCTGCATCTTTGTTCCCTGAACTCCTGAGCAGTTTCTGAAGTCTATCATTGAAGTGTGTCCAAACTGCTTGTGAAGTCTGAGCAGCACTTTGCATTTCTCATCTGTGGCCATGTTTTGTGTGACAGTTAGTACTTCATTCTCACATTGGTTCTCAGTGATGCCTTTATCTAGAATGTTCACACAGTAGTGTCCAGGACTGGTGAGCTCAAGAGGTGTTGAGACATTGTTGCTTGATCGTTCTCCATATCCAGTACTGCTCCTGCTTTCTTTAGGGAAGATTTACTCAGTCATAATGGAATGTTCACTGGTGTCACCTCTGTTTCGATGTAACATTTGGTCTGCCCTATTTTTGCGGGAATTTTCGTTCTTTTGGTGGAATGTACAATCTTTCCATCTCCAAATTGGAATGCTTTGTTACTAGATATATCTGTGTTCACCAATTTCTGCACTTCATCCTGGTTTAATTCACTTACATAGCTTTCAGGCCGTTTTTCTTCACACACTCTGGGTGTGCATGTTGTGTCAATAACAGCAGATCCTTGGGACTCTATCATCAAAATCTCTGCCTTAGATGTCTCTGCATTAGTAAGTGACTCCTTCACAAACAATATAATATGGCACTCTTCTACATTTCAGATTTATTATTTTCAGCAGTAGGCCTAACTTGTTCGATGCTGTGCAGTTTCTTGCCCAATAGTAAGCACTTTGAAAAACCACACTTTTCAATCTCCTGCCATACTTGTTTAATAGATTTGTGCCAGGTAATGGTACCCTTGTCTGGTCACTCTGGGATCTACGCTTGCTATACTCTTGTTTCTGCTCAATGAAGTATGCCATTTCCTGACTCAAGTTAATTCTGACTGTTGTCTTAGTGGCCTTTTCTCCAAAAGTCCTCTTCAGTGCTGATTTCATTGATGTAAGTGTAAGTTCTGTACATACAGTTAATGCCCACAATCTGTCTTTTATGTCTAGACACACAGTACCCAACAATTTAAGAGCTAATACAGCATCAGGAAGTTCTATTCTGTATTTACACATGTAACTGCACTCTTGTTCAAAATTGATAATATCATCAGCCATATTTTTAGAATTTCTCTATAAATTTTGTTGTCTGAATATGCCTCATTATTCCAATCCTTTTCTTCCTTCAAAACCTCAGAGTCAAGTGTATTTATTAGCACATTCATGACATCATCTTTGTTTAAGTCTTCCACCAAAATTCCCAGCGCAGTCTCTCTTGCTCTTCCCGAAAACGACAACACAACAGCCAAGGCTTGCTTTGTTTTCACCAGTTCTATAACACATCCATATTCCAGATTCATTTTTCCAGCTTTCATAGGGCTTGCTCTCATCAAATACTCAAGTCATTTTTATTGTCATTTCAACCATAACTGCTGGTACAGAACATAGTAAAAATGAGGCAACATTTTTCAGGACCATGGTGTTACATGACACAGTACAAAAAACTAGACTGAACTACGAAATAAAAAATAACACAGAGAAAGCTACACTAGACTACAGACCTACACTGGACTGCATAAAGTGCACAAAAAAAGTGCAGACATTTACAATAAATAATAAACTGATGGGATCCTATAATTAGAAGCCATCCTCTGCTACCACTGTTAACCCTCAAACAACAAGGACACCTATTTTTTTATTTTCAAATAACTTTACTTTCACATCTCTGTTCAATACCTGAGGGCAGCCTCCTTTACATCCCAGAATTCCCTAGCTATATATAGCTAGAATGCCAAAGACTTTTTGTATAGTACCATCATAATTTTATGGATTGCACTGCACTGATGCTACAAAAGAAACAAATTTCATGACATATGTGAGTGATGATAAACCTAATTCTGATATGGGTCTCTATTGTGGACTGAGAGTGGGAAGGGGGCAGGGAGAGGGGAATCATGGTTGGGAAAATTGGAAGGGAGGGAGGGGAAGGGAGCAGGAAGCACCAGAGAGATATTCTGTGATGATCAATAGACCAATTGATTGGAATTAAATTACTTGCCTAGTGTCTCAGGGCTCATTGTGTCTGTACTTGCGCAATCCCTTTCCTCTGGTACTCCTTCTCTGCCACCTGTCCCACACCCTTCCAGCAGTGCTCCACCTTCACCATTCCTAACATTCCCACCATTCGCAACACACACAGAATGCTGGAGGAACTCAGCAGGTCAACCAGCATCTATGGAAAAAAGTACATTTGACGTTTTGGGCCATGACGTTTTCGGGTCTCGGCCCGAAAGGTCGACAGTGCTTCTTCCTATAGATGCTGCCTGGCCTGCTGTGTTCCACCAGCATTTTGTGTGTGTTGCTTCAATTTCCAGCATCTGCAGATTTTTTCATGTTTACTGTATTTATTGTGTATTTTTAATATTATGTTCTTTATCTTGTGTTTTTTTGTGCTGCATTGGATCTGGAGCAACAATTATCTCATTCTCCTTTACACTTGAGTACTGAAAATTACATTAAACAACCTTGAATCATGAAATTAGACTAAATGTCACCACTTCTGTGTATTTTGCATTAATTCCTTCTCAGATCTGCAAATGACCTTTAAAAATGTTTATATCTATTAATAACTGATAAAATCTAAATAAACTGTGCTGGGAAGATATCTGCAATATTGGAAAACAATGTTGCATTCATCACGAGGCTTATCGTCTCTTTATTGTGGATGTAATTAGCACCAAGTCATCTAATAACCTCGCATAATAAAAATGTTCCAGTGCCTTTGGGATTTAATCTTGGATCTGAAAGCATTCTGTGTTTCAACTTTTGTGACCACCCTGCATTTACTTTAGCCACGGTCTACACAACTTAGCCTGATAATCGAGGTTACTGGACATTTTATTTAATGTTTTATTCATAATAGACAAGTGTTGACTAGCAAGGCTGAAACTGTGAGATTCCCACAATGATTTTACAATCTATAGCACTTCACTGGAATTGTAGTTAACTCAATCCAGACTGTGGTGGTATTTTAAGCCTCCGATATAGTCTATGATGCATCATGGCATTTACAAGCTAAAGTTAATTTTAACAAATTATGAGATGAATGGAAAGATAAAAGTAGGATTTCCTGTGGTTCTTAATATAATAAATCTTTGACTACCTTTCTACTTTCAGCATCCACAGCTATTACTTATAACAAGCAATGACAAAACTAAAATGCATGGCTCGTACAGTGGGGATGGTACTGCAGTAAATTTCTATTAAACAAATAGCATCTGTATGTTCAAAACTAAGATCGTACAATGAAATCCAGAGCAACACACACAAAATGCTGGGGGATCTCAGCAGGTCAGGTAGTATCTATGGAGAAGAATTAACAGTTGACAGTTTGGGCCAAGACCCTTCATCGGGACTCCTGATAAAGGGTCTTGGCCCAAAACATTGGTCACTTACTCCTCTCCATGGATGCTGCCTGGCCTGCTAAGTTCCTCCAGTATTTTGTATGTGTTACTCTGGATTTCCAGCGTCTGCAGAATCTCTTGTGTTAATGAGATACTGTCATTTCTTTATATCTGCACAGTGCTGCATTTGTCAACGTGGAATGGAGAGTGAATTTGTATATCTGGCAGGAGCAAAGGATGTTGGGAATGGCATGGGTGGAGCTTCGTGGGAGAGTTATGGGCTAAGTGACAGAGAAGCAGTGCCGGGGCAGGTGGGTGGTACAAGTACAGACACGCCCAGCCCTGAAACATCAGGCAAGTCATTTGATTTCCAACAATTGGTCTATTGATCATTACAGAATGTCTCTCCAGTGCTTCTGGCTTCCACTCCACTCCTTCTCCCTTTTCCCAACCATGATTTCCTTCTTCCTGCCCCTTTCCCCTCTCAGTCCACAATAGAGACCCATATCAGAATCAGGTTTATCATCACTCACATATGTCATGAAATTTGTTTTTTATTTGCACCAGCAGTGCAATGCAATACATAAAATTACTACGATACTGTGCAAAAGTCTTAGGTACCCTAGATATATATGTACCTCAGAGTTTTACAGGTACTGATTGACTTGTCCATATGTTTCATATTTTACAGCTAATAGAATTGTGCATATTTTATGTTATCTTAATGCATTGCTTTTTGTTTATTGATCTTTAAAAAAGGCAGTGGCTCTAGAAATGGAAAATGCTGGAATACTCAGCAGGTCAGGCAGCATCTGTGGAGATTGTAATTGTTAACATTTTGGTAAATAAAAGCAGCTGCAGGAGGGAATCAATGGTTCAGGCAGCTCTGCAAATAGAAGTGGGCATTTGATGTTTCAGGTTAGACCTTTCATCTAGACCTGGTTTTTATTAAAACTGGACAAATTTGTTTATCTAATTTTTTTCCCATTTTTGAAAATTTTTAAGTGACATCTTGTACACCTGCTCATTAATGCAAATATCCAATGAGCCAATCATGTGGCAGCAACTTAATGCATAAAAATATGCAGGCATGGTCAAGGGGTTCAGTTGTTGTTCAGACCAAACATCAGAATGGGGAAGAAATGTGATCTAAGTGACTTTGATTGTGGAATGAGTGTCACTGCTAGACAGAATGGTTTGCAGTGTCTCAGAAACTGCTGATCTCCAGGGATTTTTCCAACCACAGTCTCTAGGATTCACAGAGAATGGTGTGAGAAATAGAAACCATCCAGCAAGTGGCGGATCTGTGGATGAAAATACTTTGTTAATAAGAGAGATGAGTGGAGGATGGCCAGACTGGTTTAAGCTGACAGTAACCCAAGTAAGCATGCATCACAACAGTGGTGTGCAGAAGAGCATCACTGAATGCACAACACATTGAACCTTGAAGTAGATGGGCTACAGCAGCAGAAGCAGCATCCATCATCAAGGAGTCCCACCATCCAGGCCATGCTCTCTTCTCACTGCTACCATCGGGCAGGAGCTATAAAAGACTTAAGTCAGATACCACCAGGTTTAGGAACAGTTATTACCCTTCAAACATCAGACTCCTGAACCAGTGTGGATAATTTCATTTCCACAACCTACAGACTCATTTCCAACGACTCTACAACTCACCTTCTCAGTATTTACTTACTGAAATCCTCTGTTGGCCAGGATTGACAATAAATGTTATGTTCCAGCTGTCTTCGTGATACACAAACCAGGGCAGCAGGATAGGGAGAACAAGCTGTTGCCCAGGCAACAGGCTCCCCCTCTCAATGTAGCTGATGAATCCAAAGGAATGGCAGAGACTGATACAGTTTAGGAACAGCAGCATTGCTGGAGTTGCCAATCAGCATTGAACTCAAAGCAGGACTCTCTTAAGGACTCCAACTCCATATTCTTTCTTAGGGTTTACTCCTGAAGCCTTCCCCATGAGTGGGTATAGCTGCAAGGCAGCTGAGGTTTGAGATCAGAGTTTTCCTTCTTCCCAATGAGCTGCCAACCACAGCTGACGAGCCCCGAAGTTTTAAGGTCCCAGTAACCTGTCTTTTCCCCTTCTCCTGTAACTAGAAACAGTTCCACTGAGCTCAGTAGCTAAGACACATGAGAAGGCCAGGAGCTGGACTTGGTTGTCAGAGGCTATTTGAGATGCACGCCGTTGGGAGCATGAAGTAGGTAGTGGGAGTTTATCCCCATTAACACCCCCGGCTATAACAACTTCAAGGAACTCTGTATTTATTTATTTACTTGTTTGTTTGCACGATTTGTCTTCTTTTGCACACTGGTAGTCTGTCAGTCTTTGTGCGTAGTTTTTCATAAACTCTACTGTATTTCTTTATTTTCCTGTATATGCCTACAAGAAATTGAATCTCAGAGAAGTCTTGTAACATCTGGTATATGTTACTTAGATAATAAATTTCCTTTGACTTTGAAAATTCGTATTTGCATTTGTGTGCTTCAATATACTTCAGGATTTTGCTCCTTTACTAAACCATGTTACAACAGCTCCCGGAATCCAAAATAATATGAAGGGTTTTAACTTAATTACTTGCCTTAAAGAATGCTGTTTACCTCTGATCTCCTTTTCAGTTGTATTTTTATTAGTACTTTATTTTTGGAACTTTGCCAGATTCTGAATCTTACAAGTAAATGAGAATGAAAAGCAACTGCAGATCCTAAAAAGATTCTGACCAAGATTTTTCCTCCTGAAGTGTTAACTGTATTTCCCTGCACACAAATATGGCCAGACCTGCTGAGTGTATCCTTTTTCTGTTTTTAGTTGACATTTTACCAGTTCTTCGGTATCAACGTCGGAATTTTATATTGGAGTTATATCTACCTCTGTATCTGTGCCTTAAGTAATCCTCAGATCAGAAGCAATCTAACTGTTAACAAGATAATCACAGGGACATAACAATTACACAGTTATGTACGGTAACATAGCTTAACATCTCAGCTGGTTTTAATTTAACACAATAGTCTAGAGCACATTGGCAAAAATGGAGCCAAACTTCCAATTTCAAATCAGAATCAGGTTTATTATCACTGAAATTCGTTGTTTTGCAACAGTACAGTGCAGTACCTAAAATATGCTATGAATTACAATAAGAAATGCATAGAAAATTTTAAGTAAGTAGTATATACTGTATGCAGTATATATGTAGCGCCAAAATATAGAGCAGAAATATTGAGGTAGTGTTCATGGGTTCGTGGACCATTCAGAAATTAGATGGTGGATGGCAAAAAGCTGTTCCTAACACATTGAAAATGTTGAGTGGGTGTCTTCAAGCTCCTGTATCTCCTCCTTGATGGTAGTCTTTCTATCATCAGGAAGGAGATACAGAAATATCACACAGATTTGGTGTTTGAAATAACAGGGAATTCATTAAAAACTGGTGCACACCAGGAAACCAGTCAAATCTGATCTACCTGAGCAGGAATCTAATACAGCTTTTACATTCTCAGGGTGATGATATTACCAGTAAAACTACATTTTGATAATAAAATGGTGGCAACAAGAAGGCTTAATTAAGTAACGTAGTAAAAAACTCAGAAGTTCAAAGTAAATGTACTATCAAAGAACTATATACAACCATGAGATTTGTTTTTGTGGGCAGTCACAGTAAATCCAAGAATCACAATGGAATCAATGAAACACTGCACCCATCAGGATAGACAAACAACCAACATGCAAAAGACAGCAAACTGTACAAATACAAAACAATTTAAATAAGCAATAAACATCAATAAAGTGAGATGAAAGTGAGGGAACAGGTTGTGAGAACAGTTCAGTGATAGGGTGAGTGAAGTTATCTCCTCTGGTTCAAAACCTAATGGTTGTGGGGTAATAACTGTTCCTGGACCTGGTGTTGTGAGAAGAGAGCACGACCTGGGTGGTGGGGCTACCTGATGATGGATGCTGCTTTTCTGCTTCAGCACTCCGTGTAGATGTGCTCAATGGTGGGGAGAGCTGGGTCCTGATTTCAGAGTAAAGTGATCGTCCACAGGCCTAACAGTAAATCCAACTTTCTATTACAATAGGTGCACACTATAACATAATTAATAAAACTCATGAAGCTTGGACTTCATCCAAGGGCATTCAAAGAAATGCAACAGAATCAATGAAAAACTTCACACAAACAAAGACTGACAAGCAACCAGTGTGTAACAGGAGAAAAACTGTGCAAATACAAAAAAATATAATAATAATCAATAATTCCCAAAACCGGTACCTTTTAAGATAGGATGTCTCAAGGTTTAGGTTCAGGAATCAAACAACACACAAATAACATCTAAAATTTACTAACAACCTATTAAAGAGCAATGGCTGATGTCTTCTGGTTATTGCTATCTAGTTTGGCTGTATCCATGTATGGTATGAATGAAAATTAAACTTGATTTGATTTAATTTTATTGATTCAATAACTTTGTCAGTATAATGTAAACTTGTTAAGTGACTGCACTCTGCTATTGGGAATGCTCAAGAAAACCCCTTGCCAATTTCTTTTTCAAATTTCTTATTCACAAACTGAGTGCAAAGTTGCCACACTGTGAGAACGTAAGTACCAAAGAACAGACACAAAATGCTCAGCAGGCTAGGCAGCTTCTATGGAGAGGAATATACAGTCAATGTTTTAGGCTATGATCCTTCATCAGGCCCTTCATCCTCATTTTAAGAAAGGATCTTGGCCAAAATGTTGACTGTTTATTCCCCTCCATAGAAATACCTGACCTGCTGAGGCCCCCCAACATTTTGCTCTGATTTCCAGCATCAGCAGAACCTCTTGTGTTTACTACTTCAATACAAATCTTGACCTGTCAATTTCCTAGGATTTTACCAATATCCTTGCAAAGAATTTAAAGTATTACAGCCCATTCTAAATACTTGTTGCACCCAACTCTGAAATCTTCATTTCAAATGTTTCAGAAAGAATACTGGAATAAAGCAATCATTTGAAACAAGTATCTTGACACAGCTCCAACAGTTAGCCCCCTGATTTTAGTCTGAACTGAATCTGTCAAATCTGAACAGGATGAGAAAGGTTGGCTATGTCATACTTGTGGAAAGTTGAAAAGAATACACTTATTATGCGTGACAAAGTTCAAGTGATCTCATATCAGAATCCCACAAGTTCTCCTTCAAAGGCAATGTATCTGAACTCCATCAAACTTCTAAGAGTAGTCAGTTATCTACATAATTCAAGGCAGTTGCTTTAATTTTAGAGTTTAGCTTTTGAGCATATTTTTGCTTTAATTCTATGCCAAACAAAAAAAAATCCTATCACACAATGAATAGGATTATTAATGAATACTATTACAAACCAATCAAAAATTCAACTCTTTTCCTTATCCTCTCCTACTTTTCACTGTCTCTGTACCTTCTTAATAAGTTGTTAAATGTATAACATCTTTCAGGTCTGTAAACTACTTATCTCTTCAATAATGCTGCAATGTCTTCCTGAGTATTTCCTCTCAAGACAGGAAATACAGTGGTGCTATACTATATAGTATAACAGTACAGTGGTGCTGCTATACGGTACAGTGTGTGCTAGGAAGTTTGTCCACCCTGTAGAATGGTCTCTATTTCTGCATAAATATGAACTAAAATATGATCAAATCTTCATGTATGTCCTAAAACTAGTTAAAAGGAACCCAATTAAATAAATAACACAAAAACATTATACTTGTTTATTTATTTATTAAGAAAAATTATCCAATATTACATGTATTTGTTGGAAAAGGTATATCAGCCTTTGGGATAATGCCTTCTACAAAAGCTATTTGGAGTCAATTGTTCCAATGAATGAGATGAGATTGGAGGTGTAGAGGTGCCCTGCCCTATAAAAAAAGACACAAAGTCAGGTTACTGACAGAGCCTGCACTTCTCAAGAAAGATGTGTTTATGTGCACCATGTTTCGATAAAAACAACTTTCAGAGGACCTTAGGAAAAGTATCGTAGAGATGCATGAAGCTGTAAAAGGTTACAAAAGCATTCTTAAAGACCTGAGTGTTCATCAGTCCATAGTAAGAGAAATTGTCTACAAATGGAGGAAACTCAGTACTGTTGCTACTCTCTTTAAGAGAGGGCATCCTGCAAAGATCATATGTAGAGCACAACATGCAAAGCTGAAGAAGGTGAAAAAGAACCCAAGGGTAACAGCAGAAGACCTGCAGAAATCCCTAGAACTTGCTAAAGTTTCTGTTCATGTGTTTACTAAAAGAAAAGCACTGAATAATAATGATGTTATGGAAGGACATCACGGAGGAAACCACTGCTCTCCAAAAAAAATTGCTGCATGTCTCAAGTTTGCAAAAGACCAACATCCCAGAGCTAAAGCAGTTTTATAAAGAGGAATGGCCTTAAGTTGCTCAAAGCCGATGTGCAGGACAGATCAACAGTTACTGGAAACCTTCTGTTGAAGTTATTGATGTACAAGGGAGTCACACACGTTACTGAAAGCAAAGGGTCACATACTTTTTCCAACAAGTACACGTAATATTGGGTCATTTTTCTCAATAAATAAGTGAACAAGCATAATGTTTTTTGCATTATTTATTTAATTGGGTTCTCTTAATCTAGCTTTAGGACTTACATGAAGATCTGATCACATTTTAGGTCATATTTATGCAGAAACAGAGAAAATCCTACAGGGTTCACAAACTTTCTAGCACCACTATATTCAAAATAAATTTATTATTGAAGTACTTATATACTCAGTGACTATTAGGTACAGGATTGGAACCGAGTGTGGTCTTCTGTTGTTGTAGCCCAACCACTTCAAGGTTCAAAGTGGTGTGCTTTCAGAAATGCTCTTCTGCACACCACTGTTGTAACATGTGAACTGTCACCTTCCTGTCAGCTTGAACCAGTCTGGTCATTCTCCTCGGACCTCTCTCAGTAATAAGGCATTTTCACCCACAGAACTGCCAATTACTGGATTTTCTGTTGTTTTTCATTCCATTCCCTGTAAACTCTAGAGACCGTTGTGTGTGAAAATCCCAGGAGATCAGCAGCTTCTGAGATACTCAAACTGCCCCGTCTGGCACCAACAATCATTCCACAGTCAAAGTCACTTACATCACATTTCTTCCCCACTTTAATGTTTGGTCTGAACAACAACTGAACCTCTTGACCATATCTGCATGCTTTTATGCATTGAGTTGTTACTATATAATTGGCTGATTTTCCTGCATCATTGTGAAGCAGGAAAGCAGCAATGATCAGGAACCCCCACACCCAAGCCATACTCTCTTCTCACTGTTGCCATCTGGTAGACATTACAGAAGCCTCAGGACTCACACCAGGAACAGTTATTAACCCTCAACCATCAGGCTCTTGAACCAAAGCGGATAACTTCACTCAATTTCACTTGCCCCATCACTAACATGTTCCCACAGCTATGAATCATCTTTCAAGGACGCTTCATCGCATGTTCTCGATATTTATTGCTTCTTTATTTATGATTATTATTTTTTTTATTTGCTCAGTTTGTTGTCTTTTGCACATTGGTTAGTGTGGTCTTTCATTGATTCTATTATTGTTTTTGGATTTATTGAGTATGCCCACAAGTAAATGAATCTCAGGGTGGTATATGGTGACATGTATATACTTTGATAATAGATTTACTTTGAAGTTTGATTAAATATTTGCATTAACAAGCGGGGTACTTAAAGTGTAAGTATAATATTTCAACTTTTAACTCTGACTTGGAAATATACTGTTGCTATTCTCACTTTCTGTCTCTAACTGCAAAACCTAAGTCTGCTAGACATAATATATCCAACTGTGCCAATGAACTCTTGTTTCTTTGCAGATTTGTCACTTGATCACAAGTTCCCCAGGTTTTGTCCAGGTAAGCCAAGATCCACTGGATACTATCCAAGGCCACCCGTGCCCCTCGTTCCAAGATCCAGTGAACCAATCACACAAGAATAAGCATGCGAGAGCTGTTATCTCAGCTTGTGAAGAAAAGCAAGACCCTCTCCAAAGCAACACATGTTTTGTCCCTAGTGTGGCTACTGTGCATTACCTCCATAAGAGACGTTTCCGTACTGTTAAGTGCATTTAGAATCAGCTAAACTAATGGTTTTATTTTTTAAAAAAAAGCTGTTATATCTTTATTTTTTTTAATTCCTCTTTCAGTGTTAATGGTTGTAAGAGTAGCATAAATCAGTCTAACTATAGTATAAGCCTGGTGATTGTGACACTGGTGGAAGTAATGTAACTCCATTTAAACAGGGGCACTATATTAATGAGAATATTTGGCAAACCTTTTTTGATTTACAAGGAAGTGAAGTTGGAAGAACTGTGGTGACATTTTGGTCACAATAAACTCACACAGCAGTAATGCAATAATGTGTTTTGGTGTGATTGATTTGATCATGTTGTAAGCTTGTTAATTCTTTCAAAGTGTTTACCATGTACTTTTTTCAAGTAAAGTGCAATGGTCAACTGGTATTTACATTGGAATCAAATTGAAATGTTTCCCTGTGAACCATATTACTCATGTTCCAATCAAATGGCATCAATTGCATTGCCACATGGATACTGACCGAGTTGTCTATTTAGAAATCTATTACACTGTCAAATATTTTATGGATGTAGAATGTAAAATACAGTGTAAAATAAACATCTCTCTATAGACACTGCTGTAATGTTGGGGACAGGATAATTATTTTGCTAACTCTTTAACGTAGATCATGAAACTCTATATTTGGACCAAATGTCATTTCAGTGATAATTTTTGCTGTGTTCCAGCACAAGGGCAAAACAACTGTATTGTGCTACATAAGAAGGTTTGCAAGTATTGACTTTTCACATTGATAGAAGTATTTTTCAATATTTAGTGAATAGATCTGACAAATAATTGATTAAACTTTAGTATTTGTAGAAAAATATTGATCTTGCAATTGTTGGATGCACATATTGTAGTCTGCTTCAAGTCTCAGTAACTGCGTTAAGTCTAAACATGGTCAACAAAGCATTGTAACAGTTACTCTGTTTCCAATGTAATTTGTTAAGGTGATGTGAGCTGTCTCAATCAACATGTAAACATCAGCTTCATTTTTGGTTTTCTATCTTAAAATAAAAAGGCTAAAAAATGTGTTCCAAATTAAATCTTCAAGAGAAATCTTTTCACCTCTGGTGTGTAATTTTATAGAACCAGAATCAGGTTTAATATCACCAGCATAAATCGTGATGTTTGTTAACTTAGTCACAACAGTTCAATGCAATACATGATAATATTGAGAAAAACAGCAAATGACAATAAGTATATAGACAATAGACAATAGGTGCAGAAGTAGACCATTCGGCCCCTCGAGTCTGCACCGCCATTCTGAGATCATGGCTGATCATTCACTATCAATACCCAGTCCCTGCCTTGTCCCCATATCCCTTGATTCCCCTATCCATCAGATATCTATCCAGCTCCTTCTTGAAAGCATCCAGAGAATTGGCCTCCACCGTCTTCCGAGGCAGTGCATTCCACACCTCCACAACTCTCTGGGAGAAGAAGCTCTTCCTCAACTCTGTTTTAAATAACTGACCTCTTATTCTCAATCCATGCCCTCTGGTACTGGACTCTCCCAACATCTGGAACATATTTCCTGCCTCAATCCTATCAAATCCTTTAATTATCTTAAACGTTTCAATCAGATCCCCTCTCAATCTCCTCAATTCCAGCGTGTACAAGCCCAATCTCTCCAATCTCTCTGCGTAAGACAGCCCTGCCATCCCAGGAATCAACCTAGTGAATCTACGCTGCACTTCCTCAATTGCCAGAATGTCCTTCCTTAAACCTGGAGACCAAAACTGTACACAATATTCCAGGTGTGGTCTCACCAGGGCCCTGTACAAATGCAAAAGAACATCCTTGCTCTTGTATTCAATTCCCCTTGTAACAAAGGTCAACATTCCATTTGCCCTCTTCACTGCCTGTTGCACTTGCTCATTCACCTTCATTGACTGGTGAACTAGGACTCCTAGGTCTCTTGGCATTTCTCCCTTACCTAACTCGACACCGTTCAGACAATACTCTGCCCTCTTGTTCCAGCTTCCAAAGTGGATAACTTCACATTTATTCACATTGAATGACATCTGCCAAGTATCTGCCCACTCACTCAGCCTATCCAAGTCTCCCTGTATTCTCCTAACGTCCTCTTCGCATGTCACACTGCCACCCAGTTTAGTATTGTCAGCAAACTTGCTGATATAGTTTTCAATGCCCTCATCTAAATCATTGACATAAATCGTAAAGAGCTGTGGTCCCAATACAGAGCCCTGTGGTACCCCACTAGTCACCTCCAGCCAGTCTGAGAAACACCCATTCACTGCTACCCTTTGCTTTCTATCTGCCAACCAGTTTTCTATCCATGTTGAAACCCTGCCCCCAATGCCATGAGCTCTGATTTTACTCACCAATCTCCTATATGGCACCTTATCGAATGCCTTCTGAAAATCTAGATACACAACATCTACTGGCTTACCCTCATCTAACATCCTTGTTACACCCTCAAAAAACTCCAACAGATTAGTCAAGCATGATTTGCCCTTGGTAAATCCATGCTGGCTCGGCCTAATCCTATTTCTGCCATCTAGATGTGCCACTATTTCGTCCTTAATAATGGACTCAAGCATCTTCCCCACGACTGACGTTAGGCTAACAGGGCGATAGTTCTCCATTTTCTCCTTCCCTCCCTTCTTGAAAAGTGGGACAACATTAGCCACTCTCCAATCTTCAGGAACTGATCCTGAATCTAAGGAACATTGGAAAATGATTACCAATGCATCCGCAATTTCCTGAGCCACCTCTTTTAGAACCCTCGGATGCAGACCATCTGGACCCGGGGATTTATTAGCCTTCAGTCCTACCAGTCTACTCATCACAGTTTCTTTCCTAATGTCAATCTGTCTCAATTCCTCTGATATCTTATGACCCTGGCCCATCTATACATCTGGGAGATTGCTTGTGTCCTCCCTGGTGAAGACAGATCTAAAGTATGCATTAAATTCTGTTGCCATTTCCCTGTTTCCCATAACAATTTCTCCCAATTCATTCTTCAAGGGGCCAACATTGTTCGTAACTATCTTCTTTCTCTTCACATAGCTAAAAAAGCTTTTGCTATCCCCTTTTATATTCCTGGCTATTTCTGAGCTCATACCTGATTTTTTCTCTCCGTATTGCTTTTTTAGTTAAGATCTGCTGTTCCTTAAAACTTTCCCAATCCTCTGTATTCCCACTCATCTTAGCCCTGTCATACTTCTTTTTCTTTAATGCTATACAATCTCTGACTTCCTTTGTCAACCACTGTGGCCCCTTCCCCCTCTTTGAATCCTTCCTTCTCATTGGAATGAACTGCATTTGCATCTTTTGTATTATGCCCAAGAATATCTGCCACTGCTGATCCACTGTCTTTCCTGCCAGGGCATCTGCCCATTTAACTTTGGCCAGCTCATCCCTCATGGCTCCGTAGTCTCCTTTATTTAATTGCAACACTGACACCTCTGATCTGCCCCTATCCCTCTCAAATTGTAGATAAAAACTTATCATGTTATGATCACTACTTCCTAATGGCTCCTTTACTTCAAGATCACTTATCAATTCCTGTTCATTACACATCACCAGGTCCAAAATAGCCTCGTTCCTGGTTGGCTCAAGCACAAGCTGTTCCAAAAATACATCCCTTAGACACTCCACAAACTCCCTATCCTGGGGTCCAGCACCTACCTGATTCTCCCAGTCCACCTGCATGTTGAAATTTCCCATAACGACTGCATTACCTTTAGCACATGCCAATGTTAACTCCCTAATCAACTTGTACCCAATATCCAAGCTACTGTTTGGGGGCCTGTACACAACACCCATTAGGGTCTTTTTACCCTTACTGTTCCTCAGCTCAATCCACACAGACTCTACTTCCCCTGTTCCCAAGTCACCTCTTGCTAAGGACTGAATCTCATTCCTCACCAACAGGGCCACCCCACCCCCTCTTCCCATATTTCTGTCTCTACGATAGCACGTATACCCTGGTACACTCAATACCCAGGCCTGATCCCCTTGCAGCCATGTCTCCGTTATCCCAACAATATCGTAGTTCCCCATTTTCATCTGAGCTTCAAGCTCATCTGTCTTATTTCTGACACTACGCGCATTCAAGTATAGAATTCTTAGCCCATTCCTCCTCTCTTTGCTTAAAACACTGTCTACTGTACCTAACCCAGCTCCTTGAACTTCCATCGGGCAAATTGCACCCTGAATTTTGATGACCTTCTCAAGATCACCCAAACCTTGTACACATTTAACCCCATGCACTTTCTGACTAACCCTCTGGATCTGGATCCCTGCCCCCTGCACATCTAGTTTAAACCCCCCCGAGCAGCACTGGCAAATACTCCTGCAAGAATGTTAGTACCCCTCCGGTTCAGATGTAGACCATCCCTTCGAAACAGATCCCAATGTCCCTGGAACAAAGACCAATTATCCAAAAACCTGAACCCTTCCTTCCTGCACCATGCTCTCAGCCTCGTATTGATGTGCATAATCATTCTATTCTTCGCCTCACTCGCACGTGGCACAGGTAGCAATCCCGAGATTGTCACCCTGGAGGTCCTGCCTTTCAGCTTCACTCCTAACTCCCTGAACTCTCTAAGCAGGACCCCCTCACTCACCTTACTACATCATTGGTCCCTACATGGACCACTACATCTGGGTTCATGCCCTCACTCTCAAGAATAGCCTGCACCCGATCTGAGATGTCCCGGACCCTGGCACCAGGGAGGCAACATACCATCCGAGACTCCCGATCTGCCCCACAAAATCTCCTATCTGCCCCCCTAACTATAGAGTCCCCTAAAACTATCGCTCTCTTCTCTTCCCTCCTCCCCTTTCTAGTTGAGGGTTCAACCTCTGTGCCAGAGGCAGGACCACTATAGTTAAATAAGTTGTTCAAAAATAAAAATAAAAAAGTAGTGAGGTTTAATGTTCATGGGTTCAACGTCTATTCAGAAATCAGACGATGGAGAGGAAGAAGCGGTTCCTGAATTGTTGAGTGTGTGCCTTCAGGCTTCTGAACCTCCTTCCTGGTGGTAGCAATGAGTAGAGGGCATGTCCTGGGTGCTGGGAGTCCTTAGTGATGGACGCCACCTTTTTGAGGCATCACTTCTTGAAGATGTCATGGATACCACAGAGGCTTGTATCCATGATGGAACTGACTAATTTTACAACTCTCCGCAGCTCACTTCAATCCTGTGCAGTAGCTCCCCCATACAACACAGGGATGCAGCCAGTTTGAATGTTCTCCTCAAACTCTTAATGAAATATAGCTGCTGTCTTCCTTTCTTTATATCTGCATCGATATCTTAGGACCAGGTTCAGTCCTCAGAGATATTAACACCCAGGGACTTGAAATTGCTCGCTCTCTCCACTTCTGAAGGCTCTCTGAGGACTGGTCTGTGTTCCCTCATCTTATTTTTGCTGAAGTCCACAATCAGCTCTTTGGTCTTACAGACACTGAGTGTAAGGTTGTTGCTATGACACTACTCCTAGTTGGTATATCTCGCTCCTGTACACCTTCTCATCATCACCTTTTATTTGGTTTCAGCATGGATCGTCAGAAAGTAATACAAGTTCATCATATAATTCACCCCAGCAAACCACCATTCAGATAGACCTTGAGGGATAAAGAGTGCACTTTTAGTTTGTGTCTTTTGCCAAGGTATATGGGTGGGTGGAAGTCTTACTAAATATTGAAAAGCCTGGATAAAGTGAACGAGGAGATGATTATTTCTAAGAGTCTAGGTCTAGAGGATACAGCTTCAGAATAGAAGGATAAGCCTTTCGAACAGAGATGAGGAGGAATGTTTTATACAGAAGGTGGTAAATCTGTAGAATTAATTGCCATAATGGCTGCAGAAGCCAAGTCATAGGGTATATTTAAACCAAAGGTAGATAGATTCTTAATCAGTAAGGGCATCAAGGGTTATGGGGAGAAGGCAGAAGAATGGGGTTGGGATAAATCAGCCATGATTAAAAGGCAGAACAAACTTGATGGGCTGAATGGCCTAATTCAGCTCCTCTAGTCTTACAGGCTTGCACTAAAGTTTGATCTAATTTGCTTCTCTGTTGAAATGTTACTGGAATCTGAAAAGATCCACAATTAGAAGGTAATCCTGGTGATTGTGGTTACCTTGCATGCTCTTCCACTGTTTGGAGTCATCAGAACTGCCCTTGGCAAAGAATTCCACAGCGTCACCACCCTCCGACTGAAGAAATTCCTCCTCATCTCCGTTCTAAAGGCTTATCCTTCTCCTTCTATTCTGAGGCTGTTCCTCTGGTCTTAGACTCTCCCATCATCAGAAACTTACACCCTATCAAGGTCTTCCACCGTTCAATAGGTTTCAATGAGATCACCCATTATTCTTCTGAATTCTAGTGGACACAGGCCCAGAGCCATCAGACACTCTTTATATGACAAGTCATTCAATGGTGGATTCATTTGAACTTCCTTTGAACCCTCTACAGTTTCAGCACATCCTTTCTTTTGCAATTTATTTTTTTATTGAAGTTCATCATCAAACAAACATTTCCATAAGATGTATTTCAGACATTGTACATAAATATCATATAATCATATATATCACAAATCTCCACAAAGTACTTATCTGAGGTATACACTTATAGAAAAGAGCGGAAAGAAAAAACAAGCAAAAGGAAAGAACTATGTACAAGTAGGGAGTGATTTTTTTTTACAACAGATTCATTGATTTGTGAGAATAAAGTCAGGCCTATGAGGCATTATGTAGTTAAACCATTCTTCCCCAGTATGAATCAAATTGTTTCAGCTTATGATTAACAGATGCTGTTATCTTCTCCATTTTGTAAGCATCCATTGTAATTTCCATCCATGCATTTAAAGTTGGGCTCTCCTGTGATAACCATTTCCTAGTAAGAGTCTTTTTACCAGCCACCAACAGTACGTTCATTAAATATTTATCTTTCAACCATTCTTGAGGTATATATCCAAAATATATGGTCTTACTCTCTGAGGGTATTTCACATTTAAAGATGTCTTGTAGGGCATTGTATATCCCCCTCCAATAGTCTTTGATAACCGGGCAGTCCCAAAAAATATGATAATGATTTGCATTTTGATTTCCAGAATTTCTCTAGCAAACAGGGAGGTTACTATCATAATGGGATTTCTGAGAGGGTGTAATAAAATATCTTATCAAGTTTCTCCATCCAAACTCCCTCCATTTCTGTGAACTGGTACACTTACATTGCTACCTCCATATTATTGTCCATTCTTCCTCAGATATAATTATACCTCCCTCCTTCTCCCATTTTGTTTTAACGTATGAAGTCAAATGTGTTTTAAGATTTGACAACCCCTTATACATGCTTGAAATAATTCTACTACCGTTATCTGAATTATCTGCTTTTCTAAAGAGCTCCATCAAGCATGTATTTGCCTTGGTTACATTTTTAAGCGTCTTATTAACATATTGTCGCATCTGTAAATACCGATAAAAATCTTGTTTTTCTAATAAGTGTTTCTCTTTAAGCATTTCAAAACTGAAGTGTTCCTTCTTTCATTATGTTGCAAAGAACTGTTATTCCTTTAGCTGTCCAGTCCTTAAATCTAGCATCCAATTTATTTCAGCACATCCTTTCTATACTTTATTATCAGTTAAGTCTGCACACTGTTAGGTGTGTTTTTAAATGCTGCTGTAATTAAAGAATTTCCCATTCGGGATCAATAAAACACTTAATATTATTATTCTAAGGGGCCCAGACCCGCTCACAATACTCCAAGTGAGGCCTCACCAGTGCTTTTTAAAGTTTCAACATTACATTCTTGCTTTTATATTCTATTCCTCTGGAAATGAATGCTAACATCACATTTGCCTTCCTCACCACAGACTCAACCTGCCATTTAACCTTTAGGGAATCCTGCACAAGAACTCCCAAGTCCCTTTGCACCTCAGTTTGTTGTATTTTATTTCCATTTAGACAACTGTCAATCCTTTCATTTTTTTCTACCAAAGTGCATGACCACACACTTCCTGACACAGTATTCCATCTGCTACTTCTTTGCCCATTCTCCTAATCTAAGTCCTTCTGTAGCCTCTCTGCTTTCTCAAATCTACCTACTCCTAACTCTGTCTGAAGTCTTACCAACATCTGCCTCCACAACTACTCCACTAACTGTTCTGGCACTCAGGTTCCCATCCTCTTGCAACTCTAGTTTACACCCCACCATGCTGCATTAACAAACCTTCCAGATAGGATATTAGTCCCACTCCAGTTAAGGTGCAAACTGCCCCTTCTCTATAGGTCCCGGGTTTCCTGGAAGAGAAACCTATAACCCAAAAATCTCATGTCCTACCTCCTACATCAACTCCTTCACCACATATTAAACTGTCTAATCTTTCTAGTTCTAGCTTCACTAGCACATGACATTGGTGGCGATCCTGAGATCACAACCCCGGAGGTTGCCTTATAACTTAGCACCAAACTCCCTGAAATCCCTATGCAGAACCTCATCATCTGCCCTACTCTTGTTGTTGGTACCTACATGGACCATGACTTCTGGCTGTTCACCCTCCCACTTAAGAATGCTGAGAACTCAATATGATTAAACCTGGACTCTGGCACCCTGGAGGCAAGATACAATCTGGGAATTTTGTTCTTGCATCACAGAACCTCTTGCCTGTTCCCCGAACTAACAATCCCTTATCACCACAGCATGCCTCCTTCTCCCCCTTCCCATCTGAGTCACAGAGGCAGACTCAGTGTCAGAGACCCAACCACTGTGACTTTCCTCTCTTAGGTCATCCCCTAGACAGTATCCAAAGTGATATACCTGTTGTTGAGGAGGATGGCCAGAGGGGTATTCTGCACTGGCTCCTTTCCCCTTCCTGACTGTCACCCAGTTTCCTGTGTCCTGTACCTTGGGTGTAACTACCTCTCTATATGTCCTATCTATCAGCCCTACAACCTCCCGAATGATCCAGAGTTCATCCAGTACCAGCTCCAACTCCTTAACGCTGTTTGTTAGAAGCTGCAGTTGGATCCTCCTCTCCCAGTTGTAGTCATAAGGGACACTGGAGGTCTCCCTGCCTTCCCACATCCCGCAGGAAGAGCATTGCACTATCCTGCCTGGCATTTTTACTGTCGTAGCTGAGCAGTATAAAGAAGACAAGGGAAAAACCTTGAGCTTTGTCTTCTCTGAGTGAAGCCTCTCTTCTCGAAACTCCAAAGAGCTAAAGCCTTAATATCACCACTCTGACAATGTCCTAAGTATGGCATCTTGGTAGTATAGTGATTAGCATGCTTTACAGTACAAGTGACCTGGGTTCAATTCTGTAAGGATTTTGCAAGTTCTCACCGAGACAGCTTATGTTTCCTCAAGGTGCTCAGGTTTCCTCCCACAGTTCAAAGGCATACTGGTTGATAGGTTCATTAGTCATTGTAAATTGTCCCATGACAAGGCTAGGATTAAATCAGGGGATTGCTGGCAGCCTGGCTCGAAGGACTGGAAAAGCCCACTCCCCGCTCAATAAATAAATAAAATCTACATTACAGAAAAGTAAATTACACATTAAGCAGAAAATATCCACAAATACAGTACTTTGTAGTTAAAATGCCTGACTTGAATGATTTATAATTTCTAGCTCTCTGTGATTGCACACACTGTGTCGCAATTTGTGAATAAGAGCTTTGTAATCTTTATTTTACTGCCAGCGTTTGCCAAGCTTAACCAATCATAGAACTTCCAATGCAGTTTACGTTAAATGTCAAAGAATGAGGAAATTATATTCATCACTTTTTTTTTCACAAACATAATGTACTTTGAGGCATTTTTTTAACCAAGCACCAGATTTTGCTTCAGAAAGGCATTTAGCAGAGTTAACTTTTATTTTGGCTGAGTCCAAAAAATATCTTCTCCCCGTATCCCTTCATGCCCTGACTAATCAAGAATCTATCAACCTCTCCCTTAAATATACCCTTGACAATGTTAAACAATCTTGAATCTTGAAATGTCAAATAAATTAAGGGAAAAAGGGGGATGCTTGGATTTAGAAAAGAAATGTAAGTTAAATTTGTGATATTTACAGTAATTATGGTAGAAGGATGGAGATACGGTATGTCTATACCAAAGGAGAGGTAAGATGCTCCTTCTCTTCACCAGCCTGCAGGTCACCTTTGGGCAAAGTGCTTAGCCCCCTAATCCTGGTCATGTGAAACCATGGCAGTCGGTGGTGGATGGTCATATGAGCAGCTGGTGCAGATGACAAGTCCTGGTTATGTGACCACTGATGCCAGACAGACATCTGAAGAGTATTGATAATGGCTGGGGTCACCCGTCTTGTAAAGACACTGCCCAGAAGGCAGCAATGGCAAACCACTTCTGCAGAACAATTTTCCAAGTTTCCAACGATTTACGTCAATGATTTAGATGAAGGCATTGAGAATAACATCAGCAAATTTGCTGATGATACTAAGCTGGGTGGCAGTGTGACATGTGATGAGGATGTTAGGAGAATTCAGGGTGACTTGGATAGGCTGGGTGAGTGGGCAGATACTTGGCAGATGACGTTTAATGTGAGTAAGTGTGAGGTTATCCACTTTGGGAGTAAGAACAGGAAAGCAGATTACTATCTGAACGGTGTAGAGTTAGGTAAGGGAGAAATACAAAGAGATCTAGGAGTCCTTGTTCATCAGTCACTGAAGGTGAATGGGCAAGTGCAGCAGGCAGTGAAGAAGGCTAATGGGATGTTGGTCTTTATTACAAAGGGAATTGAGTACAAGAGCAAGGAAATCCTCTTGCATTTGTACAGAGCCCTGGTGAGACCACACCTGGAGTATTGTGTATAGTTTTGGTCTCCAGGGTTAAGGAAGGACATCCTGGCTGTAGAGGAAGTGCAGCGTAGATTCATGAGGTTAATTCCTGGGATGTCTGGACTGTCTTACGCAGAGACGTTAGAGAGACTGGGCTTGTACACACTGGAATTAAGGAGATTGAGGGGGGATCTAATTGAAACATATAAGATTATTAAGGGATTGGATAAAATAGAGGCAGGAAATATGTTCCAGATGCTGGGAGAGTCCAGTACCAGAGGGCATGATTTGAGAATAAGGGGTAGGTCATTTAGGACAGAGTTAAGGAAAAACTTCTCCCAGGGAGTTGCGGGGGTTTGGAATGCACTGTCTCGGAAGGTAGTGGAGGCCAATTCTCTGAATGCTTTCAAGAAGGAGCTAGATAGGTATCTTATGGATAGGGGAATCAAGGGATATGGGGACAAGGCAGGAACTGGGTATTGATAGTAGATGATCAGCCATGATCTCAAAATGGCGGTGCAGGCTCGAAGGGCCAAATGGTCTACTTCTGTACCTATTGTCTATTGTCTATAAGAACAATTATGGTCATGATAGCCACGACATGGCACAAAACGAATGAATGAACAGTAAACATGAGGAAATCTGCAGATGCTGGAAATTCAAACAACACACACACAAAATGCTGGTAGAACACAGCAGGCTAGGCAGCATAGTGGATGCTGCCTAGCCTGCTGTGTTCTACCAGCATTTTGTGTGAATGAACAGTAACTTAAGTTTTAATAAAGTCTACAATAAAATTCTGAAGGACAAGCTTCCACATGAGTTAATATTTATAGGTGTCTGAGAGATTGATCAGCAACAGTTAATTCTTCAGTTCATTGAAAGGTACTGCCTGAAGTGACAGAAAAATCAAACAAAAATCTAAGTTGCTGAAATGAAATAAAAAAAGGCAGGTCAAAAAAGAGATACAGAGTTGATATTTAAGAACAAAACGCTGAATGCTCCCAATGGATAGATTCACATGTTGTCAATGCCATTCCACATATTCTTCTTTCATTTTGAATCCTCTTGGTCTAGGGATCCCTACTGCCATGGGGTAGGTCATGTCCTTCAAGGAAGCTTTCAATACACACTTAAATCTTTGCCTCTGTAAACACACTCAAAATGCTGAAGGAACTCAGCAGGTCAGGCAGTATCTAAGGAAATGAATTAACAGTCGTTTCGGGCCGAGACCCTGAAAGGTTCAAAGTTCAAAGGTTCATTTATTATCTAAGTATACACCACTGAAATTCTTAGCCGCCAGACAACCACGATACCAAGAAAGGAAAGAATGGCAGCATGATCATCAACCCCCAAATCCCCTCCCTTGCAAACAAAAATATGAGAAAGATCGGGCGATAAACACTGAATTTAAGGGAACTATAAGCCTGAAAAAAATCTATAGTTCAAGTCCATATCCAAAATGCAGATAAACTGGGTAACATTCTCCGGGCACAGTGGCAGCCTTCCTCCTCTCCAGTAGCAGAGCGATCCCACCAGCGATCAAAAGGCAGTCTCCCCTCTCCGTTAGCAGAGCGATCCCACCAGTGATCAAAAGTCAGGCAGCTGGTGCTCATCTTCCACATTCGCCTAAATGTTTCAATCTCCCCCATTAATATAGTCGGAGAAATGCAGTTGAAAATTGGCTTGCACACGATCCGACAGTCTTCTTGCCATGAGATGCATACACGCTGCTCTGTCTCCTGGAATCCTCTTGGAGACACCTAAGCGTGCTCCAAACTGCAAATCAAAGGCTCCCAACAGTTCCAGAATCACATTCAACAAAAAACAAACATAAAGGACATAAAAGAAGTGAAATACATGGTTTCATGATCTATACAGTAGATGTCGACCAAAGGAGCATTGTACGCAGGCAGAGAAGTCAAGACTGGAAAGGAAGGGGGAAGACAATGGAATGAAAAGATAGGGAGGGAATGGAAGATTGCTAGAAAGTGATAAGAGAAGCACACACACAAAATGCTGGAGGAACTCAGCAGGTCAGACAGCACCTGTGGAAATGAATAAACAGTTAACGTTTTGGGCCATGTCACTTCTTCAGGACAGGAAAGGAAGGGGAAAGGTGACAGAATAAAAAGGTGGTGGGTGGGGAGGCTGGGAAAGAAGAAATCTGATAGGAGAGGAGAGTGGACCATGAGAGAAAGGAAAGGAGGAGGGGACCCAGGAGGTGAGAAGAGGAAGGGGGCCAAGGTGGAGAATCAAAGATGGGAGGAAAAGGAGTTTTTTTTTAACCAGAAGGAGAAATCAATATTCATGACGTCAGGTTGGAGGCTACTCAGACAATATAATTGCTTCCCAACCTCTGCCAGTTATTTGCTATAACAGGCCTCAGAATGGACTATCTGCTTCAGTCTTCAATAAGTGGCTTGTCCAGTAAAATGGATGAAACATAAGCTCTTTGAAAGACATGTTAAACTTTATTTATTCAGGGCAGAAATAGAAGATCGGTGCTTCTCCCAGGTCTCTGCCTTTACTAGTCAGAATTAGAATCAGGTTTATTATCACCAGCATGTGACGTGAAATCTGTTAACTTAGCAGTAGCAATTTAATGCAATACATAATCTAGAAAAAAAAATAATGGTAATAATAAATAATTCTTATTCAATACACTTTATACAGTATATGTATAGTGAATATATTTTAAATCATGCAAAAAAAAAGAAATAATATTTTTTTTTAAAAGTGAGGTAGTGTCCAAGGGTTCAATATCCATTTAGGAATCAGTTGGCAGAGGGGAAGAAGCTGTTCCTGAATGGCTGAGTGTGTGCCTTCAGGCTTCTGTACCTCCTACCTGATGGTAACAGTGAGAAAAGGGCATGCCCTGTGTGCTAAAGGTCCTTAATAATGGACACTGCCTTTCTGAGACACCACTCCTTGAAGATGTCCTGGGTACTTTGTAGCCTGGTACCCCACTAAACTTACGACCCTCTGCAGCTTCTTTCGGTCCTGTACAGTAGCCCCTCCATACCAGACAGTGATGCCACCTGTCAGAATGCTCTCCACAGCACACCTGTAGAAGTTTTTGAGTGTATTTGTTGACATAACAAATCTCTTCACACTCCTAATAAAGTATAGCCACTCTCTTGCCTTCTTTATAACTGCATCAATATGTTAGGACCAAGTTAGATCCTCAGAGATCTTGATACCCAGAAACTTGAAACTGCTCACTCTCTCCACTTCTGATCCCTCTATGAGGATTAGTATGTGTTCCTTCGTTTTACCCTTCCTGAAGTCCACAATCAGCTCTTTCGTTTTATTGACGTTGAGTGTCAGGTTGCTGCTGTGGCACCACTCCACTAGTTGGCATACCTCAATCCTGTATACCATCTTGTCACCACCTGAGATTCTACCATCAGCAAATTTATAGATGGTATTTCAGCTATGCCTAGCCATACAGTCATGGGTATATAGAGAGTAGAGCAGTGGGATAAGCACACACCCCTGAGGTGCACCAGCATTCATTGTCAGCGAGGAGGAGATATTATCACCAATCCAAACAGAAGGTGGTCTTCTGATTAGAAAGTTGAGGATCCAATTACAGAAGGAGGCACAGAGGTCCAGGTTCTGCAAATTCTCAATCAGGAACATGGGAATGACGGAATTAAATGCTGAGCTATAGTCGATGAACAGCATCCTGACGTAGGTGATTGTGTTGTCCAAGTGGCCTAAAGCCGTGTGGAGAGCCATAGAGATTGCACCTGCCGTTGCGTTGACCTATTGTGGTGATAGGCAAATTGCAATGGGTCCAGGTCCTTGCTGAGGCAGGAGTTGACTCTAGGCAGGACCAACCTCTCGAAGTATTTCATCACTGTAGATGTGAGTGCTACCGAGCAATAGTCATTAAGGCAGCTCACGTTATCCTTCTTAGGCATTGGTGTAATTGTTACCTTTTTGAAGGAAGTGGGAACTTCTGCCCATATCAGTGAGAGGTTAAAGATGTCTGGTTGGTTAGCACAGGTTTTCAGAGCCTTACCAGGTACTCCGTTGGGACCTTCCACCTTGCGAGGGTTCACTCTCTTTAAAAACAGCTTAACTTCGGCCTCTGAGACAGAGATCACAGGGTCATCAGGAGCAGCAGGAATCTTCACAGCTGTAGTTGTGATCTCCCTTTCAAAGTGGGCAGAGAAGGCATTGAGTTCATCTGGTAGTGAAGCATTGGTGCTGTTCATGCTATTGGGTTTCGCTTTGCAGGAAGTAATGTCTTGCAAGCCCTGCCAGAGTTGCTGTGCATCGGATGTCACCTCCAATCTTGTTAGAAGTTATCTTTTTGCCCTTGAAATAGCCCTCTGCACATCATACCTGGTTTTCTGGTACAGGCCTGGGTCGCCAGACATAAATACCACAGATCTAGCCTTCAGCAGATGACATACTTCCCAGTTCATCCATGGTTTTTGGTTTGGGAATGCGCAGTAAGTCTTTGTAGGCACACACTCATCCACACAGGCGTTCCTCCAGCTCACAAATGATTATAACTAGCTTTTCTCAAGCAGAGGATTTGCTGCTAAAGTAACTTTTGCCCTGGATGAGTTACTACAATGCATCTTGTAAATTTGCACATTGGAACCACTAGATACTGTAATTTTGTCCTTTTTGACTATACTCCTGCATCCCTTAAATTCCCTCAGCGATTCACTTGATTTCAACTGCTTTTAGCTGACTGATGCTTCCTTCATTTTCACTACCAGATCCTCTATATTAAAGCTCAAAGTAAATTTAATATCAAAACACACATACATCTCTGTATACAATCCTGAGATTCATTCTCTTGTGGGCATACTCAATAAATCCCTAATAGTATAATAACAATAGGACAATCAATGAAAGACCACACCAACTTGAGTGTTCAACCAGAGTGAAAAAAAATCAAACTGTGAAATAATGATAACAAAAAATGAATAAATATCGAGATGAAGAATCCTGGAAAGTGACTCTATAGGTTGTGGGATCATTTCAATGATGGAGCAAGTGAAGCTGGGTGAAGTTATCAAGTTTGGTTCAAAAGCCTGATGATTGAGAGGTAATAACTGTTCCTGAAAGAGGTGCTATGGGTCCTGAAGGCAGCAGCGAGGAAAGAGCATGTCCTGGGTGGTGGGGGATGGTGCTTTCGTGCAACAATACTTTGTGTAGATGTGCTCAATGGTGGGGAGAACTTTACTCATGATGGACTGGGCTACATCCACTACATTTTGTAGGATTTTTCATTCAAGGGCATTGGTGTTTCAAGCTATGATGCAGCCAGTCAATATACTCTCCACCACACATCTATAGAAGTTTGTCAAAGTTTTAGATGTCGTGCTGAATTTTCGCAGACTCCTAACGATGTAGAGGCACAGCCATGCTTTCATCGATATTGCATATAGGTGCTGCTGGGCTCAGGATCAATACTCTAAAATAATAACATTGAGGACTTTAAAATTGCTGACCCTCTCCACCTCTCAAAACATTTCCCCACTGTGGATATACTGTAAGTGCTACTCGACCATAATTATTTTTTCATGTCATCCAGAACTTTGCTGGAACATGCAAACTTTAGCTATTGCTAAATCACTTTTAAAAATCAAAGGTTCCTTTGACCAATCAGCTTTAAAAACTCCTGTCAAATACTGCAAAATTTTAAACACAAGAGATTCTGCAGATGCTGGAAATTCAGAGCAACCGACAGAAAACACTGGAGGAACTCAGCAAGTCAGGCAGCATCTACGGAAATGAATGAACAGTTGATGTTTCAGGATAAGACAATGGAGCAGGATTGGGCCATTTGGCCCATCACTTCTGCTAGATGAGATGGTTCTTCAGGACTGGAAAGGAAGGGGGAAGATGCCAGAATAAGAAGGTGATGAGAGGGGATGGAGGATAAGCTAGAAGATGATGGGTGAAGCCAGGTGGGTGGGAAAGGTAAAGGGCTGGAGAAGAAGGAATCTGATAGGAGAGGAGAATGGACCATGGGAGAAATGAAAGGAAGAGCACCAGGAGGAGGTGATAGACAAGTGAGGAGAAGAGGTAAGAGGTCTCATCTTGACAAAAGCGGAGACCATGGAGCGACATGTTGGAATGGGAATGGGATTAGGAATGAAAATATTTGGCCACTGGGTAATCTCAATTCTGGCAGATAGATGGAGATGCTTAACAACTCTGGAAAACTCCTATCCACTGCCACCAAATTCATAGTTCCCTTACCCTACACTTCTCCTTTCTACATGCTACCAAACATCCACAAATCCTACTGTCCAGGTAGGCCTATTTTTTTCTGGCTCTTCCTGCCCCACTGAACTCATGTCTCCACACCTTGATTCTATTCTATCCCCTTGGTTGTCCTCATACCTTGCTTCCATCCTATTCGCCTTGGCTCAGTCCTGTCCCACCTGCATCCATGACACCTGACATGCTGTTGTTCTCCTCAACAATTTTCAATTCCTTGGCTCTGACAGCCTCATTTTCACCATGGATGTCCAGTCCCTGCAGAATTCTATCCCTCATCAAGAAGGCTTTAAAGCTAGCCCCTTTTTTCTCAACTAAAGTTCCAGCCAGTTCCCCTACACCAACAGCCTCATCCGTCTCGCAGAACTAGTCCTCAGCCTCAACAATTTCTCTTTCTGCTCTTTCCACTTTCTCCAAATTCAAGGGGTAGTCATGGGCACCTGCACTGGCCCCAGTTACACATGCCTTTTCGCTAGCCACGCAAATAGTCCATGCTTCAAGTCTTCCCTGGTAAGGCTCCCCAACTCTTCCTCCGCTACATTAACGACTGCATCTGTGCTGCTGCTTGCACTCATGCTGAGCTCGTCAATTTCACCAGCTTTGCCTCCAACTTCCACCCTGCCCTTAAATTCACTTGGTCCATTTTTGACACCTCTTTCCTTTTACTCGATCTCTCTGTCTCCATCTCTGGAGACAAACTGTCTACCAACATCTTTTATAAACCAATCAATCCCCATGGCTATCTTGACTAATCCTCTTCCCACCCTGTCTCCTGTCAAAAAGCTATTCCCTTGTCATCACCACTGCATCTGTTCCCTAGATCAGCTTTCCTTTCCAGGACATCAGAGATGTCCTTCTTCTTCATAGAATGGTATTTACCTTCCTCTACCACTACTACTGCCCTCACCCGCATCTCCTCCATTTCCCGGACGTCCGTGCTCAACCCATCTTCCCGCTACCTTAACAGGAATAGAGTTCCTTTTATCCTCACCTACCACCCCATGACCCTCTGCATCCAACACAGCATTCTCTGCAACTTCCAGTATCTTCAATGGGATCCGATCACAAAACACTTACTGCAGGGATCACACCCTCCGTGATTCCTTCGTCCATTCATCCCTCCCCACCAATCTCTCTTCTGGCAGATATCCCTGGGGACACAGAGGACAAGAGGGCACAGACTCAGAATAGAGGCACATCCATTTAAAACAGAGATGCAGAGAAATGTCTTTAGCCAGAGGGTGGTGAATTTGTGGAATTTATAACCACAGGCAGCTGTGGAGCCAGTTTGTTGGGTGTATTTAAGGCAGAGCTTGACAAGTTCTTGATTTGACACAGCATCAAAGGTTACTGGGAGAATGCCAGGGAGTGAGGCTGAGGAGGGGAGCAAAGGGCCAGCCATGATTGAACGACGGGGCAGACTTGATGGGCCAAATGGCCTAATTCTGCTCCTATGCCTTATGGTCTTATGAAGCCAATTTACTCGTAAGTGTTAATAACAATAGAAGAACAAAAATTAGCATGTCTAATAAAAGAAACTTTTAAGAAACAGTGATGAAAATAATCTATTTTACTATAATAAACAGATAGAAAGAGAAAAGTCAGCCTCTCTGTTCCATTTCTGGAGAAGTCCGCTTCTGGAAAATATTGTTTGTAAGGACTGATCTTTTAAAAAAATTGGTTTTGTTTGGCATAACACAGGATTGAGCAGATTAATTTCAGGATAATGTGCTCTGCTGCCAGTATACCAGATGAAGAGAATATGAGCAGAGATCAAAATACCACGAAAGCCAGAAATCTGAATAGAAACAGAAAAATACACAACTAGCCACTCGGTAGCAGTGAAGGCAGAAGCCAAGTTAATAATTCCATCGTGAATCCTTTCTCAGAGTTCAGAAAATCTTGTTTGTAACTGAATGTGTGATGAGGAATTAAAGGATGCTAATTTTAATCTTTATTAAATCTGGACTTGATTTAAAGAACGTAGTTTCATGACCTGTCACAGAACTCACTGAAGTTTTTTGTTAACGATGATTTTTATATACAGTATTAAACTCTACTACAAGACTTATATACAAAATAGATAGTATTTTTCTGTGTATAAGAGTAGAACTAAAATTTGGATACTGCTTCACAGAGTTTCTTGCAATAGCACATCTCTCTCATGAAACGTTACTGGGCACATATCTGATTTCTTCTATCGATGTCAACATGAGGGAAAAGGATTTAGTTTATAGGTTTTGGCCAATTGGTGTTAGGACTGAAGAAGCATAACACTCCCTTTATTCCATCTCCAAACAAGGACAGCCTCCAACTGCAGCAGAAATGAAAAAGATTTATGAAGTGAGAAGAGCAAAGGATAAAAAAATAGAGGCTGAACAATATACTTCTATATAAAATGAGATTCATTTTCTTGCAGGCATTCACCATAGAACAAAGAAAAACAATGGAATCAATGAAAAGCTACACACCAAACACTGATAACAAATCGACGTGCAAAAGAAGAAAAACTGTGCAAGTACAAAATAAATAACACCAAGAGAATAAGTTGTAGAGACCTTGAAAGTGAGTCCATAGGTTGTGGAATCAGTTCAGAGTTGAGATGAGTGAAGTTATCCACACTGGTTCAGGAGCCTGGTGGTTGTGGGGCAATAACTGTTGTCGAACCTGACAGTGTGGGTCCTAAGGCTCCCGTACCTCCTTCCTGATGACAGGAGAGCAAGACTTGGGTGGAGGTCTCCTTGATGATGGATGCTGCTTTCTTGCGGCAGTGCTCCTTGTAGATGTGCACAGAGGTGGAGAGAGCCTTTCCTGTGGCTCTCTGAATGATGATCTGAGGATAAACCATCCGAAGATCTCCCTGTGCAATTATGTTTGCTTCTAATAGTGAAATGAGATTACGACAATGGTCTCAGCTCTGTCACCAACAGCACTGAAGCAGGATGACCCTGTTGCTAATCCTACGTTCATGTTACTATCCTATCGAGGTCTGTGCCCAATCAGCTGGAATGACAAAAATTGGTATCTTACCAACAAAGTGGGTGGTGAGGTGGAGGTACATTGCTACCAAAGGAGGTGTGAGGCACTCTCTCCCTCTGCTAGCCTGCGGTTCACCCTTGGGCAAGATGTAGAACCTGCTTGACCCTCGGTCAGGGTCACTTGAATCCATGGGGCAGGTGGTGGATGGTCGTATGAGCAGCCGGTGCATATCACAAGTCCTGGTTATGTGACCACTGACACCAGGCAGACAATCCCTGAAGAGTATTGATAATGGTTGAGGTCACCCATCTTGTAAAGACACTGCCCAGAAGAAGGTAATGCCAAACCACTTCTGTAGAAGAATTTATGAAGAACAATCATGATCATGGAAAGATTATGATCACCCACATCATACAACACAGTGCATAACATCATTGTTTCAGTTTCAAGAAAGTAAAATATTTCAGAGCCTTTCTCAACAAAGCAATGGTGGAAATTGAATCTCACCTGGAAAATTGAGCATCTTGTTAAATTGGCAAATATTCTGCCAGAATATACATTCCAAAAAACAGCTGGAATAAACCACATGCCGGGAATCAAAACAGACCTGCCCAAATGCATATGGGAATTGCACTCAAATGTACAAAACCAATCTTTTTGTGGAAGAGTCGTGGAATTGAAGAGCCTGCAAGGAAAGCACTGCAAATTATTGCAGAAAACACCAATATGACACACAATAGCGAGAATGCCTGATGTAAGTTTTAGAAAATGAGGACCAACCAAAGAAAACAGGACACTAAAAATGTAATCTGCCTTGAGCGGTCAGTGGTGGAAAGGGAAAGTAGCTTCAAACCTTGGGCGTCAATATCTCAGGGGATCTGTCGTTGGTCCAATATCTCAATGCAATTGCGAAGAAGGCACCCACGCAGCTCTGCTTCGTTGTCAGCTAAGGAGATCAAGTACGTCGCCAAAGGCTCCAGCAGATTTCTATAGAAGTACAGTAGAGAGTTAACTCCACCACGGATGATCCCAAACCTGGCTGTGAAAGGAGGAGGGTTGGGCACGGGGCAAGCAACCCCACCTTGTAAAAACCCAGAGCTGCAGAAATGCCAACTACAAAAGGTGGAGGCTTCAGCCCAGTACATCACAGGTAAAGCCCTCCCAACCACTGAGTGCATCTACATGAAACATTGTTGTAGGAAAGCAGCATCCAGATCATTCTCTTTCCTTGCTGCTTCCATCAGGTAGAAGGTACAAGACCCTCAGTACTCACACCTCTGGGTTCAAGAATAGTTACTACCCCTCAACCATCAGGCTCTAAAACAAACGGGGATAACTACACTTACTTGCCTATCCATTGAGATCTTCCCACAACCAATGATCTCCCAACCAAGGACTCTTTATCTCATTATCTCATGTTCTTATTGTTTATTGCTATTTATTTATATTTGCATTTGCATAGTTTGATGTATTCTGCACTCTGGTTGATCTTTCATTGATCCTGTTATAGCTACTATTCTATAGATTTGCTGAGTATGCCCGCAGGGAAATGAGTCTCAGGGTTTTATGTGGTGACATATTTGTACTCTGTTAATAAATTTACTTTGATCTTTGAACATAAGCTCCAAAGACTTTGGCCTTGGGAGAGGAAGGATCTTCAAAGATAGGGTACACTTGGGGACAACTTGAAAGACTGGGCCAGGCTCTGGTGAGCTGCTGTTGGGGGCCTATACCCCAGTAGGGGTGATAGACTTAAGTAAGTACAGCTAATTGATTATTATCACAAAATTCACTCAACTGTGTGTCTATACAGGCTAAAATTTAGGCATCATGTTGAAACTCTTTCAGAGGAAGAGGCCTGCTCAACCCAATATTACACGACATTTTAGATGCTAAAAGGTCAAAGGACAATTGTATATTCACAATATATCTACAATGCTTTCCTTTGAGTTAGATACTGCATAACTTTCACAATTCCTTCTTCGCATCCACACCACAGACACACAAATTAATTTTAAGTCAGCATAGAAACATAGAAAATAGGTGCAGGAGTAGGCCATTCGGCCCTTCGAGCCTGCACCGCCACTCAGTATGATCATGGCTGATCTTCCAACTCAGAACCCTGTACCTGCTTTCTCTCCATACCCCCTGATCCCTTTAGCCACAAGGGCCATATCTAACTCCCCCTTAAATATAGCCAATGAACCGGCCTCAACTGTTTCCTGTGGCAGAGAATTCCACAGATTCACCACTCTCTGTGTGAAGAAGTTTTTCTTCATCTCGGTCCTAAAAGGCTTCCCCTTTATCCTTAAACTGTGACCACACGTTCTGGACTTCCCCAACATCGGAAACAATCTTCCTGCATCTAGCCTGTCTAATCCTTTTAGAATTGTATACATTTCAATAAGATCCCCCCTCAATCTTCTAAATTCCAGTCAGTATAAGCCTAGTCGATCCAGTCTTTTTCATATGAAAGTCCTGCCATCCCAGGAATCAATCTGGTGAACCTTCTCTGTACTCCCTCTATGGCAAGAATGTCTTTCCTCAGATTAGGGGACCAAAACTGCACACAATATTCTAGGTGCAGTCTCACCAAGGCCTTGTACAGCTGCAGTAGAACCTCCCTGCTCCTGTACTCAAATCCTTTTGCTATGAATGCCAACATACCATTTGCCTTTTTCACCGCCTGCTGTACCTGCATGCCCACCTTCAATGACTGGTGTACAATGACACCCAGGTCTCGTCGCATCTCCCCTTTTCCTAATCGGCCACCGTTCAGATAATAATCTGTTTTCCTGTTCTTGCAACCAAAGTGGATAACCTCACATTTATCCACATTAAATTGCATCTGCCATGAATTTGCCCACTCACCTAAACTATCCAAGTCACCCTGCATCCTCTTAGCATCCTCCTCACAGCTAACACCACCGCCCAGCTTCATGTCATCCGCAAACTTGGTGATGCTGCATTTAATTCCCTCATCTAAATCATTAATATATATTGTAAACAACTGGGGTCCCAGCACTGAGCCTTGCGGTACCCCACTAGTCACTGCCTGCCATTCTGAAAAGGTCCCGTTTATTCCCACTCTTTGCTTCCTGTCTGCCAACCAATTCTCTATCTATATCAATACCATAAGTACCATAGCATTGTCTGGTCTTCCAATTAACTATGATACACAACTCTTAGGAATCCATTGTCCAGAGCTACAGTGTATGTCCAGATTAAAGTTAATCTACAGTCCATATTCAGATCTGAGGATTGGTGGCTGAAGTTAGTTGCTGAAGTTTTTCTATACACTCTACATCCAGAAAATGTTCTAATAGTTATTATCACAGAATTCACTCAACTGTGTACCTATAGAGACCGAATTTTACAAATTATATGCATTATTTTTTGCTGTGCTATGAATTGGCTGAGGGGGAGATAGAGAGATAGTGAGAGAGAGGCTGTGTGTGCCTGCTGTTTCAATGTTTCGATCTCCAACGGCACTTCAGTCAGTGACATTGGCAAGGAACTGGGTCATCTACAGGGCACCATCCATGTCTTTCAAGCTGTTCCTGGAGATCCTGACTATATGATTTATTTTATTTATTCAAAGACTTTAAGATATTCCATTGCCAAAACACTTGAATTTCCTCCTTAAAACTCTATGCTTTGCTTTCTTTTTTCACACAGTTAAAACCTATCTAACTGACTTAGCTTAGTGTCTTCTAGATTCTCCGTATGTAGCTTAGTCATGTTTTGCTTGTTGGTGCTTGTCTGAAGTCCCTCAGGATATTTAACTTCATTAAAGGATTTATATAAATACAATTTGTTGATTCTGCTTTGATCACCAGACTTACCATTCCCTTTCCACCTTTCCAGTTACGCCTATATTTCAGATTGCTGATTAAGCAGGTAGACAGGTTGCTTGACTGGTCCTACATTCAGGCAACTCTGCATGTTTCAGACTGATAAAGTAGTCTTGGTTGAGTTAGAAGATCGGATATGATCTTCATGAATGGTAGAACAGGCTTGAAAGGCAAAATAGTCTGTGCTTGCTTTCTATTTCTTCTAGAATGAGAGGAAACTTGCCGTGTATTGGCCTTCAATAGACAGGGTACTGGGTTCAGTTGCTGTGAGGTGATGTTGCATCTCTTTAAAACTCTGGCATAATGAACAAGTGAATGATGGGGAACTGATCTTCACAGTCTTGCAGCTTAGGATAACCTACCAATAAAATTAATTGAGGTTTAAGGCACAGACTGTGTGCCAATTATGCCTTTCAATTTACTCCCTACATGGAGTAAATTTTTTGAAGAAAATATGAAAGATTTGTGGTAAACTGGATCAGCAAGCTTATGAATGACACCAAGATTGGGAGTGTATCAGACAGTGAGGAAGGCTATCAAATCTTGCAGTGGGATCTGGACCAGCTGAAAAATGGCAGATAGAATTTAATACAGACAAGTGTGAGATGTTACACTTTGGGAGGACAAGACAGGGCAGGACATCCACATGGGCACTGAGTAGTGCAATAGAACAGAAGAATACAGCTTCTCAGTTCCCTCAAACTGACATCACAGATTGAGTACATTGTTCTTCATAAATCAAAGTATTAAGCACAAGAGTTGGAATGTTGTATTGAAGTTGTATAACTAAGGCCTAATTTAAAGGATTGTGTGCAGTTCTGGTCACCTACAACAAGAAAGGTATTAATAACTTTGAAAGAATGCAGAAAAAATTTACAAGGATGTTGCCAATACATGAGGACCAGAGTATCAGGAAAGGGTGAATAGTTTAGGACTATTCGCTGGAGTTTAGGAGAATGAGGGGAGATATGATAGAGCTATGCAAAATTATGAGGGGGACAGATAGGGTCATAGCAGCATCTCTATTTTCTACGGAGGCTGAGAAAAGTCCATCTCCCACTCCCCATCTTCACCACTTTCTACAGAGGATGTATCGAGAGCATTCTGAGTAGCTGCATCACTGCCTGGTTCAGAAATTGCACCGTCTCGGATCGCAAGACCCTGCAGTGGATAATGAGGTCAGCTGAGAAGATCATCGGGGTCTCTCTTCCCGCTATTACAGACATTTACACCACACGCTACACCCGCAAAGCTAACATTATAGTGAAGGACCCCACGCACCCCTCACACAAACTCTTCTCCCTCCTGCCATCTGGTAAAAGGTACTGAAGCATTCAGGCTCTCATGACCAGACTGTGCAATAGTTTCTTCCCCCAAGTCATCAGACTCCACAATACCCAGAGTCTAGACCAGGCATGGGCAAACTACAGCCCGCGGGCCATATGCGGCCTGTTAAGCTTTTTAATCCGGTCCGCAGAACTTGATGAAATTATATTAATAAACCTTGTTAACGTTTTTTTTCCCCGCAATTCTGGCGTTTTCCCAATAGATGATGCACTCTATATACATTTGTGGCGACCCATTTCCTGGCACATCCGAACCGGATCACAATTAGCCAGCGTTCCGGCTAAGGGAGATTTTGCGAGCACAGGGCTTTGGAGCCTCTGCGCCACGGGGGGCAGGTTGAGGGAGGCTTAAAAGTGAGGCTGGGGATTTCGAATAAAGTTTTTTTCTTCGACTGCAGTTACCGACTCTGTGTCGTAATTTTAGCGCTGCATGTAGCACACCGCTACACATTGACCTTTGTTGAGGTGCAGCGTATTACTCCACATTTGCGCTTTACTCTTTGTTCAGCTCGACCTATTTGTGTGAACAGGCGTTCAATGTCATGAACATCAACAAAGCCAGCCACAGATCCAAGTTAACTGACCAACACCTCAGATCCATCCTGAGAATCGCCACAACAAAACTAAATCCAGACTTTGATGCGCTGGCTAAAAAGGGAGACCAGCAACACTGTTCCCACTGAAATTAAAAATAAGTTTCTTCGTTGTGTTATGTAAAAAATGCATTTGAAAATATTTTTTTCAATAAGCCTTACATGTTACATGTCATTTCTGTCAAGTGATGGACATGAGTAGTGCGCAGGTGCACGTATGTTCTCAAAATAAAAAATGTGCTCCAGATCAAATAACGTGCTCCGCATACTGGTGCGCTGTCACTGTTCTGTCTTTGTGCTGGTCGTTGTTGAGTTTTGGCACAGGGGACAATTGAATAAGAAGGAGCAGCACAAGTAGACCTGCATCTCCTACCGTTTTTGAAATAAAGACAGTCAGGAGGAGAGTGATGATGATAATATCTTGAAGGATATCAGAATTTTCAGTGCTTTAAAATAATAACTGTTACTATTAAAAAAGCTGCATTTTATTCATTTAATTTTCAGTGTTTTAAAAGTTATTTCAATAAATAGCGAAATACCATGGGACTTCAAAGACAGATATTTTGTTGTAATGCATTTGTTCATTTTCAATTGAAATTAAAGCACATGTTTTCTACATATCCCATGATATTTTATTTTCTCTTATGAGGTGTATTACCAAAACACTCCGTCCATCTGCTCCTGGTCCGGCCCCCCTGTCAAATTTTAGAACCCTTTGTGGCCCACAAGTCAAAAAGTTTGCCCACCCCTGGTCTAGACTGACATCTACATCATTTATTATTATTTTGTAATTTGTCCTCTACTGTGCTTATTGTCTTGTTTATTAATTATTGTACTGCCCTTCACTGTTTTGTGCACTTTATGTTGTCCTGTGCAGGTCTGCAGTCTATTACAGTTTTTATGTTGTTTTATGTAGTCTAGTGTAGTCTTGTGTTGTTTCATGTAAATCCAGGGTCCTGGAGGAACTTTGTTTCATTTTTACTGTGTACTGTACCAGCAGTTTGTGGTTGAAATGACAATAAACTTTACTTGACTTGACTTAAATGCAGAAAGGCTTTTTCTATTCAGATTGAGTGAGACTAGAACTAGATGTCATGGGTTAGAGATGAAAGGTGAAATACTTAAGGGAAAATTAGGGGTAACCTCACACAGAGAGTGATGAGAATATGGAATGGGCTGCCAGTGGAAGTGATGGATGCAGGTTCAATTTCACCATTTAAGAGAAGTTTGGATAAGTACATAGACTGAATGGGTCTGGAGAGCCATGGTCTAAGAGCAGATGGCATTAGGCAGAATAATGAAACATGGACTAGATGGGCTGAAGGGCCTGTTTCTCTGCTGTAGTACACTATGACTCTATGAGATCCCATCAGAAGTGAGGAAATAGAAAGACATGAAAATGGAGTCTTCCAATTCTGTGACTTGTTCTCCTAGATATCCTGCATTCAAGTGATTTTGTAAACAATTTGTTTTGGAAGCAGAGAGCTAACAAATAAAGTTGCCAATTTTTCTAAAGCCAGATTTCTTTCAAGTAGTGAACTCAGAGTTGCTTATCTTTTGCACTCATTTGGGAAAACATTGCCCTGATAGAAGAACTATACAAATACCTAAAATAGTGATAGACTTACATCATGAAAACTGAAGAATTCATGGGGAAAAGCCACCACTGTGTGAGATGCAGTACTGCTGAAATGGAAGTAGGAAATACTGCAAAATTGTGAAGGGGAAAATGGCAGCCTTTGTGGTACAAATTTGTCAGGAAAACAGCCGTAGCCAAATAATCTAAAACCTCCCCATAACACACACACAAAACTGGATGAACTCAGCAGGTTAAGTAGAGTTCCTCCAGCACTCTGTGTATGTTGCTCTGGATATCCAGCATTTGCAGAATCTTGTATATTTAACTCTCTTTTTCCCCAATGATAAGACCATAAAATATAGGGGAATAATTAGGCCATTTGGCCCATTGAGTCTTCTCCACCATTTCATCACGTCAGATTCATTTCCCATATTTCCTGCCTCTTCCCTGTATTCTTTAATTCCCTGACAAATCAAGAATCTATCAACCTCTACCTTAAAAATACCCAATGACTTGGCTTCCACAGCTGCTTGTAGCAATGACTTCCAGAGGTTCAAGGATACAAAAGTTCACTTTATGACCTAAGTGTGTATGCAGAAAATGACTCTGAAATCTGCCTTCTCCAGATATCCATAGAGTACAGAAAATCATGTAAGTTGTTGAAAGGAAGACATCAATCCTTCCCCCTGTGCGAAATGAAAAGGAAACAAAAACTCACCAACCCCAAACACCCCCAGTCCTCCCTCACACAAAATCTAACAGATCACCCAAACTCCTAGCCCACCAATCCGGAACAAGACAGAATGGGCGAGACACCCAAAAATCCATAGAACTGAAAGGGGCCAATATGAACTACACTTAGTTTATTCTACAGCCCAATTCACGAATCTCAGAATTTTGATAACATCACTGGGGCACAGTAGCCGCTCTGAGGGCAGCGACCTCAGCCAGATGCCCCTCCGAAGACAGCGACTCAAATCAAAGGCCCCTCCAATGGCACTGAGGAAAGTGACATGAACCAGCAAGCTCTCCAAGAACCCACTCGCTCTCCTCTGCATTTGCCTCGATGTTTCAGATTTCCTCAGTGCTTTAATTGGCAAGAAATGAAGTTGATCATGGACTGTTGTCTCTTCTCTGAGCTTCTCCTTATTGGCAGACATTTCTCTCCTGGAGATTTCTCAGGGACAGCAGAGCACTAGTTCACTCGATCAAACTACAGACTGTAAGTCACAGGGTCCAACAGTTTCAAAAACAAGGCTCACTCTGGCTAAATAAATTCCTCCTCATCCTCATTCTAAAAGGACACCCTTCTATTCTGAGACTGTGTCCTCTGGTCTTAGACACCAGCATCCTCTTCACATCCACTCTTTTGAGGCCTTTCAACATTCAATGGGTTTCAATGAAGTCGCCCCTCATTCTTCTGAATTCCAGTGTAGAGGCACAGAGCCATCAAATGCTCTTCATATGACAAGCATTTGAATCCCACAATTATTTTCATGAACCTCCTTTGAACCCTCTCCAATACCAATACATCCTTTCTTAGAAAAGGGGCCCAAAACTGCTCACTAGTGCTCTATAAAGCCCCAGCATTACATCCTTGCTTTTATATGATCACATTCATTATTATCAGACTCACTGAGCCACCAAAAATGTATGAAAATAACATGCAAACTATCTTTTTCCCGTGGAAAGGGTATCAAAAACTGGAGGGCAGAAGTTCAAGTTGATTAGGGAACTATTTCAAGAACACCTGAGGTACAACTAGACCATAAGACCATGAGTCACAGAGGCAGAATTAAGCCTTTCAGCCCATTGAGTCTTCTCCATCATTCCAACATAGTTGATTTATTACCCCTCTCACCACATTCTCCTGCCTTCTCCCTGTAACCTTTGATGCCCTTACTAATCAGGAACCTATTAACCTCCATTTTAAATATACCCAATGACTTGGCCTCCACAGCCCTCTGTGGCAATGAGTGCCACAGATTCTCCACCCTACGACCAAAGAAATTCCTCCTCATCTCTGTTGCAAAGGGACCTCCTTCTATTCTGAGGTTATGTCCTCTGGTCCTAGACTCTCCCACTAATGGAAACATCCACTCTATCTAGAGCTTTCAATATTTGACAGGTTTCAAGGGAGATAACAGATAGGTTTTCAAGGCAACTTCTTCACACACAAGCTGGTGTGTATTGCCAGAGCAAACGATTGAGGCAGGAACAATATTAACATTTAAAGGATATCTGGACAAGTACATGGATAGGAATGGTTGAGAGGGATATTGACAAATAAATAAACCCGGGTACAGAGCAGTGACAGACTCCCAGGTAGAGACAAAAACAAGAGATTACTCACAAGAATTCCATCGATGGCTTGGCCAAGCGAAACAGTGAAATAAATCATTCTTGAAACACCAGGACCCCACAATATGTGCAAATTGGGAGTCCGCTTTAAAAAAAATCACAGTACACTGAAAACCCGTGCCAGTCAAAATAAACATAATCAGAAAGCACAAAGGCTTAATGGCTCTAGATAATAATTAACAAACAGGCCCACAGGGCTCATAACGGACATAGGTCAAACACGGGCAAATGGGACTAGCTTGATGGTCATCTTGGTCTGTGTGAATATGTTGGCTCAATGGGTTTGTCCCATGCTTTAAGAAAACTGCATGTGCTGAAAAATAGTTCAGGAACAGTGGAATTAAGTGATGCAAAGGAATGAATCAGAATCAGAATCAGGTTTAATATCACCAGCATATGTCATGGAATTTATTGACTTTGCAGCAGCAGTACAATACAATGCAAATAATAGAAAAAAATGTGAATTACAGTAAGTATATATATTAAGTAGCTAAATTAAATAAGTAGTGCAAAAAATAGGAGTGACCAATACATGAGTTTGGTGTTCATGGGTTCAATGTCCATTCAGAAATCAGATGGCAGAGGGGAAAAAGCTGTTCCTGAATCACTGAGTGTGTGCCTTCAGGCTTCTGTATCTCCTACCTGATGGTAGCAATGAGAGAAGCCCATGCTCTGGGTGATGGGGATCCTCAAAGATAGACGCTGCCTTTTTGAGGCATCACTCCTTGAAGATATCCTGAAGGAACTGACTAAGTTTACAACTCTCTGCAGCTTATTTCGATCCTGTGCAGTAGCCCCTTCCCCACCCACCATATCAGAAAGTGATGCAGACAGGTAGAATGCTCTCCATGATACATCTGTAGAAATTTGCGAGTGTCTTTGGTGACATACTGAATCTCCTCATACTCCTGATGAAATATAGCTGCAGTCATGGGTGGGGAGGGCTTTACCCATGATGGACTCGGCCGTATCCTCCACTTTTTGTAGGATTTTCCATTCAAGGACATTGGTGTTTCCATACCAACTGTGATGTCAATATACTGGCAGCACACATCTATAGAGATTTCTCAAAGTTTTAGATGTCATGCCGGATCTTTACAATCTTCTCAGAAAGAAGAGGTGCTGCTGTACTTTCATTGTAATTGCATTTATGTGCAGCGCCCAGGACAGATTCTCAAAAAATGGCAACACTGAAGAATTTACGGTTGCTGACCCCCTCCACCTTTGACCCCCTGATGAGGACCCCTTTTCCTAAAGGGTTTTCTATTGCTGCTTCCTCGGGGTGGCCAATCTAGGATGCACCTATGTTGGTGTAGTGTGAGCAACAGTGAGTGGTGGCTGTGGTTAGTAGATATTGATGAATATTTTGTCTCTATATCCTTTTTCTCTTTCCACAGATGCTGCCGGATCCGGTGATTTCAAATTTCCAGTATCTGCAGTTTCCTTGTTGAAATCCCTAAAATATCAGCTTTTCCATCTCCCCAGGTACTGACAACCACATAGTTTATTTTTAATTCCGAGTTTTCACAATCCACCATATTTTCTTCTTGGAATGGACAATTCTATCTGCCTCACGAATCATTTCGTTGCAGACATTATTTCTTAATCAGAATCAGGTTTAATATCACAGCCATGTCATGAAATTTGTTTCTTTGCCACAGCAGTACATTGCAATTTATAATAAAAGCATTATAAATTACGATAAGAAATATATATATACATATATATATAAAGGAGTGCAGAAAGAGAGGGAAAATACTGAGTTCATTGTCCATTCAAAAATCTGTTGGTGGAGGAAAAGAAGCTATTCCTAAAACGCTGAACGTGTGCCTTCAGACTCCTATACCTCCTCCTAGATGGTAGTAATGAGAAGAGGGCATATCTTGGGCGATGGGGGTCGCCTTCTTCGATCTCCAATGCCTCCTTCTGTTGTTTTTATTTACATATTAGCGTGTTGTTTTTGAAATTTGATCAGGACCTTCTCCCGACATATGTGCTCACGTTGGCCCTTCCCTGCCTCCTTCTCCCTCCCCCAACCAATCTCTCTTCCTAATACTGATGGTCACCTTGCCCTCTGGTTTTGGCTCCTAACATCCCTTCCCGCGGAATCCCCGACCCCAGATCAGTTCGCCCATCCGCACCTGCCCTTTCTTGCTAAACTTCAGCACCTTACTCTCACCTCCTGAAGTTTTAGACGGGGCGGGGGGAGTCTCGGACTCTATAACTCCTACTCGCACCCGTCCCCGATCGAAGTGGCGATGTAAGGGGAGATCTTCCCCACCACCCGCCCTCCGTCCCTCCCACCTTCCCTCTAGTCACCAATCACCGGAGGGTGACGTCGCCTCCCTCTTCCTCCTCCTCAGCCCCTCACTCCTCCTTGAAAAGCTCCCGCTCTTCACCATCAGCTGGAAAAATGTCCCGTCCTCGGGAATGGCAGCGACCGACGACCTTTCTTCTCGCCCCTTAAGTCCCGCTCTTGGCGGCAGCGGGGGCGACGCCACTTGTCAAACGAACCTCAGCTCGCATCCCCGCGGCGGAAGGAGAAAAATAAGAAAGGTAACGAGAATCTCCAGTGATGTGTTTAGTGGGCCGGGGGTTTTGCGTCCACGTTCACCCCCCCTCCCAAGTTGAGTGTGAGTGTCTGTCTGTGTGCGCGCGTTTTACAGTGCGTCTTCCCGTGTGAAAGAAGTGATGGTGCCCCGGGGACTTGGCAGAATCCACCCTGTCCACTACCACCACCTCCTCCCGGGCTTCCCCGCCAGCTGGACCAAACTTTCGCCGTAAGCCTTTTAAATCGGCAACTCGTGGCGCACAACGGGTTAACGCGGGCTCGCTCCAGCCTGTTTTGGAGGTCGCGGGTTGTGGACTGGGTTTCGGCGACGGAGAGGGGATTGCGGTGGATGTTGCTGGCTCAGGCGGGGAGACGCGGACTCGGTTGTTACCCCCCGATTGTTTGCGGTGGGGAGCAGTCGCCACGGCTGCGGGTGGACTACGGGAGGGTAGCCTTGCAAAGGGGGGGGGGGGCAGAGATTCCTCCCAGACGTACAGACTCCGGAGTTCTGATTTGACCGTGGGTTGAGAAATAAACATTAAGGACCTCCGCGGTCTGGTGCCGAGAATATGTGGCAGGGCAGGAAAGGGTGAGAGGGTTACCCCCCCCCCCCCATAGGTAGTTTACCCATTTTTAGAGCTTGATCGCATGAAGAGAGCAGATCGTTGTGAAAGTTTGGAGCCCAAATGTTTCTTAAAGTGCACGGTTCTACAGTGTGCTTGACGTTTGCAGTTATCCCCTTGGCTTACACTTTCCATCCTGTTAGGGAGATGGAGTTGTACTGTAGAAATAAATGGAACGGGAAATCCTATGGCAGCATCTGCTCCGTATTAACAACGTCTTCAGCATGTGGAGCTACTGAAGCCTGCGTTTCACCAAGGGGGACTTTCGCTCTTCTGTGTTTATGCTGGTTCTTCGCTACCGTGTAAACCGCAGGGACGCGGACAAAACTTATACCTATCCCTTGAACGGTGCGAAGGACATCTTAAACTTGCCACAGCCGTTGAATAGCTTTTATTTCTCCAGCCTCTAATCTGAATGATCCCACCTACCCTGCCCATGGACTGTTTGTCCCACTCCCATCGGGAAAAGGTTACGTTAGCATTCACGCCAGGACCACCAGTCACTTTCGCCAAGCAGTACGGCTCACCAACTAAACCACTAAACCAGCCCACCACCATACTTTATTATTTCCCGTCAGAGTCATCTTATGTGCAGACACTCCTTTATGCAGATTCACTTTATGGACTATCTATGTAAATCAACTGTCTTACATATAGCTGGTGTTTCTTCTGTGCTGCGTCGGTTCCCGAGTAACAATTATTTTGTTCTTGTGTACTGGAAACGCTATTAAACAAAAAAAAAGTTCTGATTTACCGTAATACACGCAAAGCTGGAGCTGCTCAGTAGGTTAATAGCATCTATGGAAGGGGATAAACAGTCCGCCTTTCAGGCCAGTCCAAAATCCTCTACAGATGCTGGCTGACCTGTCCAGTTCCTCCAGTGTGTGCCCTGTTCTGGTATTCCAGCATCTGTGGAATCTCTTGTGTTTATAATTTACAGCGATGGCCTAGGGCATCCATACAGACAGAATATTCAAAACCACAAGGAAAGTGCTTGATTGCAATAGTAAATGAGAATCGGCTACACTATAGTATTTCAGTGGTGAATTCAGGCTAAGACAAGATTCTCAAAATTCAACAGGAACGTACAGTAGTTGCTGGAAATGAACGCATCGGCAGAGAGAATCAGAATTAACACTGAGTGAGTCCTCCGTTGGCCAGGGTTGACCATGGATTTGCATCGTAGCTGTCTAGAAACACGAGCTTGGGCAGTACAATGTGGAAGGCAAGCTGCTGCCCTTGTTGCAGGCTCTACCTCTCCATGCAGCTGACGGTTCCAAAGGAATGGCAGAGACCGATACAGTTTGGCACCAGCAAGATCACAGGATTTGCCAGTCAGCATAGAACTCTATGTAGGACTGCCTTAGGGACACTAACTTCAGACGTTTCCCTTGGGGTTTACTCCCTGAGCTGTACTCATAAGCAGGTATAGCAGCAAGGCAGTGGAGGTTTAAAATCAGTTTTCCTTCTCCTAAATGAGCTGCCAACTATGACTGATAAGCCTCATCTGCCTGAAATAACTGGTTTAAAGACACCGGTAACCCGCCTTTGCCCCTTCTCCTATCGGTAGAAACAGATCCGCCAGGCTTGGTAGCTAAGCCACATGTGAAGGCCAGGAGCTGGACTTGGTTGTCAGAGGCTATTTGAGGCGCACACCATTTAATAGGTAGTGGGAGATTGTCCTCACAGCCTCCCCTGGTTATGACAACCTTAGGGAACCAATTTAATATTATAGATCAAAATCAAGAAAAGGTCGAAATTAAGCAGGTTACAGAGAAAATGGGATGGGCAGAGAGAACAAAAGCTAATGACCCAGGGAGATTGAAAAGATTGCCAAGTAAACGAGGCACGTTGTGGCACGTCGAGAGGAGATATCAGTATAAGGAGACTGAAATCCAATGTGCCAGAGACTGAGCCGGGAACAATCTGCCGGCTTTTCTATAAAGCCTAATTTGATCACTTCTGCATTCATTTGTGCCTTATTTTGCTGTTTTGTTTGTACTGCCTTGGATAGATTAAAACCGTCTGTCCATACAAATTGAAAAATACCAAAAATAACTTTGGGATACTTTTATCTTCTTTCAATTTTGATTTTTATCTCCTCTGTCTTTCTTCAATTTGTCCCAAGCACACTTAGTAACTTGCTTGTTGAACATCTAATTTAATGTACGGCATTTGGAAAGACCATAAGACCCCAAGATATAGGTGCAGAATTAGGCCATTTGACCCATCAAGTCAGTTCTGCCATTTCATCATGGCTGGTCCGATTTTCCTCTTGGCTCCAAACTCCTCCCTTCTCCATGTAACACTTCATACCCTGACCAATCAAGAATCTATCTGACTTTGCCTTAAATAAACTTAAAGACTTGGCCTCCATGACTGCCTGTGATAGAAAATTCTATAGGTTTACTACTCTCTGGCAAAAGAAATTCCTCCTCATCTCCATTCTAAGGCTCTATTCTGAGGCTGTGTCCTTTGGTCTTAGACTCTCCAACCAAAAGAAATATCCTCTCCACATCCACTCTCGAGGCTTTCATCATTTGATAGCTTTCAATTAGGTCACCCCTCATTCTCTCATTCTTCTGAATTGTAGTGAATACAGGCCCAGAGCCATCAAACACTCTTCATATGACAAGCCATTCAATCTTGGAATCAGTTTCATGAACTTCCTTTGAACCCTCTCAAGTTTCAGCACATCCTTTCTAAGGGGCCCAAACCTGCTCACAATACTCCAAGTGAGGTATCACCAGTGCTTTATAAAGTCTCAACATTACACCCTTCCTTTATATTCTAGTCATCTTGAAATGAATGCTAACATCATTTGCCTTCCTCACCACAGACTCAACCTGCAAATTAACCTTTTAGGGAATCCTACCCAAGGACTCCCTAGTACCTTTCTGCCTCAGATTTTTGTATTTTCTCTCCATGTAGAAAATAGTCATCTTTCATTTCTTCTGCCAAAGTGCATGATTGTACACTTCCCAACACTATATTCCACCTGCCACTTCCTTGCCCATTCTCCCAATCTGTCAGACCTTCTGTAGCCTCTCTACTTCTTCAAATTACCTGCCTCTCCACCTATCTTTATATTGTCTGCAAACTTTGCAACAAAGCCTTCCAAATCATTGACGTATAACATAAAAAGAATTGGTCACAACACAGACGTCTCTAGAACACCACTAGTCTCTCGTAGCCAACCAGAAAAGGCTCCCTTCATTCCCACTTTGTGCCTCCTGCCAATCAGCCACTGCTTTATCCATGCTAGAATCTTTCTTGTATTACCATGGGCTCATAACTTGTTAAGCAGCCTCATTTGTGCCACCTTGTCAAAGGGCTTCTGAAATTCCAAGTGCACAACATCAACCAATTCTCCCCTGTCTATCCTGCATGTTATTTATTCAAAGAATTTTGGAAACGGATTTATCAGACAAGATTTTCCCTTGAGGAAACCATGCTGACTATGGCCTATTTTATCACATGACTCCAAGTATCCTGAGAACACATCATTAATAGTTGACTCCAACAGCTTCCCAATCACTGAGGTCTGACTAACTGACTTATAGTTTCCTTTCTTCTGCCTCTCTCACTTCTTGAAGAGTGGAGTGACATTTGCAATTTTCTAGTCTTCCAGAACCATTCTTGAAGGATCATTACTAATGCCTCTACAATATCTTCAGTCACCTCTTTCAGAGCCCTGGGGTATACACTATTTGTTCCAGGTGACGACTATCTGCAGACCTTTCAGTTTCCCAAGAACCTTCTCTCTAGCAACGTTAACTTCACACACTTCATGTCCCCAACACCTGGAACTTTTACAAACTGTTAGTGTCTTCCATTGTGAAGACTGATGCAAAATACTTACTCAGTTCATCTGGTATTTCCTTGTCTCCCATTACTACCTCTCCAGCATCATTTTCCAGCAGTCTGATATCCACCCTCACTTCTCTTTTACACTTTATGTATCTGAAGAATCTTTTGGTATTCTCTTTAATATTATTAGCTAGCTTGTTTTCATATTCCATCATTTCCTCCTTATTGTCCTTTTTAGTTACCTTCTGTTGGTTCTTAATAGCTTACCAATCCTTTAACTTCAACTAATTTTTGCTCTATTACATACCCTCTCTTTGTTTTTTTTGTCTTTGATTTCTGTTGTTCATCACAATTGTGTCATCTTGCTTTTGGAATATTTCTTCCACTTTGAGATGTATACATCCTGTGCCTTCCAAATTACTTCCAGAAATTCCAGCCATTGCTGCTCTGCTGTCATCCCTGCCAGTGTTCTTTTCCAATCAATCCTGGCCAACTCCTCTCTCATGCTTCTGTAATTCCCTTTACTCTGCTGTGATGATGATGCATCTGGCCTTAGCTTGTCCTTCCCAGATTTTAGGGCGAATTTGATCATATTATTATCTCTTGCCCCTAAGGGTTATTTTACGAGGCTGTCTAGTCAGTTCCAGTTCATTACACAACATCCATTCCTGAATAACTGATCCTCTAGTGGGCTCAATCACAAGTTGCTCCTAAAAGCCATCTTGTAGATATTCTGGAAACTCCTCCTCTTGGAATCCAGCACTAGCCTGATTTTCTCAATTTTCCTGCATATTGAAACCCCCATGACTGTTGACCTTTTGGCATGCATTTTCTGTCTCCCTGCTACTGTTTGGGGGTGGTCTGTATACAACTCCCATCAGGTTTTCTTTGGGTTTACCCATCCAGCTCCTTAGCTCTGTCCGCAATGTTCAACACTTTCTGATATGTCACCTCTTCTAATTTCATTTTTTACCAACAGAGCAATGCTTTCCCCTCTGCCTTCCAATCTGTCCTTTTAATACAATGAGTATCCTTGGACATTAAGCTCCCAACTGTAATCTTCTTTCAACCATGATTCAACAACGTACCTGCCAATCTGTAACTATGCTATGAGTTCATATACCTTATGCCGTATACTGCGTGCATTCAAATACAACACCTTCAGTCCTGTATTCACCCTTTTTGATTCTGACCGCCTTTTATGTTGCAACTCATCCAGTTGACTGCAATTTTGCCCAATCAACAGCATCTCCTCACTACACATTGCCTGTGCTTGTAAACCAACTACCTCGTCTTTAGTACGATCACTATGGTTCCTATCCCCTGCTAAATTAGTTTAAATCCTTCTGAACAACTCTAGTCAACCTGCCTGCAAAGGTCCCCCACTGGTTCAGGTGTCCCTTTTTTTGTAGAGTTCGTACCTTCTCCAGAAGAGATCCCAATGATCCATAAATCTGATTACCTGCTCCCTGCACCAGTTCCTCAACCACACATCCACTTGCCATATCATTCTGTTTCTGCCATCACTGGCGTGTAGCACAGGCTGCAATCAAGAGATTACTACCCTGGAGGTCCTGTTTCTTCTCTTTCTACCTAGCTCCCTGAAATCTCTCTTCAGGACCTCCTCACCTTGTCTGCCTATGTCATCATTGCCAATATGTACCAAGACTTTTGTCTGCCGATACTTCCTCTTGAGAATGCCATGGACTCAATCTGAGACATCCCTGATCCAGCAACGTACCATCTGGTTTTCTCCATTGTGCCCACAGAACCTCATCTCTGTTCCACTGACTAAGGAATCTCCTATCAACACTGCAGTCCCCTTCATCTCTCTGCTCTTCTGAGCCACAGCACCAGACTCAGTGCCAGAGACCTGGTCTCTGTGGCTTCCCCCAGTAGGTCTTCCCCTCAATACTATCTAAAGTTGAAACACAAGATAGATTAGTTACTGCTTTCCACAATGCCTCTATATGTTACACAAAATGACCATGAATTTCTGGATGCCTGTCATGTTAATTGTTATGCTCCTGGCGTTTTGGGCAGTAATGAATATCCTTCTTCTCTGGTGGTGTTAAATCGAAGTATGAGTTTCTTTCTTTTGCTTTTAATTTAAATGCGTGTCCATGAAATGCATGTTCCTCCAGCTTTTTGTGTGTATTGCTCAAGATTCACAACTCTTTATTCATGAAATCCAGAGGGTGGTTATTCAAGTATAAAATAGAATTCTTACTATTACGCCACTGGCATTTAGGGCAGCAGTAGAGATCCTCCATCTCTGGTGGTGTTCAGGGCTTCCTTCATCTTGTTACTTACGTCAGTCATGCAGGTCCCATTTGGAGACCCAGAAATACTACAGCACTCAGATGTAGAAGGATCTTCATTACTGTTTCTGTAACAGTTTTGTTTTACCAGTCAGGGTTGTTAGCCCTGAGCTGAACCCCCAAACTTGGAGGTCCGAAGGACCTCTCTTAGTCTGGCCTCTACCTTTTGATCTGTTTGGCATAATTGACTCTGCCAAGAGCTAAAGCATAAGGCCCTGACTCCAACCAACATAGTTCTCCAGGTCATTGAGGCATGTAGCCTTCAAACCACACCAAGGTTGTGGTCCTTTTGGCTAAGCCCCAGGAAACTAACACCAAATTCAGCACTTTCAGATAATCAAGCAGTCCAATCTGAAGTCACATTTCTGAATTTCTGATTTTGTTTTCTGCCACCTGATCTGGTATTTGACTTTTTTAAAGTTTCTTTGATTCAGTCTGGAGTTGTAGAGTCCATGTTGTTATACGACACAGAAACAGGCCCTTCATCCCACTGGCCCATGCCAGCCACAGCATCCATCCTGCCAGTTCCAGCTACCCTTGTTCGGCCCATAATCTTCCAAGACCCTCCCTTCCTTGTAGCTGTTCAGATACCTCTTAAATTGTACCTACCTTGCCCACTTCCTCCAGCAGATTGTTCCAGGTACTCCCTACCTTCAGTGCAGAGAAATTACCTCTCAGGCTTACTTCAGGTGAATGTATTTTATCCTACATAAAGCCAGCACTGCCATAGATTTATAATTTTCATATTTCTGATAGAACATCTCCAACCCAAAATAACATAACTTGCCTCAATGTTTCTCAATACTTGCAGATTTTCATCGTTTGCCATTTTATATACACTCAGATTAATAAGAGTTCAACCTTGTATGAAAACTTACAATAGTCTTTCTCACCCCCACCCCCCCCACAATCTATTCTTCACTCATCCAACACCGACTAGATTAACCATCCAGATGAAGGTAGTGGCAGTCCATTTCTGTAGAAAAATTTGCCAAGAACAATCATAGTCATGGACACACCATGATCGCCCACGTCAATGAACACAGTATAGCAAGCGAATGAACTAGATTATTTCCTATTTTTGCTTCAAATACATTCCCAATCCCAAAGTTTCTGTTTTTTAATTTAGTGGTTTGAGGCTTATGAGAAGCTCAGTATTTATTTTCCATCACTAATTACACTATTGAAAACTTTGGAGCTCTGCATAAATGGTAAATTGCTTTATCGTTGCTTGCATTGAGCAGTTTTGGGACTCTCATCTAAGAAAGGATGTGCATTGGAGAGGGTTCAAAGGAGGTTCAAAAAAATGATATTGGGATCGATAGGCTTATCATATGAAGAGAATTTGATGGTTCTGGGACTCTCCTCACTAGAATTCTGAAGAATGAGGGGTGACCTTATTGAAACATATCCAATGTTGAAAAGCCTTGATAGAGTGGATGTGGAAAGGATGTTTCTTGTGGTGGGGGAGTCTAAGGTTAGAGAACACAACCTCAGAATAGAAGGGTGTCCTTTTAGAAAGGAGATGAGGAGTGTGGTGAATCTGTGGAATTCGTTGCCAAAGGTTGGTGTGGCAGCTGAGTCATTGGGTATATTTAAGGTAGAGATTGGTGCTGAGAGGGAAAATGGATCAGCCATGATGAAATGCCAGAGAAGACTCGATGGGCCAAATGGCCTAATTCTGCTCCTATATCTTATGATCTAATAGTTACAGAGAAAGTGCAGGTAGACAATAAGGTGCAAGGTCCTAGCAAGTTAGGTTGTGAGAACAAGTGTGAATCACATCATCACAGGAAACAATTCAATAGTCTTGTAGCAGAGGGATGAAGGTCTCCCTGAGCTTGTGGCATCATAAGACATAAACAACTCATTGATTTATGATGTTAAAAGTCTGTTGCATCACGCCCAGAAAGGCGCAGCTCTACAGTCACACAACCCCGGCAGCTGACCCGCTGCTCACGATGTTCTGTTTTCTCCCGCGGCGCTTCAGTCAGAAGCACCAGCCTAGAATCAGCACGTCTCCCGAGCCATGGAAATCAGAAACCTGAAGGCGTGCTCGTCTTCCAGGCTGCGTCCTTGGGGATATCAAAAAATGGCCGGTCATGAGGCCCTGAGAGCGGGTTCATTCCCATAAAGAACTGATGTCAGCATGTAACTCCAGGTAACTTCAAACGAACCTTGAAAGGGATAAAAATGAGGTATCAAAGATAGAATTAGAGCTGTTTCCGAAGATGCAAGCAAAGGAGTCACTGTTTAGGGCCATCTTGACTTCACTCCGCCTCTGAAGGAGAAAAGAGTATGGAGGGAAGGCAGGCCAATGGGGTTGTGAGGAATATTATGTCAATCATGATCAAATGGTGGAGAACATCTGGATCAGTGACATCTTTAATTTTGCTAGCTGCTTAATCAAGGTAGCAAGAAGTGTAGACACACACCTTGGAGGTGAAACTGGTTTCTGTAGTTGCTGTACCAAGTTGTGATATGTCTGATTGGGTGGTGGGATGGAGCTATGTCTCAGCCTGAGGAGAAGTAAGGTATTCCTTCGCTCTGTCAGCCTGCAGATCACCCTTGGGCAAGGTGTGGCACCTGCTTAGCCCTCCGATCAGCGAGTAGGTGGTGGATGGTCATATGAGCAGCTGGTACCTATCACAAGTCCTGGTTATGGAAGCAATGACACCAGGCAGACAATCTATGAAGAGTATTTACAGTGACTGGGGTCACCTGTCTTGTAAAGACACTGCCCAGAAGAAGGCACTGGCAAACCACTTCTGTAGAAGAATTTGCCAAGAACAATCATGGTGATAGGTTATGACTGCCCGTGTCTTATGACACAGCATGATGATGATATGTCTGATAGAATATTTTTTTATAGTGCATTGTTAAATATTGGCAAATTTTCTATAGCTCCTGAGGAAGTAGAGGCATTAGTGAGATTTCTTCTTCCTGGCATTAACATAGTAGAGCCAGGAGAGGCGATAAATGATGTTTGCTCCAAGGAACTTGAAACTATGAACACTGTAGATCTCAGCACTGTTGATGTGAACAACAGCATGTGCACCACTCCACCTCCTCAAGTCAATGACCAGCTCTTTTGGTTGACATTGAGAGGAAGGTTGTCATGACACCATGTCACCAGGCTGTCTAACTCCAAGTTCTGATTCATCGTTATTTGAGATGCAAGAGAGGAATCCGGCCATGCAGCCATGAGTGTATAGGGAGCAGAGTGGGAGGCTGGGGATCCAATGCTGAGAGTAATCATGGCCGAGCTGCTGACCCTGTCTGACTGGGCTCTGTTGGCCAGGAAGCCAAGATCCAGTTGCAAAGGGAGGTGCTGAATCCATGAGGACAAGGAGTTTGGAGATGAGTTTACTTGGAATGAGCTGCACTAGATAACCAGTCGTTTAACATTGGTGTCTTTACTGTCCAGATGGTCCAGAGATGAGTGTAGGGAGGGCCCGGAGCTGACATCTTGCCATGGACCTATATCGGCAGTGGGTTGAAGTTATGTGAGAGGCTGGATTTAATGTGAGCCACGGCCAGCCTCTCAGCCCTTCATGTTGCAGGTTACAATGAACGCACCCAGTGACAATGAAGGTACAGCAGCATATTACAAACATGATGTTTGTAATACAGGTCATGCTCTCTTCTCACTGCTGCCATCAGGAAGAAGGTGCAGGAGCCTCAGGACATACGCCACCAGGTTCAGAAACAGTTATTACCCTCAACCATAAGGCTCTTGAACAGAATGGATTAACTTCACTTGCCCCATCACTGAAGTGTTCCCACAGCCAATGGACTCACTTTGAAGGACTCTTCGTCTACTGTTCTCTATTATTTTATATTATTATTTCTTTCTTTTGCGTTTGCACAGTTTGTTGTCTTCTGCACTTTTGTTGAACACCCTAGATGGGCAGTCTTTCATTGATTCTGTCATTGTTATTATTCTATAGATTTATTGAATATGCTCGCAAGAAAATGAATCTCAGGGTTGTATCTGGTGACATAAATGTACTTTCATAATAAAATTAACTTTGAACTTTGTAGGGAAGTTTCAGGTCCTGGTGTTCCCATGTGCCTGCCATCCTTGGTGGTGGTAGGTGGTGGTAGGTAGTGGCGCAAATCTGTTGAATTAACTTTTCCCACGTTTCAAAACGCTATACTCCAAAATGGATTACTGCATCCAGGTGAAAATTGTCAATAGGTTGTGATGTATTCTAAATCTGCCAGGTGTTTGTAGCTTAATCTATTTTTATCCCTCAATAAAACTAATTTTCAACATCAAAAAGTTTTCCTCCATGTTTTACCAGTAAATTGTAAGGAAGCCAAAAAAATCACTTTTATTCCATTTTGAGACTGTCAGAGTTGCTGTTCTCATCCAGTAGTAATTGCCCTTAATGTATCTATCTCGGGGAATACTGAGGCTTTCAGCATATAATTTGGATGCTACCTAATGTGTATCACCCTGTGGTACCCAAAATACTTTGTACTGCAGTCACAAATATGTGCTAGATGAATTCAGCCGGACCAGCAGCATCTTCTGGGAGGCAGGTACTGTCGAGGTTTGGTGTCACAACATTGCATCAGGAAATAACTGCAAAGTAAATTATGAAAAATATGCAAAAATTATTTTAAGTCCAGAGAGGAAGAATATTATAAAAGGAGGATGAGGCAAGCATGGCTGACAAGGAAAGTCAAAAACAATGTAAAAGCAAAAGAGAGGATATAAAATATAGAAAACATTTAAGAGAGAAAAGATGAAATATGAAGGTAAGCTAGCCAATAACATAAAAGAGGATATAAAAAGTTGCTGATATATAAAGAGTGAAAGAGAGATGAGGCTGGATATTGGACCACAGGAAATTGATGCTGGAAAGGTAGTAATAGGAGGGTAGGCGGAGACAAAGAAATAGTGGACAAACTGAGTAAATATTTTGTATCAGTTTTCACCATGGAAGACCAGTAAAATGCCAGATGTGAGAGAGTCAAGGGCTAAAAGTGAGTGTTGTTGCTAACACTAAGGAGATGATGCTTGGGAAGCCTGAAGGTAGATAAGTCACCTGGAGTAGATGGACTACAGCTCAGGATTCTGAAAGAACTAGCTGAAAATTAAAAGTGATCTTTCAAGAATCACTAGATTCTGGAATGTCTCCTAAGGACTGGAAAATTGTAATTGTCCCTCCACTCTTCAAGAAGGAAGGGAGGCAAAAGAAAGGAAATTACAGGCCATTTAGCCTGATTTCAGTGGTTGGGAAGATATTGGAGTCTATTATTAAGGATAAGGTTTCAGAGTACTTGGAGGCATATTGTAAAATAGGCCATAGTCAGCATGGTTTCCTCAAGGGAAAATCGTGGCTGACAAATCTGTTGGAATTCTTTGAGGAAATAGCAAACAGGAAATAGACAAAGGTGAGTCACTGAATATTGTTTATTTGAATTTTCAGAAGGTTTTTGACAAGGTACCACACATGAGGCTGGTATTAAAGGAAAAGTACTACCATGGATAGAAGGTTGGCTGATTGACAGGATGTAGAGAGTGGGAATAAAGGGGGCTTTTTCTGGTTGGTTGTCATTGATGAATGGTGTTCTGCAGGGGTCGGTGTTCAGACTGCTTCATTTCATGTTATATGTCAATGATTGGATGAAGGATTTGATGGCTTTGTGGCCAAGCTCGCGGACGATACGAAGATAGGTGGAGCAGCAGGTAGTGCTGAGAAAGCTGCTTGTCTGCAGAAGATCGGAGGAACGGGAAGGATGTGGCAGATTGTACATAGTGTTGGGAAGTGCATGGTAATGCAGTCTGGCAGAAGGAATAAAGGCATGGACTATTTCAAAATGGGGAGAAAATTAAAAAATCAGAGGTGTAAAGGGGCTTGGGAGTTTTTGTGCAGAAAAGGTTAACTTGCAGGTTGAGTCAGTCGTAAGGAAGGCAAGTGCAATGTTAGCATTTATTTTGAGAGAACAAGAATACAAAAGTAAGGATGTAATGCTGAGGCTTTATAAGGCGTCGATCAGACTGCATTTGGAATATCGTGAGCAGTTTTGGGGCCCCTTATCGAAGGAAAAATTGTGCTGGCATTGCATCCAGAGGAGGCTCACGAGTGATTCCAGGAATGAAAGGGTTAATATATGAGGAGCATTTGATAGCTTTGGGCCTGTACTCACTGGAGTTTAGAAGTGGGGGGTTGTTGATCTCATTGAAACCTATCGAATGTTGAAAGGCCTAGACAGAGTGGACATGGAGAGGATGTTTCCTATCGTAGGCAAATCTAGGAGCGGAGGACACAGGCTCAGAATAGAGGCTTATCCGTTTAGAACAAAGATGAGGAGAAATTTCTTTAGACAGAGGGTAGGTGAATCTCTGGAATTCATTGCCACAAACAGCTATGCAGGCCAAGTCATTGGGTATATTTAACGCTGTTGATAGGTTTTTGATTAATCAGAGTGTCAAAGACTACCTTCTCCCAGTAATGGACTTGGGGTTGAGAGGGATAATAAATCAGCCTTGCAGTAGACTCGATGGACATAGTCCTGCTCCTGTGACTGAGGAATTTTTAAATGCTTTTAGATTTAAATAGAATGCAACTTGTATGTTCAGCTTATTTATGGGAAAACTAAGGTTGAATAAAAACTGCATGGGGAACTATATTAGAATAAATTTTCTAAATATGTTAATATTGTTGCACTTAATTTTCTCTTTAGGTCAGAGTATTATTATCAGTACACTGACTAGTTAGTTAATTAAGCTTTCTCTTCTTGTGAACCATTTTGGAATATTTGGTAACAGGTTCAGTAGAATCTGTGGAAGTTGATCACTTGTCATCATATGAACCTAGAAAAATTCGAAATCGAAAGTGCTTGAAGCTTCAAAGAAGGGGAGACTGGCAAAGATAATTGCCATCAGATTTCAGAATGGTCCATGAACACTACTATGTTGCTCTACTCATTTGTATTTTCTATTTCTTATCGTAACTTGTATCTTTTTTTATGTATTGCCTGTTACTGTTGTGGCAAAACATCAAACATCATGACATGTACCAGTGATTCTGATTCCGAATAATCCAGGCGCTGCTAATGCTAGTTGAGATAATGGGGCGGGGAAGGAAAATGTTGGAACTATGAAATGTCATCTTCTCTGGAAATCAGATTGGATACTTGGTTTGGAATTGCACGTGAAATTATAATGTACCTTTAATACAAGGGAAATCAGAAAAATCTGTTGTAATATGTTCTTTCTCTGGAAGCTTCTGGTGCAGAAGATGACCACCATGCAGTCACTTTGCTTTCAGCTGAGCTTAGACTCCATCTCCAGGCATGTTGCCTTTGTCTACATATGCTAGAGTTGGCAGCGAATATCCATGCTCAATGATAATATAGTAAATTATAAAGTTTGGATTGTGTTATCTAGAAGATAAACTGAAGGGGTCTGATGTCAGAGTACTTGAAAATTGCATCCTTCATCTTCCCATGCACTAAGATTAAAATTTAAATAGTTCATTAAAGTTCTGGTCATGAGGAGGCTACATAGCATCCACACCAGGACCACCAGACTCAGTAATAATTACTTTCCCCAAACTGTCTGGCTGATCAACACCTCCACCTGTACGACCTGCATTTTTGAGGTGTGAGTTGAAGTACTGAAGGTGTAGGGCCGTTGCGGCATGACAGGTACAGGCTGAATCAAGCCGTTGGGGTCTGGGCCCGAGAGTGAGGAACGAGTCAATGTATGGCCGTTGCCGAAGCAGACTTGGAGCAGTGGATCCAAGGCAAGCCAAGGCAGGGCAGCAGGGCCCATGCCCAAGAGCGAGGGATGAGCCAACATTTGACCAGTTTTTAAACACAGTTGGAAAGGTTGGGTATGGGCCAAAGTGCCAGGCCAGATTGAAAAGGTTCGGGTGTTGGGCCAGAGGTGAGGGACAGACTGGTGTTCGGCTTGCTGCTCAGTGAGGTTTACTCATCTCTGCACTGAACTGAGGCTGTGAACTTAAGTTCTGAATAATAAACTCATTACTTCTAACATTATTTTTATATAATTCTTTATTGCTTTTGGCAGTCTGAGGTACTCATCTGCTTCAAGCAGCCTTGAATTCTGCAGGTGTTTAAGAAGCATGTGGTAACTTGCCTCTGTGACTACCATACGGTAACACTTGCATCCACTTTGATGAAGTGTTTTGAGAGGTTGGTGATGAAACACATTAATTCCTGCCTGAGAAGTGACTTGGATCTGTTCCTATTTGCCTATCAGCACCACAGGTCAACAATAGATGCCATTTCATTGACTCTTCACTCAGCCCTGGAACATCTGGACGACAAAGATGCACACATGAGGATGCATTTTATTGACTACAGCTCAGCACTCAATAATATCATTACCTCAAAACTAACATTCAAGACATTGACCTCAAAATCTCCTTGTGCAATTGGATCCTCGATCTCCTCACTTGCAGACTCCAAATCAGTTCGAATTGGGAACAACATCTCCTCCACGATCTCCATCAGCACAGGTGCACCACGAGCCTGTGTGCTTAGCCCCCCGCTCCACTCACTTTATACTTATGACTGTGTGGCTAAGCATAGCTCCAGTGCCATACTTAAGTTTGCTGCAACACCACTGTCATTGGGCAAATCAGAGGTGGTGACAAATCAGCATAGAGAAGGAAGAATGAAAATCTCTGAGTGGTGCCACAACAACAACCTCTCACTCAATGTCAGAAAGACCAAAGAGCTGATTATTGACTTCAGGAGGACACTGGAGGTCCATGAGCCAGGCCTCTTTGGGGGATCAGAGGTGGAGAGGGTCAGCATCTTTAAATTCCTCAGTGTTATCATTTCAGAAGATCTGTTCTGGTCAATTATGAAGAGAACACTGCAGCGCCTTTACTTCCTTAGAAGTTTGAGAAGTTTTGACATGACACCTAAAACTTTGAAAAACTTCTATAGATGCATAGCAGAGAGTATATTGACTGGTTGAATCAAGCCTGGCATGGAAACACCAATGCCCTTGAATGGAAAATCCTACAAAATGTAGTAGATACATGCCAGTCTATCATGGGTAAAGTCATTCCCACTATTAGCACATCTATACTGTGTGCCGTTGTAGGAAAGCAACATCCATCATCAGGTATCCCCACCACCCAGGACATGTACACTTCTTGCTGGTGCCATCAGGAAAAAGGTACAGGAGCCACAGGACTCACATCACAAGGTTCAGTAACAGTTACCACCCCTCAACCATCAGGCTCCTGAACTTGACTCAAATTCACTTGCCCCATCTCTGAACTGTTTATCACAATCCCTTCAAGGATTCCTGATTGCATGTCTTTGATATTTATTGCTTGTTTATCTTTTTTTTGTTTCTTTAGTATTTCAGTTTGTTGTCTTTTGCTTATCGATTGTTTCTCCGACTTGTTGGGTGTAGTCTTTCAATCATTCCATTGCTGTATCTTGCTTGGATTTATTGAGTATGCCCAAAAAGAAATGAATTTCAGGGTTGTATATGGTGACATGTATGCACTTTGATAACAAATTTACTTTGAACTTTATTCTTCATAATTGTTGAATCTTGTTTTTTTTTGTTACATGGCACGCCAAAATGATGCAAATTGTTGATGAATAAAGTTCAAGTCAAGTCACTTTTATTGTCATTTCGACCATAACTGCTGGTACAGTGCATAGTAAAAATGAGACAATGTTTTTCAAGACCATGGTGTTACATGACACAGTACAAAAAACTAGACTGAACAATGTAATAAAAAAAACAACACAGAGAAAGCTACACTAGACTACAGACCTACACAGGACTGCATAAAGTGCACAAAAAAAGTGCAGGCATTTACAATAAATAATAAACAGGACAGTAGGGCAAGGTGTCAGTCCAGGCTTTAGGTATTGAGGAGTCTGATAGCTTGGGGGGAGAAACTGTTACATAGTCTGGTCATGACAACCCGAATGCTTCGGAGCCTTTTCCCAGATGGCAGGAGGAAGAAGAAATTGTATGAGGGGTGCATGGGGTCCTTCATAATGGTGTTTCCTTTGCGGATGCAGTGTGTAGTGTAAATGTCCGTGATGGCAGGAAGAGAGACCCCAATGATCTTCTCAGCTGACCTCACTATCCGCTGCAGGGTCTTGCGATCTGAGATGGTGTAGTTTCCGAACCAGTCAGTGATGCAGCTGCTCAGGAAGTTGTTCCCTGAAATACCAGTTTGAGACTGATAGGGCCAAATGCCTACCTCTCTTCACCTCCAAACCATGATAACTTTAACCTGTTCTCAATCATTTATCATGTCATGTTCTTACTGCTTGGTGCCTGATCAATTAATTGTAAGCTCAAGTTGATCAAATTTCGCACGATATCTTAGTAAACATGATGCAATTGTGGCATCTTCAGTTTGCTAGCTGAATGGAAGCTAATGCAGCTATACTGTTAAGACAGTCGATTGGTTAAGTGTTAGATGTGACAATTAATTAAAAATCAGAATGTGATTACTGAGTCTTGGGAAGTTAACCCACATATTGCGGAGGAGTTACAGTGAAATAAGCAGCAGGGTAACTTAGTAGTTAGCATCTGTGAGGAGTTTGTATGTTCTTCCTATGACTATGTGGGTTTCCTCTGGGCGCTTCCACTTGTGAAAGATGTGCGAGTTAGATATCAGTTGTGGGTATGCTTTGTTGGCACTGGAAGTGTGTCGACACTTGCTGGCTGCCCCCAGCACATCTTCAGATTGTTGCTGACTGATGCAAACAACACTTTTCATTCACTGCATGTTTCGATGTGTGTGTGATAAATAGGGGTGAAGGGACTCGGGATAGTACGGATGGTGAAAAAGCATGCAGTCAGGTTGTCAGGAATGGTTGGCAGATGATAGGACAAAATTGCAGCCAGCAGGGCAAGTATCAGTACATTAGGGATTCAGAATCAAGAAGAGGAGCAAATACAATACTCAAAGTGCTATATCTCAATGCATGCAAGGTAAGAAATATGGTGGATGATCTTTTTGTACTGTTACAGATCATCAGGCATGATATTGTGGCCATGTCTGAGTCGTGGCTGAAGGATGGTTATAATTGGGAACTGAATGACCAAGGCTTCACGTTGTATCAGAGGGATAGGAAGGTAGGCAGAGGGGGTGGTGTGGCTCTGCTGGTAAAGAATGGCATCAAATCAATAGAAAGATGTGACATAGGATTGGAAAATTGTTGAATCCTTGTAGATTGAGTTAAGAAGCTGCAAAGGTAAAAGGACCCTGATGGCAGTTATACACAGGCCTCCAAACAATAGCTGGTATGTGGACTGAAGATTACAATGGGAAATAGAAAAGGCATGTTCTGATAGTCATTGGAGATTTTGACATGCAGATCGATTGGGAAAATTGGGTTGTCAGTGGTCTCAAGATGGTGAGTTTGTTGAATGCCGATGAGATGGCATTTTAGAGTGCCAAATATGAGCTGCAAAGGGGCTTGGGAGTCCTTGTGCAGAACACCTTAAAGGTTAACTTGCAGGTGGAGTCAGTGGTAAAGAAGGCAAATGCAGTGTTAGCATTAATTTCAAGAGGTCTAGAATACAAGAGCAAGAATGTGATGCTGAGGATTTATAAGGTAGTGGTGAGGCCTCACCTTGAGTATTGTGAACAGTTTAGGGTTCTCCATTGAAGAAAAGATTTGGATATGCTGGCTTTGGAGAAGGTTCAGAGGAGGTCCACAAGATGATTCCAGGAATGAAAGGGTTATCGTACAAGGAACGTTTGATGGCTCTGGGTCTGTACTCGCTGAAAGGACAAGGAGGGATCTCATTGAAACCTTGTGAATATTGAAAGGCCTAGACAGAGTAGATGTGGAAAGGATGTTTCCCATGGTGGGGTATTCTAGGACAAGACAGCACAGCCTCAGGACAGAAGGATGTCCATTTAAAACAGAAATGCAGAGAAATGGCTTCAGCCAGAGGGTGGTAAATTTGTGGAATTTATTACCGCAGGCTGCTGTGGAGGCCAAGTTGTTGGGTGTATTTAAGGCAGAGCTTGATAGGTTCTTGATTGAACACTGTATGAAAGGTTACGGGGAGAAGGCTGGGGAGTAGGATTGAGGAGGAGGGGAAAAGGATCAGCTAGGATTGAATGGTAGAGCAGACTCGATGTGTCAAATGGCCTAAATCTGCTCTCATGTCTCATTAAAATAATAGATGGAATTTTTAATCTTTTAATTCAAGCAAGGTTCATGAAAGTACAAAAGCATAATTGTGCCACAAGAATTAAAGGACTTTTCTCAGTATAGTTAGACGTGCCTGTCTCTGAGGTAATCATTATGAGTTCCAGGAAACAAGGATTGTAGTATTAATTCTATAGATGCTTATTACTGTCAGCAAGTTGTTTTGTGTCTCCCCTCTCACTGTGAAAGGGGACACCTCCTTTCCCCTTTATTAGGAAGAGAGAGAGAGAGCCTGTGGTTTGTCAAATTGTCGGGTTGTAGGGCAGATTGGCAGATCATGGCCTTTGTTTGGGGGCCTTGCCTAGTGGGTGGAAGGGTGCTGTTGCCATTTTTGCTGAAGGGGGGGAATGCATTTGCTTTGCTGCTGCTTGTATGCAGGATGGGGAGAGTTTGGGGGGGCTTTTGGGGTTCTAACATTTTAACTCATTCTTTGGGGCACTCTTTTCGAGAATTTCTGGAAAGAAATAAGAATGTTAGGATGTATATTGTGTCCATTTCTCTGATATTGAATGGAACTATTGAACTACTGTGTCATCGGTCTGGTTTGCAATGGCCAGTCACAATGAGTATGCAGAAAAGGTAAGGAAATTTTTGCTTTGTAAGCACATTTTTTAAAAAGAAGTATTCACAGTCCTGTTGCCTGTTTTCATCCATAAAGGTCTTTAAGTTAAAAAAAAGTTAAAATCAGATGAAAAGCAATTTTCTGCCCAGTGTTTCTTTTGAATAAGCTGAAAAACCTGTAAGGGGCAAGGCTATATTATTAGTTCACCTGTGTGTCATATTCTATGGATGAATATACTCAGCGCCTCATATTCCGTCTGAATGGCTTCCAACCTGACAACATGAACATTGATTTCTCCTTCTGGTAAAAAGATTTTTCTCTCTCCTTTTCTTCTGTTCCTCACTCTGGCCTCTTATCTCTTCTCACTTGCCTACTCCCCCCTCCCCCACCAATCCACTCCTCCTTCCCTTTCTCCGGTGCACTGTCCTCTCCTATCAGATTCCTTCCCCTCCAGCCCTTTACCTTTCCTACCCACCTGGTTTTATCTATCACCTTCCAGCTATCCTCCCCACTCCCCCACTTTTTAGTGTGGCATCTTCCCCCTTCATTTCCTGTCCCGAAGAAGGGTTTCAATAGGAAACGTTGGCAGTTTACTAATTTCTGTAAATGCTCTCTGACCCCCTGAGTTCCTCAAACATTGTGTGTGTGTGTTGCTTTGTATTTCCAGCATCTGCAGACTTCTTCCTGTTTAAGTTTTATGTTGATATGCTACCTTGCTAATCATTTCTTCAGTTCTACGGAATGCATGAAGCTAGATATTGGAACCAGATGGTGTTTTAAAGATTAGCGTTGTTGAAACATCAAAGCAGATAGTGAAATGTGTCATTTGCATCAGCAACCAACTCAATCCAATGATAAGCTACGGGCAACCCGCAAGTGTTGCATTGTTTCTGGCATGAACATCGCATGCCCACAACTCACTAACCCTAACCCGTGTGTCTTTGTGATGTTTGAAGGTGCCGGAGCACCAGGAGGAAGCCCAAGTGGTTTCAGGCAGAACGTACAAACTCCTTTCAGAATTGAACCGAGGTTACTGGTGCTGTAAAAGTTATGCCAACCACTGTGATACTCTGCAGTCCCTATTGCTTTTAATGAAGTAGAGCATCTTAAGTTATGCTGTTGCTGGTTTCTCTAAGTAAGGTTGAGTACCTTGGTTCCAGAACAGCTATTTCCAGAGGGTGGCATTAGTCACAACAACGTGACTGTGATTTTTCAAACACAGTTTCTCTGTTGGTACATTTGTTGGTACCATTGGGACTGCCAGCATTTCTCCATGTGCTAATATGTTTGGACTCTTCACCCTTGCATTTGTGAAAAATGGAAGTTCAAAACTTGATGGCTGTTCCCCCAGCATTCTGTGTTGGACTATCTGTGGAAGTTTCAGAAATTGTCATGCACTTGAGCTTGGGAATCTACCCAAATAATTTGTTTCTGTACAGAGAAGCAGCGACAAGGAACTAGGCGAGTTTTAATTGGCTTGTCTTAAAATTGTTGTGGTTTGTTTCAGCTTTCAAACATTTTTGTAGTGGCATGCTTCGATTGTTCTCTTTTAAATGGTTCTGAATATTTAAAAAATTGTAGCAGACAAGTCAAGTTCAAGGTTAAAGATGAAAAAAATCCACAGATGCTGGCAACCTAAGCAACACACACACACACAAAGTGCTGGAGGAACTCAGCAAGCCAGGCAGCACTCTGACCGAGAGCCTTCGTCAGAACAAGTTCAAGTTTAATTGTCATTCAACCATCCATGAATCCAGCCGACTGGAACAGCATTACTCCAGGGCCTAGGTGCAAAGCACATATGAGATATCGGTAAAATACTGTGACATCAAAAAAAAAAGTGCCTGAGTCCATGAATCTGCAAGCAAACACAATACAGCTTATCTACTGCCAAGCGAACACTCGTATCTGCACCGATTTCAGCTTGGATGCCACCCCATACCGTCTCTGAAAGCAGTGGAGAGCACTGACTTCGACGCCTCTCTGCTAGGCAGTTGTAAACAGGCGAGACTGCGGCTCAAGGCCTGGTCCTCGCTACGACTAAGGTCAGGCAGCTCCCCCACCGTCCGCCAGTGAATCAGCAAGTCAGACTTGCAGCATTCCACATTGATACTGTTCAGCAGGGTGTTGCAATCACACAAAAAGTCACTAAGGTGATCACCTGCTGTTAGACTGCACATCACTTTTGCCGACTGACTCCTCTGACGCAGGGAGCAGTACAGTCCACACCTGGTCCAGCTCCTTCAGTTTTTACGGTAATGGGTGACTCATTAATGGGGCAGACCTGTAGTCATTTATGATCTTAATGTCTAGCAGGGTCTTGCGATGGTAAAAAAAATGTTTAAAATGAACAATAACACCTTTGGTTGACCCTGTAAAAGCTGCTGTGATTGAATGTGCCACCATCTTACTGGACAGCTCATTGCTTTCTGCTAATTCTGTGCCTCTAGTCCTTTTGGTTCAACAATGCTGCACTGTGTATTGAGTATTGGTTTAAATTAGTATCAATTTATTTTTCACACATTCCTGTAAGCCCCTGAATTCTACCACTCACCTACATACCGAAGACCATTTACAGTGGCCGTAATAGGGATAGCCACTGTTACAGCACCAGTGGTAAGATCTGAGGAAGATAAACTTTGGGGTTGTATACTGCCTACTTTGAAATTTGAATCTTTCCTTTCATTGTCAACTGTTCTTTTTTTTCTGTTTTCTTGAATCCCATGAAAACTCAGTGATGTGTCAGTGCTGATTTCAATAGCAAAAGAGAGAAGTTTGCTGGAATGTTGAACACTGAGTTTTTTTTACTTGCTGGAATTATATGTCAAGAGGATTTTCTTTTGAGTAAAGACATTGTGAAATGTTGAATACCAGCCTTAATCCTTTAAAACAAGTTTCTACTTGTGCTTATTGCCTACAAAGCAGCACTTCTCCTTGGTAATGATGTACATACTTATTGTTTTCTTGAGAATTTTACTATTCTTTTGAAGTACTTTTCACCAGGACGCTGTAATTGGAGTATGTGGATTTATGTTTCTCAGGCTGGTTTTAATGTGAATGATGATGTCACACATCCACGATGTTTTGGTGCTAATGACTGATCAAACAGATGTGGTTGAAGTGCAGGAGAAGACAATAGGAGTCTTGTAATATTGGCAGGGGGGGTGGTTGGAGGGGTAAAGAAGAAGTAGAATGTATGAGAGGCCAAGCTAGAAAGCTCCCAGCCCTGAACCTGGCAACTTTATCCTCCATTTCCTGTAACTTTAAGTTCAGTTTATTGTCATTCAATTGTGCGCATCTATACGAACAAGTGAAACAATATTCCTCCAAGCCAAAGTGTTCAACACAGAATCAGAATCAGGTTTGTTATCACTGGCATGTGATGTGAAATTTGTTAACTAAGAAGCAGTTCAATGCAATACATAGTATAAGAAGAGGGGGGGGGGAATAAATACAAATGTTTGTAAATAAGTAAATCAATTACAGTATACGTACTGAATAGATTAAAAAATGTGCAAAAACAGAAATACTGTATATTTTTTTTTAAAAGTGAGGTAGTGTCCAAAGCTTCAATGTCCATTTAGGGATGGGATGGCAGAGGGAAAGAAGCTGTTCCTGAATCACTGAATGTGTGCCTCCTACCTGATGGTAACAGTGAGAAAAGGGCATGCCCTGGGTGCTGGAGGTCTTTAATAATGGATGCTGCCTCTCTGAGGCACCGCTCCCTAAAGATGCCCTGGGTACTTTGTAGGCTTTTACCCAAGATGGAGCTGACTAGATTTCCAATCTTCAGCAGCTTCTTTTGGTCCTGTGCAGTAGCTCCCCCAGACCAGACAGTGATGCAGCCTGTCAGAATGCTCTCTGCGATACATCTATAGAGCTTTTTGAGTGTACTTGTTGACGTACCAAATCTCTTCAAACTCCTAATAAAGAAGGCTGTTTTGCCTTCTTTATAACTACTTCGATACGTTGGGACCAGGTTAGATCCTCAGAGATCTTAACACCCAGGAACTTGAAGCTAGTCATTCTCTCTGCTTCTGCTCCCTCTGTGAGGATTGGTATGTGTTCAGCAGGTGATGTACCTCTTGGTTCATCCATGGCTTTTGGCTTAGGAATGTACAGTAAGTCTTTGTAGGCACACACTCATTCACACAGGTTTTAATGAAATCGGTAACAACTAAACCAAACTCATCCGTGTTTGAAGATGAATCCCTGAGTACAGTCCAGTCCACTGATTCAAAGCAGTCCTGTAGGTGCTCCTGTGCTTCCCTTGTCCATACCTTCTTGGTCCTCACTACTGATGCTGCAGTCTTCAGTCTCTGCCTGTACTCAGGGAGTAGAAGTACAGCCAGGTGATCAGACTTCCTGAAGTGAGGGCGTGGAATAGCACAGTAGGCATTCTTGATGGTGGTGTAGCAATGGTCCAGTGTGTTGCTTCCTCTGATATTGCAAGTCATCTGTTGATAGTAATTGCTTAGTGATTTTTTTCAGACTGGCCTGGTTAAAATTTCCCAAAACGATGGTGAAGGCATTAGGGTGCTCTGTTTCGTGCATGTTGATCCCATTGCTCAGATCATCTAAAGCCTCCTTGACATTGGCCTGAGGTGGAATGTATACTGCTACTAAAATGACCCCAGAAAACTCCCGTGGCTGGTAAAAAGGACGGCACTTAACTGCTAGATATTCCAGGTCTGGTGAGCAGAATTGGGGGACAGCAATTCATTGTGACTGATATATTTGTGCACCAAGAAGAGTTGATCACGAGGCATACTCCTCCACCTCTGCTCTTTGAGAGACTCTATCCTGACGGTGTATCGTAAACCTGTCAATCTGTACGTATAACTTACACACAACACATCACCAAGTAATTACACAAGTTAAAAAGTGAACAGTATAACCCTACTGGCGCTTCATGTGTGATGAGACCTGAATGGCGGCAGGGAGTTCATTAGTCTAACAGCCTGGTGGAAGAAGCTGATTCCCATCCTAACAGGTTTTGTTTTAATGCATTGGTATTTTCTGCCTGATGGTAGTGGGTCTAAAAGATTGTTGGATGGATAGGAGGGATCATTGACAAAGCTGAGGGCCTTGTATACGTAGTGCTCCTGGATGGAGAGAGACACTCATGATCCTCTCAGCAGTACTCACAACCCTTTGTAGGGTCTTGCGATTCCTGTACCACATAGTGAAGCTGCTGGTCAGGATGTTGCTGCTATGAAAATTGGTTAGAATTATGGGGGGGGGGGGGTGGGCTTTGAACCTCACTCATCTCTATCCCCTCAAGAAGTGAAGACGACGCAATGCTCTCTCGACCCTTTTGACCAAAGAAGTTACGTCGAGGGACCAGTGAGGTTGTCCATTATGTGTGTAACGCTTACACGCCAGGCTGGTATATGTCTAGGGAGAAAATTCCAGCCACCTGCCAAACACCCCCTCCTGTATTCGCAGATGCTGTGGAATACACGTTAACGCAACATCGCACACACAATATCAAGCTCACACTGGGTACGGTTACAGAATACACTTTATGAAATACACTCGAACTAAGTGATTAATAACGATATAGTATATATGAAGGAAAAGAAAATAAAGAAAAGGTGCCAAAACTTATCAGAGTTCAGTCAATTTAGTGCACATCGTTGGAGCTCAACCATCGAACTGTTCGACCTCTCTTCGCTCTCCTCCGACCTCCACGACCCTGCACCTGAGACCACCCTCAGTGGTCAACCGAGCAGTGCGGCACACGTCCACCTTCTTCGCCATCTTCTCCCCGACTCTTGAAAAGACCGTGAAATCCCAGCTCCCAGACCCACAGGAGAAAATAACACCCAACCCAATTGGTTAACAAATGAATACAATTTAAACCTAAACCAGCTGCAACAAGCTTAGAGAATGCTCTGCAAGAAACACTCCCTCAGCAGTTAGCATAACAAAGAAGCAGTTTTTCTTTTAACAAACAAAGAAGCCATTTTGATTAACATATGCAGAACATGTGCACGCCAAACCTGGTGCTCGTAAATCTTACTACGGAGAAGCCATGTGTGTGCAATGAGGAACGGTCAGCCTGGACCTTCCTGAAGTCCGCAATCATCCCTGGTCTTGTCCATGTTGAGACTCTAGTTGTTGTGCTCGCACCATTCTACCAGTCACTCTATCCCCTCTCTGTATGCTGTCTCGTTGTCATTGGTGAGGCCAGCCACTGTTTTGTGTCATCAGCGAACATGATGATTCGGTGTGATCAGGGATCTAACAGCACAGCCATGAATCAGTAACATGAACAGCACACAGACCTGGTGAGTGCTGGTGCTCAGTGTGATGGATCTAGAGATGTTACTGCCAGTACAGTCTCACTGTTGTCTTTCAGTTACAGAGAGAGGCGTCAAGTCCCTATGAGGACAGTTTACCTACCAGTTTCTGAGGGGTGGTCATACTTACTGCTGAGCTAAAGCTGATAAACAGCATCCTGGTGTATGAGACACCATTTTCCAGGCGGGAAATGGCGACGACAAATGTGGAAGCTATGGCATCATCAGTGGACTGACGATCTTTATTTAAAGGGGTCAGACTCATTGTTTGAAGTTGTATCTCCGTTCCAATCTGCTCATTCAAGATGTTGCGCTGGAAAAATAATGTTGACATTTTCAAGCCATAAATGAGTGTGTGAAAATGCATCCTGTGTTTGTTAAAATGATCTTTGCATGATATATTTTTAAGATCTTAGTTGAATTTCAGATAAGCTCCAGCCCATATTTCTGGCTTTCGTCAGAACAGGAATGCAGAGCACACATTCGAAGTTTGCATTGCGATCTGAATGATTTTTCTTTTGTCAGAACTTAATGTTCAATAGAATTAAAGTAATAGATTTGTGGAATCTTGTTTTTGCGCAGCGACCAAACTATGATGAGTGGTGTTAGCTTGTTTGAAAGTAAAGTTTTAATTTGCCAGCACACATAAATGAAACTAATTTAGAGATTGCATCAGCTTGTTTTGACAGCTCCAGATAGCTGCCACATGGGGAATGAGAAGCAGAACAATTTCCAGCAATATCTCCCTGTAACAGGAAAATGTCTCTGTGCTTTTCAGTAACATTACTACTTAAAAATAAACTAAGTTAAGACTAACTTAATTTCAAAGTTCAAAGTACATTTTGTTATCAACGTATATACTGTGCAAATACAAAAAGAAAGAAATAATAATAATAAGTAAGCAATAAATATTGAGAACATGGTTGTGGGAACATTTCAATGATTGGGTAAGTGAAGAACCTTTGGTTCATGAGGGGTAATATCTGTTCCCCAACCTGGTGGTGTGAATCCTGATGCTCCTGTACCACCTTCCTGATGGTAGAAGTGAGAAGAGAGTGGTGAGTGTCCCTGATGATGAATGCTGGTTTCCTGAGACAGTTTTTCATGTAGCTGTGCTCAATGGTTGGGAGAGCTTTATCCATGATGGACTGGGCTGTATCCACTACTTTTTGTAGGATTTCCCATTCAGGGCCATTGGTATTTCCCTACCAGGCAGTCATGCAGTCAGTCAGTATACTCTCCACTACACATCTACCTCAGGCTAATTTGTGATATGTAAATGAAACATACAGTGAAACCCACAAAATGCTGGTGGTACACAACAGGTCAGACAGCATCTAAAGAGAGGACATCGCAGTTGATATTTCACGCTGAGACCCTTCATTGGGACTTGGCCCAAAACATCAACTGTTTATTCATCTCCTTAGATGTTGCCTGACCTGCTGAGTTCCTCCAGCAGTGAGTGTTGCTCTGGATTTCCAGCAGCTGCAGAATCTTTATGAATGGAATACACCATGAATGTGACATACAGTGTCCTTTGTGTTAACAGCCAACAGTCTGGATATGTGCTGGGAGCAACGGGCAAGTGTCGGCATCCTTCTGGTGCCAAACGTAGCACTGAGATACCTTTGTATATCGAGGCAAGTGAACCATGGTTTAGTCAAAAAGGTCAGATTTCAGGAGCATTTCAAAGAAAGAAACAAAAGGTTCAAGGTTGTTATAGGGAATTCCAGACATTGTGATGTTGGTAGCTAAAGGCATAGTTATTTGCAATGAGCAACTAGAATCAGGGATACTCACAAAGCTTGGGTGGGAGAAGAGCAGAGATTTTGTCTGGAGAAGTTTGAGAGGATGTTTCCAATAGTGGGAGAGTCTAGAACCAGAGGACACAACCTCAGAATACAAGGATGTCCTTTTAGAACAGAGATGGGAATGATTTCTTTGGCCAGAGTGTGGTGAATCTGTGGAATTCCTTGCCATGTATGTTTGTGGAGCTCAAGTCATTGGGTAAATTTAAAGTGGAGTTCGATAGGTTTTTAATTAGTGTAACCCTCAGGTTTGGCCAGAATGTTAGCCTTGGGAAGACAGTCTCTGGCACCACCAAACGTGTGAAATCTGAGGTGCAAAACCTCTTGTTTGTGTGGATGCTGTGTGATCTATTCCCCCATTACAAATCAGTACCACGAAATAACCGACAGTACACTGTACGCAATTAGTGTACTAACTCTTTAATTCTTAATTTGACTAAAGGGTTAGTAAAGTAGAACAAAAAAAAAGGCCCACTTTAATGAAACAGTCTAATGTGCATGTTGGAGCTCATAGTTACCCCTCTGCAGGTCCTCCATCGATTGGCCTGGGTTTCATCGACTCCCAGCCCCACACCAAGTCCACTCCATCCTGCTGTTGACAACCTCTCTTTTCTAGTGTCTTCTCTCTTCATCTCTTGCCGGATCACCTCATTCTTGGGCACACAATGAGGAAAAACAACACTCCCCTCATTGGACAAAACACATTCCAAAGCCCCCGTTATCTCTAGCCATAACCCAAATACTGCTGCTACACAAAAACCATTACATCACCAGTGAAACCTTTACCAGAGCGTTACGTTAGTAGGAATTGCAAGAAGTCAGGAGAATGGGGTTGAGAAGGAGAATAACTCAGTCATGAATAGCAGAGCAGACTCTTGGAGCTGAATGGCCTAATTCTGCTCTTAAGTCTTACGGACTTTTCTATTTCCAGTATGCCTGAAGTTCTTTGAGAGGATCATTTAGTAGGTTAGAGAGAATAGGAACAGATGTGGTACCCAGGATTGTTGAATGTTACTATGGAATGTATGCAGTTTCAGGAGCAGCTGAGCTATGGCAAGAACATGATATGGAATGGGGATGGGTGGTTTTGGAATCTGCAAATTCATATAGTCATCAGTTCCACACTGCACATTGTCCGGTTTAAGTCCAAGTTTATTGTCATTCAACGCAGACATGAATACAGCTAAATGAAGCAATGTTCCTCTGGGACCAAGGTACTAAATGCAGCATATCTATGGAAATGAGTAAACGGTTGATGTTTTGGGCCGAGTCCCCCTCCAGGACTGGAAAGGAAGGAGAAGATGCCAGAATAAACATGGGGGGAAGGGAAAGAGGTGATGGGTGATGGGTGAAGCCAGGTGGGTGGGAAAGGTAAAGGAAAGGAGGGAAAAGGAAGGGGGAGATGATGGGCGGATGAGAAGAGGTAAGGAGCCAGAGTGGGTATTAGAAGAAGAGAAGAGCAGGAGTGAATTTTTTTTAACTGGAAGGAGATATTCATGCCATGAGGTTGGAGGCTACCCAGATGGAATATACCCAGGCTGTTCCATCCCTGAGGGTGGCCTTATCATGGCACAAGAGGAGGCAAATATGTTGCAATGGGAAGTGGGATTAAAATTCTGGCAGATTGAGCGGAGGTGCTCGATAAAGCAATCCCCTAATTCACCAAAGTAGAGGGGGCTACACTGGGAGTGCTGGACAGGATTGTCCCAGCAGGTCACCAGAGAAATGTTGCCTCATCTGAAAGGATTGTTTGGGGCATGAATGGAGGTGAGGGAGGAGGTTTATTGAAAGCAAAAAATACTTATTGAAAAGCTTATCATTTAATTACACAACATACAAGCCATGGGAAAACATTTAATGTACTAGCCAAAAAATGGCAATTGCATAGCCTTTGTAAAATTGATCTGCTGGGGTATATAAACCGAAAGTAATGACCTTGACAATGTAATTGTTCCCATGTTTTGCTGTCTGCTCATACATCAAGTGGGTGGAAATCAAGTTGCATGCCATCGCGTTCAGACAGACTCTGCTTATTAACACAACAGTGTTGGAGGTGACATATTAAGTTGATTTTTAAAACATTCAAACACCCATGATTGCTTTACATGAACTGTTAACAAAGTACTTCTGTGTTCATTTTAAATGCCTGTTGTAACAAATAATTAACACTGTTCCTTTCCTTCAGATGCTTGTGAAACAGTGTGTAGCAATTTTAGAGTACAGCTCTGTTCCAGTCTGGTTCTCCTGACATTTTGGTTTTCATAGAGGCTCTGACCTCCTCGTATAGATGAGAGTTCTACTAAAATATACAAATGAGGGTTCAACCATAATGATAAGACCCTGAATATAATTTCATGGTGCAGGCATCAGTTCATGCATTAAAATTCTTTGGCATTTATATGTTTAACTTTTAATTCCTTTTGAGGTGTTTTGCAGCTCTTTAAACTTTTTTGAATAGTCTAATTTATCATCAGTAAGAGATTTTATTGTTCGTTAACTTGATAGGTTGTAAATCTTGTCCTCTACCTAATATCTGCCAGCTTTCTGTCGGTAAGTTAATGACTTGATTTTTACTAGGTCTTCCATTTTCAGATAGAAAACAGTTGCATTTATTTAAACCTCAGAATCAAAATCACTTTATTGCCAGTATGTGAAACATATCATCTTGAGACCCAACTATTCCAATGCTGTCCACATGTTGCAAACAGTGGAAATGTGATCTCATCCAGAACTCAGCTGCCTGTGCCCAAACTTGTATCAGATCTCAATGCCAAGAAGTTTGTTCCCTGACCTGCTGACTAACTGGTCATGTTGTGATTGTATTGGATTCCCTGTCCTCAAAACCGTAAACATAAAAGAAAATTTTAAGCCTTATCCCAATTTGTAATCGTGTCTGATATGCTAAGTGACATTATCCCACTGTAACACACACAAAATGCTGGAGGAACTCAGCAGGCCAGGCAGCATCTATGGAAAAGAGTACAGTCGATGTTTTGGCCTAAGATCTTTCTCCAGTCCTGCTGAAGGGTCGCTGCTCAAAACATCTTCTGTACTTTTTTTCCATAGATGCTACCTAGCCAGCTGAGTTCCTCCAGTATTTTGTGTGTGTTGCTTGGATTTCCAGCTTCTGCAGATTTTCTCTTGTTTATAACCCAACTGTATTGCGTTTGACCAATGGAGATGAGTCTCCTGGTCACTTTACTTTGCAAAGCTCTGACTTCAACATCAAACTGATTGCTGATTTCAATTTACAATAAGAATTAGCGGCTAGGTTTTGTTTATAACAATCAAAATCACTTTATTACCAGTATGTGAAACATACCAGAATTGATTGTTGTTCGATGTCAGGCATTAAACATAGTACAATACAATAGCAAACAACACAATAACAACCAACAATTTACAATAGTGTAAACAACCTTGAGCAATCAACATGTAGCAGAACGGTCATGTGTGTCAAGGTCAATAATCAAACTTAAATACATGTGAACGTATAGACAGACTCGATAATTATCAACAGAACAAGAAGAGCAGCAGAGTCCAACAGATGTCAACAGGTCTTCCTCTGAATTAGATTAATTTTTGAAGTTACAAAGCAATGCTCCCTATTTGAGATATATCATCTGCTAGATCAGTAATTGATTTACAGTAACAGTGTCTCACTAATCGCCGAGATTAATGATCTGTTCATACCTTTAAAGGTGTTTGAGAAATACTGTTGACCTGTGCACCTGATATCTCTTCACATTGTCCGAGGCTGATATTTGGAATATACAGTTTCAAACGACTCTGGAAGGAGACAAAGCAAGAGCATAGTTGTTAGAACAATGCTGTATTAGTACCAGCGACTTATAATTTTTACCAATAGAATGCTACCATAATTGGTCCCTTGATTAGTAAGGATAGTTAGCTTTGCAGATCAGTTATGATCTCCCAGCATCTGATTATAGTTTGTCAGCTTTAAAATGGCCTAATTATCCCAACTTTCAGTTTTATGCTGGTTAGCCAATCAATCCTCTAATGCTTGCCGATGCTGTCCTCAAGGTGCTTGTCCATTCTCCCTGTCAATGTGTAGGTTTCCCACGGGTGTTCTGGTTTCCTCCCACAGACAGGTTCGTCGGTTATGTGGGTGTGATTGGTGGTGTGGGTTAATTCTGCCAGAAGGGCCTGTTACTGTGCTGTGTCTCTGAAATTAAAATAACACAAAGGGGGAGATTGCAAGGAAATTTAATAGAGGTGTAATAGAGTAGACGTTTCAGACTGAGACCCTTCGTCAGGACTGGAAATGAAGGGGAGAAATCAGGGTAAGAAGGTGGGGAGAGAGGAGGAAGTTTCCATTGAGATAGGGTGGGACTACAACTAGAGGTCATGGGTTAAGGGTAAAAGGTAAAAAGTTTAAGAGGAACATGAGGGGAACATCACTCAGAGGGTGGTGAGAGTGTGGAATGAGCTGCCAGCACGTGGTGGATGTGGGGTCAATTTCAATATTTAAGAGAAATTTTTGATAGATACATGGATAGGAAGGGCAGAGAGGGCTATGGTCAAGGTGTAAGTTGATGGGACTAGATAGATTAATGGCTCAACATGGACTAGATGGGACGAAGAGCTTGTTTCTGTGACCCAATAAAAGAGATGCCTAAATTGGAATCAATGTAATAATTCAAAGTATTCTTTATTTGTCTTTTTAATGATTTTCTTGAACTGACAGAAATCATTATATCATCCAAGGCTGTCCTATTTTGGTTTGTTACTGGCGTAGAACATGAGGCTAGTTTACAGATTGTATTCCTCATGGATTTAATATGGAATTTTTGAGTAAGACTCCAGACAACTACCAAAGGAGCTGGGCTGTAGCCTGGGAAAATAGGCTGCAACTCCCGTTATGGAAATCTCAAACTACCCTCCCACGAGATGGCAGGAAAGTATTTATTCTGCCTCTTCAATTCCTTTGATTGGCATGCATTCGAGGATTGGCAAACTTACAGAAAACTAGGATAATTGGGCGATTTTTAAGTTGGCAAACTAATTAATGGGATGCTGGGGGGGGGGAGATCATAACTAGTCTGCAAATGTTTGCTATCTTTATTAATCGAGAGACTAAGCCTATTGTAGCACCCTGTTAGTAAAAATAAGAGCACCAAGGTTTGTAAGTCCAGCTACAACGGTTTGGGTAGTACTGTAGCTGGAGGACTGCATGTAAGTTTTGGTCTTGTTATTTCCAGAGGGTTCTACTTGCATGGAAGGCAGTAGAGAGAAAGATCACTGGATGAATCTGACTGTTTACCCTTTTCCAGAGATGTTGCCTGGCCTGCTGAGTTCCTCCATTATGTGTTTGTTTCTCTGGATTTCCAGCTTCTGCAGAATCTCAAGCATGAGGAAATCAGCAGATGCTGGAAATCTAAAGCAACACAGGCAAAATGCTGGAGGATCTCAGCAGGCCAGGCAGCGTCTATGGAAAAGGGCAAACAGTCAATGCTTCAGGCTGAGAATCTTCATCAGGACTTCTGCAGAATCTCTTGTGTTTGTGTGTGTAATAGGCTGGGTGCATGGTAGTGTAGCATTTAGAGCAACACTTTCCAGCACCAGCGATTACTAATTGAGGTTCAAATCCAGCCGCCGTCCGTAAAGAGTTTCTATGTTCTCCCCATGACCTGTGGATTTCCTCCCACAGTCCCAAGATGTTAGGTTGTTAACATGTTATGTTGGTGCTGGAAGCATGGCAACACTTGCAGGCTGCCCCCAGCACATCCTCAGACTGTAGTTGACACAAGTGACACGTTTAATGCTATATTTCAATATACAATGTGACAAATGAGGCTACTCTTTAAACCAGGGGTCGGCAACCTTTGTGCTTCCTTGGGCCGGATCGTGTATTAATGAGCATACGGAAGGCCAGATAAATGCCATAAGTAACTTGAAAAATGGGAATTAACCACTTAGATACATCTAGTTATGTATTGCCTTGAATTAATGAATAATGCATGCTAGAAAATTATTTGTGCTTAAGGTTGCCTACCCCTGCTTTAAACTCTCTTTATATTCATTGAAGTTCAGATAATAAGGGGTATTCTTATTGATTCAGAGTAAGTCTTAGTCTAGGGAGAGAGCAGCTAGTTGAAGGAACTAGGACATAGAACTTGAATCAGTACAGCACAGTACTGGCCTTTCCACCACGAGGTTGCACTGATTTATATCAACTACTCCATGATCAATCTGTACCTTCCCTCATTGCCACAAGCCTCCATTTTTCTTGCATTGTGTACCCACCTGTTTACTTACTGCCCATTATGCCGCTGGCATTTAGGGAAGCAGTGGAGGTCCTCCATCCCTGTCTGTCCATGCCATCACACTCAGATGTAGAAGGATTCTTCATTGCTGTTTCCACAACAATTTTGTTTTACCAGTCAGGGTTGTTAGCCCTGAACTGAACCCCTGAACGAGTGGGCCACTCTTAGTCTGGCCTCTGCCCTTTGTCCTGGATCACCCATCAGGAGTCAAAGAACAAGGCCCTGACCAGCCAACATAGCTGTCTGGGACGCTGAGGCACGCAAGCCTCCAAACCCCACAACAAGGTTGTGGTCCTCTTGGTGAAGTGCGTCATTTTGTTTTAACTTCCAAGTCTCCTGTGCCAGAAATACTTTTTGGGAAGTCAGGTGCAGAGGGCGGTGAGCATTATACAATTCACCACCTTTTTGAATGTTAATAGGTGAAAAATTCCAGTGGTTTGGCTGAATTCCTGACTTGCTCCTTGGCTGACTGTTAAATGCCAGCATTGCAAATTCACAAAACTACTCAGTATTTGCACTTATTATGAAAAATTAGTGAGTACATGGTCGAGTTATTTTTGAAGTGAGTACCATAGAAAATGAACAACAAAAATCTGTAAATGTAGAAATGGAAAAGTTATTCATCAAATATGATGGCAGACTGGAGTTGAAAAGTTCATTGGAACAGTCAGTTCCTTAAAGTATGTACATAACCATCATTTGACTTAAGTTGGAAATTTAAGTTGGAAAGTGCCCACGTTATCAGGCACAGGAATGAAATGAAACCCAGTGAGGTCTTCTGCGGCTGTAGCCCAGCTACTTCAAGGTTTGACTTGTTATGGCTTCAGAGATGCTCTTCTGCACATCACTGTTATAACATGTGGCTATTTGAGTTACTGTCACCTTCCAAGCACCTTAAAATTGTGCCCTCTCGTGTTAGCCATTTCAGCCCCAGCAAAAAGCCTCTGACTATCCACACTGTCAATTCCTCTTATCTTGAACGTCTGGCCAATTGCCTCTGACCTCTGTCATTAACAAAGCATTTTCAGAAGTGCCGCTGTTTTTTTTTTGTTTCTCGTACCATTTTCTATAAACTTTAGAGACTCTTGTGTGTGAAAATCCCATGACACCAGCAGGAACTAAGATACAACCATTCCACAGTCAAGTCATTCAGATCACATTTCAATTCACATTTAATTGTCATTCAGCCTTACCTGAATACATTCAAACATCCATACATAGGCAGAAAAAGGGAAGAGGTCCTGAAAACAGACCACAGGGAGTTAGGAAAGAAGTTGAGAGCAGGACCTCAAAGGTCCTGGGATTACTGCCTCTGCCACGCGACAGTGAGTATAGGAATAGAGTGAGGTGGAGGATAAATAAGTGGCTGAGGGATTGGAGCAGGGGGCAGGGATTCAAGTTTCTTGATCATTGGGACCTCTCCTGGGGTAGGTGTGCCCTGTACAAAAAGTCAGGTTGCACTTAAATCCCAGGGGGACCAATATCCTGGCAGGGAGGTTTGCTAAGGCTACTGGGGAGAATTTAAGCTAGAATTGTTGGGGGGTGGGAACCAAACTGAAGAGACTGGGGAAGAGGAGGTTAGCTCACAAATAGAGAAAGCTTGGAGACTGTGCGAGAGGGAGGATAAGCAGGTGATAGGGAAGGGATGCGCTGAGACCGATGGTTTGAGATGTGTCTATTTTAACGCAAGGAGTATCGTGAACAAAGCGGTTGAGCTTAGAGTGTGGATCAGTACTTGAAGCTATGATGTGGTGGCCATTACAGAGACTTGGATGGCTCAGGGACAGGAATGGGTACTTCAAGTGCTGGGTTTTAGGTGTTTCAGAAAGGACAGGGAGGGAGGCAAAAGAGGTGGGGGCATGGCACTGTTGATCAGAGATTGTGTCACAGCTGCAGAAAAGGTGGATGCCATGGAGGGATTGTCTACGGAGTCTCTGTGGGTGGAGGTTAGGAACAGGAAGGGGTCAATAACTTTACTGGGTGTTTTTTTTTATAGACCACCCAATAGTAACAGGGATATTGAAGTGCAGATAGGGAAACATATCCTGGAAAGGTGTAATAAAAGCAGAGTTGTCATTGTGGGAGATTTTGAATTCCCACTATCTCCAAAATGCTCTCCTGCTGAGAGATCTGACACCTGACCAGGTTCGTTTCCCAATACCAGATCAAGTACAGCCTCTCCTCTTGTAGGTTTATCTACATATTGTGTCAAGAAACCTTCCTGAACACACCTAACAAACTCCACCCCATCTGAGCCCCTTGCTCTTGCACTGGTCTATTTCTTAAACCCTCACCACATTCCAACTTTATACCTTTGCACCATGAAACAGCTGACTTCTGACTAACTTGCCATAAAAACCACAGGTAATATAATGTCTAATCTCTTCATCAGTCCAGATGAAAGATCTCAGCCCGAAATACCGGCTCTTTATTTCTCTCCATGGATGATGTTGCCCGACTTGCTGGGTTCCTCCAGTGTTTTGTGTCTATTTCTCTGGAGTTCCAACATCTGCAAAATCGCTGGTGTTTATGAAATGCTGGAGGAACTCGGCAGGTCAAGCATCATCTACGGAGAGGAAGAAAGAGTCAACATTTTGAGCTAAGTCCCTTCATCAGGAAGGGTCTCAGCCCAAAACATTGAATATTCCTCTTCATAGATGCTGCCTGGCTTGCTAAGTTCTTCCAGTATTTTGTATGTATTACTCTGGAGTTCCAACATCTGCAAAACCGCTGGTGTTTATGAAATGCTGGAGGAACTTATTAGACAGATTCTGTCACAGAATCTGTCTAATAGATTAGACAGCATCTGTGGAAAGGAATGATGACCCTTCATCAGGAAGGGTCTTGACTTGAAACATTGAACACTACATGGGATGGTAGTATTGTTTTGTGATGTGCTCTTTTTTCCTTCTTTTCTAGGGTTGCTGAAGATGATTCGGTTGCAAGTGGGATTTGGGGAGCTGCTGCCACAATGAAGATTTACACACATGGAGTACCAGTGATAATTTTGATAAGTTACTTCTCCCTTTTGACACAGACAACAATTGGTGGCAGCATCCACTTTATGAATGGGAATTACGATGGTCACCCAATGCTGTACTTCAGTAAAGGCGATGTGGAAGATCTGCGACTCAAGGCTAAAACTACTCACCGGCACATTGCGAACAGTATTTGGGACGCCATACAGGTCATGCTATCAAACCCAAAGGAATATCTGCCTCCCTGGGACCCCAAACAATTCAGCGCTCGATGGAATGAAATCTATGGCAACAACCTGGGCGTCTTGTCTATGTTCTGTGTCTTGTTTCCGGAGCGAACAGATGCTGTGGAGCTTGCCATGGACTACATGGCGAGGATGGCATCTCAGCCTAGTTGGTAGATTCTTGTTTTGATTTTTTTGAAGCATGTGTTTTATGGAGTGGCTTAATTTTGCTACATGCACAAATGAGTCTTTTACCACAAGATATAGGAGGAGAATTAAGCCATTTGGTCCATCAAATCTGCTCCACCATTTCATCATGGTTGGTGCATTTCCTTCTCAGCCCCAGTCTCCCACTGCAGGAAACATCCTCTCCACATCCACTCTATCAAAGCCTTTCACCATTCCACAGCTTTCAATGAGGACACCCCTCATTCTTCTGAATTCCAGTGTATACAGGTGCAGAGCCATCAAACAGTCCTCATACGAAAGTTTCTAACCCAGAATCATTTTCGTGAACTTCCTTTGAATCCTCTTCAATGTCACCATGTTGTACACTTCCCAGTTAATGTATTTTTTGTGATACAGCACGGAATAGGTCCTTCTGGCCCTTTGAACCACACCACTGAGCAATCCCCCGAGTTAATCCTAGTCTAATCATGGGACAATTTACTATGACTAATTAACCTACTAACTGGTGCGTCGTAGGGATGAAACTGGAGTGCCCAGAGAAAGCCCATGTGGCCATGGCGAGATAGTACAAACTGTTTACAGGCAGTAGTGGTAATTGAACCCGGGTCGCCTGTATGGTAAAGTGTTATGCTAACCACTACGCTACCATACCAGTCTGCATTTATTTGAAAAGAATTCAGAATGACCAAAGCAGGAGGAAGTTTTGAATTGACATCAGCTTGTTTCGTATCTACACTATAAATGATTTTCTCTTCGTTTAGCCTGAAGGTTAGTCTGTACATTAAGCTTTTTGTTTGGCTTGTGTAGGAATGCAAAATTACAACTCAAAGCTTAATTTTCTTATCACTGCTGCAGACAACTAGAGAAAATACTTAGATGTATTTAAAAACTAGTAATTTATCCATTACGTCTACATATTGGTTCACATAGAAATTGGAGTGATTTGAAGTGGACAAATACACCCTTAAAGTAGCTAATGAGTTGCACCCTTAAAGTTGCAGGAAATCTGGATATCAGAAATGGAGACATATTAAATAACTGCCAAAGGTGGGAAGTCATTTGATGAAACCTCTCAGAAACATATCCAATATGAGCTGGAGAACACGTCAGGACATTAAGTTAACATGCCATGTTTGGTACTCATCTGGACGGGCAAGCAGGACCTTCCTCCAGTACTGCCACAGCAAGCCTTCAACAGTGACAGTGTAGAATTTACCCAGAATTTCATGTGAAACTCATGGATTTCTGACTCTGACTCTTACTTTCATTCTTGCTGTCATTCATTAATTTTGATGATTTGTCAGCAAGGATTATTCTTGGTGTGCGAGGATTCACTTGGGAAGAAGAGAAAGCCTTGAGGTACCACAGTTGCTGGCTATCGTCTCAAAGCTTCCTTGACTTTGTCTTTTCCAGTGAAAGCAGGGTTAAGAGGCTCAGCCTGCCTCCGTTTGAAAGCTTGTTTGATTTTGTTGCATGTTTACATGAGAGAAAATATAGAACATAACACAGTACAGGCCCTTTAGCCTATGGTGTGCTAACCTTTTAATCTACTCAAAGGCCAATCTAAAATTTCCCACCCACACATACTTCTGTTTTTCTATTATCTATGTTCCTATCTGGGAGACTCCTGAGCATTCTGACTGGCTGCACCACTGTCTGCTATTGGGGGGGGGGGGGGGTGGGTTGGGGGCTACTGCACAGGACCAAAAGAAGCTGCAGAGGGTTGTAAATTTACTCGGCTCCATCTTGGGTACCATCAGTGAGCAATGTCTCAGAAAGACAGTATCCATTATTAAAGACCTCCAGCACCCAGGGCAAGCCCTTTTCTCACTGTTACCATCAGGTAGGAGATACAGAAGCCTAAAGGCACACACTCAGCAATTCAGGAACAGCTTCTTCCCCTCTGCCATTTGATTTCTAAATAGACATTGAGCACTACCTCACTTTTTTAATATATAGTGTTTATGCTTTTGCACGATTTTTAATCTATTCATTATACATAAACTATATGTATTTATTATTAGTATTTTATTTTATTTTTCTCTTCTATATGATGTATTGCATCGAACTGCTGTTACTAAGTTAACCAATTTCAGGACACATGCTGGTGAAGATAAATCTGATTCTGATTATTTATTTATTGAGAGATACTGCGAGGAGTAAGCCCTTCTGGCCCTTTAAGCCATGTTGCCCAGTAATCCCTTGATTTAACCCTAGCCCAATCATAGGACGATTTACAATGACCAATTAACCTACCAACTGGTATGTCGTTGGACTGTGGCAGGAGGAAACCTATGCTGTCATGGTGAGAATGTACAAACTCATTACAGGCAGCGGTGGGAATTGAACCCGGGTCACTAGCACCGTAAAGCGTTGTGCTAATCACTGTGGTACTGTGCCACCCTAATGTATTTTGATGCATCTGTCTCTACCACTCCCCTCTATGGAATGGCAGTCCATTCCACTCTATGTAAATAAAAAATAAATACCTTTGACATCCCCCCCCATGCATTACTCCAATCACCGTCACGTCATGTTCTCTTGTATTAGCCATTGCTGCTCTGGGGAAAAGGTGCTGGCTGTCCATCTTGTGCACCTCTATCAAGTCAACTCTCATCTTCCTTCGTTCCAAAGAGAAAAGCTCCAGCTCCAGCTCATTCAAGGTGCTCTTTAATCTAAGCAACCTCCTGTTAAGTCATAAACATGAGAAAGTCTGCATATGCTGAAAATCCAAAGTAACATAAACAAACTCAGCAGGTCAGGTAGCATCTGTGGAAATGAATAAACAGTCAACTTTTCAGGCCGAGACCCTTCTTCAGGACTGAGAAGGAAGGGGGAAGATGCCAGAATTAAAAAAGGTGGGGGGAGGGGAAGGAGGATAAATAAAAGGTGACAGGAAAGTTAAAGAGTTGGTAAAGAAGTCTGATAGGAGAGAGGAGACTGGACCATAGGAGAATGGAAGGAAGGAGGCAGGTGAGAAGAGGCAAAAGAATGGCAAAAAGAAGAAGTGAATACATTTTTTTGCCGGAAGGAGAAATTGGTATTCATGCCATCAGGTTGGAAAGTACCCAGACAGAATATGAAGTGTTGCTCCTCCACCGAGGGTGGCCTTATCTTTGCACAAGAGGAAGCCACCTCTTAAATATCTTGTTAAACCCTGTTAAATCTCCTTTGCCCTCTTTAACAACTTTCCACAACTATAACAAAGCAACCAGAACTGATTTGATTTGGATTTAGTTGGTTACTGTAAATAAGGTATCAGAGATCTATTGGTGTGCCCTACAACCATCAGGCTCCTGGACTTTTTGTGGACTCGCTTTCGGGGACTCTGCTGGTCACATTCTGTGTGTTGGATTATTTACTCTTTGCACAATTTGTTCTATTTTTCACACATTGGGTGCTTTGTGTCTGGAGTTCTTCACAGATTTTGTTATGTTGCTTTGCTTTGTGGCTTTCTGCAAGAAGATGAATCTCAAGGTTGCATACACTATGGTGTACATAGATAAAAAAAAATATATACTTTGACCTTTGAACTTTTGAATAGATGTTGAGGTAAATCCTGCAAGGCGCTAGCTTTGAAATATAAGCTCAAGTTATGAAGGCATGAGGGCACTGAATGATGGGGCAATATTAACTTAGAAAGTTCTTGGCGACACGGTAGCGTACTGGTTAGCACAATGCTTTACAGTATCAGCCACCCTGGTTCAATTTCCACTACTGCTGCCCATAAGGAGTTTGCATGTTCTCCCCGTGACTGTGTGGGTTTCCTCCTGGTGCTCTGGTTTCCTCCCACAGTCCAGAGCAGCAGGAGGAATAATTGATAGGTTAATTGGTCATTGTAAATCGTCTGGCGATTAGGCTAGGGTTAATTCAGGGTTATTAGGGCGGCGTTGCTCGAAGGGCTGGAATAGCCTACTCCAGGCTGTATCACTAAATAAATAAAATAAACGTTAAACTCCTGATGGAAGGTGTCACTCCAAACAGCAACAGCTCATTTCCCTCTACATATGCTGCCTGAACTGCTGAGGTCATTTTGCTCCAGATTTCAGCATTGGTGAAAGGAGCCAAATTAGGCCATTTGGCCTATCATTCAATTTATTATCCCTCTTAAACACATTCTCCTGCTTTGATACCCTCCCTAATCAAGAACCTGTCAGCCTCCACTTTAAGTATACTCAATGACTTGCCCTGTGCTGATGAATTCCACAGATTCACCACCCTCTGGCTAAAAAAATTTCCTCCTTGTCTTAGTTCTAAGAGGTCATCTTTGTAATCTGAGGCTGTGAACATGAATCCTAGACTCTCCCAGATAATCTAGCACAAAGATTCTGAAAGAGATTGAGGAGGCATTAGTAATGATACTTCAGGAATAACTAGATTCTGAAATGTTTCCTGAGGACTGGAAAATCGCAAATGTTGCTCCACTCTTTAAGAAGGAAGGAGGCAGGAGGAAGGAAGTTATAGGCCAGTTCGTCTGGCCTTGGTGCTTGGAAAGATGTTGGAGTCAATTGTTAATGATGAGGTTTCAGGGTACTTGGTGGCACATGATAAAATAGGCCAAAGTCAGCATGGTTTCCTTAAGGGGGAATCTTGCCTGACAGATCTGTTGGAATTATTTGAGGAAATAACAAGCTGGATAGACAAAGGAGAATTAGTGAATGTTGTACACTTGGATTTTCATAATGGTTTTGACAAGATGCCACTTACGAGGCTGCTTAACAAGATAAAAGCCTGTGGTATTTCAGGAAAGATACCAGTATGGATTGAAGATTATCTGACTGGCAGGAAGCAAAGAGTAGGAATAAGAGGAGCCTTTGCTGGGTGGGGGCCGCTAAATTCAAACGGGCCCATAGAAAGGACCGTTGTATCTCCAGCAGAGCTGAGAACCCTTGCAGATGCAACCTTTGCAACAGAGACTGCTGGTCTTGCATTGGTCTCGTCAGCCTCTGCACCAATAACTGTAGATAGCTCGGATGCATCATCCTTGGTTGACCTCGAGTAGGGGAGGGCCTCACTAACTTCCTGGTTCAGTGATAGCTAAGTACACTTAATTCAGTTATACGTCAAAGCAGATACTCATGTTTCTTCTTGGAATTCATAACGGAGTTCTAAAAATGTAAGCTAATACTAATGTAAAGGCGGATTAGAATTTCGTCTGGTTTGAAGCTTTTATCAGTGTGTCTCAGTAGTGAAATCAATTAAAATTCTGGCTGTGTAATATCATACAGACACACTTCAGGAGGTACTGTTAGAGGAGAAAGTGACAGTGGCCTTGATTGTATGGTCACTGGATCCATAGGCAGTTACTAACCTAGTGTCTTTGTGGTGACAGGAAGGACTCAGAACATTCTGTGGGGAGGTGGGGTCGGTGGAACAGCTCAGATATTGTCTAGGATGGGAAACACTTAATTTCTTGCTGTTAGTTTCAGGAGTTAGGGAGATGATTGGAATTGAAGTTTTATCAGTGGTGATATCAGGATAATTTGGGATTGGCAAGGGTGGAGTGAGGGACTGGGAAGAGAGAAGGAGTACTGGGGGAGGGAGTGGCATGGGTGCAGACACACCCAGTCCTGAGTCACCAGGCAAAGTCATTTGATTCCAAGCAAATGGTTTACTGATCTGTGATGATCAATAATGATCCCAGTAATGTTCCCTCCCCTCTCCCTTCCCTTTTTGTCCTCCATGATACCCCTCTCCCTGCTCCCTTCCCACTCTCAGTCCACAATAGAGATCCATATCAGAATCAGGTTTTTTATCATCTCTCACATGTGTCATGAAATTTGTTTTTCATGTTTTTGTACAGTACAATACATAAAATTATTTAAAATATATGACTTTGCACAGTCCCGTAAAATAAAGTTAGAAGACAATAGAATAAAATGTGCAAAAATAACAGGATGTATTTGCAATGTAAAGAACATTATAACAAGGGATTTAAAGTGTTTACAGGACAGAACAGTGACTGGGATAATACATAGAGGGTGGGGGATGAGGGCTTTAACTAGAATGGTTGAACAGATTAACTGCCCGGGAGAAGAAACTTTTAAGAGGCTGTTTCCCTCTCTCACCTTATCTCCATACCTGCCTATCACCTTCCTCTGGTGCTCCTCCCCCTTCCTTTTCCACCACGGCCTTCTGTCCTCTCCTATCACACTCCCCCTCTCCAGCCCTTTATCTCTTCCACCAACCGACCTCACAGCTCTTTACTTCACCTCTTCCCACCCCCACTGCATCTCGGTTTCACCTATACCTGCTACCTTTCCTCCCCCCCCCTTACTCTGATGTCTCATCTCTTTTTCCAGTTCGGATGAAGGGTCTCGGCCCGAAACGTTGACTGACCCTAGATGCTACCTGACCTTCCGTCTTCCTCTAGCATTTTGTACTTGTCACAAAATACTTTTTTTTTTACAATTTCAATGACCAACTATTGCTCTGAGCAGGAAATGTTTACATGGCCTGAAAACAGTGCAGCACTTTAATAAAACATTATATTAAAAAAAACTACCAGCTGTGCAGCAACAGAGGCTTTGTGCACAGGAGCATTTCAGTTACTGTGTGGCTGTGCAGCTGCTCATTTCAGAGGGAACAGTGTATACTACCCTGAGGTTCATTTTCTTCCCTCCGCTCGCCTGCAGGTCACCCTCGGTAACACCTGCAGTGACCCCCCAGTCAGGGTCACATGAAACCACGGGAGCAGGTGGCGGATGGTTGTACGAGCAGCTGGTGCACGTCACGTCCTGGTTATGTAACCACTGACACCAGGCAGACAATCTCTGAAGAGTAATGATAATGGCTGGGGTCACCCATCTTGCAAAGGCACTGCTGAGAAGTAGGCAATGGCAGAAAAATTTACCAAAAACAATCATGGTTCTGAGACCACAATCCCCCACATCAGAAAGCACGGCACATAATGATGGGATGATGAATTGTTTTCAATGAATCAAATGTCAAATAACATATTGATATTCTCAGAATGGCAGAAGTAGTAATAGTTACCTCTGTCAAAGGTCCCACTTAAGTATATAACTTTCTTTTCTGAATTATTCTATGATTCTGTTAAGTTTATTTTAACGTAATATTTTATATTACTCAGCTAGGCAGCTTTGGGCTTGCTGTAATTTAATACCGCTCTTTGCCAAATGTGAGGAAATCAGCAGATGCTGGAAATTCAAACAACACACACAAAATGCTGGTGGAACACAGCAGGCCAGGCAGCATCTATAAGGAGAAGCACTGTTGACGTTTCGGGCCGAGACCTGACAAAGTCAGGAGTCCTGACGAAGGGTCTCGACCCGAAACGTCAACAGTGCTTCTCCTTATAGATGCTGCCTGACCTGCTGTGTTCCACCAGCATTTTGTGTGTGTTCTTTGCCAAATGTGTTCCCTGGTGGTATGACAAATACCTTATGTGCCAGTATTGTCCTTCCCAGTTGTTAAGGAGCTAGTCTGCTGTGACAGTACTAGCTTAGAGCATTCCAATTGTGTGCATTTGGCTATTCCAGAGGAAAGTTTACAGATACTCGAGAACAAACCCATAGAAAATGCAGGGAATACTCGGCAAGATGGGTAATATCTATGGGAAAAGAAAAGAGAGATAACATTCCAGGATCAGAATTTTTCATCAAAACTGTGAAAGTGGACAAATACACTCAGTAGCCACTTTATCAAGTTCATCCTGTACCTAATAATGTGGCCTCTCAGTGTATGTTCATGGTCTTCTACTGTAGCCTGTCCCCTTCAGGAAATACTCTTCTGCACTCCACTGTTGTAATGTGTGGTTATTTGAGTTACTGTCAACTTCCTGTCTACCTCAACCAGTCTGGCCGTTCTCCCCTGACTTCTGTCATTAACAAAGTGTTTTCACCTATAGAGCTGCCTCTCACTGGATGTGTGTTTTTTTGTTTCTCTGTAAACTCTAGAGCAGGGGTCCATAGACCCCTTGCTTGTTGGATCATGCCATGAACCACGGCTGGGCACCAGTGCGCTAGAGACTGCTGTGCATTTAAAATCCCAGGAGAGCAAAACGGTTTCTGAGATGAGCAGACACCCCGTCTGGCACTGGCAATCATTCCACAGTCAAAGTCACCTGGATCACATTTCTTCCCCATTCTGATGTTCGGTCTGAACAACAATTGAACCTCTTGACCATGTCTGCCTGCTTCTTGTGCAGTAAGCTGCTGCCACATGATGGGTTGGTTAGATATTGGTATTAATGAACTAGTGTACCTAATAGCATGGCCACTTAATGTAAGTGTGCTTAACGTTGCAGAGAGGATGGCTGAAGTCAACATGGGGAAAAAGAATCAGATTCATTAACACTAACATATGACAAGAACTTTGTTGTAATACTGCAGCAAAAAGGTGAACATCTTTAAATTACAACAATATATAAACGGTGTAAAGACAAGGAATAACAAAGTGTTCAAGATTCAGAATTGTTTATTGTATTTCTTCAGTACACAAGTGTAAAGATGAATGTTACTCTAGATCTGATGCGGCATCAAAAAAACATAAGCATAGAAATGCAATAAATTTAAAAGTAATCCTATAAAACACAATGTACAAGGAACTGAGCAGGTCAGGCAGCATCTATGGAAAGGAGTAAACAGTTGGCACACTTCATCAGGACTGAATATTTTGGAGTTTGGGTTATTTTAGAGCTCTGTTGGATCCACAAACTTGCCGTGGTTTGTTGGCTGGTGAGCTTCAATGACCTGGAGGACTGTGCTAGCTGGATTCAGGGCTTTATATTTTGGTTCTTGGTGGTCAATGTGTCGGGCTGAGACCCTTCTTCAGGCCCTTCATCCCCGTTCTGATGAGGGGTCAGGGCCCAAAGAGTCGACTGCTTATTGATTTCCATAGATGCTGCGTTGCTCCAGCAGCTGCGGGCTTTCTTGTGTTTGTGATGCACAAGGAACTGTTTGAGTGTGGCCGTATATAGATAAGATAAGCTTACTTGCATAGACTGATTGTATGTACATTAAGTGATGCCAGGTGCAGGAGTGTCTGTACATGAAGTGACTCTAACAGGAAATGATAAAGTGGACCGTTCAGAAATCTGATAGTGGAGGGGAAGAAGCTGTTCCTAAGTTACTGAATGTGGGCTTTCTTGCTCTTGTGCCTCCTCCCTGATGGCAGGACATGTCATGTATTGAAATAGTACGGTCAGTTAATGCAGTCCGACACTTGGCAAGTATAGTGATGATGTCATCAGCCTGGGACTGAGCAACACGTGATGTGAGGGAGCATGGAAGTGAGAATGAGAAATAAAGACACGTTCAGAGCATCAAGCATCCTGTCCTGATATATGCACTATCTATTTCAGTACTAAGATGGGTTGCAAATACACAACAGTACAGTAATGAGAAGATTGCAGATCCTGGATGATGAGAGTCCTTAATGTCTTTTGAAGATGTCCTCGATGATGGGTGGGGTGGGGGCAGTTGTGCCTGTGATGGTGCTAGCTGAGTCAACAACCCACTGCCGCCTCCTGCGATCCCTGTGATAGACTGGGGACCATGGGGACCAGTGACACAAGTGCTGGTAATGCTGTTTGAGAGGGTAATGGATGTTTGTTGACCATGGGCGATCTGTTAGGACATCTGTAAACAGAAGGAGATGAATAATGATCATGAGAAATGTGCTGTAAGTGTGTAATGCCGACCATGGTGATTACTGGAAATCCAGAACCAAAAAGAGCGTGAGAAACAGACGGCTGCTGAAGAGAGAGAAAAAATGCTCAGTGGCTTTCCGTCAAAACTGACTGTTTCTGACAAGAAAACAGGAATTGTCGGTTACTGAATTCTGAGGACTATAATTCTCTGTGGAAGATTAACTTTCTCAGATTTACATTAGGTTTTGTTTCTTCTCTGCAGCCTTAAATATTTTTCCGCAAGATTTTATATTCTGATAAAAAATCATCAACCTGGAATGTTAACTTTGTTCTTCCTACAGATGCTGTCTGACTCATTGCGTGTTTTCAACATTTTCTGGTTAGGTTCAGATTTCCTGTGTTTGAAGCATATTTTCTTTGCATCCACTGACATTTAGAAGTTCCTTTATCAATGAATCCCAAAGACAAGTAGACTCATTGTGAAATCTAAATTTAATAAACCACCTGTCAGTCTGGTCCGTTATTGGTCTGTGTGTGGGATTCCTCAGCAGCCCAGTGAGGGAATGGCTACTGAGGTCTTAACGCCGCAACGTAGCTAATTACAGCACCAGCGATCACTGATTGGTGTTTGATTCCTGCCGGTGTCTGTAAGGAATCTGTTCTCCCATGACCATGTAGGTTTCCTCTGGGTGCTCTGGTTACCTCCCACATTCCAAAAACATACTTAGGGGTTAGGGGTTAGTGAGTTATAGACATGCTATGTTGCACCGGAAGACTGCACTTCTATAGATGACTGGCTGTATCAGAGCCTGGTATAGAAACCCAGTGTCTTTGAATGGAAAATCCTACGAAAGGTAGTGGATATGGCCCAGTCCATCTCAGGTAAAGCCCTCCCCACCATTGAGCACACCTACATGGAGTGCTATCACAGGGAAGCAGCATCCATCGTCAAGGGACCCCCAATTACTCAGGGCAAGTTCCCTTCTCACTGCTGCAATCAGGAGAAAAGTGCAGGAGTTTCAGGACTCACATCACCCGGCTCAGGAGCAGTTATTACTCCTCAGCCATCAGGTTCTTGAACCGATGCATTAGTTCAAATGACAAATCTGGCAGAGTTCTTAGAGGAAGTAACAAGCAGGGTGGACAAAGGAGAGGCAGTAGATGTCATTTACTTGGGTTTTTAGAGGGCATTTGATAAGGTGCCACACATGAGGCTGCTTAACAAGATGAAGATACTGGCATGGATAGAGGAATGGCTGACAGGCAGGAGGGGACCTTCTCTGGGTGACTGCCAGTGACTAGTGGTGTTCCTCAGGGGTCAGTATTGGCATCATTACTTTTCACATTGTTTGTCATTGATTTAGATAATGGAATTGATGACTTTGTGGCAAATTTTGTGGATGATACGATGACAGGTGAAGGGGTAAGTAGTGCTGAGGAAGCAATGCAATTGTAGCAGGACTTAGACAAAGTGGAAGAATGGGCAAGAAAGTGTCAGATGGAATACAGTGTTGGGAATCGTACGATAATGCATTTTGGTAAAAGGAACAATAGTGCGGACTATTTAAATAGGGAGAGGATTCAAACATCAGAGGTGCAGAGGGACTTGGGAATCCTCGTGCAAGACTCTCAGAAGGTTAATTTACAGGTTGAGTCTGTGGTAAAGTAATGGCTAAATGCAATGTTGGCATTTATTTCAAGGTGAATAGAATATAACAGCAAGGAGATAATGCTGAGCCTTTTTAAGACACTAGTCAGGCCACACTTGGTGCACTGTCAACAGTTTTGGGCCCCATATCTCAGAAAGGGCATGTTGTCATTGGAGGGAGTCCAGAGGAGGTTCACGAGGATGATACTGGGAATGAAGGGGTTAACATATGAGGAGCGTTTGGCAGCTTTGGGTGTGTACTCACTGGAATTTAGAAGAATGCGTGGGAAGATCTCATTGAAGCCCACCGAATGTTGAAAGGACTAGATAAGGTGGATGTGGAGAGGATTTTTTCCTATGGTGGGGGTATCCATAACCAGAGAGCACAGCCTCAAAATTGAGGGTTGACCTTTTAGAACAGAGATAAGGAGGAACATTTTTAGCCAGGGAGTAGTGAATCTGTGGAATGCTGTGCCACAGACTGCAGTGGAGGCCAAGTCTGTGCTTATATTTAAGGCAGAAGTTGATAGTTTCCTGATCGGTCAGGACATCAAAGGATATGGCAAGAAAGCTGGTGTAGGGGTTTGAGTGGGATCCGGGATCAGCCATGATGGAATGGCGAAGTAGACTCAATGGACCAAATGGCTTAAATCTGCTCCTATACAGTATCTACTGGTCTTCACTCTGATGCATTATTTTAAGGTCAGTGGAGGAAAAATGAGGGGAAATGACAGAGGTAGGTAGTTTTTTTTTTCAGAGGTGCCGAGAACGTACTGGTGGTAGAGGCAGATACAACAGGGATATTTAAGAGACTCTCAGATACGTGGATGAAGAAAAACTGGGAGTGGGGGTTATGGCCTGTGTACGGGGGAACGGTGCGGATCAAGGGTCATCTTTATTTGTCATATACACTTACAAGTATTAGGAATTTGCTGTGGTGCGTCGGTGTGACATTCAACACCAAAACAACATTCAACAATTATAAAAAAATATAAAAATTAAAGTTAAGAGGTTAAAATATGGATATAGAATAATAAATCACAAACATAAGAAAATATGCCGATACTGGAAATCCAGAGCGCCATGCACAAAAAGCTGGAGGAACTCAGCAGGTCAGGCAGCATCGAAGGAAAAGAGTGAACAGTCAATGTTTGGTGCAGAGACACTTCATCATGATATCAAGTCCAGTCTAGTTTATTGTCATTTCCACCATAAACTGCTAGTACAGTACACAGTAAAAATGAAGCAAAGTTCCTCCAGGACCCTGGTGCTACATTAAACAATAGAAAACTACACTAGGCTATGTGAGACAGCACAAGACTACACTAGACTACATAAAAACTGTAATAGACTACAGACCTGCCCAGGACAGTATAAAGTGCACAAAACAGTGCAGGACAGTACAACCATTAATGAACAAGACAATAGGCACAGTAGAGGACAAATTTCAATATAATAATAAATGATGTAGATGTCAGTCTAGACTCTGAGTATTGAGGAATCTGATGACTTGGGGGAAGAAACTGTTGCACAGTCTGGTCATGAAAACCTGAATGCTTCGGTACCTTTTACCAGATGGCAGGAGGGAGAAGAGTTTGTGTGAGGGGTGTGTGGGGTCCTTCACAATGCTGTTAGCTTTGTGGGAGCAGTGTGTGGTGTAAATGTCTGTAATAGCGGGAAGAGAGACCCCGTTGATCTTCTCTGCTGACCTCACTATCCACTGCAGGGTCTTGCGATCTGAGACGGTGTAATTTCTGAACCAGGCATTGATGCAGCTACTCAGGATGCTCTCGATACATCCTCTGTAGAAAGTGGTGAAGATGGGGAGTGGGAGATGGACTTTTCTCAGCCTCCGTAGAAAGTAGAGATGCTGCTATGACCCTATCTGTCCCCCTCATAATTTTGCATAGCTCTATCATATCTCCCCTCATTCTCCTAAACTCCAGCGAATAGTCCTAAACTATTCACCCTTTCCTGATACTCTGGTCCTCATGTATTGGCAACATCCTTGTAAATTGTTTCTGCATTCTTTCAAAGTTATTAATACCTTTCTTGTTGTAGGTGACCAGAACTGCACACAATCTTTTAAATTAGGCCTTAGTTATACAACTTCAATACAACATTCCAACTCTTGTGCTTAATACTTTGATTTATGAAGAACAATGTACTCAATCTGTGATGTCACTTTGAGGGAACTGAGAAGCTGTATTCTTCTGTTCTATTGCACTACTCAGTGCCCATGTGGATGTCCTGCCCTGTCTTGTCCTCCCAAAGTATAACATCTCACACTTGTCTGTATTAAATTCTATCTGCCATTTTTCAGCTGGTCCAGATCCCACTGCAAGATTTGATAGCCTTCCTCACTGTCTGATACACTCCCAATCTTGGTGTCATTCATAAGCTTGCTGATCCAGTTTACCACAAATCTTCCATATTTTCTTCAAAAAATTTACTCCATGCTTCCAGTAGGGAGTAAATTGAAAGGCATAATTGGCACACAGTCTGTGCCTTAAACATCAATTAATTTTATTGGTAGGTTATCCTAAGCTGCAAGACTGTGATGTATTCCTGTGAAGAAGCTGCAGAAGATTGTAAATCTCATCAGCTCCATCTTGGGTACTAGCTTACAAAGTACCCAAGGCATCTTCAGGGAGCGGTGTCTCAGAAAGGCAGCGTCCATTATTAAGGACCTCCAGCACCCAGGGCATGCCCTTTTCTCACTGTTACCATCAGGTAGGAGACCCAGAAGCCTGAAGGCACACACCCAGCAATTCAGGAACAGCTTCTCCTCTGCCACCTGATTCCTAAATGGACATTGAATACTTGGATACTACCTCACTTTTTTTAAACATACAGTATTTCTGTTTCTTGCACGTTTTTTAATCTATTCAATATATGTATACTGCAATTTATTTATTTATTTATTACTAATTTTTTTCTCTTCTATATTATGCTGCTGCTATATTATGCACTGAGCTGCTGCTGCTAAGTTAACAAATTTCACATCACATGCCGGTGATAATAAACCTGATTCTGATTCTGATTCTGGTTGAGTCTCTAGTACTGAGTCTGGCCTGGTGAATCTGTGGAATTCTTTGCCATAGACAGCCATAGAGGGCAAGTCATTGGGTATGTTTAAGGTTGACATTGCAAGATTCTTGATGGTCCGGGTATGAAGGGATTCAGGGTGACGACAGGAGATTGGGACTGAGAGGAAAATTGGATCAGCTATGATGAAATGGCAGAGCAGACTCAATCGAGCAAATGATCTAATTCTCCTAGATCTTATGATCTTATGACAAGCCAGCATAATTTTAAGGTGTTTGGAGGAAAGTATATGGGCAATGTCAGAGGTACCATTTCTATACAGGGCAGTGAGTGCGTCGAACACCTTGCTAGGGGCAGGTTACATTAAGGGCATTTAATAAACTCCTAGATGGGCACATGGATGAAATAGAGGGCTATGTAGGAGGGAAGGATTGCTTGATCAGACTAGGTTAAAAGTTTGGCACAACACAGCAGGCCACATTGCCTGTACTGTTCTGTAATGCTTAACTATCACTAATGTTCAGAAATACTGTAAAACATCAAGATTAATGTAAATAATTAATTGATTTTAAATAATAATAAATAAAAACCCTAACGCTAATGTGTGGTTTGTGAATCTGCTAGGGCTTTGATCAGGCCTATGTCAGTGGTGTCGCCAGCAAATTTGCTTACCGCATTGGAGCACAGCCCTGGGCGTAAAGCAGACAGCCTTGTGATGTACCTGTGCTGATAGACATCATGGAGGAGATGTTGTTGCCAATCCAAACTGACTGTGGTCTGTAAGTGAGGAAATCAAGTATCCAATTGCACAAACAGATATTAAGGTTCTGAAGCTTACTGATGAGCTTAGAGGGGATGACGGTATTGAATATTAAGCTGGAGTCAAGGTAGAGCATCCTGAAATACGTACCTTTGCTGTCTGGGGTTGAGTGAAGTGCCAATGAGATGTCATCTGCTATGGACCTGTTGTTCTGGTAGGGAAATTGAAGCAGACTTAAGTCACTTCTCAGCAGGTGTTGATATGTTTTATTACCAGACCCTATCCACTTCATCACTGTGGATGATAGTCGTAGAGGCAGTTCACCACATTCTTAGGCACCGGTCTAACTGAAGCCTGATTGAAGCAGGTGGTGTGTCATACTGCTGCAGTGAGAGATTAAAGATACAGTAAATTGATTAGCACAAGCCTTTAGTACTTGGCCAGATACCTTGTCTGGGCTGGTTGTTTTTCATGGGTTCCACCTCCTGAAGGATGCTCGCATATTGAGAAAAGCTGCCGTATTACAGCAGCTTCCATCATCAGAGATCCCACCACCCAGCCCATGCTCTCTTCTTGTTGCTGCCTTCAAGTTAAAGGTACAAGAGCCTCAAGACTCGTACCAGCTGGTTTAAGAACAGTTACTACCCCTCAACCATCAGGCTCCTGAACAAAATAGGATAACTGCATTCACTTGCTCATCCATTGAGATGTTCCCACAAGTACAACAAATGATCTCACTTTAAGGACTCTTTATCTTGTTTTATCATGTTCTCATAATTTGCATTTGCATAGTTTGTTGTCTTCTACATACTGGTTGATCTTTCATTGACCCTGTTATCGTTATTCTATAGAATTGATGAGTATGCCTGCAGAAAAATGAATGTCAGTGTTGTATATGATGACATATATGTACTTTGATAATCAAATTTACTTTGAATGTCGGCCTCAGAGACTGAAATCACAGAATCATCAGGGGTTATGTGAGTTTGTGATGGTTCCTCCATGTTTTGATAGTCAAAGCAAGCGTAGAAGGCATTGAGCTCATCTGGAGGTGAAACAGTTGAGACATGTTTAGGAAAGGTGTTACATAAATGCATTTTTGTCCATTAATCCAAGTCAGATATCTTTCACCACCAATGTAGTCCTCTGAATTATTTAATACTTTTAGTTATAAACAGGATAACTGAGCACTCTATTTTGTGATGCTCTGGAAAGATGTGCTCCAGGAATAGGAAAGAATAGACAGTGTTATATAAATCTTGCATTCTCCACATGTGTGAAATGATCTTTCTGGGCTAATGAAACCCATTATATAAGTCACTGGTCCTGTATTATTCATATGTTTCTCGCAAACATAGTGCATTCATTGTATTCATTGCCAGACTTTGTGGGGAAGAAAGAAAAGACAAATCTAATTTGATGTAACTGGGACAGACACACTCACACTCATGCTCACTATCACTCTCTCACACTCTCACTCACAAACTCATACTCTCACTCTCGTTCTCTCTTTCTCACTCCCTCTCCCATTTCTCTCACTCACTCTCTCACACAGCCACAACACACAATGCTGGAGGAACTCAACAAGCCAGATGAATTTTGTTTGCAAACAGTGAAATGGGCCTCCATTGATGGCAGTGCAAAGAGTTGTGGTCTTGCATTCGAACTCTGTTTGACTGAGATATTAATGTTGTCGGGAAAATATTTGTGATATATTCAGCATACCCTTCCATTTACACTCAATTGCCACTTTATTAGGTACACACCGTTAATTCAAATATCTACGCAGCCAGTCATGTGGCAGCATGTCAATATATAAAAACATGCAGACATGGTTGAGAACAATGTTCCCTCTAATTAATAAGGACAAGTGCGTGCGAAAATCTTGTGCTGTTCATTTTTTTTTGTTCAATGACAACAATGTGTGCACTGAATAGTTTCTTCAATAAAAGCAGTATAAATAAGCCAGTTCTAAAATCTGCAGACAAATTATCGTGAACTCCGTGTTGTCAGTGCCATCCGTGTCAGAAATGAAAAAAGGAAATGTGATTGTGTATGATTGTGGAATATACTTAACATGCCAACGAGGTAGAGGGTGACAACCTTTTGTGTGCAGTTTAAATTCTTTGTGCGCTAGGAGCGAAAGACAAGTGCAAGCGCATGCCTTAGAGGGAACTTTGGTCGAGAGATTCAGTTGTTGTTCAGACCATCAGGATCTCAAAACAAAGTGGTTAACTTCATTTGCCCCATCATAGAAATGTTCCCACAAGCAATGGACTCACTTTCAAGGACTCTTCACTTCACATTCTCAATATTTATTGCTTGCTTATTTATTTATTTGTTTATTTATTGTTTCTTCTTTTTGTATTTGCACAATTTATTGTCTTCTGTACTGTGGTTGAACACCCAACTTGAGCGATGTTTCAATGATGTTGTTACGGTTATTATTCTTTCGATTTATTGAGTATTCCCACAAGAAAATGAATCTCAGAGCTGTATATGTACTTTGATAATAAAATTACTTTGAACTTTGAGCATCAGAATGGGGGAAAAATTCGAGCTAAATGACTTTGACCTTGGAATGACATGCTGGACAATGCATGTCATGAGAATCTCAGAATGAGAATGCAATGAGAATCTCACAAACTGCTGATCTCCTGGGATTTTCACACATAATGTGTGTCTGTGTGAGTGAGAGTTTGGGTGGGTTGGTATGTGAGAGGGAAGAAAGGGACTTGTTTTGCTGTGGTTATTTTGGTGCTATTGTGTTGCTGTTCTGCTGAACACTGTGGGTGTCTTGTTTTTTAACTTCAAAATATTAAACTAACTCAAAGGCAGACACAGGGGAGCAAACCTCAAGTCTAACTTCGGCTTTTACTTTAATTGAGACTTGTGCAGATCAGCTGGTAGTGTGATGACGTATGCAATTCACATATTTATACATATAAAGCAAAATTAATAATTTAAACAAACAAGAATGCTTAATCAACCAATATATATACAAGATTATTCAAATATTATTGAATTAATAAATACACAACTGTGGGCATGCTATGTTGATGCTGGAACGTGTGGTGACTTTTGTGGACTGCTTGCCACCCTCCAGACGTCCGCAGCTGTGTTACTTGTTAACGCAAACCACACATTTCACTGTGATCTTCAATGTCCGTGTGTTAAGTAACTGAGCCTGACTCTGAAGTAGTGAAGTTAGAATGCTGAGTGCTAATGTTGGAGGAACACCAGTTTCCAGAGAGTTGTTCACATTAATAGTGAATGAAATCTGTCCGAGCCATAAGTAAAAACTATGCAAAGAACTTGGGTGAATTTGGCATTGTGTCTTTTAGACCACAAGATATAGGAACAGAATTTGGCCATTTGGGCCAGCAAGTCTGCTCTAACATTTCATTGTGGCTAATCCTTTTCCCTCTCAACCCCAATCTCCTGCCTTCTCCCTTTATCCCTTCATGTCCTGACCAATCAAGGATCTATCAATCTTTGCCTTAAATATACATAAACACTCAGCCTCCACAGCTGCCTGTGGCAATGAATTCTACAGATTCACTAAAACAATTCCTCCTTATCTCTGCTCTAAAGAGATACTCCTCTATCCTGAGGTTGTGTCTTCTGGTCTTAGACTCTCCCACCACAGGAAACATCCACTCTATCAAAGCCTTTCATTATATGATAGATTTCAATGAGGTCACCCTTGATTCTTCTGAATTTTTGTGAATACAGGCCCAGAGCAATCAAACGTTTCTCACATGGCAAGCCATTCAAACCAGGAATCATTTTTGTGAACCTCCTTTGAACCCTCTCCAGTTTCATCACATCCTTTCTGAGATAAGGGGCTCAAACCTACTCACAATACTCCAAGTGAGGTCTTGCCAGTGCTTTATAAAGTCTCAACATTATATCCTCGCTTTTATATTCAAAATGTTGTATTCTTTTGGTTTCAGTACATCTTGATTTGCAGCATCTCATTTGCCACAGCACTGCTTCTGATAAAGAGTACACTCGTCATGTTTCCTTCACTAGTGGAGAAGTCAAATAATGATCTATCTAGCATTTTGTACGCCCACCAAGGACAGCTCACTACAATGATATTCTGCTAAAATAAATCACAATAGCAGTGTTCTGTAGGCTGAAGGGTATTTTCCACCTAAACACTAATTGAATTAGGCCATTCAGCCCATTGAGTTTCTCCTGCATTCCATCATGGCTGATTCATTATTCTTCTCAACCCTATTCTCCAGCCTTCTTCCCATGACCTTTGGCTCCCCATAACCTTTGGCACAAGAAATGACTAAACTACTATTTAAATATATCCAATGACTTGGCCTGCACAGCCATCTGTGGCAATGAATTCCATATATTCACCACCCTATCGCTAAAGAAATCCATCCTCATTTCAATTTTAAAGGGACATCCTTCAATTCTGAGGCTGTGCCTTCTGGTCTTGGATTCTCCCACTATAGGGAATGTCCTTTCTACATCCAGTCAAGGTCTTTCAACATTTGATAGAGTTCCAGATTTGGGTGAATAATGTTTTCTACTCTAATTCACTGATATTAAAGAAAAAAAATCAATTAAACCTTCCTATTTTTGTTTCAATTTCTTTCTGGAAAAAAAACTATAAAGTCCAAAAAAAAAAACAGCTACAAAGTTTTCTCCTCCTTTCAATTTTTCCTCCTAATTCATTGCTTTGGTGATGCCTCATATTAGAATAAATTCATTTTTGGGCAGTGATGGAGACAAACCACAAGATTTGGAGTGCCTTACATTGCCAGTCATTCTTGCTGTGAATTGTGAGTTTACAATTATCCTTAATTAGCACATTACTGATGAAACAACTCATGCCTATTTTTGATTTAGCAAATAAAAAGCAACACGTTACAAATGTTGGATTAAACTGTATAATTTTTTTTGCAGTTTAACAATTTGTACTTGCTTGTATTTTATATAACAACCTATATACATGTAATTGTTCAGTATGTTTCCCAGAGGTCACAGTATGTATGTACAATTGTTCCTAGTGGTTACACTTATTTGTATTATTCTGGAAGTTTCTTTGGTGTCACATTATTTGAATAAGGGCTATCTGATTGGTTAACTCATACCTTCAAATTTGAATGGACTGTCTCTTATCTGTGGTGTAAGAAAGGCCGAGCATGTTGGTGCACCATCTTTCATCTTTGCTTCTTCTTCTCCTTCACCTCTTTGCCTCACACTATTCCCCATTTTCAATTCTCTTTCCTTTTTTAGTGCTTAGTGAAATGATAGTGAAGTTTTATGCCTCTTGACTTCTGAAGGAACGTCAGATCAGAACTATCAGACTCCAACACAATAAAGTCAAACAATGTGATGATTTTGGCACTGCGTTATGTTCACGATATTTTTCTCCTTCAAAGGCTTGTCAAGGACGCTGCATGGGATGAGGTTCCACTCGCTCACTCACTCGTGGGTTTTGCCACTGCGTATGACTTTCTGTATGACCGACTGAACAAAACTCAGCAGGAAAGGTATTTAGAAGTCATCAGTGACGCCTCCCAGTACATGTACGAGAAGTCTTTCAGTCGTGGATGGGGATTTCAGTATCTGCACAATCATCAACCCACCAACTGTGTGGCCTTGTTGACAGGAAGCCTGGTTCTCTTGAATCAAGGTATGTTGTGCTGGTTATCAGAAGTAAAGTTGGTTTAATATTGTCACATCCTGAGGTACAGTGAAAAGCATTCTCCTGCCTTCTCGCCTGCCCCCACCCCGCCTGTAACTTTTGACAACTTTGCTAATCAAGAACCTAACAACCTCCGCTTTAAATAGACCCAATGACTTGACCTTCACAGCTGTCTGTGGCAATGAATTCCACTGATACACCACCCTCTGGAGTAAAGAAGCATTGATGTAAAGAATAACAGCTCACTTGGCTTCCTGCTTGCCTGCTACATCTCCATGTGGGCCTTAAATGATTTGTGTATAAGTACACCCAGCTCATTTTGAACATCAAGACAAATCTCTCACCATTTGACAAACATTTCATTTTTCTTTCATGAGAACCGAAGTGGATGAGCACTTACTATTTTACATTCCTTCTGCCATGTTCCCACCCACTCACCCAGCCTAAACATATTCCTTTGAAGCCTCTTCCACCTCCACATTCACAATCCTCACTTTTGGGGACCTGGTAGTACATGTTCTAAGTGTTAATTCTTTACTTTTTTATTATTTGTTCTTTTTCTGCACATTGGATGATGTCAGTCTTTGTGGTTTTTCATGGATTCTTTATCTTGTGGGAGTCTGCAGGATGATGAATTTCAAAGTTGAATATGGAATGCATTCTTTGATAATGAACTTACTTTGAACTCCATTTATTGTCAATCTGGGCCTGGCAATTAATTGGAAACACCAATGATTCTTGTTTACTTCTGATTTAACTGTTTACCCAGTTTTTAATTCAGATTTTCAAAGTGAATTTGTGCATACCAGTCAATTCCAACATTTAAATGAAATCCAAATGATATCAGTTTATGTTTTGATGTCTGCACACAAGTTCTTGGCATTTGCGCTGTAATAACTGTATCATCATAAATTATTTTAAGTGGCAAGACAGTGCTTTCTCTGATTTCATTTCAAGATGCTTAACAATAGCATTTTTTAAACGATTAAAGATGCTGATGGAGTCCTGATGACGCACCTTGGCCTGAAACATCGACTGTTTATTCCAGTCCACAGATGCTGCTTGACTTGCTGAGTTCCTCCAGTGTTTAGTGTGTGTTGCTCAAGAGTTCCGGCTTCTGCTGAATCTCTTGAGTTTATTTTTAAATTATTTTCTTTTTTATTCTCCATGTTTCTACGCTGGTGCCATCATTTTGGAGATATGATGAGCAGGGATTTCTGCAAGAATAAGTGACAACTATGCACTGGAGACTCTGGCCTAATGTGTGGTGAGCAGCCCTCGACAAACCCGACCAACCTAATTACAGGACAATTCACAATGACCAGTTAACCTACCTGTCATGTCTTTGGACTGTGGGAGGAAACCAGAACAGTTGTGGGAAAGCTCACACATTCCACGTTCTCCGTACGGAATGGTGCCGGAATTGAATTCTGAACTCCGGAACAGCCCAAGGTGTAATGGTGTCACAATAACCTCGAGCACTAACTCCAGGGATGCACTGCGACAGCTGTACAGTATCATCATTTCTCTGCAAAACAAGCATCTGCACCATCTCTTTGTAATTGCAGGAGACTTCAAGCAATTTATTTGTTGTGTTTTTTTGTTCTTTTTTTTTATTGTGTTCTTTTTATAGTTAGTTATTATGTTTTTTCTAATGCTGCATCAGAGCCAAAGTAACAATCATTTTGATCTCCTTTGCCGTCGTCTACAGAAGAACGATGATAAGTGATCTTGAATCTTGAAATTAAGCTATACCATCATAAAATAGTATTTTCTTTTTAGAAAGAGTATGTATCTAATGTTTTGTAAATCAGAGTTCAGACTACACTTCGAGTATTGTGAGCAGTTTTGGGCCCCTTATCTAAGAAGGGATGTGCTGACATTGGAGAGGCTTCAGAGATAATTAACACCAGGAATGTAAGAGTTAATGTTTAAGAAATGTTTGGCTCTGGGCCTGTACTTGCTGGAGTTTAGAAAAATGAGGGGTCATCTCATTGAATATTGAAAGGCCGAGATGGAATAGATGTGGAATATTGAAAGGCCTAAATAGAGTGGATATGGAGAGGATGTTTCCTGTAGTGGGAGAGTCTAAGACCAGAGGGCACAATCTCAGAATAGAAGGATAACCCTTTTGAATGGAGATGAGGAGGAATTTCTTTAGCCAGAGACTGGCGAATCTGTGGGACTAATTGCTACAGGCTGCTGTGGAAGCCAGGTTATTGGGTATATTTATAGATAAACAATAGACAATAGACAATAGGTGCAGAAGTAGACCATTCGGCCCCTCGAGTCTGCACCGCCATTCTGAGATCATGACTGATCATTCACTATCAATACCCAGTCCCTGCCTTGTCCCCATATCCCTTGATTCCCCTATCCATCAGATATCTATCTAGCTCCTTCTTGAAAGCATCCAGAGAATTGGCCTCCACCGTCTTCCAAGGCAGTGCATTCCAGTGCAACTCTCTGGGAGAAGAAGTTCTTCCTCAACTCTGTTTTAAATAACTGACCTCTTATTCTCAATCCATGCCCTCTGGTACTGGACTCTCCCAACATCTAGAACATATTTTCTGCCTCAATCCTATCAAATCCTTTAATTATCTTAAATGTTTCAATCAGATCCCCTCTCAATCTCCTCAATTCCAGTGTGTACAAGCCCAATCTCTCCAATCTCTCTGCGTAAGACAGCCCTGCCATCCCAGGAATCAACCAAGTGAATCTACGCTGCACTTCCTCAATTGCCAGAATGTCCTTCCTCAAACCTGGAGACCAAAACTGTACACAATATTCCAGGTGTGGTCTCACCAGGGCCCTGTACAAATGCAAAAGGACATCCTTGCTCTTGTACTCAATTCCCCTTGTAATAAAGGCCAACAATCCATTTGCCCTCTTCACTGCCTGTTGCACTTGCTCATTCACCTTCATTGACTGATGAACTAGGACTCCTAGGTCTCTTTGCATTTCTCCCTTACCTAACTCTACACCGTTCAGACAATACTCTGCCCTCTTGTTCCTGCTTCCAAAGTGGATAACTTCACATTTATTCACATTGAATGACATCTGCCAAGTATCTGCCCACTCACCCAGCCTATCCAAGTCTCCCTGTATTCTCCTAATGTCCTCTTCGCATGTCACACTGCCACCCAGTTTAGTATCGTCAGCAAACTTGCTGATATAGTTTTCAATGCCCTCATCTAAATTGTTGATATAAATCGTAAATAGCTGTGGTCCCAATACAGAGCCCTGTGGTACCCCACTAGTCACCTCCAGCCAGTCCGAGAAACACCCATTCACTGCTACCCTTTGCTTTCTATCTGCCAACCAGTTTTCTATCCATGTTGAAACCCTGCCCCCAATGCCATGAGCTCTGATTTTACTCACCAATCTCCTATGTGCCACCTTATCGAATGCCTTCTGAAAATCTAGGTACACAACATCCACTGGCTTACTCTCGTCTAACATCCCTGTTACACCCTCAAAAAACTCCAACAGATTAGTCAAAGCAGAAGTTGATAGATTCTTGATTAGCAAGGGCATTAAAGGTTATGGGGAGAAGGCAGGAGGATGCGGTTGAGAGGGATAATAAATCAGCCATGGTCAAATGGTGGAGCTGATTCAATGGGCCAGATGGCCTAATTCTGCTCCTATGTCTTATTGTCTTATCTATTTCCAGTGTACATAAAGCTCTTTGAGAGGATCTTTTAACAAATCCTTGTACAGTGTGCAGCAGAGTCTCATGTGCGAAGATTAATGGAGCCCACTGGATTATTCGTCTACAAAAGGCTTTTGTCCTCTTTGAGTAAATACCTGATGTGCTCTTAGAAGAAATTTGACACGTTATGGATCAACATTTTCCTCCTATCAATCTCGCGCCATCCGCAAACACATTTTGCTTGTGTCATGGATGTGGAGTAACAAATTAAGCGTTTGGATTTCTGTAAACTTCTGAAACAGATTTCACTGGTGTGAGCATTCTAACTTGAAAATTGTACTACTTCAACAGCATTTACAGCAGTGTGAGAAATCATTTACATGAAGTGTTTTCTTGGGGAGGTGTCAGTAAAAATATCTTCTATTTCTACATTGGCAATAAAAAGATAGAAGAGTCTCATGGAGATGGAGGGAAGGGGAGAGAGGGAGGGAGGAAGAGAGAGGGAGTATGGGAGACCGAGGGGGAAAGAGAGGGAGAGAAGGAGAGAGAGTGAGGGAGAGAGAGGGTGGAGGAGCGAGGGAGACAGGGGCAAGGAAGGAGCGAGTGTGAGGAAGAGAGAAAGAGAGAGCGGAGGAGGTAGAGGGAGGCGGAGAGAGAGAAAGTGCATCTTGCAAATTGGTGTCTTGGTAAGCTATGATTTCTCCGCCTATTTGATGTGTTGCATTCCCTTGAGCATATACAATTTAAAGCTTTTAATTCCTTTTGAAATCTCTGGCATAAAAGTGCTAATGGTAATGATTGCTTATGTGAAACAGATGGCATAAACTTGTGCAAAATGGAAATAGATTTTCCAAATATTTTTGTACAGCATTGAGATTACACTCATAAATCTATGTGCATTTTGTATCAAAAGAAAGCTAATGTGTAGGAAATGTTTAGATGAGGCTATTTGTGGCACCATAACTGTGTAGGCTTCATTTTAATTGCTCACAGACCTGGTGAGAAATTGCACTAGGAGCCTAGTCTCTAACCTGCCAAGGCAGAGGGAGACATAAATAACTTGAAAGGCTGAGTTCCAGCCAGATCTCTGCCCCTCACAACCCTATTCCAAGCTGAAAGAGATAAAGATTCAGGCTATATGTGTGTCACTTGCCAGAATCCTGAGAGATCCTTGTATTATCCCATAGAGATAAATAGGTGACATAATAGATTCTGCAGACACTGGAACATTTGTCCCAAACTTCAGTGTTTATTCTGCTCCACCAATTATGCCTGAATTGCTGAGTTCCTCTAGCATTTTCTGTGTGTTAAAGAAATATATGGCTGGTTGCCTGTCCTTTCCTTGTATGTCGTTATTTTTGCCTGCCTCTTGACCTAACCCAGTCGACTTTCTATTGCAAGGTTCATCTGTGCCTTTATCACCTTGAGACCCAATGCTGTCCGCATCTTTCAAACAGTGGAAATGTGATCTCATCCAGAACTCAGCTGCCTGTGCCCAAACTTGTATCAGATCCCAATGCCAAAGTGTTTGTTCTCTGACCTGCTGCCTAACTGGTCCTGCTGTGATGGCATTGGATTCCCTGTCAACAAACACACACAAAATGTTCGGGGAACTCAGCAGACCAGGCAGCATCTATGGAAAGGAGTAAACCATTGACGTTTTGGGCCAAGAAAGACCCTTCATCAGAACTGGAGAGAAAAAAATGAGGAGTCAGGATTAGAAAGGTGGGGGTGAGGGGAGGGAGACACACAGGTGATAGGTGAAACTGGGAGAGGGGAGAAGTGTGAAGTAAAGAGCTGGGAAGTTGATTGCTGAACGAGATACAGGGCTGGAGAAGGAGGAATCTGATAGGAGAAGACATGGAAGAAAGAAAAGGGGGAGGAGCACCAGGGGGCGGTAATGGGCAGGTAAAGAGATAGGGGGAGAGAGGGAAAAGTGGATGGGAAATGGTGAAGGAGCAGGAGAGGGGAATTACCAGAAGTTTGAGAAATCAATGTTCATGCCATCAGGTTGGAGGCTGCCCAGGTGCAATATAAGGTCCAGATCCAGCCTGAGGGTGGCCTCATCGTGACAGTAGAGGAGGCCATGGACTGACATGTTGGAATGGGAATGGGAAGTGGAATCAAAACGTGTGGTCACTGGGAGATCTCACTTTTTCTGGCGGACGGAGTGTAGGCATTCATCAAAGATCTCCCAATTTACGTCAGGTCTCACCAATATACAAGAGGCCAAACCAGGAGCACTGGACACAGTAAATGGCCTCAACAGACTTACAGGCGAAGTGCCGTATACAGTTTAGACCCTGAATGGTAGTGAGGGAGGAGGTGCAAGGGCAGGTGCAGCACTTGTTCCGCTTGCAAGGATAAGTGCCAGGAGGGAGAGCGGTGGGGAAAATGTAGTTGTGTGGGGAGTGGTCCCTGTGGAAAGCAGAAAGTGGTGGAGAGGGAAAGATATGCTTGGCAACACACACAAAATGCTGGAGAAGCTTAGCAAGCCAGGCAGCATCTATGGAAAGGAGTCCCACTGAAGGGTGGCGGCTCGAAACATCGACTGTACTTTTTTCCATTGATGCTGTTCTGGAGAATAGTGAGCTGGACATGGAGGTTTGTGGGGTGGGAGATGAGGACAAAAAGAACCCTATCCCTGGTGGGGCAGCAGGAAGATGGGAGTGAGAGCAGATGTGTGAACTGCCTCACTGAACTCATATCTGCACACCTCAGCTCAGTTTTGTTCCTGCCTGGTTCAGCCCTTCCTATCTACATCCGTGACGTTTCACACACTCTTTTCAATGATTTCAAGTTCCCTGGCCCTGAGCGTCTTATTTTCACCATGAATGTCCAGTCCCTATACACCTCCATCCCCCATGGGAAGGCTTCTCTGTTTCTTTCTGGACACCAGACCCAACCATTTCTCCTCCACCACCACTCTCCTCTATCTGGTGGAACTTGTCCTCGCTCTCAATAATTTCTCCTTTGCTTCCTCCCACTTCCTTGAAACAAAAGGTGTAGCCATGGGTACTCGCATGAGTCCCAGCTTTGCCTGCCTGTTTATTGGCTATGTCAACATTCTATGTTTCAAACCTACGCTGGTATCACTCCCCAGCTTTTCCTATGCTACGTTGACAGCCGTCGTGCTGCTGCTTCCTGCACCCAAGCAGAGCTCGACGACTTCATCCACTTTGCCTCCAACATCCACCCTGCCCTCAATTTTACTGGGTCCATTTTCAAGTCAAGTCAACTTTTATTGTCATTTCGACCATAACTGCTGGTACAGTGCATAGTAAAAATGAGACAATGTTTTTCAGGACCATGGTTTACATGACACAGTACAAAAACTAGACTGAACTACGTAATAAAAAAAATACAGAGAAAGCTATACTAGACTACAGACCTACACTGGACTGCATAAAGTGCACAAAAACAGTGCAGGCATTACAATAAGTAATAAACAGGACAGTAGGGCAAGTTGTCAGTCCAGGCTTCGGGTATTGAAGAGTCTGATAGCTTGGGGGAAGAAACTGTTACGTAGTCTGGTCGTAAGAGCCCAAATGCTTTGGAGCCTTTTCCCAGACGGCAGGAGGGAGAAGCGATTGTATGAGGGGTGCATGGGGCCCTTCATAATGCTGTTTCCTTTCCCCTTTCTCAATCTCCCTGTCTCTATCTCTGGAGACAGCTTATCTACTGATGTCTATTATAAACCCATGGACTCTCACAGCTACCTGGACTATACCTCTTCCCACCCTGTTACTTGTAACAGTGCCATCCCCTTCTCTCAATTTCTCTTGTCTCCATGCATCTGCTCTCAGGATGAGTCATTTCATTCCAGAACGAAGATGTCCTCCTTCAACGAAAAGGGCTTCTCTTCCACCACCATCAACACTACCCTCAACCTAATCTCTTCCATTTTGCGCACATCTGCCTCACTACATTGTCACCTACTGCCCCACCAGCCTCTATCTAGGCCTTTCGTTAGTGGATGTGCCTAGGACCCGAGAGCACTAGTTGAGTCAGTGGTAAGGAAGGCAAGTGCAGTGTTAGCATTCATTTTGAGAGGACTAGAATACAAAAGCAAGGATGTAATGCTGAAGCTTTGGACAGACTGAACTTATTGACTGAGTATTGTGAGCAGTTTTGGTCCCCTTATCTGAGAAATGGTGCGCTGGCATTGGAGAGCGTCTAGAGGAGATTCACCAGAATGATGCCAGGAATGAAAAAGTTAACATATGAGGACCATTCGGAACTTGGCCTGTACTTGCTGGAGTTTAGAAGAAAGTGAGGGATCTCATTAAAACCTATCAAATATTGAATGGTCTGGATAGATTGGATGTGGAGAGCACAGCCTCAGAATAGAGGAATGTCCCATTTAAAACAGGAATGAGGAAAATTTTCTTCAGCCAAAGGGTGGTGAATTTGTTGAATTCTTTGCCATAGACGGCTGTGGAGGCCAAGTGGTTGGGCATATTTAAGGTGGAGGTTGATAGTTTCTTAATTAATCAAGGGGTCAAAGGTTATAGAGAGAAGGCAGGAGAATGGAGTGAGGGGTCATAAATCAGACTCAATGGGCTGGATGGCCTTATTCTGCTCCTGTGTGTTCTGGTCCAAAACAGTTAATTTTGTAACATATTTCAGTGAGACCAGACTCTGATTCTGAGTTAAGAGGGTTAGAGATGGTAGAATTAGGAATAAGCACAATCATAGGAAAGGCGTGGATAAAGTCACAGGTTTTTGGGGATTAAAGTCACGCCCCAGATCTCTGGGAGTGGAGTAGCCGTCACAACAGCTTATGCCTGTGGTCGTCCCTGACACATGAGGAACCAACAAAACTCCCACATGCACTGCTGTGGCTGCTGTGTGCATTCTGTTCCATCCCTCAGCTCAGTTATGGCAATTAACCAACAGAAAGGCTGATGGAGAGCGTTTGTTTCAGTGCTGGATGTGCAATTAATTCCTAAGAACCTTATCTCTCTTAGCTTCTGCCAGTTACGCCTCAGATGGAAATACCACGTAAATCACTTTACTAAAGTTCCAAAATCTTCGCCAAAATAAATGCAAGAGACTGCCGTCTAATGTCAGTTTATTGTAAACTAAACCAAGAAGTTTAACCACCTCTCTATAACTTTTTTACTGGACCCACTTGATTACATTTTATTTATTTAGAGATATATACAGAACAGTAACAGGCCCTTTCACCCAATGAGCCCATTCTGGCTAATTATACATATATGACCAATTAACCTACTAACCTGTATGTCTTTAGAATATACAAAGAAACCAGAGCACTTGGAGGAAGCCCATGTGGTCCTGGGGAGAACGTACAAACTCATTACAGATTTTATATTAGTTTACGTATAATTTACTTTTTATTAAGGATGGCAAGTGCAATGTTAGCGTTCATTTCAAGTGGATGAGAATATAAAAGCAGGAATGTAATGCTGAGGATTTATAATGTGTTGGTCAGACCACATTTAGCAGTTTCAGGTTGCTTATCTAAGAAAGGATGTGCTGGCATTGGAGACGGTCCAGAGGAAATGTTCATGAGGGTAATCCCAGGAGTGGAAGTATTAATGTATAAGAAGCGTTTGATGCCTCTGGGCCTGTACTCATTGGAGTTTAGAAGAATGAGAGGGGATGTTGTTAAAAGCTACCAAATATTGAAAGGTCTGGATACAGCAGACATGGAGAGGATGCTTCCAATAGTGGGAGAGTCTAGAACCAGATACAACATCCTCAGAATAGAGGGACTTCCCTTTCAAACCAAGATGAGGAGGAATTTCTTTAGCCAGAGGGTAGTGAATTTGTGGGATCCATTGGCACAGGCAGCTATCGAGGTAAGTCACTGGAGGTATTTAAAGTGGAGCTTGATTGGTCCTTGATCAGCAGAATGTCAAGGGTTTTGGGGAGAAGGCTGGAGAGCGGGGTTGAGAGGGAAAATAAGTCAGCCATGATTAAATGGCAGAGCAGACTTAATGGGCCGAAATGGCCCAATCTTGCTCCTATGCCTTATGGACTTATGGGTCTGTGGATCCCAGGTTGGGAACTCCTGGTCTAAAAGGAATATTTACTTGTAGGTTTTGGCAAGAAATAGTTGACTGTGGCAGATTCTGACAATTAAAAAGGTAGTAAGTAATGTAGAGAGAAGTTGCAGGAAGGACTGGGTGGCATAGTTGGTGGAGCCACTGCCTCACGGTGCCAGAGAACAGCATTCAGTCCTGACGCTGGCTGAGTCTGTATAGAGTCTGCATTTTCTCTCTATGACCTATGGATCTCCTCCAGGTTCTCCAGTTCCTTCCCACATCCCAAAGAAATGCTGGTTGGTGGGTCACCGCAAAATTATCCCTCGTCTGCAAGCGATCGTAAAACCTTAGGCGAGTTGCTTTGGAAATGGGGAGAATAAAAGAAAATGGGATTATTATAAGATTCTTAAATGAGTACTTAGAGCTGCTGGATTTTAGACTTGAAAGTTCCAGTTACCTTTTAAATGAAAATATTTTTCCTGATTGAATTACTTCACTTTGCATAGTTTTCTGAAACATAGTCTGCAAATGTGTTGTTATTGTGCAGTGTCCAAAAGCTCATTTAGTAAACCGGTGAGAATATTGGAATAGGTGGGGTTTAATAAACCTCTTAACCAAGTGTTTCTAATGATGGGGGAGTTAACACAAAGCACAATGAGAAAAAAGACTATTGATAACTTAAGGAGCCAAATATGCTAAACCTATCCTGTTGCACTGATTCCTCACCTGTTATAGGCAAAGAAAAATCTGAGAACTACAGGCTGTAATGTCTGTGGTAGGGAAGTTATTAGAGAGGATTCTGAGGGATACATCTGTAAAGACAGCTGTTGATTAGACGTAGAGTGTCTTCATGTATATAAGATCATGTCTTCCAAACTTGATTGAGTTTCTTGTAGACTGACTTACTGCCTGTTACACCTCTGGTAGTTAGGGCAGCAATGAAGGTCCTTCAACTCTGTCTGTATAAAAGGATTCCTCATTGCTGTTTCCATAGCAATTTTTTTTGACCAGTCAGGGTTGTTAGTCCTGAGATGAACCCCTAAACCTGAGGACTGGTGGACCACTCGTAGGCTGATCTCTTTCCTTTGACCCGTTTGGTATGGGTGACCCTACCAAGATTCAAAGCACAAGGCTCTAACTCCAGCCAACATAGCTCTCCAGGTCATGGAGGCACGCAAGCCTCCAAACACTACGACGAGGTGGTGGCTCTCTTGGAGATTTCTTGAGGTGACCAAGAAAGCTGATGAGGATGGGTTGGTAGACATAGTTGATATGGGCTTCTTTAAGGTCTTTGATAAGATTCCATATGGTAAGCTGCTCTGGAAGGTTGCATCGCATGGAATCCATGGGGACTAAGCTAAATGGGTACAGAATTAGCTCAGTGGTAGAGAGGAGAGGGGGTGATGGTTGAAGGTTGTTTCTCATACTGGAGGCCAGTGAGTTGTGGTGTGCCTCGGGGATCACTGTTGGACCTATTGTTGTTTGTCAATGATGTGGATAAGAATGTAAGTTTGGTTAGTACATTTGAAGACAACATTAGAATAGTTGGTATAGTGGAGAATGAAGGTTATAAAAATTACAGGAGAATTTTGATCAGCTGAATAAGTGGCCAAGGAATGGCAAATAGAATTTAATTTGGTTAAGTGAGAGATATTTCATCTTGGAAAGTCGGATCTAGGTAGGACTTCCACAGTGAACATCATGGCCCTGCAGAACATCTGCAGGGGACCTTGGGATACAAGGTTGCTAGGAAGTGATGTCACTGGTGGACAATATGGTGAAGAAGGCTTTGTCTTGTGAATAGAAGGCCATGATGTGGATGTATAGAACACTGGTTGGTGAGGCTGCACTTGGAATATTGTGTTCCGTTTTGGTTGCCTGCTGTAGGAAAGATGTTTCTAAACTGGAAAGAGTGCAAAAAAAATTTCCAAGGTTTATTCCAGGATTTGAGGGATTGAGTTATATGAAGAAGTTGGGCATGCAAGGCATTAGAGCGTAGGAATCAGGGGTGATCTTCTTGAAGTGTATAAATTCACAGAGTGAATGCACTCTAGTTCTTCATCCCCCAAACCTGGGGAAAAAACTGAGGGCATTGGTTTAACACAAAATTGAGTGCTAACTTTTATTTTAACACAAAGAGTGACATCTATGTGGAACAAGGTACCAGAGGAAGTGATTGCGGGATGCAGATTAACAACTTTTAAAAGACAGCTGGACAGGTACATGCTTTGGAATGGCTAAGAAGTTTATGGTCCAAGTGCTGGCAAATGTGACTGACTTGGATGAGGCAGGTTGGCTTGGACCGTTGGGCCTGTTTCTGTGCTGCATAAGTTGGTGACCTGCAGCAATCACCTGCCTAGATTTTCTTCTTGACCACACCTAAGAGGTAACCCACAATGCAACCTGAGCATTATGGCTGAGCCACTGCCCCAGACCACTCTGATGGTCTTAGATAACTTGGCAGAAAAATTGGAGGTTTTATAATAGTCTCTAATAGTCAGCCACATTTAAAGACTAGTCACCTTTAAATAATTATGAAGTCTAGAATTCTAAGAAATAATTAAATACTTAAAATGGAGTGAAATCATTCAGACATTCTAAGAGCATAAGACATCGGACAGGATTAGGCCACTCAGCCCATCGAGTTTGCTTTGCCATTTTATCATGGTTGATCCAATTTTCCTTTCAGCCCCAATCTCCTGCTTTCTGCTGTATCCCTTCACGCCCTGACCAATCAAGAATCTGTCAACCTCTGCTTTAAATATACATAAAGACTTGGCCTCCACAGTTTCCTGTGGCAAAGAATTCCACAGATTCACCATTCTCTGGCTAAAGAAATTCCTCCACATCTCTGTTCTAAAAGGATGTCCCTCTATTCTGAGGCTGTGTAAAGTAGACTTTACTTACCCATCATTGAAATGATCCTGCTACCTATTGACTCACTTTCAAGGACTCTTCATCTCACGTTCTCATTGCTTGTTGCTTATTTATTTACTATTATTACCTTTCTTTTTGTATTTGCACTGTTTGTTGTCTTGTGCCCACTGGTTGGACACCCAAGTTGGTGGGGTCTTTCACTGATCCTGTTATGGGTAGTATTATATGGATTTATTGAGCGTGCCCATAAGAAGACATAATCTCAGGGTTTATGGTGACATGCATGTACTTTAATAATAAATGTGCTTTGAACTTTGAAGTTAGTTGCACAGGACTGTTAGCTTCATTCAAATGAAGTGTACCAAGCCATTCCCTTAGCCCCTAGATGCTCTAACATAGGGTTCAGGGATGAGATTATCTGCAGAGCAGCACTTTATCTCTAACTCTCGTGTGAGTCCGACATGAGCTAAAACAACAGTCAGCTCAGTTTACTGCCCGGTGGCAACACACTGTGTATTCTATTAAAACTGCATTGCTGAATTGATATATTGGTTCGGCATCTCTCACTGTATTAGTAGAGACCCACCTAAGGTAGGAAGGTACCCGGCTCAGTCGTGCAAAGGCCCTGACAAAACGACAGCATCGGGAGTAGCAACAAAGAGGTCGATGTCCCACCACGGATACCAGGGCACTGGCATCCTATTCCTCCCAGACAGCAGCTTAGAAATCCGGGCTGGAGAAGCAAATGACCGATCTGTCCTATCCAATAAGGAATACAAAGCAGTCAGGTTTAAAATGGAAGCAGCAGGATCTAAAATAATTAGTATTTCAATTAGTTTACCTAAAAGTTGTTTTAAGTCTTATGCCGAGCTGTGTTCATTGTCATGGGAGAGTGTGATCAGAACCTTGGCTAAATGATTTGAGTCTGACGTCACTTCAGAATCAGGTTTAATATCACTGACGTACCATACCGTGCAAAAGTCTTAGGCACAAATATAAAGCTCGGGTGCTTAAGACTTTTGCACAGTACTGTATTTGTCAACATGTTGCAGCCAATGTGTTTGTAAATCTGGTGAGAACAAAGGATGTTGGGAATGGCGAGACTGGAGTACTGCAGGAGGGGTGTGGGGCAGATGGCAGAGAAGGATTGCCAGGGACAGGGGGTGGTGTGGGTGCAGATACACCCAGCCCTGAGACAATAGGCAAGGCCATTTGATTCCAAACAATTGTTTTTCTGATCCTTTCTGAATGCCTCTCTGGTGCTACCCGCTCCCCTCCCCTTTTAGCAACCATGATTCCCCTCTCCCTGCCCCCTTCCCACTCTCAGTCCACAATAGAGACCCATATCAGAATCAGGTTTAACATCGCTCGCATATGTTCCTAAAGTGCTTAAAGTAGGGAAAACACCTTTCCCATAAGACCATAGGATATTGAATTGACTTTATTACTTGCATCCTTCACATACATGAGTAAAAACCTTTACGTCTCTGTCTAAATGTGCAATTTATAGTAATTTATAATAGATTGTATGTACAGTTACTATAACATGGAAGTACAATGTTATCAGCATGAACTAATCAGTCTGATGGCCTGGTGGAAGAAGCTGTCCAGGCCTGTTGGTCCTGGCCTTAATGCTGCGGTACAGTTAGAGGTAGAATTAGGCAATTTTGCTCATCGAGTCTGTTCCACTGTTCAATCATGGCTGATTTATTATACCTCTCAACCCCATTCTCCTGCCTGCTCCCCATAACCTTCAATAGCCTTACTAATCTAGAACCTATCAAGCTCTGGTGCAGTCGGAACAATCTGGAGCTGAACACGCTCAAGACAAAGGAGATGATAGTGGATTTCAGGAGACATCCCCCCCGTTATGTCCCCCCTCACAGTCCTTGGCAGCCCTGTGTCCACCGTGGAGAACTTCAGGTTCCTGGGAACCACCATCTCTCAGGATCTGAAGTGGGAGCAGAACATCAGCTCCATCCTGAAGAAGGCCCAGCAGCGGATGTACTTCCTGCGGCTCTTGAGGAAATATGGTCTGCCTCAGGAATTGCTGCTGCAGTTCTACACTGTAGTCATTGAGTCTGTCCTGTGCACCCCCATCACTATGTGGCTTGGAGCAGCCACCAAGCAGGATAGAACCAGACTACAGCGCACAGTGAGGACTGCCGAGCACATCATTGGAGCCTCCCTGCCCTCTATTGTGGACCTGTACTCTTCCAGGTTGAAGAAGAGGGCAGGGAACATCATAAAGGACTCCTCCCATCCTGCGCACGAACAGTTTGAACTGCTTCCATCTGGTAGGCGCTTCAGATCCCTCCAGACTAAGACTAATAGGTACTGGAGAAGTTTTTTCCCTACTGCGGTCACTTTGCTGAACAGTTAACTGCCGGTTAACTGTCGGCTAACTATTGCTTGGATTGCACTACTTGTATGCATAATCTATATTTTCATTTATATTTATCATCTGTTATGAGCAGAGAGACAACATCTGCTGGAAGTAAATTCCTTGTATGTGCACAGGTACTTGGCGATTAAAGTCTGATTCTGATTCTGATATACCCAATGGCTTGGCCTCCACAGTTGTCTGTGGCAATGAATTCCACACGTTCATCACCCCCAGCTCATCTTCGTTCTAAAGGGACATCCTTGTATTCTGAGCCTGTATCTTCTGGTCCTCAAGCACCCCCTCCTCTCTGCAAGATGGGAAACATCCTCTCCACATCCACTCATCTAGGCCTTTCAAAAGATCTATCCCCTCATTCTTCTAAACTCCAGTGAATACAGGTACAGAACCACCAAATGCTTCTCATATGTTTACCCCTAATGCATTTCTGTGAACTGTTTAATCAGTTCACTTCAAATCTTTGCAAAAGTTGTGATACATGTGAAAAGATAAAAAGAAGAGATACCACTAGGGGGTGCTGCTGTTACATTGGGAACGCAGTACTGGGCCATTCAGTTCAAAGTTTGTTTCAAGGGAAGGAATCCACTTACAGAAACTGGCCAGGAAACTATCCTTGAAATATGCATATCTTTTTAATTACTGCTATTTTCACAAAGCATACCATCTCACAACAATCAACAAAGGATATATTTTACCAAAAATGTATCAATTAAACCTTTTAAAATATTTCCAAGTTTAAAGATAAATTTACTATCAAAGTACATATGTATATGACACCCTGGGATTTATTTTCTTGCGGGCATACTCAAAAATTCATAATAGAATAATAACCTTAGCAGAATCAATGAAAGACCACACCAACTTGAGCACTCAACTAGTGTACTAAATAAATAAGCAATAAATATTGAGAACGAGATGAAGAGTGCCTGAAAGTGACTTGATATTTATCCCAAAATATGGTATTCTAGAACAAATTACCATACTTGAAAAATTATTGGGCCATCCATTATTTAACACATAACTGCCAGAATTGATAGTACTTTCCATGTGATTCTCATTCAAAAAATTAGGTTGTGAGGTGAAGTGAGATTTCATAATGAAATTTCTCCATCATGGGAGAGGAACTCACTTTTTTTTGGATTCCAGTGTATCAAATGTCTAAGTATTATATTATCAAAGTACACATAGAGTATGTTACCATATCCTACAGTCAGATTCATTTCTTGCAGACATTTGGAGGAAAATAAAAAAAAACAATAGAATTTTAAAAAACAATACATGAACAAAGAATGGCAACCAGCCAACGTGCAGAAGATGGCAATTTGTGCAAATAGAAAAATAATACTGAAAACTTGAGTTGTAAGGAGTCCTGAAAAGTGAGTCTGTAGGTTGTAAAATCAGTTCAGAGTCGTGAAGAGTACAGTTATCCATGCCGGTTCAGGACCCTGATGGTCGTAGGGTAATAACTATTCCTGAATCTGGTGATGCGGGGCCTGATGTTTCTGGACCCATCTCCAGCCTGTTGGTGATAGTGAGAATAGACACGTAGTGCACAGTGGTAGGTATTTGACTCGACAACTCCACAGTGGCTCCAGCACTGATTCTCATTTAGACATTTTCATCTGCATTCGCCTCTGTAGCTAAATTGCTGCAGTTCTTTAATTCCAGACTACTATCGCATGTTCAGATCTGTGTCATAAACTGCAATCATATTGACATTACAACATGATACTTATCAAAGGTTTTCTGAAACCACAAACAGAATATATAGACAGACAGACATACTTTACTGATCCCGAGGGAAATTGGGTTTTGTTACAGTTGCACCAACCAAGAATAGTGTAGAAATATAGCAATAAAAAACCATAAATAATTAAATAATAATAGGTAAATCGTGCCAAGAGGAAATAAGTCCAGGACCAGTCTATTGGCTCAGGGTGTCTGACACTCCAAGGGAGGAGTTGTAAAGTTTGATGGCCACGGGCAGGAATGACTTCCTATGACGCTCAGTGTTACATCTCGGTGGAATGAGTCTCTGGCTGAATGTACTCCTGTGCCTAACCAGTACATTATGGAGTGGATGGGAGACATTGTCCAAGATGGCATGCAACTTGGACAGCATCCTCTTTTCAGATACCACCGTCAGAGAGTCCAGTTCCACCCCCACAAATTCACTGGCCTTACGAATGAGTTTGTTGATTCTGTTGGTGTCTGCCACCCTCAGCCTGCTGCCCCAGCACACAACAGCAAACATGATGGCACTGGCCACCCGTAGAACATCCTCAGCATCGTCCGGCAGATGTTAAAGGACCTCAGTCTCCTCAGGAAATAGAGACGGCTCTGACCCTTCTTGTAGACAGCCTCAGTGTTCTTTGACCAGTTCAGTTTATTGTCAATTCGTATTCCCAGGTATTTGTAATCCTCCACCATGTCCACACTTACCTCTTGGATGGAAACAGGGGTCACCGGGGTCTTAGCCCTCCTCAGGTCCACTACCAGCTCCTTAGTCTTTTTCACATTAAGCTGCAGGTGATTCTACTCATACCATGTGACACACAGTGTCACACATATACACACAGTGGCCATTTTATTAGGTACACCTGACAATAACTCAATGCATAAATGCATGCAGACATGGTCAAGAGGTTCAGACCAAATATCAGAATGGGGTAGAAATGTCATCTTAGTGACTTTCACCATGGAATGATTGTTGGTGCCAGACTGGGTCGTTTGAGTATCTCAGAAACTGCTGATCTCCTGGGATTTTCTCTGTGATTTACAGAGAATGGTGCAAAAAGCAAACAGCATCCAGTGAGCAGCAGTTCTGTGCATGAAAATGCCTTGTTAATGAGAGAGGTGAAAGGAGAATAGCCAGATTGGTTCAAACTGCCAGGAAGGTGGCAGTAACTCAAATAACCATGCATTACAACAGTGGTGGAAAGAAGAGCATCTATGAATGCACAAGATGTCAAAACTTGAAGTAGATGGGCTACAGTAGCAGAAAACCACAGAGTTACACCCAATGGCCACTCTATTAGGTACAGGAGATACCCATTAAAGTGGACACTGAAAGAATGTCACATTACCTTCGAATAAACTTACTTTTTCTTTAAAATAAATCATTGAGATGGTCAAATATATCATGTTTTTAGTTCATGGCTACTTTTTTCTATTACATCTTTCAGTGAGGATTATTTTTACCCAATATAATCACAAGTGGGTCTGTGAATGCTGAAATCTTGAGCAACACACACAAAACCCAGGACAAGATAGGACAAGGTCAGCATGGTTTCCTTAAGGTTCCTGCCTGATGAAACTATTGGAATTTTTTGAGGAGATTACTTGTAGGATAGATAAAGGGGATGCAGTGAATGTTGTATGTTTGGATTTTCAGAAGGCCTTTGACAAGGTGCCACACATGAGGCTGCTTACCAAGTTAAGAGCTCGTGGTATTACAGGAAGGTTACTGGCATGGTTAGATTTTTTTCTTTTTCATGTTAAGCAGTCGCATTACAAAAGTTTTCCAGAGTTCTCAGGCTTGTTCATTCTTCCATTTTGAAGACGGGAATGAGATGATCAACCTCCCAGTTCTCTGGAACTCCTCCCATTTCTAATTAATGTTACTGAACAGAAAATTCCACAACTGCTCACAAGTAGTATTGGGTATGCTTTGAAAGTGCCAAATTGAGCAAGTTATTATGTTGCCTTACTCAATGGCTTCTTTCTTATTTTAACCCCTTCAGGTTTTCTCCAAGAAGCTTACTTATGGGCAAAACAGGTTATCGTTATTCTGGAGAGGTCGATGGTTTTGCTAAAGGACATTAAGGATGGATCCTTGAACGAAGGTGTGGCTTATGGCAGTTACACCACAAGATCTCTGTTCCAGTACATGTTTCTGGTGAAAAGGCATTTCAACATCAGCCATTTCAGTCATCCCTGGGTTAAGCAGCATTTTGCGTTCTATTATAGGACTGTGCTTCCAGGTAAGGGTCATCATGTCATTGTTATTGGGCTATCTAATGTGGAGACAGGACCTTCAGTCCACTGAGATAATGTTGGCCATCAAGTCTCTGTCTATACTCATTCCATGTTCCAGTACTTGGCCTGCAGCCCTCCAGGCCAAGTATTCATCTAAGTGATGTGAAAAGAGCTTCTGGCACATTGGCATTCAAAAATCGAAGTACTGAGTACAGGAACAATTGAATAGGCCAGGACTTTATTCCCTGGAATGTAGAAGATTTAGACCACAAGACTTATTTTGTTAGCCACAGTTATTGTACCTTTAGAATACTTCTTCCTCTTTGCAATGTATATATCCTGTGCCTTCCAAACTGCTTCCAGAAATTCCAGCCGTTGCTGCTCTGCCATCATCCCTGCCAGTGTTCTTTTCCCATCAATTCTGGCCAGCTCTCAAACCTCTGTAATTCCCTTTACTCCACTGTAATACTGATATACCTGACCTTCTCCTTCTCAAACTTCAGGGTGAATTAAGGGGAGATTTGATATGCAAATTATGAAGGGTATAGATAGAATAAATTCAAGCAGGCTTTTTCCACTGAGGTTGGGTGGGACTACTACTAGATGTCATCTGTGAAGGGTGAATTTGACATCAGTAGTGGGAAAGTTATTGGAATGTATTCTAAGGGACCAGATATATAAGTATTTGGCTAGACATGGAATGGTTTAGGATAGTCAGCATGGCTTTGTGCATGATAGGTCATGTCTAACAAATCTTATGGAGTTCTTCAAAGAAGTTACCAGGAAAACTGATGAAGGCAAGGCATTGGATGTTATCTACATGGCATTTGATAAGGTCCTTTATAGGTTGGTCAAGAAGGCTTAGTTGCTCAGCATTCATGATGAGATAGGATATTGGGTTAGACGTTGGCTTTGTGGAAGAAGCCAATGAGTGGTCATAGATGGAGGCCTGCTGAGTGCTGGGTCCATTGTTGTTTGTCATCCATATCAATGATCTGGATGATAATGTGACTAACTGGATCAGCAAACTTCCGGATGACACCAAAATTGGGGGTGCGGTGGACAGTGAGGAAGACTATCAGGGCTTGCAGCTGGATTGGGACCAGCTGGAAACATGGGCTGAAAAATGGCAGGTAGAATTTAATGCAGACAAGTGCGAGGTTTCTCACTCTGGTAGGACCAACCAGGGTAGGTCCTACACAGTGAACGGTAGGGCACTGAGGAGTGCTGTAGAACAAAGGGATCTGGGAATAAAGGTCCATAATTAATTGAAAGTGGTATTATAGATAGATGGGTCATAAAGAAAGCTTTTGGTATATTGGCCTTCATAAATCAAAGAATTGAGTACAGGAGATGGAGTGTTATGTTGAAGTTGTATAAGACATTGGTGAGGCCTAATTTGGAGTATTGTGTTGTTATGTGGCCGGCGACAATGAATATAAAATTGACTCAGGTTTTATAAACAAACATAAACATTTATTAAACTCTGCCCAACAGAAGTGCAAAGTGAACAAATGACTAACTTAACCGGAAGTTAACTGCTGTACGGCAATTTGACAAACAGCTGAACTCTGGAATAGTTCTTAAATTCAAACACAGTCTTAAAGTGGTAAATTCGAAAGTCCAAGTGATTTATACAGTCAGTAAGGAGAGACTTCCCTGAAAACTGATTTCTTTGAAGTAACGATGCTCTGCTGATCCTACAGCCGAGTGATGCTTTGTCCAAAGGATTCACGACGAAGGAAATAAAATGGCTTAAAGGAACTGACCTTTTTGCTGGAGGGTGAACACTACACAAACCTTCCTGATCCTGCAGGGGTTACCTCAGATGCAGGTCACTATTCCTGAACAAAGATTCAATAAGGTCGATCATTTACAAAACCGCCGAACAACACCAACTTTACTCAATCCTTCGGGTTCCTGTACTTTGGCAAAGTCTCCACTCTCCAACTAGACTGTAAAGGTAAATCAAAGATGCAACAAACCAGAACCGGCAGCGATTGGCGAAACTGCCGGCACAATGGTTATTGCTCCTTACAATAGAAAGTAAAAACTCCACTTTAAAACGAAACTGTCATGAGACAAATACGCAGCAACACTAATGAACGAACTGACTATCGAACTAACCAATGAACTAACCTGCGTCACAACAAGGGTTTCCCCTTATATACCTGTTGAAACATTACATCATGTGACCACACACTGGTGGGAAAATTACATCATGTGACCCCACACTTGCGGGAAAATTACATCACCCCACCATCTCAAGATACTCAATTACATCATGGTCATAAGACAATCACAAGATACCCACGGGGTATGTAACAGTGTGCAGTTTTGGTCACCTACCTACAGGAAAAATGTAAATAAGGCTGAAAGAGTGCAGAGAAAATTTACAAGGATGTTGCCAGGACTGGAGGATCTGAACTATATGGAAGGATTGAATAGGATCGGACTTTATTCTCCGGAACATAGAAGATTCAGGGGAGATTTGATAGAGGTATACAGATTATGAGGGGACAGATAGAATAAATGCAAGCAGGCTTTTTCCACTGAGGTTCATTGGGACTACAATCAGAGGTCATGGGTAAAGGGTGAAAGTTGAAATGTTTAAGGGAAACATAAGGGAAAACTTCTTCACTGATGGCTGTGAGAGTGTGGAATGAGCTGCCAGTGACAGTATTGCATACTAGCTCAATCTCAATGTTTAAGGGAAGTTTGGACAGGTAAGGGTATGGAGAGCAGTGGTCCCAGTGCAGGTCGATGGGACTAGACAGACTGAATGTTTTGGCATGGACTAGATGAGCTGAAGGGCCTGTTTATGTGTTGTACTTTTCTATGACTCTAATTACCTAAGTTACATGAGAGTAGCTGTCTCCATTGCCTCTTGGAGCAGTTTGATCCTCATTGCATTTCTCAAATATCTTTCCCAAATTACCTCTAAATCTCTAATCCCACTCCTTAAATGTTATTTATTTACTGTACTAGTGAGCGTTGTGATTAGGGCATCACTTTTACAGTGGCAGCTGGGTTTCAATTCTCTCCGCTCTCTGTAAGGAGTTTATATGTTCTCCCCATGGTCAGGTAGGTTACCTTCAGGTGCTCCTGTTTCCTGACACAGTCCGAGTCTGTGGGCATGCTATGTTGGTGCTGGAAGTGTGGCAACACCTTCGGACTGTCCCCAGCACAGTCCTTGCTGACTTAATTCGATTTGATGCAAGTGATGCATTTCTCTGTGTTAGACACGTGGGTTATGACCAAAGGAAAAATGGCTGGGAAATGGTCAGCACTTACCTGCAACGGTGTTTACAGGTACATCACGAATTAAACCTACAAAAATTGTCGAAGATAGTGAAAAGAAAACTGCCAATATTTACAAAAAGGTATCTAGCAGAAAACACAATAATAGTTTCGTACAATTTTGTCCAGTGTGGGTCCCTGGCAGTTTCAATCTCCCTCTACCACTGACAGCAATGAGCCCCATTTATTAGGCACCAGGACACACCATCCTTAATTACCCGCAGAGTTAATGTAAAGCTACACATGAATTGGAATATGATGCACCCCGCAATGTAATTACAATCACATTACAAAATAAACTATTTTCTACTGTAAATACAGTATACAAACATATACACGTCCCCATTAACAAAGAAATGGAATATTCCTCTGTGAGTGGGGGGAAAGGCATCAGAAGGCCAACCTGAGAGTATCAGCCCTCATGGAGATACACCGGGAAAGAGGTGTGTACACGAGGCATAATGACAGAGCATGACAAGTGAGTGTGTGTGTGTGTGTGTATATAAAGAGTACATTTACATAAAAGTAATCCTTATTCTTTATGTTTAAATAAATAGTGTACAAGAGGGACAATGAGGCACTGTTCATGGGCCATTCAGGAATCAGATGGCAGAGGGGAAAAGGTTGCTTCTGCGTATTTTTAGGCTCCCGTACTCCTCTCCAATGACAAGAGGGCATGCCCTGGCTGGTGAGGGACCTTCTTGAGGCACCACCTCCTCAGCACTCATTTTGCAGACCAGACATTTTGGAGTCCTGGGAAAATTCATGATCATCCTGAGCCAAGAGGCCGGAAACTCTTGTGCCTGGCCTCAATTTCATGTGGGTTGTGATCAGCAGGTCTAGCACTGCCCTGTTCATTGCAGTGGTCAAGAAACAATGAAACTGTGCTTTAACCTTTGTTTTAATTAATGTTGAATCACAGAGCTACATTTTAACTGTTTTTAATTGACTGTTTATTGGGACAAAGGAACATCAGAGTGTTCCTGTGTGGGCTTTGGTTTAGGCTGCTCAAGAACATAGACACTACAGCACGGTGCAGGTTGTTTGGCCCACGAGGTTGACCTGACCTTGTAACCTACTCTAACCCTTCCCTCCCACACAGCCCACATAGAAAAATCTATCATCCATCTGCCTATCTGAGTCTCTTAAATGTCCCTAATATATCTGCCTCTTCCACCACCCTGGCAGAGTGTTCCATGTACATACCAGCCTGTGTAAAGAAAAGACTTACCTCTACACTTTCCTTCAATCACCTTAAAATTATACTCCTTCATATTGGCCATTTCCACCTGAGAAAAAAATCTCCTGCTGTCCATTCATCTATTGGGTGACACGGTGGAGATATGTCTCTACCAAAGGAGGTGTAAGGTGCTCCTTCTCTCTGCTAGTTTGCTGGACACCTATGGGCAAGGGTAGCACCTATTTAGCTCCCCCCGCCCCCCCAATCAGGGTCACATGAAGCCCTGGGAGCAGGTGTTGGATATCAACAAGTCCTGGTTGTGCAACCACTGACGCCAAGCAAACTATCTCTGAAGAGTATTGGTAATGGTTGGGATCGCCTGGCTTGTAAAGACACTGCCCAGAAGAAGACAGTGGCAAACCAGTTCTGTAGAAAAAATTGCCGAGGACAATCATGGTCATGGGACCATGACTGGCTAAGTCATACAACATGGCACGTAATGATGATGAAGATGTCACCTCTATTGAGTCACATCTCGTCTTGCTTCAATACAAAGAGAAAAGCCCTAGCACTCTAAACTCATTTTCATAAGACATACTCTCCAATCTGGTAAATCTCTATACCCAGCATCGACATCTTTCCAATCATGAAGTGACCAGATCTGAATACAATATTCCAAGTGTGATCTAACCAGTGTGTAATAGAGCTGCAACATTACCTCATGTGTCTTGACCTCAGTCCCCTGACTAGAGAAGAGCAACACCATATACGTTCTTAACAGTCTTACCAGATTTTGTGGAAACTTTGAGAAATTAATAGGTGTGGACCCCATGTTCACTTTCTCCTGCATATTGCTAAGAATTCTGCCGTTGACCCTGCATTCAAATCCAAAATTCCAAAGTGAGTTGCTTCACGTTTTTCTGAGTTGAACGCCATCTGCCACTACTCAGCCGATCTCTGTCAATGCCCCATTGTAATCCTGGACAACCTTCTACACTATGCACAACACCACCGGCATTTGTGTCATCTGCAAACTTACCAACCCACCCTTCCACTTCTAATGGAGTGACCTTTCACTGTTTGCAGAGTGCCCACCCGGTGGGATGGTCCAAGGCAGCCAGGTATCCAGGTAGTGAACAGTGAACGTGGTCATGAGAGGACAGTGAGTCTGTGGCCATTCCGTAGGAGGAGAACTCGAGGCTTGGGTTGCTGACTTCCATTACTGGTTCTAGATGATCATTTTACACTCTCTGTGTCTGAGGTCTCCATCGGTCAGTGTCGACCATGTCTAGATATGCAAGCCTGACAGTACAATATGGAGTGCAAACTGTTGCGCCTCTCCATGCAACTGATGAAGCCAAAGGAGCAGCAGTTTGGTAACAACAGCGTCGTACAACTCAATGAAGGACTGCCTTAGGGACTCCAGCTCTGGATTTTACCCTTGGGGTTTACTCCCGAAGCCTCCCCCATGAGTGGGTATAGCTGCAAGGCAACGGATCAGGGCTTTACACTCAGTAGCCACTTCATTCGGTACACTTGTACACTTGCTTGATCATGCAAATATCTAATCAGTCAATCATGTGGTAGCAACTCAATACATAAAAAAATTCAGACATGGTCAAGAGGTTCAGATGTTGTTCCGACCAAACATTAGAATGGGGTAGAAATGTGATCTCAGTGACTTTGACTGTGGAATGATTGTTGGTGCCGGACAGGGTGGTTTGAGTATCTCAAAATCTACTGATCTCCTGGGATTTTCACAAACAGTCTCAAACACAAACACAAAAAGTTTACAGAGAATAGTGTGAAACGCATCCAGTGAGTGGCAGTTCTGAGGGTGAAAATGCCCTGATAATGAGAGAGGTCAGAGAAGAATATCCAGACTGATTCAAGCTGACAGAAAGGCGACAGTAACTCTTATGAAGGCGACAGTAACTCTTACAACAGTGGGGAACAGAAGAGCATCTCTGAATGCACAAATTGAACCTTGAACTGAATGGGCTTCAGCAGCTGAAGACCATGAATGAACACTCAGGGGCCACTTTGTTAAGTACAGGAGATATATAATGTGGTGGTCTCTGAGTGTAGCTTCAATTTTCATTGGAGTTTTGTGTTTTAATTTTTGGAATGTCTTCTAGGTTTTCAAAGGACTGTGGGCATTGCTGATTCAAACTACAACTGGTTTTACGGGCCAGAGAGCCAACTGGTGTTTCTGGATACCTACATCATGCGCAATGGCAGTGGTAATTGGCTGGCAGAGCAGGTCAGGAAGAATCGGATTCAGCGAGGAACAGGGTCACCTGCCAAAGCACAGCGATGGTGCACGCTCCACACAGAGTTCTTGTGGTAAGTTAATGATCCAGGAAATCAGGGATCAGAGGGTTATGTTTTGACAGAGAACTCTTGATATCTGGAATACGCTTGCCAGAGGAGTTGGTGGAACCAGATCTAGTCACTCAGCTTAAGATTTGGTCAGACACCAAGAAGGATATAGTCTTAATGTGGTGAAGTTCAAAGTTCAAAATACATTTATTATCAAAGTATGTGTAAGTTATGCAACCTTGGGATTCATTTGCTTGCAAGCACCCACAAAGTAAGAAACCTGAAAGAACCCGATTTAAAAACAAAAGAAAGACCGATACCCAATAGACAGAGAGAGAGAAATAAAACAAATCATGCCAACAGTAAGCAAGCATCGGCATTCAGGGCAAAATGGAGTCCACAAACCTGAAGCTGGCAGCAGCTGGAGTAGATACAAGGCCTCAGTCTCAATTCATCACAGGGGAAAAAAAAAGAACCACATGGTGGGGCAAAGGGTGTGCTCCTGCACTGTACGAGTCCAGACTTTATCTGGGGTATTGGGATAAAGACAGAATCATGACTGGTCGATTGTTCATTAATTGATGTATGGTAAGGTGTTGGTGCGTCCAATCGCAGCAGCATCTATGGGGCCAACAGAAGGTGTCATTGTCTTTTTTTAAACTTATTTTTTTCACGATCGCAAGACCCTGCTGCACATGAAGAACTTAAAGTACTGCAGGTCTGTAAAGGAAGAAAAGCAGAGGGTAGTTGTGGAAGGAAAGTATTCTGCCTGGAGGTCAGTGACTAGTGGAGTGCCGCAGGGATCTGTCCTGGGACCCCTGCTATTTGTGATTTTTATAAATGTCCTGGATGTAGAGGCGGAAGGATGGGTGAGTAAGTTTGCAGATGACACCAAGATTGGAGGAGTTGTGGATGGAGCTATAGGTGGTGGAAGGATACAAGAGGATATTGACAGGCTGCAGAGTTGGGCAGAAAAATGGCAGATGAGTTCAATCCGGACAAGTGTGAGGTGATGCATTTTGGAAGGACAAACCAGAAGACTGAGTACAGGATTAATGGTCAGTTACTTAAGAGTGTGGATGAACAAAGGGACCTTGGGGTTCAAATCCATACATCCCTCAAGGTCACTGTACAGGTTGATAGGGTAGTTAAGAAGGCCTGTGGGATGCCAGGCTTCATTAACAGGGGTATTTAGTTCAAGAGTAGAGAGGTCATGTTGCAACTCTACAAATCTCTGGTGAGACCGCACTTAGAGTATTGTGTTCAATTCTGGTCACCTCATTATAGGAAGGATGTGGAAGCTATGGAGAGAGTGCAGAGGAGATTTACCAGGATTTGCCTGATTTGGAGAGCAAGTCATATCAAGCAAGGTTAGCAGAGCAGGGATTTTCTCTTTGGAGCGTAGAAGAATGAGAGGGGACTTGATAGAGGTCTACAAGATTATGAGAGGCATAGATAGGGTGGATAGTCAGTACCTGTTTCCCAGGGCACCAATAGCAAACACCAGAGGGCATATGTACAAAATTAAGGGAGGGAAGTTTAGGGGAGACATCAGAGGTAAGTTTTTTACACAGAGGGTTGTGAGTGCCTGGAATGACTTGCCAGGGATGATGGTGGAGGCTAAAACATTAGGGGTATTTAAGAGCCTCTTAGACATACACGTGGATGAAAGAAAAATAGAGGGTTATGGGGTAGTGTGGGTTTAGTACTTTTTTTTAGGGATTATATGGGTCAGCACAACATGGAGGGCTGAAGGGCCTGTACTGTGCTGTAGTGTTCTGTGGTTCTATGGTTCTGTGGTCTGCCCCATTGGCAAAGAAACTGAAGGAGTTGGACTTGGTATAGATCATATTGCTGCCTGCTCAGCTCTTGATGGGACGACATTTGAGATCTAATTTGCTAATGGATGAGAGCCTTCTGAGAACAGAGGGAGGTGAACAAGTGAAAAGATGGAAAGATGAACACAAAGCAAAGCAGAAAATATACTTTGACAAATGTTCTCGTCCACTACCTGAACTGCACCAAGGAGGATACAAGACAAAGTGAACACATGGACACAGAAAGCTACAGTACTTGAAGAAGTACAACCCAGATCATAAATGGTCCAAACAGAGGAGGGAGCAAGTTTAAGAAGAAATCACAAAGACCTTAAGAAAGTGCCAACTTCAGAGATTCAGTTATCTGATGAAGACAAGACAAAACATGTAAATAATAAGAAGGAAACACAAGAACTGTATGTACCACTTAGAAGGTCTACTCATGTTCATAAACCCACAGAGAGACTGATAGAGTCTTGTTGAATTATGTGTTTGCTTTTTAAATGCATTATTTATTGACCAGTTACAGTCATTGGCTCAAGATTTATGCAGCTTCTTCCTTTGCGATCCGATCCTTCTTCAGTGGTCCCATGAATGCCTCCTTCTCTTCAATAGTCTGAAAGTAAGCATGACCAAACTTGGAAGGGGCGTCGATGAATTTCAGGTCTATCTTCTCCAAAGCACGACAGCTTGTTTGAACCAACAGTGACTTATGCAGAGTGAGCACACGTTTCGTGGTACCAACTTTCACCATCAGGAATTCATTGGCCACCTCACCATTGCAGGGAAATCCACCCAGAGGATTGATGCTCTTGTCTGTCAGATCATATTCAGTAGAAGCATTGTTCTTCACTAGTCTCCCATCCTTTTTCTGGAAGCCCACTCCTATCCGGTAGATCTTCTTGTTAATCTCAGTATGGTGGTGGTAACCCTTCTGACCAGCATGAGCAACAGGGAAAGCCACATGGGCAGGACACCAGGCAACAGGCAACCTCACGTAGACCTTTGTGAGTTTTCCTCGGTTTCTTTGTGTACCATCTGCTTGTCACACCCTAGATGCCATGGCCCTTGGTTACACCAATGACGTCAATCATCTCACCTTGAATACGGAACTGATAGGAACCTGCTATTCCCGCTTTTCTCTTGCCCAGTCAACTTTATTGGCAATTGTTCCACCATTCAACTGGATCTCCATCAGTCATTCGCATAATTGCTCACACACAGCTTGTTTCCTTTGCACCAGACAAAATCCCACTTCTGATGCCATGTTATGTTGCTTCTGCCTAAATGTATCGTGGGTTAACAATGAAGAATCGTGTTCTGGAAGAATTAGAGAACTTTTATTTACTGTAATAAACAAACATGTCTTAACCCAGCCATGTGCTGGAACATTCTAACAATCTTGAGCATGCTCAGTGCTCTGTCCAATCATGTACTGGCACATCTTTGCACCTTGTATCACCACAGTACGGACGGTACTGCTGTCCATGTCAGAGAGGGGTCGGAAGTCGGTGTGCAGTCTAACAGCAAGTAATCACAAGATCCTGCTGGATGTTGTTAATGTGGAAAGCTGCAAGCTTGATTCATTGATTCATGGTGGACGGTGCGGGAGCTGCATGGCCTCAATCACAGCACAGGCTGGGCTTCAAGCCGCAGTGTTGCTTGTGAACAGCCGCCCAGGAGAGAGGTGTCAGACTCGGTGTGTCCCATCAGAGGTGGTGTGGTGCAGCGTCCAAGTTGGAGTTGGTGCTGCCCCCCAGTGTTCGCTCAGCAAAGCCCAGGCTGTATGAAGTTGACTGCAACTTTCTGCAGCAGTCATGGACTCAGCATTTTTGACTATACATTTTTGTGTGACTGTATTTTACTGAAAACTTATATGTGTTTGCTATCTTATATGTGCCTTGTTCTGTGCATAATGAATGAATGAATGATCTTTATTGTCATTATACATAGATACAATGAAACTCTGTCTGGCTTCCTCTCAGGCAATTAAACAAAGCGGTAGATAAAAACAAGACAGTAATAGAAAAACAGAATTAAATAGATAAGTAGCAGAAAATAAGTTGCAGCAGTACCAGAATATCACAGTAATGCACAAAGTGCCGTTAGTGCAAGTATTTGAGTCCATATGTGTGCTCACAGTTTCAGTCATTGTTCTGTGGGAGTGGTGTGATGGAGGCCACAGCTCTGAGGTAGAAGCTGTTCCTCAGTCTATTTGTTCTGGCTTTTAGTGTCCTGAACCTTTTGCTGGATGGCAGCGGGTCAAACAGGGAGTGGCCGGGGTGTGTGGTGTCTCTGGTTATGCTATAACTATAGGTACTGTGGTTTGCAGCTTGGCCCCAAAGTAACACTGTTTTGTTTATCTGTATTCATGTATGGTTGAATGCCAATTAAATTTGATCTTCGAACTTGAATTTTGAGCTTCGAGCTTTGAACTTCAAACTACCTATGGACTCACTTTCAAGAACTCTACCACTCATATTCTCAGTGTTATTTATTTATTTTTACAAAATGCCTTCTTTTGCACTTTGGTTCGTCATCGGTCTTTATTTGGGTGTAGTTTTTCATTGATTCTACTGTGAATGCCTGCAAGAAAATTAACCTCAGGAGACATATGGAGACATATACGTACCTTGATAATAAATTTACTTTGAACTTTATTTTTAAATCCCATTGCAAGAGACGAGATGGGATGAAATCTTCAGCGGCACTCACAAAATACTGGAGGAACCCAGCAGGCCGGGCAGCATCTATAGAGACTATCCGAGCAGTGTCTATGTTTTATCGACTATTTATTCCCCTCCATAGATGCTACCTGACCTGCTGAGTTCCTCCTACATTTTGGGAGTTTGTTGCATTAAATCCTGAAGTTCCTAAGCTGTGGGTTTTCAGCAGTAGCTAACCACTTCCCCAGCACCACCAGGTCCTGTCTATCTTAGCATGTGTCTGTTCTTGCCAAGGTTTGGCCTTTTTTTTTAGTATGTACAATATCTGTTTTCAGGACAGTGGAAGGAGGGAGATGGGTTATTTCCATCAGAGAAATATATTGATGTTTGTGATGCTCACTTATAGTTCTGTGCAGCAGATCCTGTCGTCACACAGCCCAGGTCCTTGTGTGAAGGTCACCAGTAAAGAGATATGCCTGGCGTGAGGTGGATGACATTGCTGGGTATTTCAATGACAGCACAGTCAAAACTGAAATCCTTACTGGCAGAAGTTACTTTTACATTTGGCTGTAGTCCAACCTCTCAATTTGGTCCTGAAATTCTTAAAGGATTAGGGGGAGAAAAGTATCTTTGGGAAAGGTAGTGGGGGGGGGGGTGCGCGCAGAGAAGTTGAGTCATCATCATTATGTGTTCTGTATGACGTAGGTGATCGTGGTCTTTCCATGACCATGACTGTTCTTGGCAAAGTTTTCTGCAGAAGTGGTTTGCCATTGCCTTCTTCTGGGCAGTGACTTTACAAGGTGGGTGACCCCAGCCATCATCAATACTCTTCAGAGATTGTGTGCTTGGAGCCAGTGGTCACATAGCTAGGACTTGTGATAGTAACCAGTTGCACATACGACCATCCACTACTCATGGCTTCGCGTGACCCTGATTGGGGGGCGAAGCAGGTGCTACACCTTGCCCAAGGGTGACCTGCAGGCTAGCGGAGGTAATGAGCTCCTTACAATTCTTTGTTGGAGACAGATCTCCACCCCACCACCCACAAGTATACAGTACCTCCGGAATATTGAAAGGACTAGATAGAGTACACGTGCAGAGGATGTTACAATAGTGGGAGGGTCTAGAACTAGAGGGCACAGTCTCAGAATAGAAGGATGTTGCTTTAGAACAGAGATGAAGAGGGATTTATTTAGCCAGAGGGTGGTGAATCTATGGAATAATTGCCACAGGTGGCTGTGGAGGCCAAGCCACTGAGTACATTTAAACTGGAGGTTGATAGCTTCTTGATTAATCAGGGCATCAAAGGTTACAGGGAGAAGGCAGGAGAATGGGTTTGAGAGGAAAAATAAATCAGTTATGATCAAGTGGCAGAGCAGACTCAATAGGCCAAATGGCCTAATTCTGCTCCTATGTCTTAAGGTCTGTATAACCACACGTTACAACAATAGTGCGGATAACGTGTCGAACCTAACTCAGGCCTTCATGTCTCAGCACCATCTTTGAATACTTTGCTTCAGTATTCACCACTGGAAAGGACCTTGGCGATTGTAGGGATGACTTACCACAGACTGAAAAGCTTGAGCATATAGACATTAAGAAAGAGGATGTATTGGAGCTTTTGGAAAGCATTAAGTTGGATAAGTTACCGGGACCAGACGAGATGTACCCCAGGCTACTGTGGGAGGCGAGGGAGGAGATTGCTGAGCCTCTGGTGATGATCTTTGCATCTTCAATGGGGATGGGAGAGGTTCTGGAGGATTGGAGATGTTGTTCCCTTATTCAAGAAAGGGTGTAGAGATAGCCCAGGAAATTATAGACCAGTGAGTCTATAAAGGGTGCAGAGGAGATTTACAAGGGTGTTGTTTGGATTGTGGAGCATGCCTTATGAGAATAGGTTGAGTGAACTTGGAGGATGAGAGGTGACCTGATAGAGGTGTATAAGATGAGGAGAGGCATTGATCGTGTGGATAGTCAGAGGCTTTTTCCCAGAGCTGAAATGGTTGCCACAAGAGGACACAAATTAAAGGTGCTGGGTAGTAGGTACAGAGGAGATGTCAGGGGTAAGTTTTTTACTCAGAGAGTGGTGAGTGCATGGAATGGGCTGCCAGCAAAGGTGGTGCAGGTGGATACGATAGGGTCTTTTAAGAGACTTTTAGATAGGTACATGGAGCTTAGTGAAGTAGCGGGCTAAAGGTAAGCCTAGTAATTTCTAAGGTAGAGAATGTTCGGCACAATTTTGTGGGCTGAAGGGCCTGTATTGTGCTGTAGCTTTTCTATGCTTCTTACTTCAGTGGTTGGTAAGTTGATGGAGAAGCTCCTGAGAGGCAGGATTTATGAACTTTTGGAGAGGCATAATATGATTAGGAGTAGTCAGCATGGCTTTGTAAAGGGCAGGTCATGCCTTATGAGCCCGATTGAATATTTTGAGGATGTAACTAAACACATTGATGAGGGTAGAGCCATAGGTGTAGTGTTTATGGATTTTAGCAAAGCATTTGATAAGGTACCACATATAAGGCTTATTGAGAAAGTAAGGAGGCATGGGATCCAAAGAGACATTGCTTTGTGGATCCAGAACTGACTTGCCAACAAAAGGCAAAGAGTGGTTCTAGACGGGTCATATTCTGCATGGAGGTCAGTGACCAGTGGTGTGACTCAGGGATCTGTTCTGGGACCTTTACTCTTTGTGATTTTTATAAATGACCCGGATGAGGAAGTGGAGGGATGGGTTAGTAAATTTGCTGATGACACAAAGGTTGGGAGGTGTTGTGGATAGTGTGGAGGGCTGTCAAAAGTTACAGTGAGGCATTAATAGGATGCAAAACTGGGCTGAGAAGTAGCAGATGGAGTTCGACCCAGATAAGCATGAGGTGGTTCATTTTGGTAGGTCAAATATAATGGTGGAATATTGCATTAATGGCAAGACTCTTGGCAGTGTAGAGGATCAGAGGGATCTTGGGGTCCGAGTCCATAGGACACTCAAAGCTGCTGTGCAGGTTAACTCTGTGGTTAAGAACACATACGGTGCATTGGCCTTCATCAACAGCAGGATTGAGCTTAAGAGCTGAGAGGTAATGTTGCAACTTTATAGGACCCTGGTCAGACCCTATTTGGAATACTGAGCCCAGTTCTGGTCACCTCACTACAGGAAGGATATGGTAAATATAGAAAGGGTGCAGAGGAGATTTACAAGGATGTTGCCTGGATTTGGGGAGCGTGCCTTATGAGAATAGGTTGAGTGAACTTGGCCTTTTCTTCTGGGAGTGACGGAGGATGAGAGGTGACCTGTTCGAGGTGTACAAGATGATGAGAGGCATTGATAGAAGGGGACACAGTTTTAAGGTGCCTGGAGGTTGCTACAGAGGGGATGTCAGGGGTAAGTTTTTTACGCAGAGTGGTGAGTGCATGGAATGGGCTGTCTGCAACGGTGATGGAGGTGGATATGATAGGATCTTTTAAGAGACTCCTGGATAGGTACCCGGAGCTTAGAAAAATAGAGGGCTATGGGTAACCCTAGGTAAATTCTAAAGTAAGTATATGTTCGGCACATTATTGTGGGCTGAAGGGCCTGTATTGTGCTGTAGGTTTTCTATGTTTCCAAAATTCTCTCTCTACTCTTTCAACCTCATTGATCTTAATATATTCTTGTGCCAGGATCAAAGGGACTGAGTTTGGACAGGCTAGGGCAGGGGTGGGCAAACTTTTTGACTTGTGGGCCACAAAGAGTTCTAAAATTTGACAGGGGGGCCGGACCAGGAGCAGATGGACGGAGTGTTTTGGTAATACACCTCATAAGAGAAAATAAAATATCATGGGATATGTAGAAAACATGTGCTTTAATTTCAGTTGAAAATGAACAAATGCATTACAACAAAATATCGGTCTTTGAAGTCCCATGGTATTTAGCTATTTATTGAAATGACTTTTAAAACACTGAAAATTAAATGAATAAAATACAGCTTTTTTTAATAGTAACAGTTATTATTTTAAAGCACTGAAAATTCTGTTATCCTTCAAGATATTATCATCATCACTCTCCTCCTGACTGTCTTTATTTCAAAAACGGTAGGAGATGCAGGTCTACTTGTCCTGCTCCTTCTTATTCAATTGTCCCCTGTGCCAAAACTCAACAACGACCAGCACAAGGACAGAACAGTGACAGCGCGCCAGTATGTGGAGCGCGTTATTTGATCTGGAGCGCATTTTTTATTTTGAGAACGTACGTGCACCTGTGCACTACTCATGTCCATCACTTAACAGAAATGACATGTAACATGTAAGGCTTATTGATAAAAATATTTTCAAATGCATTTTTTACATAACACCACGAAGAAACTTATTTTTAATTTCAGTGGGAACAGTGTTGTTGGTCTCCCTTTCTAGCCAGCGCATATAAGATATCAGTAAAATGCAGACACACAAAACAAAAGTCCGAGGCCCCGAGTCCATGAATGTCACAAGAATCTGCTGTCAAACTCAATATGTGTGCCTTTTGCCAAGTGAACACCAGGGGGCAGGACCAACTCCAGCCTGGACACCACCCTCCTACGTGACTATGAACAGACGGCTCTGAGGCCTAGTCCTCACCAGAACCAAGTCCTTGGTCCACAATCAGTGGATCGACTGATAGCATTCCACGTTGTTCAACAGGGTCTTGCGATCACAAGAAAAATTCCTCTCAACCACCTGATTTCTGAATGGACAATGAATCCATGAACACCACTGCACTATTTTTGCGCTCTTTTCGCACTACCTATCTAAATTTAATTTATATATTTTAATTGTGATTTACAGTTTATTATTATGTATTGCAATGGACTGCTGCCACAAAACACCAAATTTCATGCCAATGATTTCAAACCTAGTTCAGATTCTGATGGTCTTGTGGTGGCATGCACTCCTCGCTGAGCTCCATAAGGAGTGCTGTGGGGGTATGGCCTGTGGAGATCATCGAGCAGGCTAACATTACCAGAGGGCATGGATTGAGAATAAGAGGTCAGTTATTTAAAACAGAGTTGAGGAAGAACTTCTTCTCCCAGAGAGTTGTGGGGGTGTGGAATGCACTGCCTCGGAAGACGGTGGAGGCCAATTCTCTGGATGCTTTCAAGAAGAAGCTAGATAGATATCTGATGGATAGGGGAATCAAGGGATATGGGGACAAGGCAGGGACTGGGTATTGATAGTGAATGATCAGCCATGATCTCAGAATGGCGGTGCAGACTCGAGGGGCCGAATGGTCTACTTCTGCACCTATTGTCTATTGTCTATTAGCCAGAAGTACTGCCAATTTCCACTCATCTTGCAAGATTGTGGGAAGTAGATATGGTTTACACCAAGCATTAGGGCGATGTGTAGCTGGGGCTGGGACTGCTTTTAGAGCAGCAAGTTTACTAGTCTATGCTACACTTCCTGCTAAAATGGATGAGTAAGATACTAGGCTACAGACATGAAATGAAGCATTTACTTCCAAGTTCAAGATCAGTTAAATGAACAAAGAATATTTCTAGAGAAAACAGTAAGTCTGTTTGAAGCAGAATGGATCTAATTCATCATCATTATGTGTTGTTTGATGTAAATGATCATGGTCTTTCCATGACCATGATTGTTCTTGGCAAATTTTCCGACATTGCCTTCTTGTGGGCAGTGTCTTTACCACATGCTTCAGAGATTGTCTGCCTGGCGTCAGTGGTCGCATTACTAGGATTTGTTTTATGCATCACCTGCTACCATGGCTTCGCATGACCCTGATCAAGGACTATGCAGATGCTACACCTTGCCCAGGGGTGACCTGCAGGCTAGTGGAGGGAAGGAGCACCTTTTACCTCTTTTAGTAGAGATGTGTCTCCATCCCGCCACCCAATTCTGTTTATACTGATTAAAAATCACTGTTCAGAAGTTGTGTTGTACCTATGAGTTATTTAAAGCTTTTAAAAATCTAGATTTTTTTATCCATGTTTTGAAAAAGAGTTTGTTAACTGCGCCGAGTGTTTAAGGATAACTTTTTTTAAAATCTAGATTTCTTTTGGCCATGTTTTGAGAAGTATTTTTTGTTAGCCATACTTGTATGCTATTTAAAGATAACATTTTAAAATTCTAGATTTTTTATCCACGTTTTGAAATATAGTTTTATTGACTGTACTTACTTATCAGTCTTTCTAACTTTCTATTGATTGAGATACAGTGCCGGAACAGTCCCTTTTGACCCTTGAGCCTGCCCAACAACCCCTGATTTAACCCTAGCCTAATCACAGGATATTTTACAATGACAAGTTAACTTACTAACTGGTACGTCTTCAGACTGTGGGAAGTAACCAGAGTGTCCAGAGAAAACCCATAATTTCACAGGGAGAACACACTGACTCCTTACAGATGACGTCAGAACTGAACTCCAACACCCTGTACCTACATGTTATTAAATGACAGTTATAAAAAATTCTACATTTTTTTATTCACGTTTTGAAGAATAGTTTTTTTGACCACACCTACATATTACTTAAAGATTACTTTTAAAAATCGTGGATTTTTTGAAATTCACATTTTGAAAATAGTTTTGTTGATTGTACCTACAAATTGTTTAAGGATAACTTTTAAAAATCTAGATTATTTTGTCTATGTTTTGGAAAATAGTTTTGCTTAATAACTTGCTAATGTTCTGGTGCTTCTTCATTTGTTGTCAGGTACGACAGCTCCTTGCCTCCAGTCCCACCTGCAGATTATGGGTTACCGAAATTACATTACTTCGAAGATTGGGGGGTCGTGACCTATGGAGGTGCTTTACCAGCAGGACTTAATCGGCCCTTCCTGTCCTTCAAATCTGGCAAACTGGGAGGCCATGCGATTTACGACGTTGTTCATGAAAAGAAGTATTCGCAGTGGATTCGCGGATGGACGAATTTCAATGCCGGGCATGAACACCCTGATCAGAACTCTTTCACGTTCGTGCCTAATGGCGTGCCTTTTATCACAGAGGCCTTATACGGCCCAAAGTACACCTTCCTCAACAATGCTTTGATGTTCTCTCCAACCACATCAGACACTTGTTTCAAGCATTGGGAGGGGCAAGTGACAGAGGCGTGCAACTCAAAGTGGTTGAAGTATAAAAACGGCATTTCTGGGGATTGCCACGGCCAGGTCATCGCGGCTCTGGAGCAGAGTGGTGTGGTCTTTATCCGAGGAGAGGCTGTGGGCGCTTATAGCCCGGGCTTGAAGCTGAAGAGTTCTCAGAGGAACCTTCTGCTCCTAGAGCCACAGCTGTTACTGTTAGTGGATCAAATCCACTTGGAAGAAGGTAGCTCGCTTGAGAAAATGAGTGCTTTTTTCCACAACACAGACGTGGGCTTTCAGGAAACCTCAAGAGATGGGGTGAATGGGGCATTTGTTCAGCAAAAGGATGGCCGGTATAGAATGTTCTGGATGGATGATAAAGGCAGAAGTGAAAAGGCCATGCTGGCGTTCAAGTCCTACCCTCGCGGGTACTCATACAATGGAACGCATTATGTGAACGTTACAACCACATTGAGGTACCCAGTGACTAGGACAGCCTATATCTTCTTTGGACCTTCAGTGGAGATTCAAAGCTTTAGCATTCGAGGGGATTTGGATCGAGTGGATATATTTTTAGCAACAAATGAGAAAACGTATACAGTATACCTCTTGACAGGGCAGACTGCCGTGAAACCACTTTTTGCTATGGTACTAGCCGACCGCCAGAAAATTGTTTTTGACAGGGCTTCTGCAATCAGGGATGTTTCACTGCAGGAAGCGCAAGATTATGCGAATGTCGTTGAGGGAAATCTTCAGCACGCAAAGTCAGTTTTTCAGCAACTGGAGAAACAGATCTTGACCCGAGTCTTGAACACCGACAACTTTCGAAAGACCGCTGAGCGTCTTCTAAAACAATCGGACAAAAGGAAGACGGAGGAAGCCATTGAAAAGTTTTTCTCTGTCTCATTTGAACAAAGCAAGACAAAAAAGATTAAAAAAGGGAAAGGCGATGGAGTTAAGCTTCCCAATGCCCTTCCAAATATATTTGCACAAATTGAAATGACTGAGAAAAGAGAGCGACAGAAATTATTGCAGCAAATGCGAGAAGAAACCTCTGATGAGAGAAATGATAATATGAGGGAGATTTTTGATTTTGTGGATGATAGTTATGTAAAACAGGAACAAGGCACAAACAGAAATATAAGACATGGTTATGTCAAACCAGGAACCACTGTTCGAAGTACTGCACAATCCCTTTCAGCTTCATACACAAGAGTGTTCTTAATTTTAAACATAGCAACTTTCTTTTTCCTATTAGCTTTACAGCTAATTCGGTTTCAGAAAGCTCCAAGCTTGCACGCCCAAAGATTTCTATACGCCGTGCTTCTTTTGGATAGCTTTGTGCTCCTCTGTTTGTATTCCTCTTGTTCCCAAGCACAGTGCTAGACCATGGAAGGCACCTCTCGAGAGACCAACTATATGCAGAAACATTAACTAAGTGATGTACTTATGCAAGTACAAGATTTGCACATGAAGATTTTTGTTTAAAAAAAATGATATTTAACAGGGAAGCCAAAGATTCAACAGATCAATGTTACGAACGGAAACTTTGTTATTCTCCACTCTTGTAAAACTACCAATATTTCTCAAAAGGAAGATTTGGATGAAATCATCTCATTGTGTGGCTATTTTTCAATCTGAGCTTTATCTGTTTTCAGTTGGTGGATTGACTCACAATGTTTCACAGAGTTAACTCTTATTTGTTTTCATTGCCATTTCCTTGCACACTGAACTGTAAATTTAGAATATTGGGAAGTTTAGGTAACCTGCCTGTCTTAATAATCAACAGGAATCTTCCTTCATTTGATTGTTTCAAGGCATTGTATCAAACTTAAACAAACAGTGTGCTGAACAAGATATTGTTCTATGGTTTTGATTTTGACTTTTCTCGCAGTGTATTTTTGAGATATATATACTTGTGTGTGAATATCATTCAGGTGGAACTACCTTCTCTTTAACTTGAAGGGTTCTGTGTTCTTTCGTCATGATTCTGCTGGTTATTGTTGAGATCTTTGTGAAGAAAGTTTGCCTTTGCCTTCTGTTTCCTGCTGGGTCAATCAGTTTGTCATTTTCTCCATGGTCATTCATTAAAGCACTAATGCAATTAAGCATTTTTAAACTTAAAACAATAGTTAACTTTGTTTTCAGTAAGCCATTGGAGTGATGGTTTTGGGCTGAGACCCTTCATCAGGAAAGAAGAGACAGTAAGAGATTTGGGAGGGGGAGGAGGAGATCTGAAATGATGGGAGAAAACAGGAGGGTCATTCCTCCCCCTCCTGCCTTCTATCATTTCGGATCTCCCCCCTTCCCCTCCCACTTTCAAATCTCTTACTATCTCTTCTTTCAGTTAGTCCTGACGAAGGGTCTCAGCCCGAAACGTCGACTGTACTTCTTCCTATAGATGCTGCCTGGCCTGCTGCGTTCCACCAGCATTTTGTGTGTGTTGTGCACACATATCATGTGGGAGCAATTCACGTACTTTTACATGTAACCCATAATTAATTATTTAAATAACAAGGAATGTTTAATCAAGCAATATATTTAGAAACAAGAGAAAATCTCCAATGGGATGCTGTAAATCTCCAGTGGGATCTCACCACCAAACACATTTTTCACTCCTTCCCCCACTTTCTGCTTTCTGCAGGGATCATTCCCCACAGGACTCCCTTGTCCATTTGTCCCTCCCCACTGATCTCCCTCTTGGCACTTATCCTTGCAAATGGAACAAGTGCTACACCTGCCTCTACACCTCCCACTTCACTACCATTCAGGGCCCCAACCAGTCCTTCAGGGTGAGGTGACATTTCACTTGTGAGTCTGTTGGGGTCACGTACTGTGCCTGGTGCTCCCGGTGTGGCCTCCTATAAACCGATGTATATTGGGAGACCACTTTGCTGAGCACCTATGCTCCATCTGCCAAAAGAAGCGGGATCTTCCGGTGGCTATCCATTTTAATTCCACTTCCCATTCCCATTCCGATGTGTCAGTCCATGGCCTCCCCTACTGCCAAGATGAGGCCACACTTGGGTTGGAGGAACACCACCTTATATACCGGCTGGGTAGCCGCCAAACTGATGGCATGAACATTGACTTTTCTAACTTCTGGTAATGTTTCCCCTCTCCTTCACCATTCCCCATTTCCTTTTCCCTCTGTCACCTTATCTCCTTGCCTGCCCATCACCTCTCTCCACTGCTCTTTTCTTTCTTCCCTCCTCCTGTTGGACACCCCTCTCCAGCCCTGTATCTGTTTCATCAATTAATTTCCCAGCTCTTTACTTCATACCTTCCCCTCCTGCTTTCACCTATCACCTTGTGAATCTCCCTCCCTTCCCCCCACCTTTTAAATCCACTCCTCGTCTTTGTTTCCCCAATCCTACCCAAAGAGTCGACTGTACTTCCTCCCCCCTCCCCCCATAGGTGCTGCCCAGCCTGCTGAGTTCCTCCAGGATTTTGTGTGTGTTGCTCAGATTTCCAGCATTTGCACACTTTCTGTTGTTTGTAACTCTGCTCAACATCTTATAATCTATGGCCTTACAGTCTATACACTGCCTCATGGTATTTCACCACTTATCGGCCTGATTTTGTGCTGGAAACTTTGTTGTGAACTTTAAATTAATGACCAAAGGTAAGAATATTTTGTTAAGGCCAGCAGTGCATTAGTAATTAATAGGGTTAAAGGTACTTTGAAATGCTGGACATTTCAATTATAGAGTTTATGGGAATAGTCACAGCCGAAGGTGATCTAGATTCAAAATGGCACTGTCAATTTCCTTCCACAGATGCTGCCTGACCGGTTGCATCCTTCCACCAATTTGTGTGTTGCTCCAGATTCCAGCATCTGCAGTCTCTTCTGTCTTCATGATAAAAATATCAAAGTTCAAATTTCAAAGTAAATTTATTATCAAAGCACATATATGTCACTGTATTCTACCTTAAGATTCATTTTCTTGCAGACATTTACAAGAAAATAATGAAATGCAATATAATTTATGAGAAGTTATAATAAACACAGAGATTCTGCAGCTGTTAGAAATCTGTTACATGAAGGACGGCTGCCAGACACTCAATATGTAAAAGAGTTCAAAGTAAATTTATTATCAAAGTACGTATAGTATATGTCACCATATACAACCCTGAGATTCATTTTCCCACGGACATACTAAGTAAGTCTACAAACCATAATAGAATCAATGAAAGACCGTATCCAACAGGGTGGACAAACAACCAATGTGGAAAGACAACTACAAACGAAGAGAAAAGAAATTATAATAATAATTAAACAATAACTATTGAGAACATGAGATTAAGAGTCCTTGAAAGTGAGTCCATAGGATGTGGAAATGGTTCAATGATGTTGGCAAGTGAAGTTACCCCCTTGGTTCAAGAGCCCGATGGTTGAGGGGTAATAACTGTTCCTGAACCTGGTTGTGCGAGTCCTGAGGCTCCTGTACCACCTCCCTGATGGCAGCAGCGAGAAGAGAGCATGTCCTGGGCGGTGGGCGTTCTTGATGTTGGATGCTGGTTTCCTGTGACAGTGCTCCAACAAAGAAGACAAATCTTGAAAATGCTATAAAATAGTAAATAAAACTAAGAACGTGAGTTGTAAAGACCCTGAAAAGGACAATCTGGGACAAATGTCTACATTTAACAAGTGGTGCAGGTAGAGAATGGATTATAAGGAAGTTTTGAAGACTGTACAAGTGAGTTGGCCAGACTGCATGAAGGGGATATTATGATATGGTGTAAAGATAGATACAGAACTAATGGGCGGGGGGTGGGGGGGGGGGGAAGCACAGTTATCTAAGTTTGACAAATGGAACATTTACACTCACAAAGTACAATTGGTTAACACGTTTGGAGAGGGGAGGTCCAAGCTTGTTAATTGGGGCAATGGGGATTTAGAGGCAAATGAATTTAACTTCTGACTAAAAACCAGTGGATTCATTGTTACTCATTTCATTAAAATTAAACATAGTAATGATGAAAATAAAGAGATCAGCCTTGCCTCTATTTGTCACATGTACATAAAAACGTAGTGAAATGCGCCAATTGTGCCAGTGATGGGCGCGGTGTGAGGATTGGGCTGGGGGCAGCCCGCTCGTGCCACCATGCTGCTGGCGCCCACAGAGCACCCCACAATTCATTAAAACAGGAAGCTGGAACACCCAGAGGAACCCTGCGCGGTCAAGGGGAGAGTGTGCAAACTCCTCGCAGACTGCGGCCGGAAATGTGCTGTAGAAATGCTGAGCGAGTTTCAATGGAAAACTGGCCCTCCTTCCCATCACTGTAAGTTTGCAGAGATCAGTTCTTGTGATGGGGTGAAGAGCCCACTGATATCACTCATCTTCCTGTTCATTTTGATAAGGGGCTTGTACATTCAAATAAGAAAATCTGCCCCGATGCTGGAAATCCAAAGCTCCAATGCTGGAGGAACTCAGCAGGCCAGGCAGCAGCTATAGAAAAGAGGACACAGTCGACCTTTGGGGCAGAGACCCTTCATCAGGAGTCCTGGTTGAACACTGTGTTCAAGTGCAGCTCACTGTCATCCCGCCATGGCGGTCAGTCCTTCCACCCGGACGTGAGGAGGGTCCCCACTGGAAGTCCCTTTATGCGGGGGTTCTTCCCATGCACCTGGGGGATCTCGGCTGGAGGGTACTGCATAGAGCGGTGCCCTGCAATAAGTTTTTCAGTTTGTACATGGATCTCCCACCCGCATGCCACTTCTGCGGGCTGGGGGAAACCGTGTTCCACATGTACATGGAGTGTGTGAGGCTGCAGCCTCTTTTTGCGTATTTGCGTGGGCTGCTTCTCGCCTTCTGGTTGCATTTTAGCCCCACCCTATTTATATATGGTCATCCAGTAAGGAAGGGGGCATGGAGGGCTGAGAATGTCCTAGTCAACTTGCTCCTGGGACTGGCGAAATATGCCATCCGAGGGTCTTGGAAACGGGTGGTGGGAGGATCTCCCCGGGCAGACTGCCTGGCAATGTTTAGGGGGTATGTTCATGCCCGGGTAAATATTGAAAAAGAACACGCGCAGTCCACGGCGGCCTTAGAGGAGTTTCGAGACCGCTGGGCTCCGCGGGGTGTAAATGCCATCATGGATAGGGATGGCAACATTCTGGTGTAATATCTATTGTCTATTTGTAGTGCAGTAATTGTGTTTGCCATTGTTTTGTATATATTCTATAGCACCGATATTTGTAATAAAGGATTTTGTAATAAAAAAAACATTCCTGCAGAATAAAGTGCACAACACGGTACTTACACGCAGAACACGTAAATTACCGCAAGTAACAAATAATAAGATGAATTTAGGACACAAGTTGAAAAGTGAACAATTTAACGCAAATATGAGAGAATCTGGAGATGCTGGTCCTGATGAAGGGTCGGAACGTCGACTGTTTACTCATTTCCAGAGATGCGGCCTGGCCCGCTGAGTTCCTCCCGCATCGTGCGTGTGTTGCTCGAAACAGCATAAGGCTGCTGGCGTTTGATACTTTAGGGAGACCTGGGTGGTGGCAGCCGGCTCAGAACGTTACGGCTACTGGATAAAAAATAATGTCGGTGCTCCCATGACAACTCGAGCTGTAATACTGAAGCTCTCAGGCAAACCCTAGTTCACTCCGAAGAAAATTGAACCATCCTTCTCGGGGAAAGCAATGAAGAGCCCATAAAGATAATTGAAGACATGACAGGATTGCCATTATTTATCAGGAACGTCAACAGCAACTGTGCCAGAGCTGAAATGCCTTTTGATATTTAAACAGACCCACATATGGAGTCGGTTACAAGCAGGATGTGTTGGCAGGCACGATGCATTCTGCGGTGCTTAGTTTTTTAATTAGATTTAGTTTCATTTTCCCAACCTTTTTTTCCCTCTTATCGCCAGCAAGGACTTGATGTAAATTATGTATGAAAAGCTCTCCAGACGGTTTCGGCGAGCGGCAGAAAGGAAGTTGCATCAACAGTCATTGGGTCCAAGCGTGCTGTGAAGATGGAGAAATTTAAAGCCCTGCTGAATTTCGTCCTGAGACAGCACGCCACGCTGGGATACAGCTTTCTGGCCTTAGCAACAGCTGGAGGGGAACAACTGTTCTCGGTTGTCGTGTTCAACTGCCCCTGTAACTCATGGAATTTCACCTACAGCCTTGTTTTCCTTCTGGTCCCAGCCCTGGTCTTATTCGTGCTGGGATTCTTCATCAGCAACAGAACCTGGAAGCTCTGCACGGGCTGTTGCGTTAGTCAGAGAAAGCAATACTCGAGAAGAATCCTCTTTAGAGGCATCAAGATCTTTTTTCTCATCACCATGGGAGCCTTAGTGGCCCCGGTTACCTGGGTTTCTGTCGCGCTGCTGAATGCAATGATTTATGAATGTGGTATGTCCGGCTATTACAGTGATTACTTCGCAGACCATATCTGCCGTAACTACTCCAGGAACTGTCCTCAAGATCTTTACCGAGTGCCTTGCGGTCAGTCAGTGTTGCCTCCGCCCACCCAAGCAGACATCCTCCATACACTCCGGGCACACTCCCAGGTAAGAAATATATTCGAGAGCAGGTGCTATTTTTTACTGTAGTGGGAGCAGGATTAAGGTAATTGACCCATCGAATCTGCTGCCGTTCTATCACGGCTGATTTATTACCCCGCTCAACCCCATTCCCCTCCACACCCTTTATTAATCAAGAACATGTCAGCCTCTGCTTTAAAACTACCCAATGACTTTGCCTCCACAGCCCTACTGTCTTCTGCAGTCTGAATTACCCGCTTGTACGGATGATTTGGTTTAAGATTTAAACAGGTGAAATCATGCATCCCTTTACAATTACTGTACACGAAAAGCATAAGTGTTTGTATTCTCAAAACTCTCACTGAAGATGGGGGAGGGGGAAGTGGCGGGCCGTGGGGCGAGGGGCGTGTACAATTGTGGGACATGTTTCAACCTGTCACTGACTACAGTTTGAGTAGCTCACGCAAAACGTGGGAATAACTCAGCAGATCAGGCAGTATCTATGAAAAGGAATTTAAACAGTCGGCGTTTTGGGCGCTAGACCCTTCAGCTATTTTCATGAAGGGCCTCAGCCTGAAACATCGACTCTTTATTCCTCTCCATAGATGCTGGCTGACCTGCCGAGTTCCTCCAGCCTTTATGTGAATTTCGGCATCTGCAAAATCTCTCGTGTTTCTGGTTCACCCCGTTTGAGTTGTTCTAATGGAAATGTCCTACTCATGTTGAACTGCTGTCATGCCGTAAGGGGTGGCACGGGAACTGATGCACCATTAATAACTCTCGGAGACTGGAGGTGAATGGTAGGCTTTTATTAGTAGCAAAACAGAGCACTGCATCTCGTGCCCCAATCGCCTTTATACAGGGGTCTGTGGGAGAAGCCACAGGAGCAGTCAGCAGAGGGTGTGTCCAGACAGGTCCAGACAGGTATACATAGTTTACCACAGTAATATAATGGCTGGCACAATGCAAGACCCGGGTTCAATTCCCACCGCTGTCTGTAAGGAGTTTGTACGTTCTCCCACGTGACTGCGTGGGTTTCCTCCGGGTGCTCCGGTTTCTTCCCACAGTCCAAATACCTACAGGATGGTAGGTTAATTGGTCAATTGTAAATTGCTCCGTGATTAATGGTGTGCCTCAGGGATCGGTACTGGGTCCAATGTTGTTTGTCATATACATTAATGATCTGGATGATGCGGTGGTAAATTGGATTAGCAAGTATGCAGATGATACTAAGGTAGGTGGCTGTGTGGATAATGAAGTGGGCTTTCAAAGCTTGCAGAGAGATTTAGGCCAGTCAGAAGAGTGGGCTGAATGATGGCAGATGGAGTTTAATGCTGATAAGTGTGAGGTGCTACATTTTGGTAGGAATAATCCAAATAGGACATACATGGTGAATGGTAGGGCATTGAAGAATTCAGTAGAGCAGAGTGATCTAGGAATAATGGTGCATAGTTCCCTGAAGGTGGAATCTCATGTAGATAGGGTGGTGAAGAAAGCTTTTGATATGTTGGCCTTTATAAATCAGAGCATTCATAGATGCTGTCAGGTTTGCTGAGTTCTGCCAGCATTTTGAGCTTTTATTTATTTCCAGCATTTGCAGATTCACTCGTGTTGCCATTGAGTATAGGAGTTGGGATGTAATGTTAAAATTGTACAAGGCATTGGTAAGGCCGAATTTGGAGTATTGTGTGCAGTTCTGGTCACCGAATTATAGGAAAGATGTCAACAAAATAGAGAGAGTACAGAGAAGATTTACCAGAATGTTACCTGGGTTTCAGCACCTAAGTTACAGGGAAAGGTTGAACAAGTTAGGTCTTTATTCTTTGGCGTGTAGAAGGTTGAGGGGGGACTTGATAGAGGTATTTAAAATTATGAGGGGAATAGATAGAGTTGCCATGGATAGGCTTTTTCCATTGAGAGTAGGGGAGATACAAACAAGAGGACATGAGTTGAGAGTTAAGGGGCAAAAGTTTAAGGGTAACATGAGGGGGAATTTCTTTACTCAGAGAGTGGTAGCTGTGTGGAATGAGCTTCCAGTAGAAGTGGTAGAGGCAGGTTCGATATTGTCATTTAAAGTAAAATTGGATATGTATATGGACAGGAAAGGAACGGAGGGTTATGGGCTGAGTGCGGGTCAGTGGGACTAGGTGAGAGTAAGCGTTCAGCACGGACTAAAAGGGCTGAGATGGCCTGTTTCTGTGCTGTAGTTGTTATATGGTTTATATTAGGCTAGTGCTTTTAATGTTCTACCTTGAGATTAGGAAGAGCCTTAATCGAAGACTGCTTACTTCTGATTCTAATTTTAAAGAGGCAAATTCTTTATGTATGCACTATTTTAGCACTTCAGTCACTTGAGAGCTATAACAGCATTCAATCTTAGGAATTACATTCAACTTCTTTGCTCACTTATTTACAGTTAAAAGTTTTAGCATGCATAAAGCTCAAAAAATATGCCCAGGCTGATAACAGAACAGACAAGGATGAGTAGCACACACAATGCCGAAGAATCTCAGCAGGTCAGGCAGCATCTACGGAAATAAATAAACAGTCGACATTTCAGGCTTCTAGACTGGAAGGGAAGGGGAAGATGCCAGAATAAAAAGGTGGAGGGAGGGGAAGGAGGATGACTGGAAGGTGATAGGTGAAGCCAGGTGAGTGGGAAAGGTAAAGGGCTGGAGAGGAAGGAAGCTGATAGGTGAGGAGAGTGGACCATGGGGGAAAGGGAAGGAGGAGGGGACCCAGGGGGAGGTGAGAAGAGGAAAGAGGCCAGAGTGGAGACTAGAAGAAGAAGGGAGGGGGAGGGATTTTTTTTTTACCAGAAGGAGAAATCAATGTCTGTGCCATCAGTTTGGAGGCTACCTAGATGGAGTGTGAGGTGTTGCTGCTCCCCCTTTGAGAGACCTCATCATAGCACAAGAGGAGGTATGGATTGACATGTCATGTCGATGACATGGGGGGGGGGGTTTAAACTAAATTTGCAGGGGGCAGGGATCCAGAATGTGAGAGAGGATAGCGAGATGAAGAATAAAGGACAGGTGGGGACTGCAAGGTTCTGGAATATTAAGTGTGTAGTAGAGAAAGGTGAGATGGAACAAGTGATAAGGAGGACACATGTACAGAGGGATGGTCTGACGGAACATGGAGTTAAATGTGCAGAAAGAATAAGTAACTTTAGGAAGGACAACAAAATTCAAGGGACATCTAGCCCGATGGGAGTTCGGGGAGCTGGGTTAAGCACAATAGGCAGCGATTTAAACAGAGAGAGGAGAAATGGGCTAAAAATTCTATATCTGCACGAAGTGTCAGAAATAAGGCGGATGATCTTGAAGCTCAGGTGCGAATGGGTAATTATGATGTTGTTGGGATAATGGAGACATGGCTGCAGGGAGATCAGACCTGGGAAATGAATGTACGAGGGTATACGTGCTATCGTAGGGACAGAAATGTAGGCAGAGGGGGTGGGGTGGCCCTGTTGGTGAGGAATGAGATTCAGTCCTTTGCAAGAGGGGACATAGGATTAGGAGAAGTAGAGTCTGTGTGGATAGAACTGAGGAACAGTAAGGGCAAAAAGACCCAAATGGGTGTTGTCTACAGGCCACCAAACAGTAGCATGGATATTGGGTGTAAGTTGAATAGGGAGTTAACATTGGCATGTGGCAAAGGTAATGTCGCAGTAGTTATGGAGGATTTCAACATGCAGGTGAACTGGGAGAATAAAGTTGGTGCTGGACCCCAGGATAGGGAGTTTGTAGAGTGCCTACGGGATGCATTCTTGGAACAGCTTGTACGAGAGCCAACCAGGGACAAGGCTATTCTGGATTTAGTGTTGTGTAATGAACGGGATTTGATAAGTGATCTTGAAGTAAAGGAGCCATTAGGAGGTAGTGACCATAATATGATAAGTTTTTATCTGCAATTTGAGAAGGATAAGGGCAGATCGGAGGTGTCAGTGTTGCAGTTGAACAAAGGAGACTATGGAGCCATGAGAGAGGAACTGGCCAAAGTTAACTGGATGGATATCCTAGCAGAAAAGACAGTGGAACAGCAATAGCAGGTATTCTTGAGAATAATGCACAAGGTGCAAAATCAGTTCATCGCCCGGAGAAGGAAGGATTCAAAGAGGGGAAAGGGGCCACAGTGGTTGACAAAGGAAGTCAGAGATTGCATAGCATTAAAAAAAGGAAGTATGACAGAGCTAAGGTGAGTGGGAGGACAGATGACTGGGAAATTTTTAAGGAACAACAGAACTTAACTAAAAAGGCAATACGGGGAGAAAAAATGAGGTACAAATGCAAGCTAGCCAGGAATATAAAGAAGGATAGCAAAAGCTTTTTTTAGGTAGGTGAAGAGAAAGAAGATAGTTAAGAACAATGTTGGGCCCTTGAAGAACGAATTGGGTGAAATTGTTATGGGAAAGAGAGAAATGGCAGAAGAATATAATAAGTACTTTAGATCTGTCTTCACTAGGGAAGACACAAGCAATCTCCCAGATGTATGGATGGGCCAAGTACATAGGGTAACAGAGGAAATGAAACAGATTGACTTTAGGAAGGAAACGGTGATGAGTAGACTGATGGGACTGAAGGCTGACAAATCCCCAAGTCTAGATGCTCTGCATCCTAGGGTACTAAAGGAGGTGGCTCTGGAAATTGCGGATGCATTGGTAATCATTTTCCAATGTTCCTTAGATTCAGGATCAGTTCCTGAGGATTGGAGAATGGCTAATGTTATCCAACTTTTTAAGAAAGGCGGGAGGGAGAAAACAGAGAAATATGGTCCTGTCAGCCTAACATCAGTAGTGGGGAAGATGCTAGAGTCCATTATTAAAGATGAAATAGTGGCATATCTAGATAGCAGTGATAAGATTGGGCCGAGCCAGCATGGATTTACCAAGGGCAAATCATGCTTGACTAATCTATTGGAGTTTTTCGAGGATGTAACCAGGAAGTTAGTCAAGGGAGATCCAGTGGATGTAGTGTACCTCGATTTTCAGAAGGCATTTGATAAGGTCCCACATAGGAGATTGGTGGGTAAAATCAGAGCTCATGGCATTGGGGGGAAGATATTGACATGGATAGAAAACTGGTTGGCAGATAGAAAGCAAAGGGTAACGGTGAATGGGTGTTTCTCGGAATGGCAGGTGGTGACTAGTGGGGTGCTGGGTGGCAGTGTGACATGTGATGAGGATGTCAGGAGAATTCAGGGTGACTTGGATAGGCAGATACTTGGCAGATGATGTTTAATGTGAATAAGTGTGAGGTTATCCAAGAACAGGAAGGCAGATTATTATCTGAACGGTGTAGAGTTAGGTAAGGGAGAAATACAAAGAGATCTAGGAGTCCTTGTTCATCAGTCACTGAAGGTGAATGAGCAAGTAAAGCAGGCAGTGAAGAACGCTATTGAAATGTTGGCCTTTATTACAAAGGGAATTGAGTACAAGAGCAAAGAAATCCTTTTGCATTTGTACAGGGCCCTGGTGAGACCACACCTGGAGTATTGTGTACAGTTTTGGTCTACAGGGTTAAGGAAGGACATCCTGGTTGTAGAGGAAGTGCAGCGTAGATTCACAAGGTTAATTCCTGGGATGTCCAGACTGTCTTACGCAGAGAGGTTAGAGAAACTGGGCTTGTACACGCTGGAATTAAGGAGATTGAGAGGGGATCTGATTGCATCATATAAGATTATTAAGGGATTGGACAAGCTAGAGGCAGGAAATATGTTCCAGATGCTGGGAGAGTCCAGTACCAGAGGGCATGGTTTGAGAATAAGGGGTAGGTCATTTAGGACAGAGTTAAGGAAAAACTTCTTCTACCAGAGAGTTGTGGGGGTGTGCACTGCCTTGGAAGGCAGTGGAGGCCAATTCTCTGGATGCTTTCAAGAAGGAGCTAGATAGGTATTTTATGGATAGGGGAATCAAGGGATATGGGGACAAGGCAGGAACCGGGTATTGATAGTAGATGATCTCAAAATGGCGGTGCAGGCTCGAAGGGCCAAATGGTCTACTTCTGCACCTATTGCCTATTCTCTATTGTCAGAACGGGGATGGGAATTGGAATTAAAAAGTTTGGCCAATGGAATCTGCTAACCAATTCCATTTTGTCACCATGACAACTGAATACACAATCCCCCCCCACCTACCAATCAATGCAAGACCGTACATAAATTATTAATAATATTCAATATTTGTGGCAGGAATAGAAAAATGAAATCCAACATAGGGAATCTGCATATGAAATTCACTCTAATTTTATTTATAAAGAAGACCATGATTGCCATGATGGCTTATATTAAGAAACAATGCCACTTGTTCATTGCGAAAGTAGATCACACTTGTAATAAAAGCTCACCATTGGTTATCTGGAAATTTAAGTCATGGATTAAAGGGTCTATACAAACAGCACAGAGCAGGAAATAAAACTTGCTCCTGTCCTGTTGTTAATTGCATCTATCCAGAATCTGAACCAGGTTTAATATCACTGACATGTTGTGAAATTTGTTATGTTGTTATGCTGTAGCAGTACATTGCAATACATAATGATAAAAACTGTAAATTACAGTAAGCATATATATAATTATTTATATACATTAAAACAGTAAACTAAATAATTAGTACAAAAAGAGAAAAATAAGTAGTGAAGTCGTGTTCATGGGTTCAATGTCCATTCGGAAATCAGATGGCAGAGGGGTGGAAGCTGTTCCTGAATCACTGAGTGTATGCTGTCAGGCTCCAGAACCTCCTCCCTGATGGTAGCAATGAGAAGAGGGCATGTTCTGGGTGAAAGGGGTCCTTAGTAATGGATGCCATCTTTTTGAGGTATCGTTCCTTGAACGTGTCCTGGATACTATGGAGGCCAGTGCCCCTGATGGAGCTGACTGAGTTTACAACTATCCTGAGCTGTGCCCCACCCTCATACCAGATGGTGATGCAACCAGTAGAAATTTGCTACAGACAGTTTTCTTAAAAAAAACTATAAATGCAAGTTTTTTTTGCAGATGCTGGAAATCCAGAGTGAGACATGCTAAGCAATAGGTTGAACAAGTTAGGTCTTTATTCTTTGGAGTGTGAAAGGTTGAGGGGGGACTTGATAGAGGTATTTAAAACTATGAGGAGGTAGATAGTGTTGACGTGGATAGGCTTTTTCCATTGAGAGTAGGGGAGATTCAAACAAGAGGACATGAGTTGAGAGTTAAGGGGCAAAAGTTTGGGGGTAACATGAGGAGGAACTTTTTTACTCAGAGAGTGGTAGCTATGTGGAATGAGCTTCCAGTAGAAACGGTAGAGGCAGGTTTGATTTGGTCATTAAAAAAAAAATTGGATAGGTATATGGACAGGAAAGGCATGGAGGGTTATGGGCTGAGTGCAGGTCAGTGGGACTAGGTGAGAGTAAGTGTTCGGCACGGACTAGAACGGCTGAGATGGCCTGTTTCTGTGCTGTAATTGTATATGGCTATATGATAGAGGTCAGGCAGCATCTATGGTGAAGAATAGGTCCTTGTAAATCCTGATGAAGGGTCTTAGTGTTGACTGTTTGTTCCACTCCATAGATCCTACCTGACCTGACTTCCTACAGCATTTTGTGTGTGTTAATTTTAGAAACCAACGACTCTGAGGCCACAATTGCATTTGTTCTCCTAATTCATGTGACTGGCTGTTGGTCTCTTCATAAGCATTCTTTCTTCCTGGAAACTGTAGGAGCTGGCACAAGACTTTACTTTGAAACAACTGTGAGGATTTTGTTAGGCAGGATTTGGAAGATCTGCCAGATGTGAACTCATTCAAAAGTGGTACTGGATTGCAGTAGTTTCATAAGTACTGCAACTGTCAAAGGAAAATCTTTTCAAAGGCCTGTAGTTTGAATAGAATTACTGTTAAACCGGACAGTGAAATGCATCACACTCAGCATATCAGAAGATTATACAATATAAACGTCATTACTATTTAAAAACAGTAATGTGGAAAACAATTTCCACAATTTTGTCTGCCACTCAACACACACACACATGCTGGAGGAACTCACCAGATCAGGAAGTATCTATGGAGAGGAATAACCGAGAGTAGGGCTCCAACTTCAAAATAACTTTGTTATCAAGGCACATAAACATTGCCATATAGCTACCTTGACATACAATTTCTTACAGGCAAAAAAGACAATACAATTCAAAACAAGCTACACATACACAAAGACTGACAAACGACCAACGTGTAAAAGAAGACAAATTGTGCAAATTAAAAATAATACTGAGAACGTGAGTTGTAGAGTCCTTGAAAGTGACTCAGTAGGTTGTGGAATCGGGTCAGTGTTGAGGTGAGTGAAGTTATCCATGCTGGTTCAGGAGCCTGATGGTTGCAGGGTAATAACTGATCCTGAACCTGGTGGTGTGGAACCTACGGCTCCTGTGCCTCCTGCCTGACAGTAGTCGTGGCCTTAGTGGCGGAGGTCTTTGATGATGGGTTCACTAAGGTTGTCATAGCTGGGGAGATAGTGGGTTCAAGTTCCTACAAGGTTTTAAATGCCCCCTTTGGCATACATCTCAAATAGCCTCTGCCAACCAACTCCAGCTCCTAGAACTTCACATGTGGCTTCGCTACTGAGCCTAGCAGAACCATTTCTACTGACAAGAGAAGGGGCAGAGACGGGTTACTGACGCCTTAAAACCAGTTGCTTCGGCGAGACGGGGCTCATCAGCCACCGTTGGCAGCTCAGCTGGGAGAAGAAAAATTCTGATCTCACGCCTCCGCTGCCTTGGGGCAATGCCCACTCATGGGGAAGGCTCCAAGGAGTAAACCCTGAGGGAAAATTCTGGAGTTGGAGTCCCTAAGGCATTGAGTTCAATGCTGACTGGCAACTCCTGCAGGACCACTGGCACCAAACTATGTCAGAGAGTGGGATGCCTGGGATGGTGGCAGGTATAACAGAGACAGTTAAGAGGTGTTTAGATAGGCACACGAATGTGAGGAAGATGGAAGGATATGGACATTGTGTAGGCAGAGAGGATTAGTTTAGCTGGCTATCTGATGACTAACTTAACGGGTTTGGCACAGCGTTGTGGGTCAAATGGCCTGTTCCTGTGTGGTACTCTTCTATGTGCTGTGTTCTATTACAGGTTATTGGATGGAGTCTGGTTGCAGCCACCATGGTTTTTGCCTTGACCTCTACCTGCATTGTGCGCTGTTATTCTCCTGTCAGCTTCCTCCAGCTCCAGTTTTGGAAAACCTACAGAGAAAAAGAGAATGAAGTGCTGGAGAAGAAGTCAGCCGAACATGCAAAAGAAATGGCTGAGAGAAACGTGAAGAGCTTCTTCGAATCCGTAGCGCCGAGGGAGTTCAAAACGCCGAGCAGAGCAGCATGGCAGGAGATTTCGATGCTGTATTCCTTCAGCGAAACCGAGCAATACTACAGCACGATACATAAGCATGCAGAAAATAAGATTGAGAGTGTCCATAAAGCATCATCCTATGGCAACGTGGACATACCTGCTGTGCTGGACTTTGTTGATGGTAGCAAAAATTCTGTTGACTCCTATATTTGAGCGTAGGTCAGATTGAGAACATCCGTGCTAAATTTAAGTTGTACTGGAGGCCTCAAATGTCTGCACAAAAGCAGGCAGTAATATTTCTTTGAAATCTTCCTCTCATTTTACACGTAACGGTACTTATATCATGAATTCTTTTTGGACCCTTGTGCAGATACTCCTACTGAGCACGTGCATGAAGGAATACTTTTGCCATCAGATATGGGTTTGCTCTAAATTGAGGCTGCCAGAGTTGAGGAGCAGGACTCTTCAATCTTGTGGTGCAAGGTTACAACTCAAAAAACACAGAGGGAGAACATCATGAATTTTTTTGGCAAACTCTTTGTGATATGATTTTTGTAATCTTCTGCTTTTCATTTTTATCATTAGCAAAAATTGAATGTACTTACATAATTTTTAGCTGCATAAGAATATTGCATACTAAAGCTCTGCCCGCCTTCAATCACATCTTCAATGTCCTGGTGAGAGCATTAAAGGGTAAGTTAAGATGGGCTTTATTCCCTTAGGCATTGCGATTCACAAAGTGATTGCAAGCCTCAGATCTAATTGATGCATTACTGAAGAGCAAATTACTAAGATAATGTTCTGAGACTGCATGCTGAAGCAGATTGATAATATCAATACGTTTCCTGATTCCACTGTGGGAGGCAAGTTCGTTGGTGTGGCCTTCAGTTGGAGTCAGACAAAATGAAAACTGGATGTGTAATGTCAATTAGGCCGCTGATGCACTTTATGGACATGAGTCAACATTTAGTTAATAGTGAATTAACTGAATCTTGACTCATGGATCATAGAGAGAAGCAGCAGTCTAATTAATATCTCAGAAAACCCCATAGGACATAGGAGCAGAATTTGGCCATTCAGCCCATCGAATCAGCTTCACCATTTCATCATTTATTAGCCCTCTCAACCCCTTTCGCCTGCCTTCTCCTTGTACTCTGACTAATCAAGAATCTATCAACCTCTGCTTTAAATCTACCCAATGACTTGACTTCTACAGCCATCTGTGGCAATGAATTCTACAAATTAACCACCCTCTGTCTAAAGAAATTCCTCCTCATCTCAGTTTTAAAGGGGCATCCTATTCTGAGATTGTACCCTCTGTTCCTGGACTTCCTCATTATAGAAAACATTCTCTCTGAGACCATTCTATCTCTTTTAATATTTGATAGGTTTCAAAGAGATCCCCCTCATTCTTCTAAACTCCAGTGAGTACAGGCCCAGAGCCATCAAGCGCTCTTTATACATTAACCCTTTCCTTCTCAGTATCAGTCTGCTAAAATTCCTCTGGACACTCTCCAATGCTAGCACATCATCGTTACGTGCTGTGTTGTATGACGTGGGCGATCATGGTCCCATGACCATGACTGTTCTTGAAAAATTTTTCTACCAAAGTAGTTTGCTATTGCTGCCTTCTCTTTCTTAGATAAGGGGCCCGAAACTGCTCACGATATTCCAAGCCGACTGACCAATGCCTTACGACACCTAAGCATTACGTCCTTGTTTTTACTTTCTACTCCTCTCAAAATGAATGCTAACATTGCACTTGCTTTCCTTACCACCGACTCAACCAGCAAATTACCCTTTAGGGAATCCTGCACAAGGACCCCAATGGAGAAACTAAGTGATATATTCAGTTGTGAATCCATTCCTAGCCAGGTTGTTCTTAAAGATATAATGACTGAAGTTTAAATTTCTGCTGTTTACAAAAGGCCATTTCCTTAAAATATAAGAGACCCATTGTGAATCAAGGCCACTGGTGATCAGAATTACCCAGCCCAATGAAAGAGTGTTTTTGCTTTAAAATGATCACCTCTCCATTATAGCTCTGCACATTACCATTGACAAAACTCAAAACCTGCCAAGGCATCGCCTAAATAAATATTACTTGAGAAAAATGCTTGAAAGGGCCGATTCCATAATTGGAGCTCCTTTATATTTCAACATTCAGCTTGCATTTGGCCATACCAGGTAGGGCTGCACAAAAAGATATTTCGATGGAGTCAAATTACTGTCACTAAGGTCCAAAAATATCTTAGCCCAAATGTTTGAAAAAGTTGAAAACCAAATGAGCCGGGATACCACCTAACTGAATTTTACCCTTGGGGTTTTTCTTCAAGGATAAAGAGAAGTTTGGATAGGTACACGGATAGTAGGGGTATAGAGAGCTATGGTCCAGATGCAGATTGATGGGAGCAGGCAGTTTAAGTGTTTGACACAGACTAGCTGGGCCAAAGACCCTGCCTCTGAGCTGTAGGTTTCTATGACTCTGTGATAAAGGTGACCTAAGTTTACTTAACACTTCTCACCGGACAAGATTTCTTTTCACATTGAAATTCTGCAATTGGAGATCCTTTAAATTTCAACATTCTGTTTGCAGTTGGAAGGCTGCACAAAAAAATGCATTTCAATGGAGGCAAATTGCCATCACTAAGGACCAAAGATATCTTAGCCCAAATGTTTAAAAAAGATGAAACCCAAAGCAGCAGGACACCACCTAAAAGAATTTTAACCTTGGAGAAAAACATTTGAAATAGTAGATTTTCTCCAAGGATAACGGGAACCTAAATGTACTTAACACTTTTCACTGAACAAGATTTCCTTGTGTTATGTTTGATTAACTTCAAAAGATTAAACAATTCAGGGGAAGACATGAGAGTCTGAAATGTGGGTCATACTCTAAGCAAGGCGCACATTACCAAGTGGTAGTGTGGTGGCATATGCCTTTCATGTATTTATACCTACAACCTGTAATGAATTATTTAAATGAACATGATGTTTAATCAACCTATATATATATATATTCACAAAGATTACTCAAACATTATTTAAATATTAAATACACAATACATTGCACCATTTAGTATTGTATTCTATTAAATTTGAAACTGAATTAAATTTTATTTTATCATAGATTTACTGAGTGAAAACTACAGCAATATTTTTACTGATTATGGTGTTAAATTATTTATAATTTCAAGTATAAACATTATTTTCAAGATGTCAACATAGCTGCTATCATTAGTAAGATTGTTTAATGTCATTTCCAGTACTCAAGTGTAATGGAGAACAAAATAGTTGTTGCTCTGGATCCAATGCAGAACAAAATAAAACACAATAAGATAAAGAACATAATATAAAGAAAAACACAATAAATATAAATAAATAAGATAGCTTATATATACAGATTGATTATATGTCCATAAACTATACACACTTGGAGTATTGTGTGCAGTTTTGGGCTCTTTATTTTAGAATGGATACACTGACGTTGGAGAGTGTTCAGAGAAGATTCACAAGAATGATTCCAGGAGTGAAAGGGTTACCGTATGAAGAACGTCTGGCAGCTCTTGGGCTGTATTCCCTGGAGTTCAGGAGAAGGATGGGAGAATATCATAGAAATATTCCGAATGTTAAAAGGCCTGAACAGATTAGATATGGCAAAGTTATTTCCCATGGTAGGGGATTCTAGAACAAGAAGGCACGACTTCAGGATTGAAGGACGTCCATTTCGAACAGAGATGCAGAGAAATTACTTTAGTCAGAGGGTGGTAAATCTGTGGAATTTTTGCCATGAATGGCTGTGGAGGCCAAGTCATTGGGCACATTTAAGGCAGAGATAGATAGATTCTTGATTAGCCAGGGCATCAAATAGTATGGAGTGAAGGCAGGGGAGTGAGGATGACTGGAAGAATTGGATCAGCCCATGATTGAGTGATAGAGCAGACTTGATGGGCCGAATGGCCTACTTCTGCTCCTGTATCTTATGGTCTAATGGTCTTATAGTGGAAAAGACAGAGAAATCTGTGAGGAAGAAAAATTCCAAGTTATATACTGTATACGTTATCTGATATTAAGTGAACCTTTGAAATCTATATATTTATAATGCAAAGTAGTTTTTCAGTTAAAAGCACTAAGCAGGGAGTAGTGGATGAGAATTTCCTCACGGCAGCATTTACTCTGTTCCTCCAAGTTTACTGAGAGCAGAGAGTTCCCAGTGCATGTCTGGTAAAACTGAAGAAGCAGTACCAATGTAACTGTGTGGGCGTTTGCAGTTGCAATGCTACCAGATACCTAATCATTCTAATGTCAATGATAATATCGTTGGTTTTCATCCCACTGCCCTAAATGGTAATGTTATTCTATCAGAAAACAATGTAAAAATGATTTTGACACAGAAGCATAAAGCATAATCAAAGTTTATTTAAAAATATAATTATTTGATTTATTAATGTGTGACATATGTGAATGAGGAAATTCAAATGTTTATTGAGAGAAGTTATTGTGCTTGGCTGCATGTGTTTATCAAGTTGCTCTATCCTCATTTACAAGCACTATACAGGAATGCAAAGACAAAGCATTTAATTTTACATGAACTTCAGTTATTTTTGTTACTTTTTACTGACAATGTTCACTCATAGTGTTTTAAGTAAATAAATAAAAGTTATGCAAAAATTATTTGATCATTGACTGTTTATTATGTATCCCTGTGAACTTGTATTTATGAGCCTATTTGTATCTTGGGAAACTGATGATATCAACAAATAGATATGAACTGGCAAAGTTTGCTTTCTATTTAATTATTTGACCATGTCGTAGAAGGAGGAATCTAATTAACCCCAACTGTTAAGCTGCAGAAGAATATTACATGTTCAGAATCAGGTTTAGTATCACCAGTATATCATCACGATGAAATTTGTTGTTTTGCGGCAGCAATACATTGCAATATTTAATAATAGAGGGAAAATGTGTGATCTACAGGAAGTAGATATATAAGTTAAATGAAATAAGCAGTGCAAAGATAGAAATAAAAAAGTAGTGAGGTCGTGTTCCTGGGTTCAACGTCCATTCAGAGATCAGATGGGAGAGGGGAAGAATTTGTTCCTGAATTGTTGAGTGTGTGCCTTCTGGCTCCTGTAGCTCCTTCCTGATGGTAGCAATGTGAATCGGATACAATTCGCAAATCAGTCACCAAAAGGAAATGATTGAGTCTACACAATGCTTTCAAGGTCTAAACACAAGAGATTCTGCAGATGCTGGAAATGCAGAGTAACACACACAAAATGCTGGACAGGGGAGGCAGCATCAACCAGCTGCTGTACCTTTGGCCTGATGCTGCCCAAATTGACCTCTGCCCTTGGCCTTGATACCTTGACCTTTTTAATCTGGTTTGGTGCTTAAATTGGCTAAATATTAGTTTGCTTTTCAATCTGGCCTGAAGTCCACTCCAGCAAAGGCAATCACAGCTCGACAGTCTCGAGAATACAGTTCACCAAATCCTTCAGGAGACCCGAGAAGATACGCAAGAATATACAGTGGCCGTCGTCGTAGCAGCCATCATTGGAGTGGACTGAGGCAGAGTGGGTCAGCTTTGGCTCAATCAGGCTTCGGCAAGAACAGGCAGAGGTGAGGTTTGATCGGGGCACGACTGCACAAGCGCGTGAAAGTCAGCCCATGAGGCAGTGGGAGAATTTAAAAAGCGAGCAGAGGCTGAGTACGAGCTTCTCTCCAGGTGAGGTAAGGCTGGGTAATCTCCTTTAATTAATCTAATTAGATTAGGAGTAGGTAATGGAGGCAGCAGTTAGGGCAGTTGAGTGCTCCGCTTGCAGTATGTGGGAAGTCAGGGCGAGCACAGCTGTCCCTGATGACTACACCTGTGAAAGGTGCATCCAGCTGCAGCTCCTGACAAACCGTGTTAGGGAACTGGAGCTGGAGCTGGATGAACTTCGGATCATTCGGGAGGCAGAGGCAGAAATAGACAGGAGTTTCAGGGTGATAGTCACCCCTAGGAGTCAGGAGACAGGTAGTTGGGTGACTGTCAGGAGAAGGAAGGGGAATCGACAGGAAGAGCAGAGCACCCCTGTGGCCGTTCCCATCAACAATAAGTATACCGTTTTGGATACTGTTGGTGGGGATGACCTACCAGGGACAAATTGCAGTGGTTGCGTCTCTGGCACCGAGAATGGACCCTCAGCTTAGAAGGGAAGGAGGGAAAAGAGGAGAGCAGTAGTGATAGTGAATTTGATAGTTAGAGGGACAGATAGGAGGTTCTGTGGAAGAGATTGAGAATCCCGGATGGTCTGTTGCCTCCCTGGTGCCAGGGTCTGCGATATCTCGGATCGAGTTCTCAGTATTCTCAAGAGGGAGGGTGAGCAGCCGGATTTTGTGGTCCATGTAGGGACCAATGACGTGGGTAGGAAGAGTGAGGAGGTCCTGAAAGGTGAGTTTAGGGAGCTAGGTGCCAAGTTAAAGGACAGGACCTCCAGGATAGCAATCTCAGGATTGCTACCAGTGCCACGTGGGTTTAGAAATAGTAAGATAGTGCAGATCAACACATGGCTGAAGACATGGTGCTGGATGGAGGGCTTCAGATTTATAGATAATTGGGCAGTTTTCCAGAGAAGGTGGGACCTGTTCCGGTGGGACGGTTTACATCTGAACTGGAGGGGGACAAATATTCTTGCAGGTAGGTTTGCTAGAGAGGCTCCAGTGGATTTAAACTAGATATGAGGGGGGAGGGGAACCAGGGTGTAGGAACAGATGTATGGGAGAAGGAAGAAAAAGATGGTAAAGTTCTTTGTACTGTTAGAGATAAACAGAGAGGAAGAGGTGGAGAGTTTCTTAAATGCATTTATTTTAATGCTAGGAGCATTGTAAGAAAGGTGGATGAGCTTAGAGCATGGATTGATACCTGGAAATATGATGTTGTAGCTATTAGTAAAACATAGTTGCAGGAGGGGTGTGATTGGCAACAAAATATTCCTGGATTCCTTGCTTCAGGTGTGACAGAATCAGAGGGACAAGAGGGGGAGGTGTTGTGTTGCTTGTCAGAGAAAATATCACAGCAGTGTTCTGGCAGGATAGATTAGCGGGCTCGTCTCGGGAGGCTATTTGGGTGGAATTGAGGAATGGAAAGGTGTAGTAACACTTATAGGGGTATATTATAGACCACCTAATGGGGAGCGAGAATTGGAGGAGCAAATTTACAAGGAGATAGCAGATATTTGTAGTAAGCACAGGGTTGTGATTGTGGGATATTTTAATTTTCCACACATAGACTGGGAAGCTCATACTGTAAAAGAGATGGATGGTTTGGAGTTTGTAAAATGGGTGCAGGATAGTTTTTTGCAACAATACATAGAGGTACCAACTAGAGAAGGGGCAGTGTTGGATCTTCTGTTAGGGGATGAGATAGGTCAGGTGACGAAGGTACGTGTTGGGGAACACTTCCGGTGCAGTGATCACAATGCCGTTAGTTTCGATATAATTATGGACAAGGATAGGACTGGATCCAGGGTTGAGATTTTTGATTGGAGAAAGGTTAACTTTGAGGCGATGTGAAAGGATTTAGAAGGAGTGGATTGGGAAAATTTGTTTTATGGGAAGGATGTAATGGAGAAATGGCGGTCATTTAAAGGTAAAATTTTGAGGGAACAGAATCTTTATGTTCCTGTTAAGTTGAAAGGAAAGGTTAAAAGTTTGAGGGAGCCATGGTTTTCGAGGGATATTGGAAACTTGGTTCAGAAAAAGAGAGAGATTTACAATAAATATAGGCAGTATGGAGTAAGTGAGGTGCTCGAGGAATATAAAGAATGTAAGAAGAATCTTAAGAAAGAAATTAGAAAAGCTAAAAGAAGATACGAGGTTGCTTTGGCAAGTAAGGTGAAAGTAAATCCAAAGGGTTTCTACAGTTATATTAATAGCAAAAGGACAGTGAAGGATAAAATTGGTCCCTTAGAGAATCAGAGTGGACAGCTATGTGTGGAGCCGAAAGAGATGGGGGAGATTTTGAATAATTTCTTTTCTTCGGTATTCACTAAGGAGGATATTGAATTGTGTAAGGTAAGGGAAACAAGTAGGGAAGTTATGGAAACTATGATGATTAAAGAGGAGGAAGTACTGGAGCTTTTAAGGAATATAAAAGTGGATAAATCTCCAGATCCTGACAGGATATTCCCTAGGACCTTGAGGGAGGTTAGTGTAGAAATAGCAGGAGCTCTGACAGAAATATTTCAAATGTCATTAGAAACGGGGGTGGTGCTGGAGGATTGGCGTATTGCTCATGTGGTTCCATTGTTTAAATAGGGTTCTAAGAGTAAACCTTGCAATTATAGGCCTGTCAGTTTGACGTCAATGGTGGGTAAATTAATGGAAAGTATTCTTAGAGATGGTATATATAATTATCTGGATAGACAGGGGCTGATTAGGAACAGTCAACATGGATTTGTGCATGGAAAGTCATGTTTGACAACTCCTACTGAATTTTTTGAAGAGGTTACGAGGAAAGTTGATGAGGGTAAAGCAGTGGATGTTGTCTGTATGGACTTCAGTAAGGCCTTTGACAAGGTTCCGCACGGACGGTTAGTTAGGAAGGTTCAAATGTTAGAAATTAATATTGAAGTTGTAAAATAGATTCAACAGTGGCTGGATAGCAGATGCCAGAGAGTAGTGGCAGATAACTGTTTGTCAGGTTGGAGGTCGATGACTAGTGGTGTGCTTTAGGGATCTGTACTGGGTTCAATGTTATTTGGAATATACATGAATGATCTGGATGATGGGGGGGTAAATTGGATTAGTAAGTATGCAGGTGATACTAAGGTAGGTGGCGCTGTGGATAATGAAGGTTTTCAAAGCTTGCAGAGAGATTTAGGCCAGTTAGAAGAGTGGGCTGACTAATGGCAGATGGAGTTTAATGCTGATGTGTGAGGTGCTACATTTTGGTAGGAATAATCCAAAAAGGACATACATGGTAAAAAGTAGGACATTGAAGAATGCAGTAAAACAGAGTGATCTAGAAATAATGGTGCATAGTTCCCTGAAGGTGGAATCTCATGTGGATAGGGTGATGAAGAAAGCTTTTGGTATGTTGGCCTTTATAAATCAGAGCATTGAGTATAGGAGTTGGGATGTAATGTTAAAATTGTACAAGGCATTGGTAAGGCCGAATTTGGAGCATTGTGTACAGTTCTGGTCACCGAATTAGACAATAGACGATAGACAAAGGTGCAAAAGTAGACCATTCGACCCTTCGAGCCTGCACCACCATTCTGAGATGATGGCTGATCATCTACTATCAATACCCGGTTCCTGCCTTGTCCCCATATCCCTTGATTCCCCTATCCATAAGGTACCTATCTAGCTCCTTCTTGAAAGCATCCAGAGAATTGGCCTCCACTGCCTTCCGAGGCAGTGCATTCCACACCCCCACAACTCTCTGGGAGAAGAAGTTTTTCCTTAACTCTGTCCTAAATGACCTACCCCTTATTCTCAAACCATGCTCTCTGGTACTGGACTGTCCCAGCATCTGGAACATATTTCCTGCCTCTATCTTGTCCAATCCCTTAATAATCTTATATGTTGCAAGCAGATCCCCTCTCAATCTCCTTAATTCCAGCGTGTACAAGCCCAGTCTCTCTAACATCTCTGCGTAAGACAGTCCAGACATCCCAGGAATTAACCTTGTGAATCTACGCTGCACTTCCTCTACAGCCAGGATGTCCTTCTTTAACCCTGGAGACCAAAACTGTACACAATACTCCAGGTGTGGTCTCACCAGGGCCCTGTACAAATGCAAAAGGATTTCCTTGCTCTTGTACTCAATTCCCTTTGTAATAAAGGCCAACATTCCATTAGCCTTCTTCACTGCCTGCTGCACTTGCTCATTCACCTTCGGTGACTGATGAACAAGGGCCCCGAGATCTCTTTGTATTTCTCCCTTACCTAACTCTACACCATTCAGATAATAATCTGCCTTCCTGTTCTTACTCCTAAAGTGGATAACCTCACACTTATTCACATTAAACGTCATCTGCCAAGTATCTGCCCACTCACTCAGCTTATCCAAGTCACCTTGAATTCTCCTAACATTCTCATCACATGTCACACTGCCATCCAGCTTACTTGCTGATGTTATTCTCAATGCCTTCATCTAAATCGTTGATGTAAATTGTAAACAGCTGTGGTCCCAATACCGAGCCCTGTGGCACCCCACTAGTCACCACCTGCCATTCCGAGAAACACCCATTCACCGCTACCCTTTGCTTTCTATCTGCCAACCAGTTTTCTATCCATGTCAATATCTTCCCCCCAATGCCATGAGCTCTGATTTTACCCACCAATCTCCTATGTGGGACCTTATCAAATGCCTTCTGAAAATCGAGGTACACTACATCCACTGGATCTCCCTTGTCTAACTTCCTGGTTACATCCTTGAAAAACTCCAATAGATTAGTCAAGAATTATAGGAAAGATGTCAACAAAATACAGAGAGTACAGAGAAGATTTACTAGAGTGTTACCTGGTTTTCATCACCTAAGTTACAGGGAAAGATTGAACAAGTTAGGTCTTTATTTTTTGCAGCGTAGAAAGTTGAAGGGGGATTTGATAAAGATATTTAAAATTATGAGGGGGATAGATAGTGTTGACGTGGATATGCTTTTCCCATTGAGAGTAGGGGAGATTCAAACAAGAGGACATGAGTTCAGACTTAGGGGGCAAAAGTTTAAGGGTAACATGAGGGGGAATTTCTTTACTCAGAGAGTGATAACTGTGTGGAACGAGCTTCCGGTAGAAGTGGTAGAGGCAGGTTCAGTATTGTCATTTAAAGCAAAATTGGATAGGTATATGGACAGGGAAAGGAATGGAGGGTTATGGGCTGAGTGCTGGTCAGTGGGATTAGATGAGAGTAAGCGTTCGGCATGGACTAGAAGGGCCGAGATGGCCTGTTTCTGTGATGTAATTGTTATAATACGGTTATAATAATCTCAGGAATGAGAGGGTTAATGTATGAAGAGAGTTTGGTGGCTCTGGGCTTGTACTCACTGGCATTTAGAAGAATGAGGGGTGATCTAATCGAAACTATCAAATATTGAAACGCTTAGATAGAATGAACATAGAGAGGATAGTGGGGAAGCCTAGGGCTAGAGGGTACAGCCTCAGAGTACAAGGATGGCTCTTTAGAACAGAGAGAGGAGGAATTTATGTAGCCAAAGGGCAGAGAATCTCTGGAATTCATTGTGCAGGCCAAATCATTAGATATATTTAAAGACAGGAGAATGGCATTGAGGGGGACAATAAATCAGCCACAATGGAATGGTAGAGCAGACACACAGCTCTCATGTCTATGTTGCTCCTAAATGTATTAAAACTTGCAGCGGGATCTGGAGTAGCTGGAAAATTGGGCTGAAAAATAACAGAGTAATTGAATATAATCAAGTGTAAGATATTGCACTTTGGGAGGACAAACCAGGGTAAAATATTCAGGGCTCTGTGGAGTGTTGTAGAACAGAGAGATCTGGAAGTGCAGGTAAATAATTCCTTACAAGTGGCACTACAGGTAGATAGGGTCGTAAAGAGAGTTCTTGCACATTGGCTTTATAAATCAAGGTATTGAGCACAGGTGTTCAGTTATTATGCTGAGGTTACGTAAGACAGTGTGATCAAAGTGAAATTGAGAGGGAGTGGGTTCAAGGGGGATATGAGGGGTAGGGAGTTGTTGATGCCTGGAATACACTGCCTGGTACAGGGGTAGAGGAAAATAGGCACAACGTGAGTAGAAGCAGTATTTTCAATGGATATGATTAAATATTTCCATTTCATCCTGATACAGCTGAAAAGCACAACTGCTTCCAAGGTCAATACAGTCAACAAAGATGTCTTAATGCATTTAAACGAACTTTCACTGCTTAAAACCTATGGAAACTATGGGAATTAAATGTAGCATCTCCAAGTTTGCGGATGACACGAAGCTGGGCAGCGGTGTTAGCTGTGAGGAGGATGCTAAGAGGATGCAGGGTGACTTGGATAGGTTAGGTGAGTGGGCAAATTCAAGGTAGATGCAATTTAATGTGGATAAATGTGAGGTGGCAAGAACAGGAAAACAGATTATTATCTGAACGGTGGCCGATCAGGAAAAGGGGAGGTGCAACGAGACCTGGGTGTCATTGTACACCAGTCATTGAAGGTGGGCATGCAGTTACAGCAGCTGGTGAAAAAGGCAAATGGTATGTTGGCATTCATAACAAGAGGATTCGAGTACAGGAGCAGGAGATTCTACTGCAGTTGTACAAGGACTTGGTGAGACCACACCTAGAGTATTGTGTGCAGTTTTGGTCCCCTAATCTGAGGAAAGACATTCTTGCCATAGAGAAAGTACAAAGAAGGTTCACCAGATTGATTCCTGGGATGGCAGGACTTTCATATGAAGAAAGACTGGATCAACTAGGCTTATACTCGCTGGAATTTAGAAGATTGAGGGGGGATCTTATTGAAACGTATAAAATTCTAAAGGGATTGGACAGGCTAGATGCAGAAAGATTGTTCCCGATGTTGGGTAAGTCCAGAACGAGAAGTCACAGTTTAAGGATAAAGGGGAAGCCTTTTAGGACCGAGATGAGGAAAAACTTCTTCACACAGAGAGTGGTGAATCTGTGGAATTCTCTGCCACAGGAAGCAGTTGAGGCCAGTTCATTGGCTATATTTAAGAGGGAGTTAGATATGGCCATTGTGGCTAAAGGGATCAGAGGATATGGAGAGAAAGCAGGTACAGGGTTCTGAGTTGGATGATCAGCCATGATCATACTGAATGGAGGTGCAGGCTCGAAGGGCCAAATGGCCTACTCCTGCACCTATTTTCTATGTTTCTATGAAACAACACCGATTGTGGTCGGAAGCGCCCATGGAGGATACCTCGGAGGAAGCACGGGTGTAAATTGGGGATACAAGTGCGTTTAAGGAAACAGGGTTTGCAACTCCCTATACCGACTATCTTGCTGGCGACCGTGCAGTCTCCGGTGAATAAAATCGATGATCTCAGAGCCAGGGTATTGAATCAGAGGGACATTAGGACCGCGTGTGTCCTCTGTTTCATGGCATCCTGGTTAACCCTTTCTATGCCGATGCTTCAATCCAGATCGACGGGTTTACGATACACCGCCAGGATAGATCTATCGGGTCTCTCAAAAGCAGTGGTGGAGGAGTATGCCTCGTGATCAACTCTTCTTGGTGCACAAATATATCAGTGCCGTCCCAATTCTGCTCACCAGACCTGGAATATCCAGCACTAAAGTGCCATTGTTTTTACCTACCACAGGAGTTCTCTGGGGTCATTTTGGTAGCAGTTTACATTCCACCTCAGGCCAATGTCAAGCAGGCTTTAGATGATCTGAGCAATGGGATCAACATGCACGAAACAGAGCACCCTAATGCCTTCACCATCGTTTTGGGAGATTTTAACCAGGCCAGTCTGAAAAAATCACTAAGTAATTACTAACAACAGATGACTTGCAATATCAGAGGAAGCAACACACTGGACCATTGCTACACCACCATCAAGAACGCCTACCGTGCTATTCCACACCCTCACTTCAGGAAGTCTGATCACCTGGCTGTACTTCTACTCCCTGAGTATAGGCAGAGACTGAAGACTGCAGCACCAGCAGTGAGGACCAAGAAGGTATGGACAAGGGAAGCACAGGAGCACCCACAGGACTGCTTTGAATCAGAGGACTGGACTGTATTCAGGGATTCATCTTCGACCTGGATGAGAATGCTGCAGTTGTTACCAACTTCATTAAAACCTGTGTGGATGAGTGTGTGCCTGCAAAGACTTACTGTACATTCCCAAACCAAAAGCCGTGGATGAACCAGGAGATACGTGGTCTGCTGAAGTCTAGATCTGTGGCATTCAAGTCTGGCGACCCAGGCCTGTACCAGAAAACCAGGTAGGATTTGCAGAGGGCTATTTCAAGGGTGAAGAGACAATTTTGAACAAGGTTGGAGGTGATATCAGATGCACAGCAACTCTGGCAGGGTTTGCAAGACATTACTTCCTACAAAGTGAAACCCAATAGCATGAACGGCACCGATGCTTCATTACCAGATGAACTCAACACCTTCTATGCCCATTTTGAAAGTGAGAACACAACTACAGCTGTGAAGATCCCTGCTTCACCCGATGACCCTGTGATCTCTGTCTCAGAAGCCAATGTTAGGCTGTCTTTTAAGCGAGTGAACCCTCGCAAGGCGGAAGGTCCTGATGGAGTACCTGGTAAGGCTCTGAAAACCTGTGCCAACCAACTGGTGGACATTTTCAACCTCTCATTGCTACGGACGGAAGTTCACACTTGCTCAAAAAAGCAACCATTATACCAGTGCCTAAAAAGAATAATGTGGGCTTGCCTTAATGGCCATTGCCTATTAGCACTCACATCTACAGTGATGAAATTCTTTGAGAGATTGGTCACCAAATTATAGGAAAGGTATCAATAAATTAGAGAGAGTGCAGAGACGATTTACTAGGATGTTACCTGGGTTTCAGCACTTAAGTTACAGAGAAAGGTTGAACAAGTTAGGTCTCTATTCATTGGAGCGTAGAAGGTTGAGGGGGGATTTCATCGATTTTTTTAAAATTTTGAGAGGGACAGATAGAGTTGACGTGAATAGGCTGTTTCCATTGAGAGTAGGGGAGATTCAAACAAGACATGATTTGAGAGTTAGGGGGCAGAAGTTTAAGGGAAACACGATGGGGTATTTCTTTACTCAGAGAGTGATAGCTGTCTGGAATGAGCTTCCTGTAGAAGTAGTAGAGGCCAGTTCAGTTGTCATTTAAGGTAAAATTGGATAGGTATATGGACAGGAAAGGAGTGGAGGGTTATGGGCTGAGTACGGGTAGGTGGGACTAGGTGAGATTAAGAGTTCAGCACGGACTAGGAGGGCTGAGATGGCCTGTTTCCGTGCTGTGATTGTTATATGGTTATATGTTATATGACTAGACTGAACTCTTGCCTCAGCAAGGATCTGGACCTATTGCAGTTTGCCTATAGCCACAATAGGTTAATGGCAGACACAATCTCAATGTCTCCCCACACGGCTTTAGACCACCTGGACAACACAAACATCTATGTCAGAATACTGTTCTTTGTCTATACTCCGCATTTAATACCATCCGCATTTAACACAATCCTGATTGAGAAGTTGCACAACCTGGGCCTCTTTACTTCCCTCTACAATTGGATCTTTGACTTCCTAATTGGAAGACCACAATCTGTGTGGATTGGTGATAACATAATCCTCCTCACTGACAATCAACACTGGCACACCCCAGGGGTGTGTGCTTAGCCCACTGTTATACACGTGTGTGGCTAGGCACAGCTCAAATACCATCTATAAATTTACTGATGATACAATCATTGTTGGTAGGATCTCAGGTGGTAATGAGAAGGCGTACAGGAGTGAGATATCCCAACTAGTGGAGTTGTGCCACAGCAACAACCTGCCACTCAACGACAGTAAGATGAAAGAGCTGATTGTGGACTTCAGGAAGGGTAAGACGAAGGAACACACACCAATCCTCATAGGGGGATCAGAAGTGGAGAGAGTGAGCTGTTTCAAGTTCCTGGGTGTCGAGATCTCTGAGGATCTAACCTGGTCCCATCATATCAATGTAGTTATAAAGAAGGCAAGACAGTGGCTATACCTTATTAGGAGTTTGAGGAGATTTGGCATGTCAACAAATACACTCAGAAACTTCCATAGTTGCACCGTGGAGAGCATTCTGACAGGCTGCATCACTGTCTGGAATGGAAGGGCTACTGCACAGGGCCAAAAGAAGCTGCAGAAGGTTGTAAATTCAGTCAGCTCCATCTTGGGTACTTGCCTACAGAGTACCCAGAGCATCTTCAAGGAGTGGTGTCTCAGAAAGGCAGCGTCCATTATTAAGGACCTCCAGCACCCAGGGCATGCCCTTTTCTCACTGTTACCATCAGGAAGGAGGTACAGAAGCCTAAAGGCACACACCCAGTGATTCAGGAACAACTTCTTCCCCTCTGCCATCCGATTCCTAAATGGACTTCGAATCTTTGGACACTACCTCACTTTTTTGTAATATACAGTATTTCTGTTTTTGCATGTTTTAAAAAATCTATTCAATATATGTAATTGATTCACTTGTTTATTAATTATTATGATTTTTGTTTTATTTATTATTATTGTTCTCTCTCTGCTAGATTATGTATTGCATTGAACTGCTGCTGCTAAGTTAACAAATTTCACATCACATGCCGGTGATAATAAACCTGATTCTGATTCTGATATTAGAGGTTTTTAAGAGATGTTTTGATAGGCACGTGGATAGGAGGAGGATGGAGGGATATGGGGATGGTGTAGGAAGGAGGGATTAGTGTTTGGGTGTTTTAGATTTGCTTTTTAGCTGCTTCAGCACAACATTGTGGGCCGAATGGCCTGTTCCTGTGCTCTTCTCTTCTATCTCATTGAGTTCAGACCACCTCTTTCCTTGGGCATGGAAAGGAGAGGGGAGAATTGTCCACTTCCTACCCTTACCCCTTACACCCTCCATCACTATTTCAAGAGAGAGAGGGAGGATCACGCAATGCTTGCTCTTCACTTAGAAGCGGCTAAGAGGAGGGAGGGAGTAGGGGCAGTGAGGAGGGAGAGGGCAACATAGGAAGAAACATGGGAGCATAGTGGGAGGGATAGGGATGAGGGAATGGCGGGGAAGTTACCAGCCCACTCAACCCTAAGACACAAGGCAAGGCTTTTGTTCGAAACAATTACTTTATTGTTCAATATAGATTTCCCTCTCCCCTCTCCATCCCACCCTCCCCATCACTCTCCTTGTACTCCTCTCCTGCTCCCTCTCCCTTTCCATCCCAACCTCCCCTACTGTTCTCTCTCCCCTCTCCATCCCACCCTCCCCATCACTCTCCTTGTCCTCCTCTCCTGCTCCCTCTCCCCATTCCATCCCACCCTCCCCTATTGCTCCCTCTTCCCATTCCATCTCACTCTCCCTCACTGCTCCCTCTCCTCTCTCCGTCCCACCCTCCCCTACCACTCCCCTTGTCCTCCCCTCCAGCGCCTTCTCCTCACTCCATCCCACCCTCCCCAACCACTCCTTTCCTTCCCACTCCTGCTCCCTCTCCTCTCTCACCCCACTTCCTGCTATATCTCCCCTCTCTCCTCCCCATCACCACTTCCATTCCCTCTCCCTCCCACTTCCTGCTATATCTCCTTCCCCTTCCCTATATTTCTCCCCTCTCCCGGCCCCCTCCCAATATATCTCCTCTCCCTCCACCTTCCGGCTATATCTTCCCTTCCCATCACCACTATTCTCCCCTCTCCTTCCCATTTCCTACTATATCTCCCCTCTCCCTCCCGCTTCATATCTCCCTCTCCTTCACCACTACTGCTCCCTCTCCTCGCTTCATCCCCATTTCCAACTCTTACCCACCCACCCCCACTTAAAACTCACACAGGAGCCATTGAGGAGCTATGTAGTAGGCCACGCCAATGGACTTGGCAGATTCTGGTCTCAGATGGGGCCTGACACCGATGCTTTTCTCTCCCGTACCCCATCAGTCCTTCATAACTCCTTCGTCTTTCCATGTGTAACTCTCGCTTCAGCTAGCGGTTAGTGATAGACCCCGGCCTGGCCAAACTTTAGAAATCTCGTTTGGGTGGATGCTGTGTGATGGGTCCCCTGTTACAAATCAGTACCCCAAAATAACAAATAGTACACAGTATGTGATTAAACGATTGAGCTTTATAATTCTTAATTTGACTATATAGTTAGTAAAGAAATGAAAAAAAGAAAAAAAGGGCCTAATCTTATGAAACAGTCTGTTGCACAATGTTGGAGCTCACCGATAAGCTGATCGTCCGCCATCGATCTCCTCCGATCATCGCTGCCCTCTGGACCCTCACTCCAAGTCCACCCTGTCTGGCGGTCTACCAACTCTCTCCATTTGTGTCTTCTCTCCTCATCCATCCCCAGCAAAAGACCACGAAAATCCCTCTTCCAGCTCACAAGAAAGAACAACAGCACTCCAAACCCCGTTATCTCTAGTCACAACCCAAACATTGCTGCTACGGAGAAACCATTACATTAGCAGTGAAAGCTGACAGCATGTTACACAGCAGTGAAACCCCACAGCATTTTACAGGTGGAACAGCCCCCTCAAGACCCAACCCCATGGGGCCTTCTGCCCTTGGCAATCTACCAGGAGGATGTAGACTTCAGCCAGCACCCCCCTCAGCAGTCTCCACACCTCTGGCAAGGTAGCAGGCAGACCTGTATTTTAGATTGGAGCAGGGCACCACACCAGTCGGCTCTCTGGGAGTTTGGAGGCAGGAGAGGCCTGCCCTTTCAGCAGCTGTCTCAGAGGATGCACCTGCCACTCCAATGCTTGGGAGGGTCCTGGCCCAGATCTTTAGTCCCATCTCGGTTGGGGTCCATTCACCCTGGAAGAAGTTTCAGCCTCATGGTCCTTGTCCCAATGCCCAACCAGAGGATGGGGACTGGTCCTCTTTGTCTGGCTGCCCAGGTGTCCCACAATGTGGCAGGACACCCTCTATATCCTGGCTAAGATCCCCATTGGGTCTTGTCCTCAACTAAGCCTGATGAAGAGTGCTGTCCTGGGCCAAAATGCCAAGCGACAGGCCTTAAAGAGACTCATTGCCATGACAACAGTGTACTATTGTAGGCCTGACATGTATGTTAATAACCCAGGACACTGGAACTCCTGTGAGATGTGGGTGCACAATTATAGGGGATGTTAGTGAGGGTCTTAATGCAGATCGTTGCATATGGAGGGTGGGCTTGTACCATCGTCAATGTTGTCCTCACCATCAAGACCTGGGAGACAATGAGGAGTGTTAGTGTAATTTAAATGGCTGTTTGTATTACTCATGCCAGTCTCCTGGGGAACTACGTCTGCTTGAAGTGCGTCCAGCTGCAGCTTCTTGAAGACTGTGTGATGCACCATCAATAACTCACACTGAGACGTAAGGCGAGATATCAGCTTTTATTGACTGGAAGAAGGAACCAGGAGTGAGTGTCTATCATACAATGTCCTGAAGACTGAGGCCGAGCGTCAGGGCTCAGACCTCCTTTATACAGGGGCCTGTGGGAGGAGCCACAGGAGCAGTCAGCGGGGGCGTGTCCCGACAGGCACATAGTTCACCACACTGTGTTAGGGATCTGGAGCAGCAGCTGGATAACCTTCAGCTTCTATGGGAGAGTGAGAAGATCATTGATCAGAGTTACAGGGAAGTAGTCACCCCTAATTTGCAGGAGAATGGTAGCTGGGTGACTGTCAGGAGAAGTAATGGGATGGTGAATAAACAGTTAGCACCATTCCCCTCAATAATAGAAACATTGAAGCATAGAGGTTACAGCACAAAACAGGCCCTTCAGCTCACAATGCTGTGCCGAATATGTACTTACTTCAGAAATTACCCAGGGTTACCCATAGCTCTCTATTTTTCTAAGCTCCATGTACCTATCCAGGAGTCTCTTAAAAGACCCTGTCGTATCTGCCTCCACCACTGTTGCCAGCAGCCCATTCCACGCACTCACCACTCTCTGAGTAAAAAACTTGCCCCTGACATCCCCTCTGTACCTTCTTCCAAGCACCTTAAACCTGTGTCCTCTTGTGCCAGCCATTTCAGTCCTGGGAAAAAGTCTCTGACTATCCACACAATCAATGCCTCTCATCATCTTATACACCTCTGAATAATTCTGGGCTTCTCATCTAAAAACTATGTGCTACCATTGGAGATGGTCCAGAGGAGGCTTACAAGGATGATTCTGGGAATGAAAGGGTTATCAAATGACTGTTTGATAGCTCTGGTCCTGTACTCACTGGAATTTAGAAGGATGAGGTGGGGATTCATTGGAACTTTTCAAATGTCCAAAGGCCTAGACAGAGTAGATGTGGAAAGGATTTTTCCCATTCTTGGGGGAGTTTAGGACAAGAGGCAGAGCATCAGGATAGAGGGACGTCCTTTTGAAACAGATGCGGAGAAATTTCCTTAGCCAGAGGGTGGTGAATTAGTGGAATTTGTTACCACAGAAGGTTGTGGAGGCCAGGTTGTTGGGTGTATTTATGACAGAAATTGATTGGTTTTTGATTGGCCATGGCATCAAAGGATATGGGGAGAAAGCCAGGGAGTAGGGCTGAGGAGGGGAAAAAAGGATCAGCTACAATTGAAATGGTGGAGCTGACTTGATGGGCCAAATAGAAAATAGAACATAGAAAACCTACAGCACAATACAGGCCCTTTGGCCCACAAGGTTGTGCCGAGGATGTCCCTACCTTAGAAATCACTAGGCTTACCCATAGCCCGCTATTTTTCTAAGCTCCATGTACCTATCCAAAAGTCTCTTAAAAGACTCTATCATATCTACCTCCACCACCATTGTCAGCAGCCCATTCCACGCACTCACCACTCTCTGCATAAAAAACTTACCCCTGACATCTCCTCTGTACCTACTCCCCAGCACCTTAAACCTGTAAATAACACACACTAAATGCTGGTGGAACACAGCAGGCCAGGCAGCATCAAAAAGGGGAAGAACTGTCGACGTTTCAGGCTGAGACCCTTCGTCCTGAAGGGTCTCGTCCCGAAACATGTCCTGACAAAGGGTCTTGGTCCAAAATGTTGACAGTGCTTCTCCTTATAGATGCTGCCTGGCCTGCTGTGTTCCACCAGCATTTTGTGTGTGTTGTTGTTTGAATTTCCAGCATCTGCAGATTTCCTCGTGTTTGCACCTTAAACCTGTGCCCTCTTGTGGCAACCATTGCAGTCCTGGGAAAAAGCCTCTGACTATCCACATGATCAATGCCTCTCATCATCTTATACACCTCTATCAGGTCACCTCTCATCCTCAGTTGCTCCAAGGAGAAATGGCCTAATTCTGCTCCTACGTCTTATAGTATTATAGTCTTAACCTCCTAAGATCTGGTCATGGGACTGCAGGAACACCATAATCCGATTCAGCACCAGGAACTGGATACACCTTCAAAGAAAATGGCCACCGATAATAACCAAAAGGGGGTGTTGAACAGAGTTAAAGGGTTTGTTCCTGAGCTGGTCTATGGTCTATGTTTTATGTCAGAATTTCAGCATCTGTTATATCCTTTGCTTTTAATTCTGATGAAAAATCCCAAAGTTCAAAGTTAATTTATTATCAAAGTACATGTCACCATACCGCCCTGAGGTCCATTTCCTTGTAGTCATTCCCAGTAAAACAGAGAAATACAATAGATTCAATGAACACACCAGTCTATTGTACTCTCCACTTGAACTGAATAACTGACCTTGTCAATGTCAAATGAGAGAAGCTGCAGATGCTGGAAGTCCACACAACACACACAATGTGTTGGAACTCAACCGGCCAGGTAGCCTCTATGGAAAAAAATAAAGTCAACGTTCCGGGCTCATTCCTGCTGAAGGCCCTTGTAAATATCTTCAGCTTTTAATTTCATATCGTCAGTATTTCCTGTTTTTCACCCTCAAGCTCTTTATCTTAAATTCTCTGTGATAAGCACACACAACTAACCAAAAGCAGCTTAGTCCTAGACAATGATCCATTCAGAGCTGGTGTATAAAAGAAATAGTTAATTGGCCGGAATAGATTACTATCGTAATAGAGAGCATACTTCTCCAACATGCAATGAGTCACTGCAGAGGAAAACATGCTACTTGTTCTGAATAATAGTGTCATGCTGATCTTAAGCACTTAACAAGCCATGTGCAGTAAGTAATTAAACCAAAGTATGAGTCTCTTTCTTTTGCCTTTGATTTAAAGCTGGACTTGCTGAGTTCCTCTCGCACTTAGCGTGTCTTGCTCAAGATTTACAGCTTCTGCAGAATCTCTTGTGCCTTGAAATCCAGAGGGTGGTTATTCAAGTATATAAATAGGACTCTTAATTACTTACTGCCTGTTGTATCACTGGCGTTTTGGGCAGCAAAGAAGACCCTCCATCTCTGGCAGTGGTCAGGGCTTCCTTCATCAGGTCAGTAGCTTCCTCTTGGTTTTCTCTACTGTTAACCATGGGTGGAGACTCAGGAATACCATCACACTCAGATGTAGAAGATTCTTCATTGCTGTTTACATAACAATTTTGTTTTCTCCAGTCAGGGTTAGTAGCCCTGAGCTGAACCCCCAAATCTGGAGGACCAATGGACTACCCTTTGACCTCTGGTGACCCTACAAAGAGCCAAGGTGTAAAGCCCCAACTCCAGCCAGCATAGGGCTCTGGATCATTGAGGAACACAAACCAACAAACCATGAAAAGCTTGTGGTCCAACAGGACTCCAAAATAACCCAAACTCTCAAATATTCAGTCTTGAGGAATAAGCCCTGAACCCACCAGAGATGGAAGACCTTCTTTGCTGCCTGAAACGCCAGTGATGAAGGGTCTGGGCCCTGATGAGGCGTGTCAACTGTTTATTCCTTTCCATAGATGCAGCCTGACATGCTGAGTTCCTCCAGCATTTTGTGTGGGTCGGTGTAAAACATCACAACTGACCTCACTGTGGATTGGGGTCTGTTTAACAAAGGCAAATCATTTTGCACTGCTCCTGCGCACAGTGCAGACAATAGGTCCTCGTCCAATAAAAATAAAGAGTCTAACTCAGATGGCACTACTGAAGATGTGTGACAGCTTACTTGTAAATCATAATGCAAGAGAATCGACTGAAGACATTACTTGTAACACCTTTCTTGAAGCAAATTGTGGTGAACGATCGCTGCAGACAGTGAGGAGGCAGGCGGAGACGAGGCTGGTTTGGGGAAGGAGCTGTGCAGGGGCACTTCGAGGCGCCACATTTTTGGACCGCCAGGTTTGCAATCAGAGTTGGTGGTATCACTGCCTGAGGTGGAGAGAGCGTTTTTGACAGGAGTCGACGAGTTTTGATGCCCTTCCAAGTGCCAGCCAATTTGATGAGATCGAGAACAGCTTTGGGTGGGGCGGCCCAAGTGTATCAGGGCACTTGAAACGTGGCTCTACCCAGTGCTTGCCCACATAGACTGGAGGCCCGAGTGTCAGATACGGAGTCGAGGGTAGGGCTGATTTCGCTCGCTGTCCCATGAACGTTTGTTCCTTTTTCTGCGGCGACTAGGCTGTGAACTGATCTGGCTGGTGTGCATTTCTGCCCCACTGGTGTGAACACTAGGGAGTGAGGCTTGGGCCTACTCCGGCTGCTCCTGGAGTGGATCTGCGACTCAGTCTGGTTCTGAATATTGTTTGCTTGCTTCGACTGTTTGCATGATATGTTTTTTTCTCTCTCTCTCTCTTTCTCTGCATAGTGGTTTTGGTGTTTTGCGTTTTGAATTGGATTATTCAAGTTTCTTGCTCTGTGGCTGCCTTTAAGCAGGCAAATCTCAAGGTGTATAATTCTCTGATAATAAATGTGCTTTGAATCTTTGCAAAATTAGATTCTGCCGTAACACTCATTGTTCAAAGAAACAATGGGCTGGATCTAAACAGGCCAGGCAGCATCTACAGAGAGGAATAAACAACCAACATTTCAGACCAATACCCTTCATCAGTGGGAAGAAACCACAATAAGAAGATGAGGGTTATGGAGGGGAAGGAGTACAAGCTGGCAGGTGATCAGTGAAACCAGGTAGATGGAGGAAGTAAGAAGCTGGGAGGTGATAGGTGGAAGAGGTAAAGGGCTGAAGAAGAATGGATCTGATAGGAGAGGATAGTGGATCATGGGAGAAAGAGAAGGAGGAGGGGTACCAGTGGGAGTTGTTGGGCAGATGAAAAGAGAAGGTTAAGAAGGGAGCCAGAATGGGGAATGGGAAAAGGGAGGAGGAGGAGGTGGGAGAAATCGATGTTCAGCGGATGCTGTCCAACCTGTTGGATTCCTCCAGCATTTTGTGTTTATTGCTCCAGCATCTACAGAAGCTCTTGTGTTTAAGGGATGGATCACGTTTGCTTCAGCGATCCTCCAGTCCTTGACCACCATCTCACTAATTGTCCCGTCAGCACACCATGATAAAGGCCAAACACCAGAACACCGAGCCCACTGGTGGCGTTCAAATGAACATCCTGTCACTCAACACTACCACAGCCATGCCCGATATAAGAAATGCAACCCCGTTTATTGACCAATCTTGAAAATGATGGTAAGCGTGGATAAGATTTTATTTACTTTTAATATTGTCTATTAATTTCTGGTACGTTAAGGATTTTTGTTGTAGTTAATTTAAAATTTTTGCATTTTCTAAAATATCTTATTTCTGATTAGACACCTTTAAACATATCAAAATGTTCCTTTAAGATCAAAAAGTTAAATATATTTGACAGAATCAAATGCCTGATAGCCCACACTATTGTTTTATTGTTGTATATACCAAGATACACTGAAAAGCTTGTCTTGCACACTGTTCATACAGAGCAGATCATTACACAGTACACTGAGGTAGAACAAGGTAAAACAATAAGAGAATGCAGAATAGAGTGTAACAGCTACAGAGAAAGTGCAGTGCAGATAGACAATGAAATGCAAGAGTTAGGTTGTGAAGTTAGGAGCCCATCTGATCATACTAAGGAACCACTATAGTCTTATTACAATGGGGTAGAAGCTAGCTGGTACATGTCACCAGTCCTGATTTTGCAACCACTGATGCCAGTCACACAATCTCTGAAGTGTTTTGATAATGGCTGGGGTCACCCATCTTGTAAAGACACTGCCCAGAAGAAGTCCGTGACAACCCTCTTCTGTAGAAAAAGTTGCTGAGAACAACTATGGTCACGAAAGGCCATGATTGCCCGCGTCATGCGACACGGCACATAATGAATGACAAAAAGCTAGGTGGTAGAAGCTAGTTGCTGCTTTGTTTTCTAGGAAGTGTGGAGGATCAACCCTCTGTATCTGGGGTGCCTAAGACTTTAACACAAATCTGTGCATACGACAGTAAAACACCAAAATGTGTTTCAGAATAATAATAACTTGATGGTGTTGCTTTAACCATCACCAACTATGCTTTATTCCTGCAGCAATGATGGATCAGAGTTTTAATGTCTTGTGCATAGATTTGTATATGTTATTTACTGTACATTGTTAACCTATAAATTAAGAATCACATTAAAAGATAATACTTATGATTCTTCATTCATTGGTGCTGTAACCTTGTCATCTACACTCAATGGCCACCTCACTAAGTACATCTGTATACATGCTCATTAATGCAAATATCTAATCAGCCAATCATGCGGCAGTAACTCGTCTCATAAAAGCATGCAGAGATGGTCAAGAGGCTCAACTGTTGTTCAGACCAAACATCCGAAATGGAGAAGAAATGTGATCAAAGTGACTTTGAATGTTGAATAATAATTTTGGTGCCAGATGGGGTGATTTGAGTATCTCAGAAACTGCTGATCTCCTGGGATTTTCACACACAGCAGTCTACGGAGAATTGTGCAAAAAACAAAACTAATCCAGTGAGCAGCAGTTCTGTGGGTGAAAATGCCTTGTTAATGAGAGAGGCCAGAGGAGAATGGGCAGACTGGTTCAAAGCTGACAAGAAGGTGACAGTAACTCAGACAGCTGTGCATTACAACAGTGGTGTGTAGAAGTACATCTCTGAGCAAAAAACACATCGAACCTTGAAGTGATTGGGCTACAAGCAGCATAAGACTATGAATATACACTCAGTGGCCACTCTATTAGTTACATGAAGTGGCCACTGACTGAAAGATGTCCAGCAGCTTTCTGAAGCGCTATTCTTGCTGCTTATCAGCAGTAATAACCGCTTTGCGTCTTCTCACCAGCCTCATTCTTATTTCTGTTACGTTGTTCCCCTTGACTGAATCCTGAAGAAGTTGAACATCCACTTGCAGACGGACCTGAAGATACCAAAAAAACAAGAGTCAGATGTCTGAGAAACGTTGCGCCTTCGTTGTGCGTGTGAATTTCCTCAGGTATTGTCCCACCTTGGTGGGAGACGTTTGGCAGACCCCTGCTTTGTTCATGTACAATCAATTTCAGGAGCTCTCAGGAATTTCAACTATAACTCACTAGATCTAAGAGCAAAATTAGGGGCAAAAGTCTACAAATCTCAAACTAAATTTAATATCGAATTACATGTATGTCCATATTCAGCTATGAGATTCATTCTTTTTCAGGCATTCACAGTGAAACAAAGAGATACAACAGAATCAATGAAAAACTACACACAAAGTCTGTCAAACAACCAATATGCAAATGAAGGCAACTTGTGCAAATACAAGAACTGCACTATGGACAGTCACAAGCCCGGCTGTAAAAGAAGGGGAGTTGGGCTTGGGGGTAGCAACCCCATCCCGTAAAAAACCAGTGCTACAGAAATGTCAACAGGAGCTTCGAAGACCTCGTCCCTGGGGGAGGATGGGCTAAAAGTGGGGACAACTTGAAAGACTAGCCCAGGACAGAGGACTAGCTCTGGGAGGAGGTCTTGAAGAACAATACAGGGAGTTCGGAAGGAACCTGAGACGCAGGATCTCAAGGGTAGTAACTTCATGTGCCACGTGACAGTGAGGATAAGAATAGAATGAGGTGGGAGATAAATGCGTGGCTGAAGAATTGGACCAGGGGCAGGGATTCAGATTTCTGGAGAATTGGGACCTCTTCTGGGGCAGGTGGGACCTGTACAAAAAGGATGGGTTACACTTGAATCTGCGAAGGACCACTATTCTTGCGGGCAGGTTTACTAGAGCTGCTGGGAGTGGTTTAATCTAATATGGCAGGGTGATGGGAACCAGTATAACAGAGTGAGAATGAGCGAACAGTTTACAAGTAGATGATTAATGTAAGAAAGGATAAGTTGATGATTAGGTACAAATGCAGACAGAGCAAAGAGTTAGGTTGTACCATCGAGGCAAAACTCAAAAGGGTAAAAAATGCAGGATTGAAGGTGCATAGCATTCAAAATAAGATGCACAAACTCGTGGCGCCATTAGAGATTGGTCGGTATGATGTTGTGGACATCACTGAGTCGTGGCTGAAAGAAGGCCATGTGTTGGGAGCTTAACATCAAAGGATATACTTTGTATTGAAAGTACTGGCAAGAAGGCATAGGCGGTGGTGTGGCTCTGTCGGTAAGAGATGGAATTACAGCTTTACAAAGAGATGACATAGGGTCAGAGAATGTTGATTTTTTGTGTGTGGAGTTAAGAATCTGCAAGGGTAAAAAAGCATTATGGGAGTCATATATAGACCTCCAAATAGTGGCCACGATATAGGGTAAAGATTGCAAAGGCGAGTAATAAGGGTAATTACACAATTGTAATGGGGGACTTCAATATGCAAGGGAATTGGGAAAATTAGATTGGTGTTGAGAGAGGGAATTTGTTACATACCTATGAGATGGCTTTTTAGAGTAGCTTATGCTTGAGCCTACTTGGATTAGGTGCTGTATAATAACCCAGATCTTATTATGGAGCTTAATGCAAAGGAACCCTTAAGAAGCAGTGATCATAATGTCATTGAATTCATACTGCAATTTGAGAAGGAGAAGCATTAGTCACATGTATCAGTATCACAATGGAATAAAGGGAATTACGGAGGCATGAGAGAGGAGCTTGCCCAGGTGGATTGGAGGAGGATACCGGCAGGGATGACAGCAGAACAGAGATGGCTGAAGTTTCTGGGAATAGTTCACAAGACACAGGATAGGTATGTCCCACAGAAGAAGTTCTCATATGGCAGGGGTAGGTAACCATGACTGACTAGGGAAATTAAGGACTGCGTAAAAGCCAAGGAAAAGGCATATAAGGTAGCTAAAATCAGTGGGAAGTTGGATGATTGGGAAGATATTAAAATCCAAAAAAAAAGGCAACTAAAAAGCTTTAAGAAGGCAAAAGATGAAATATGAGGGCCAGCTAGCCAATAATATAAAGCAGAATACCAAACGTTTTTTTTTCAGATATATAAGGAGTGAAAGGAAGGTGAAAGTTGACATTGAACCACTGGAAAATGATGCTGCTGAGGTAGTAATGGGGGTCAAAGAAATAGCAGATGAGCTTAATAGGTACTTCAAGGAATTAAGGTAGCAAGTGGGAATAAAAAGGACCTTTTCTGCTTGACTGCCAGTGACTAGTGATGTTCCCCAGAGGTCAGTATTGGGACCGCTACTTTTCACATTGTTTGTCAGATAATGGAATTGATGGCTTTATGGCAAAGTCTGTGGATGATACAAAGATAGGTGGAGGGGTTGGTAGTGCGGAGGAAACAATGCAATTGTAGCAGGACTTAGACAAATTGGATGAATGGACAAAGAAGTGGCAGATGGAATACAGTGTTGGGAATTGTACGATATTGCATTTTGGTAAAAGGAACAATGGTGTGGACTATTATCTAAATAGAGAGAAGGTTTAAACATCAGAGGTGCAGAGGGACTTAGGAGTCCTTGTGCAAGACTCCCAGAAGGTTAACTTACAGTTTGCTTCTGTGGAAAAAAGGCAAATACAATGGTGGCATTTATTTCAAGGGGAATAGAATATAAAAGCAAGGAGATAATGCTGAGGCTTTATAAGACATTAGTCAGGCTGCACTTGGAGTATTGTCAACAGCTTTGGGCCCCATATCTCAGAAAGGATGTGTTGTCATTGGGAAGAGTCCAGAGGAGGTTCACGAGGATGATTCCGGGAATGAAGGGGTTAACATATGAGGAGCATTTGGCAGCTTTGGGCCTGTACTCACTGGGATTTAGAAGAATGCGTGGGGATCTCATTGAAATCTGCTGAATATTGAAAGGACTGGATAAGGCGGATGTGGAGAGGGTGTTTTCTATGATGGAAGTATCCAGAACGCGACAGCACATCCTCAAAATTGAGGGCCAACATTTTATAACAGAGGTGAGGAGGATTCTTCTTAGCCAGAGAGTGGAAGACTGTGGTGGAGGGCATTGAAGTGTATGGTGAGAAGGCAGTTGTATGGAATTGAGTGGGATCCAGGATCAGCCATGATGGGAGGGCAGAGCAGACCAATGGGCTGAAAGGCCTAATTCTGCTCCTATGTCGTATGGTCCTATGCTGCTGTTCAGTGCACTGATGATGTCTCCTTGTATGGTGACAAAACATTTGAAAGCGAATTGCCAAGATCGGTGAACAGCTCAACCCAACCAGATTCTGAAAGAGTTCTGGAGGACTGGAAAACAATGCTAATGTCACTCCACTCTTTATGAAGGGAAGAAGGCAGAAGAAAGAACGTTTTAAGCCAGTTAGTCTGACCTCAGTAGTTGGGAAGATGTTGGAGTCGATTGTTAAGGCTGAGCTTATGGAGTGCCTGGTGACAGGACTTAATGAATAATGACTTAATACCCTCTCACACTTCCTGCCTGGTTGCTCAAAGGGCCGAATGGCCTACTCCTGCACCTATTTTCTATGTTTCTGTGACAGAGGACAAGACAGGACAAAGTCAGCATAGTTTCCCTAAATCTTGCCTGACAAACCTCTTGCAATTCTTTGAGGAAATAACACTAGGATAGATAAAGGGAATATAGTGGATGTTGTATATTTGGACTTTCAGAAGGCCTTTGACAAGGTGCCACACTTGAGGCAGCTTATCCAGTTAAGAACCCATGGTATTACAGGAAAATTATGAAGATGGTATTTGGAGGCACATGATAAAATAGGCCAAAGTCAGCATGGTTTCCTCAAGGGAAAATCTTCCCTGAAAAATCTATTGGAATTCTTTGTGTAACAGACAGGATAGACAAAGGAGAGTCATTGGAGATTGATTACTTGGATTCTCAGAAGGTCTTTGATCAAGTGCTTAATAAGATAAGAGTCAATGGTATTACAGGAGAAATACTAGCATGGAAAGAAAATTGCCTGATTGGCAGGAGGCAAAGAGTGGGAATAAAGGTGGCCTATTCTGGTTGGCTGCTGGTGACTAGTGGTATTCCACAGGGGTCAGTATTGTGATCTGGTGTTTGCAGAAGAACTTGGACAGATCAAGAGAATGGACAAAAGAGTGGCAAATGGAATGTCGTGTAGGGAAGTGTACGGCCGTGCACTTTGGTAGAAAGAATAAAGACGTAGACTATTTTCTAAATGGGGAAAATTATCAGAAATCTGAAGTACAAAGGAGCTTGGGAGTCATGCAGGATTTCTTAAAGATTAACTTGCAGGTTGAGTCAGTGGTGAGGAAGGCAAATGCAAAATTCATTTTTAGAGAGCTAGAATATAAGAGCAAAGATGTGTCTGAGGCTTTATAAAGCATTGGTCACACCACACGGAGTACCATGAGCAGTTGTAGTCCCCTTATCTCAGAAAAGATGTGCTAGCATTGGAGAGGGTCCAGAGGGGGGTTCACATATTGAATATCAAAAGGCCTAGACAAAATGGATGTTTCCTATAGTGGATGAGTCATGGACCAGAGGGTCCAACTTCAGAATACATTTAGAACAGAGATGAGGATGAATTCTTTTTGCCATAAGGATGGTAAATCTGTGGAATTCATTGCCATGGACAGTTGTGAAAGCCAAGTCATTGAGTATATTTAAAGCAGAGGTTGATAGATTCTTGGTTAGCTAGGCATCAAAGGTTATGGGGAGAAGGCGGAAGAATGGAGTTGAGCTGGATAACAAATCAGCCATAATGAAATGGTGCAGCAGACTTCATGGGCCAGGTGACCAAATTGTACTCCTATGTTTTATAATCTTATGAATTCCAGTACCACGGCTACAACAATGCTGACATAAATAAATAAAATGGAGAGGAATAGACTAATTAATACCAACATGTAAGGTGAATTGATTTTCATTTTCAATTAGCTCATGAAATTGTAACTTCTTGTTTGGTCTCGTTAGACCAAAGATATTTGATGTACACTGATGGTCTGCAATACATAATAATAGAGAAAAAAAACTGACAATTACTGTAAGTATACTAAATAGTTAAAATAAGTAAGTAGTGCAAAAATAGAAATAAAAAAGTAGTGAGGTACTGTTCATGGGTTCGATGTCCATTCAGAAATCTGATGGCAGAGAGGAAGAAGCTGTTCCTGAATCATTGAGTATGTGCCTTCACACCTCATTTCTGATGGTAACAATAGACAATAGGTGCAGAAGTAGACCATTCAGCCCTTTGAGCCTGCTGAGAACAGGGCATGTCCTCGGTGATGGGGGTCCTTAATAATGGATGCTGCCTTTTTGAGGCACCGCTCACTGAAGATGTCCTGGTTACTACGGAGGCTAGTGCTCATGATGGAGCTGACTGTCTGCAGCCTATTTCGATCCTGTACAGGAGCATGCCCTTCTCCCCTCCCCACAGCAGCTGGAAATGCAACCTGTTGGAATGCTCTCCACAGTACATCTGTAGAAATTTGCGAGTGTTTTTGGTGATGTAACAAGTTCTCTCAAATTCCTAATGAGATTTGGCCACTGTCGTGCCTTCTTTGTTGGCCCAGGAGAGATCCTCAGAGAGCTTGACACCCAGGAACTTGAAACTGCTCACTCTCTCCACTTCTGACCCCTCTATGAGAACGTGTCCCTCATCTTACCCGCTTTGAAGTCCACAATCTGTTCTTTGGTCTTATTGAAGTTCAGTTCAAGGTTGTTGCTGTGACACCACTTAACTAACTGATATATCTCACACTTGCATGCCCTCTTTTCACCACCTAAAGTTTGGCCAACTATGGTTGTATCATCAGCAAATTTATGGATGGCATTTTAGCCACACAGTCATGGGTGTAGGGAGAGTAGAGCAGTGGGCTAAGCACACATCCCTGAGGTGCGCCAGTGTTGATTGTTAGCAAGGTGGAGATGTTATTTCTGATCCGCACAGATTATGGTCTTCTGGTTAGGAAGCTGAGAATCCAGTTGCAGAGGGAGGTACAGAGGCCGGGTTCTGGAGCTTTTTGAGCAGAATTCTAGGAATTATGGTATTAAACATTGAGCTCTAGTCAACAAGCCGCATCCTGGCATAGGTATTTGGATTGTCCAGGTGATCCAAGGCTGTGTGAAAAGCCAATGAGATGATGTCCACCATAGACTTACTGTGGTGGTAGGCAAATTGCAGTGGGCCCAGGACCTTGCTGAAACAGGGTAATTCTAGCCATAACTAACCTCTCAAGCACTTTACCACAGTAGACTCAATGTATAACAGCATGCAGACATGGTCAAGAGGTTCAGTTGTTGTTCAGACCAAACATCAGAATGGGGAAGAAATGTGATCTAAGTGACTTTGACTGGGGAATGATTGTTGGTGCCAGACGAGGAGTTTTGAGTATTTCAGGAACTGCGGTCCTTCTGTGATTTTCACACACAACAGTCTCTAGAGTTTATAAAGAATGTTGTGAAAATCACAAAAACCTTCATTGAGTAGCTGTTCTGTGAATGCAAATGCCTTGTTAATATGAAAGACCAGTGGAGAATAGCCAAACTGGTTCAAGCTGACAGGTAGGCAAAAGTAACTCAAATAAACACACGTTTCAACAGGGGTGTGTAGAAGGGCATCTCTGAATGCACAATACATTGAACCTTGAAGCGGATGGACTACAGCAGCAGAAGACCATGAACATAAACTCAGTGACCACTTCATTAGATACAGGAGGCAACTCATAAAGTGGCCACTGAGTGTATATTGCTTATGGTTTCTGCCTGAAGTTTGTGTAATGCTGATACATCTCTATTTTTATTGAAATGCACTCAATAAACCAGGGAATTGATTGTAGGCTTCAGGAAGGGGAAGTCGAGGGAACACACACCAGTCCTCATCGAGGGATCAGCAGAGGAAAGGGTGAGCAGTTTCAAGTTCCTGAGTGTTAATGCTTCAGATGATGAACCAGTGAATCCATGAACCTAAGTATTGTTTTTTTTCATTTCTTTTTGTACTACTTAGTTTACTTAATTTTTTCTATATACTTCTTGTAATTTCTGGTTTTTAATATTGCAGTATAGCAATGTACTGCTGCTGCTAAACAGCAAATTTCACAACCTACAGCATTACCAACTTGCCAGTGATACTAAACCTGATTCTGACTCTGAAATGAATCCCATTCTTTAGACTAAGGGCTGATTGTGTCCCGGGGCAAACTCAGCTCCCAAGTTGAAAGTTCAAAGTAAACTTATTACCAAAGTACATATTTGTCACCATATGCTGCCCTGAGACTTATTTTCTTGCGGGCATTCACAATAAATAGAAAGAAACACAACAGAACTGGTGAAAAATGGCACAGACAAAAAAACAATGTGCAAAAGACAATGAAATGTAAATTCAAAAAGGAAAAAAAAAGTAAGCAATAAATATTGAGAACACGAGTTGTAGAGTCCCTAAATGTGAAGTTACTAGTAGTGGGATCAGTTCAGTGTTGAAGTCACTGTTAAGGACTCTAGAAGTCAAACTGACAGTAACTCATATAACCACACAATATAACAGTGGTATGCAAAAGAGCATCTTGAACGCACAGCATATTGAATCTCCAAATGGATGGGCTACAGCAGCAGAAAATCACAAACATACACTCAGTGTTCACTTTATTAGATTCAGGAGGTACCTAATAAAATGGCAACTGAAAGTACATCTGAAGGTCAATCCATTGGATACAATACTGCATTCTACTTCCTTGAGTAAATGGTGAGGAACTTCCCTACATCCTTTGTCCACATGTCCCAGAAACTAAGTGCAATATGTTGCAGCAAATTGAGTGAGTTACAGCAGAAAGAAAATCCATTGAATTGACCTTATTTTAAAAACATGGCAGTTGAAAATAAATGGCTTGCTTTGTGAGATTTTCCAACATTCTTCTATTCAAGTGATTCAGCACAGTCGAGCTCAAACGCAGAACAATCTCTTCTATCGGTTGTGTCCTGGGGGAGAATATTCGTGGGGATTGTTAAGATTGATAGCGTTTGAAGTTCAAATCCAGAAAGATTCTGTGCGCAGTGCAAGGAACAGGAGGTCACATCTGGAAACGTTTACATTCACTTACGCACCACTCCTAACAAAGGTTATATTGTCTGCTTTGTTGAACTGCACCAGGATCTGAAGAAAGAGGGAATAACAAAGCCCAATTTCTACAGACCCTTGGCAGGGCCATCAGCATCCAGGCCATGCTCTCTTCTTACTGCTGCCATTAAGAAGGAGGTACAGGAGCCTCAAGTCCCACACCATCAAGTTTAGGACAGTTATTACCCCTCAATCATCAAGCTCTTATACCTGAGTGGAGAACTTCTCTCAACAACAAACTGTGCAAATACAAAAAACATAAATATGCATTAAACTTTTTAGTAGATGTTACTCAAACGAGACAATAACAGACTGCTTACTGATCTCTATTTTCCTTATTAAAAGAAATACAACTCGCATTAGCTAACTTGACGCACAATCAAACAATACTGACAACCAAGATGGAGACCAGTTGGGTTTTCAAGTTTAATACTGACGACTTGCAAGTATAACAGAACAACTTCCACTCTAACTCACATTTTCCTCTTTCAAGGTCTGGTTGTCTTTTGAAATCGTTATTCAGTTTACTTTCATCATACCTGTTAGTTGAAATTTTAGATTTTAGATCCAAAATCCCACTGCATTAAATGAGTTTTTCCCTCATGTCAGCTCTAGTACCTTTGCCAGTTATGTTTCTTCCCCGAACGGTAGGAATAAACCTTTTCTACAGCACATCACTTTCAGGGACTCTTCATCTCTTGTTCTCAATGTTTATTGCTTACATATTTATTATTATTACTTATTGTTTTCTTTCTTTACACAGTTTATCTTTTGCACACTGGCTGCTTGTCCTTCCTGATGAATGCGGTCTTTATTGATTCCATTATGGTTCTTGGATTTACTCTGTATGCCCACTAGAAAATGAATCTAAGGGTTGTATATAGTGATGTATATGTACTTTGATAATACATTTACTTTGAGCTTTGATCCTCATCTTTCTATAGAGCATGGAAATCCACACTGGATGCAATACCACAGCTGCGGCCCAACCAGTCATAGCCCATAAGACCATAAGATTAGGAGTCTACTCCGCCATTCAATCACAGGCTGATCCAATTCCTCTAATCATCTCTACTCCCCTGCTTTCTCCCCATACCCTTTGATGCCCTGGCTAATCAAGAACCTATCTTTCTCTGCCTTAAATGCACCCAATGACTTAGCACCCACAGCCGCTCGTGACAACAAATTGAACAGATTTACCGCCTCTGACTAAAGTAATTTCTCCGCATCTCTGTTCTAAATGTACGTCCTTCAATCCTGAAGTCATGCCCTCTTATCCTAGACTTCCCTACCGTGGGAAATAACTTTGCCATATCTAATCTGTTCCGGTCTTTTAATATTCGGAATGTTTCTATGAGATCCCCCCCATCATTCTCTTAAACTCAAAGGAATACAGCCCAGGAGCTGCCAGATGTTCCTCTCTGGAAACACATTCATTATCCCTCTCAACTCTATTCTCAGGAGTTCCCCCTATAACCTTTGAAGCCCTTACTAATCCTATCAACCTCTGCTTTAAATATTGGTTTGCCCTCCACAGCCATTCCTGGCAACGAGTTCCCCAGATTCACCACCCACTAGCTCAAAAAATTGCTCCTTGTTTCTGTTCTTTAAGGACGTCCTTCTATTCTGAGGCTGAGCTCTCTGGTTTTAGACTCTCCCACTATAGGGAACATAGACTCTATCCAGGCCTTACGAGATCCCCCTCATTCTTCTAAACTCTAGTGAGACCAGGCCCAGATCCATCAAGTGCTCCTCAGTCTTCTGTTAAGGGCTCATCATGACTTCCTTAGCTTTCACAGTCTTTCATTATGAAGTCCTGGATCTCTTTTTCTCAACCTGACCTGCCATGTTTGATGATTACACATGGATACGGCCAGGTCTCTCTGCCTCAGAATCAGAATCAGGTTTGCTATCACTGACGTTTTTGTGAAATTTGTTGTTTTGTGACAGCAAGACAGTGCAATACATAAAATATACTCTTAATTACAGTAAGAAATACAGAAATATATATTATGAAATTTCAATAAGTAGTGCAAAAAGCGGGTAAAAATAGTGAGTTTATGTGTTCATTGTCTGTTTAGAAATCTGATGGTGGAGGGGAAGAAGCTGCTCCAGAAAGTGTCTTCAGAAACTTCCTAAAGCTTCTTCAAAACTGTACGCCCTATTTATTTATTAATTGAGATACAGTGCAGAACAGGCCCTTCCGACCCTTCAAGCTGCACTGCCCAGTGATTCCCGGATTAACCCGAGCTTAATCACTGGACTATTTACAATGACTAATTAATCTACCAGCTGGTATGTCTTTGGAATGTGGGTGGAAACCAAAGCACCCAGAAGTAACCCACATGGTCACGGGGAGAACGGACAAACTCCTTACAGACAGCGGCAAGAATCGAACCCTGATCTCTGGCATTGTAAAGTGTTGTACTAACCACGTCACTACCGTGCCGCTATTATACGATGAAAAGTAAATAAATAGGCAAACAGTAAGCAAAACTAGAGAGCTTAGATGTTCATTGTATTTAACATTTCAATAATTTTGAGTAATCTTGTATATATATTATTTGATTAAGCATTCTAATTTATAAAAACAATTAATTATGGGTTATATGTAAAAATACATTAATTGCATACGTCATCACGCTGCCATGTGATACTTACATGCCTCGTTTAAAGTTATACCTGTAGTTTGGACTTCCCTGTCTTCCTTTGAATTAGTTTAATGTTTTGAAGTTATAAAATATAACAACTGTCTGTTCAGAAATCTGATGGTGGAAGGGAAGAAGCTGTTCCTAAAACATTTTCAAAAGCTTCTTAAAGCCTCTTCAGAACTGTATCCTTTAATTTGCCTCTGCTAAGTCTTCCTACCAAAATCTATCAGGTTTTAAGTTACTGTGTTGTTTCATTTGCCACATGACACCACCCTTCCTTAAGGACCCCCACCACTCTCTTCCCATTACTACCATCAGGGAGGAGGTACAGGAGTCTGAAGGCAGACACATCATTTTAGGAACAGCTTCTTCCCCCTTCTGAACAGTCAATAAACTTGTAAAGTTGGCACAGGTTTGTGTTAACTCCTTGAGGTTTGTCATTTTCCATCCCCTTGTCCTGAGCCCACATCATCTTTCTGCTTCAGAGCAGAATTTAAACCATCTTCAAAAGGCAGTGCCTCAAGATGGAGGCATCCTGCATAGAGGGCCCTCAATACACAGGTCATTCCCTCTTCCTTTTACTACCATCAGGGAGGAGGTACAGGAGCAGAAGAAACACACTCAGTGTTTTAGGAACAGTTTGTACCCTCTCAGCCATCAGATTTATGAATGGACAATGAACCCATGAACATGACCTCACTATTTCTGCTCTCTCTTTCCACTACTTATTTTATTTTCTTTTATATATCTTTCTTACAATGTATTTTATGTATTGCATTGTACTGCTACCACTAAACAACAAATTTCACAACATATGTCAGTGATAAACCTGATTCTGAATTCATTGATAACTCACTGCAACCACATAACCTATTGTTCCTCAGATGACTCTTTGGTACAGCAATCCAAGCTAATCTCTTGTTACATTTTCCTGCTTCAAACGTTTCTCTAACCTGTGTAAAAATCAGGCAATGTTTCAAATGCTCCATTTTGCTAAGCAGCAATAACATACACCAATAAGAGCTATGGTAAAGTACACTCCCCTTTTTGATTCTTATACCATTTTCAGTGCCCCTCTCAGGATGCCACAGATCATGTTGGAGTAGAGCAAACAGGAATGCTTGTTGGGGATTTCCACATAGTCCGTCAGCGGGTTCTTCTCCAAGAACAGTGAACAGTCATCTCCAGCCAGAGTCCAAAACGTCACTCTGGCAGCCACGCCAAGGTACATCTTGAACGCAACCTGACATGCAAAGATACATAAAGCTTAGTCTGTTTCATATGACATTCGCAGAAATGCCTGGGCAACAGGGGTTCCCAACACTTTTTATGCTGTGGATCCCAACCATTTACTGAGGAGTCCATGGAAATCAGGTTGGAACTATCAGTATCATCCTTAGCAAAACCCTTCCAGAAACAGAAATGTAGAAAACCTACAGCACAAAACAGGCCCTTCGGCCCACAAAGCTGTGCCAAACATGTCCTTACATTAGATATTACCCAGGGTTACCTATAGCCCTCTGTTTTTCTGAGCTCCGCATACCTGTCCAGGAGTCTCTTAAAATACTCTATCGTACCCACCTCCACCACCATTGCCAGCAGCCCATTCCACGTACTCAACACTCTCTGCATAAAAAACTTACCCCTGACATCCCCTCTGTAGCTGCTTCCAAGCACCTTAAAACTGTGCCCTCTCATGTTAGCCATTTCAGCCCTGGGAAAAAGCCTCTGACTATCCACATGATTGATGCCTCTCATCATCTTATATACCTCTATCAGGTCACCTCTCCTCCTCCATCGCTCCAAGGAGAAAAGGCCGAGTTCACTCAACCTATTCTCATAAGGCGTGCTCCCCAATCCAGGCAACATCCTTGTAAATCTCCTCTGCACTCTTTCTATGGCTTCCACATCCTTCTTGTTGTGAGGCAACCAGAACGGAGCACAGTACTCCAAGTGGGGTCTGACCAGGGTTCTGTGGTGTGGTTTCATGGAAGCAGATTCGGTAAGTGAGACAGAAGAAACTAATTGCAAGTAAGCATGTTAAATATTTATTTACTAAGAAGCAGTGAAACATTCAACCCATATCTAAGTCAAACACATACTTATCTGCAGAATTGTGCAAATGTCTTAGCCACATATATGTAGCTAGGGTGCCCAAGACTTGCACAGTACCATAGTAATTTTATGTTTTGCACTGTACTGCTGCCACAAAACAAAAACAAATTTCATAACCTATGTGAGTGATGATAAACCTGATTCTATTATAGGTCTCTATTGTGGACTGAGAGTGGGAAGGGGGCAAGGAGAAGGGAATCATGGTTGGGAAAAGGGGTAAGGAGTGGAGAGGGAGTGGGAAGCACCAGAGAGACATTCTGTAATGACCAATAACCAATTGCCTGGTGTCTCAGGGCCATGTGTGTCTGCACCTGTGCCACCAACCCCCGGCACTCCTTCGCAGCCATCTGTTCCACACCCCTCCCACAGCACTCCACCCCCACTATTTCCAACATCCTTTGCTCCAAATTTATGAACTTGCTGTCTAGTCCACATTGACAAATACAGTACAGTGCAAAAATCTTAGGCATCATAGCTATGAGGGGTAATTGATAAGTTCGTGGGATAGGGTAGAAGGAGGTGAGTTATTAACTTCAAACTTTCTGTGTAATCACTCAAAGAGTTGAACTGCACGTGTGTGTAACGAGAGCTGTATAACTCATCTCCTTCTACCCTGGGCCACGAACTTATCAATCACCTGTCTGTGGACACTTTCTGGAGGTCCAAGATCCGTATGCTCCATGACTGCTGGACTAAGTGTGTAAATGTAGGAGGGGACCTTGTTGAAAAATAAACGTGCTAGGATTTTCTAAAATTGACTCCTTCTACCTTAGGCCACGAACTTATCAATCACCCCTCATATATTCATGTGCCTGGACTTTTGCAGAGTTCTATAAGTGCTCTAAGTTGCAAAACTATGGCACTGAACATTCAATAGCAATTCTAACTTATACAGGTACTTCGATAAGTCCCCTCCAAGTTACAAAACTACAACACTAAACTTTCAACAAACAAGTGTGTGTGGGTTCTCCTTTCTGCAGCACACTTTCCCAATGGTCCTTCAGCTATAGTTGTGACCCTCTCTGAAGGCGAGCCCCTAGCAAAGAGACTGAAGAACTTACATGCTCTATTCTGATACCACTGGGGTGCCTGGAACGGGAAGCCAATGCGTTGGTGTGAAAGCCAGCCAATTGGTCATCCTTTAAACAGGCCAATTGTTCCCTCAATAAATATATTTACCTCAGTAGGTATATATTTCAGACAAGGCTGGACAAATTTTTCATATTAGGAGAATTAAGGGTTATGGCAGGTAGGTAGGGGGAGATGAGTCCATGGCCAGATCAACCATGATCTTATTGAATGGCAGAGCAGGGTTGATGGGCCAGATGGCCTACTCCTGCTCCTATTTCTTATGTTTTTATGTTCAATAACTGCAGGCTGTCCAGGCCCTGAGGCAGCAAAACAGCCCCGAACCATGATGCTTCTTCCACAATGCTTCACAATTGGGATGAGGTTTTGGTGTTGGTGTAAGGTGCCCATTTTACTCCAAACAGTGCAATATGCATTTCTGCCAAAAAGTTAAACTTTTGGCTCATCTGTCCACAGAACATTACCCCAAAAAAGTTGTACAACATCCAGATGGCCTTTTGCAAACTTGAGACGTGCAGCAATTTTTTTTTTTGGAGAGTAATGGTTTCCTATATGGTGTTCTTCCATGAACACCATTCCTGTTCAGTGTTTTTCTTATAGTGGACACATGAACTGAGACTTTAGCAAGTTCTAGAGATTTTTATAGGTCTTTTGCTGTTACCCTTGGATTCTTTTTCATCTTCAGCATTGCACATTGTGCTCTTGGTGTGATCTTTGCAGGACACCCACTCCTAGGGAGAGTAGCAACAGTAAAGAGTTTCCTATATTTGTAGACAATTTCTCTTACTGTGGACTAATGGACACTCAGGTCTTTAGAAATGCTTTTGTTGTCTTTTCCACCTTCATGCATCCCTACAATTCTTCTTCTAAGGTCCTCTGAAAGCGTTTTTGATTGATGCATGGAGCACATAAATAGACCTTCCTTAAGAAGAGCAGGCTCCATCAATAACTTGACTGTGTGTTTCTTTTTTATAGGGCAGGACACCTTTACAACACACACCTCCAGTCTCAACTCATTGATTGGAATACCTGACTCCAAATAGCTTTTTTGGATGGCATTACCCCAGAGGTTCACATACTTTTTTTGAACCTAGACTGTGATTATTTAAATAATGTACTCAGTATTGGTGAGAAGAAGTACAATTGTTTGAATGTTATTAGTTTAGGCAGATTGTGTATGTCTATTATTGTGACTTAGAAGAAGATCAGACCACATTTTATGAGTAACTAATGCAGAAAACCAGGTAAATGCAAAGGGTTCATAAATTTTTCTTGCAACTTATATATGGGTTTCCAGAAGGCATTTGATAATGTGTAACGCAATTGATCACTGCAGCAGATAAGAATATGAGAGATAATAGGTAATCTGTAGAGGATTGGCTAACCCAGTGGTCTTCAACGTGGGCAGTGGAGGATTTTGTAGGAGCTACAAGTAAAAAAATAAGAAACTGGGGACCACAGGAGTTTCTAAATGGACCAAATAAGTTTATTGCTTCAATTTGTATATATTATACATTCTCTGATATTAAGTGGAACTTTTGAACCAACAGGGCAGACAAACAATGAATGTGCAAAAGACAAAACCTGCAAATACAGAAGATACAAGAAATAATAATAATAAATAAATAAGCAATAAATATTGAGAACACGAGATGAAGAGTCCTTGAAAGTGACTCCATGGGTATTGGGAACGTTTCAGTGATGAAGCAAGTGAAGTTATCTCCTCTGGTTAAAGTGCCTGATGATTGGTGGATCATTAGGAAGACACGTAAAATGCATTGAACTAGATAATCTCTATGCTACATTGGCTGTTTTTTTTTTTGGCCAAAGCTTTGGTTAAAATTTTGATAATAAACTTTACTTTGCCTTTGAAAACACCCGGGAAGTCCGATGTCAATTCACCACTACGTAGGGGGTGGGGAGCAGTGAGTGGCTTCAGTTTACCTGCTTATAAATTATAAAACCATAGAAATAAGAGCAGGATTAGGCCATTTGGATGCACCCCCCCCCACAAATCTGTTTATTATCCCTCTCAACCCCATTCTCCTGCCTTCTTTCCATAACCTTATTAATCAAGAACCTATCAAACTCCACTTTAAATATACCCAATCACTTATCCTCTATAGACATCTGCGTCAATGAATTCCACAGATTCACCAACCTCTGGCCAAAGAAATTCCTCCTCATCTCTGTTCTGAAAGGTCATCCTTCTATTCTGAGGCTGTGCCCTCTGGTTGCAGACTCCCCATTAATGGAAATATGTTCCCTATGTCCACTTTGTCTAGGCCTTTCTATATTTGATTGGTGTCAATGAGATCATCCCTTATTCTTCTAAGCTCCAGAGAGTGCAGGCCCCAAACCATCAAACACTTCACATACACTACCTCTTTCATTTTTAGGATCATCCTCGTGAACCTCCTCTGGACCTTCTCCAATGTCAGCACACCTTTTCTTAGATACCATCATCATCATTGCCATTATGTGCTGTGTTGTATGACATGGATGATCATTGTCTATGACCACGATTGTTCTTGGCAAATTTTTCTACAGAAGTGGCTTGCCATTGCCTTCTGAGCAGTGTCTTTACAAGATGGGTGACCCCAGCCATTATCAATACCCTTCAGAGATTGCCTGCCTGGTATCAGTGGTTGCGTAACCAGGACTTGTGATATGCACTAGTTGCTCATACAACCATCCACTTCCTGCTCCCATGGCTTCATGTGACCCCGATCTGGGGGCGAAGTTGCTGCTACACTTTGACCAAGGGTGGCCTGCAGGCTAGCAGAGGGAAGGAGTGCCTTATACCTCCTTTGGTATCTAAACCCTGCCTCTCAATTTCTTAGATAAGGGGCCCAAAACTGCTCACAATACTCCAAATGCAGTCTGACCAATGCCTTATGAAGCCTTAGCACTTCATCCTTGCTGTTATAATCTAGGCCCCTCAAAATGAGCTGCTTTCCTTACACCAACTCAACATGCAAGTTACCCTGTAGGAAACCTTGCACTAGTGCAGATTATTGTCCATGTAGGACATTAAGCTTTCCCTCTTACAGCATAGAAGTCATTGACCATTGACTGGAAGAAGAGAATTGGGATTTCTAATTTGCAAGTCCATATTGGGTTGAGCTGTTCTCTGATCTTGGCAACTTACTTACGAACATTCTGTCACAATAGACAATAGACAATAGGTGCAGAAGTAGACCATTCGGCCCTTCGAGCCTGCACCGCCATTCTGAGATCACGGCTGATCATCTACTATCAATATCCGGTTCCTGCCTTGTCCCCATATCCTTTGATTCCCCTATCCATAAGATACCTATCTAGCTCCTTCTTGAAAGCATCCAGAGAATTGGCCTCCACTGCCTTCTGAGGTAGTGCATTCCACACCCCCACAACTCTCTGGGAGAAGAAGTTTTTCCTTAACTCTGTCCTAAATGACCTACCCCTTATTCTCAAACCATGCCCTCTGGTACTGGACTCTCCCAGCATCTGGAACATATTTCCTGCCTCTATCTTGTCCAACCCCTTAATAATCTTATATGTTGCAATCAGATCCCCTCTCAATCTCCTTAATTCCAACGTGTACAAGCCCAGTCTCTCTAACCTCTCTGCGTATGACTGTCCGGACATCCCAAGAATTAACCTTGTGAATCTACGCTGCACTTCCTCTACAGCCAGGATGTCCTTCCTGTAGAGGATACCCTCCTCACCATATAAGGAGATATCATCGGTGCACTGTTAATTGCGATGAATCCTCTGAATGCTTGGCCTGCATATGCTTTATCAATCAGCTGGATGCTTGTCATTACTGAAACTGATTTCTGATTTTGGGAAGAAATCTCGTTGCTGATTGGGTGAAATTCGTGTGTTGCGGTCTGGAATTTTGCCTGCATGGCTCATAAATAGGATCGAGGTCTACAGGTCTATTTACAGAATTGTTCACGGGAAGCCACACCTCAAGGGATTCTCTTGCATGCCGTGTGTTTGGTTGCACGATGGTTTTCTCTGATGCCCAGTGGAATTCGTGCCTCTTTGTTCTTCATGGATAGACACTTGGGAGAGTTGATCATGCCACGTAACAGCCAGTTGAGGTTCATGGAAGTAAACTGCCAAGATCAGAGGACAACTCAACCACCCGATCTTCCGATTTATTTCCAAGTTCATATTGCTAGTTCTGTTGTTGGCTTCACCGATCTCTGAATGAGATGAGCACAGACCACACCTCTCATAAAACACTCAGAGAAGATCCCAGGAAGGATCAGATACAACCCCCATCAGAATCCGAAAGAAAATGGTGGCCCAGAGGTGTAAAAGTCTGATAGAATTAATAAGATATTACGAGATCATTATTGATCTCAGGAAAGGAATGAATGACATTTGCATTTCGGATTTTCCACTTGGCATATTGTGGAATAGTTAATGCATCAGAACTGTCACATTATTATTAATGCAAATGCACTTTATCGACTGCAATCATTTTAATGCTACTCAAAATCCATCAATATTTAAACTGGTCTCTGCATCACATCAGGATTTATAAACATCTTGCAATTTTGGGATGTGCTTGTGTATATAAATAACAGGCTAATGTTAAAGGGGGCCAAGGCTGTAAGAAGGGAGGACAGGACAGTTTTGTATGAGGGAACTTCATGGAGCTCTCTGATGCAGTCAACCAAAGCAAAAAGATGGTGGACAGCAGATGCGTTGTGAATGGGCTGCAATACTGAAAAAGGTGAGGAGAAAGTCAACAATCGAGAAGACCATGAGATATAGGAGCAGAATTAGGCCTTCAGACCAATTACTGCTCTGCATTCCATCATGCCTGATTTATTATCCTTCTCAAGCCCAGACTCCTGCCTTCTCCCAATAATCTTTGTCATCCTTACCAGTCAAAAACTTATCAACTTCCACTTTAAATATACCCAAATGGCTTGGCCTCCACAGCTGTCTGTGGCAATGAATTCCACAGATTCACCACCCTCTGGCTGAAGAAATTCCTCCTTATCTCTGTTCTAAAAGAATATCCCTCTATTCTGAGTCTGTGTCCTCTGGTCCTAGACTCCCTTGCTATAGGAAACATCCTCTCCATGTCCACCCAATCTAGGCCTTTCACTATTCAATAGTTTTCAATGAGAAAATCTCATTGAGTTCTCCCTCATTCCTATAGATTCCAGTGACTACAGGCCCAAAGCCATCAAGCATGACTCATATATTAACCCTTTAATTCCCAGAATAATTCTTGAGAACTGCAATTGGACCTTCTCCAATGCCAACATGTCCCTTCTTAGATAAGGGACCCTAGATTGGAATAAGGATTGGATTGAAGGCCAAAGAGTATGGATGACAGTTAGGAGTTGATGAGGTGTTGGGGGCCAAGGGGGTTATGAAGTATGCAGTTATGAAGTATGCAGAATTTGCTTTTTGCACATGGGGGTGTGGGTTTGATTGATGTTCTTGTTGCTGTTTGCACAATTTTTTTGCATGGGGGGGGTGATGTTTTTCTTTGAACTGACTTCCATGGTTTTCTTTGCTTTGTGGCGGTCTGCAGAAGACAAATCTCAGAGATGAATACCGCATACATACTTTGTTAATACATGTACCTTGAACCCAGATAATGGTCCTAATGGAGGAGGTCAGAGCAGAAGGTCGATAGGTGCTTTTTGGAGACGTTGGAGCAGCCACCCGTTTGGTGAAGTTGGGAGATGTCAGTGTGCGATTGGAAAGGCCATGGCGGAGGAGGAGAATTAGAGGGGTGAGAAGGAGGACGGAAGATATGAGGAGGAAGATCAGAAAGCTTGCTGGGTACTGTGTTAGGAGTGCTGAAGAGGGAAGGAGGAAAGAATCAGAAAGATTAGGTACAGGGCAGGACATTGAAATCAGAAGTGTGATGCCATGGTTGAGAGGAAGATCAGTTTAAAGTCCCAGGGAAATGGATGGGAACTGGGTAAATGTACGAAAGCTAATGCCAGCCCACAAGCAGTGCTGGACGATGGGACTTAACACCTGTACACAGTATGGACCTTCCCATTAGCTGCTCAACCCTTAGGAAGCCCGGCCAGATGTATGAAACATATCCAGAGAGAGTATCTGTGTCACCACTGCTGCCAAATAATATTCCATAGATGGGCCAACATGCCAATGCTGGGCTCAAAGACCTATTTCTGTGTGTGTGTTTAACAAGCAACTCAATCTTTGAGAGCATATTCATCACTGTGTCTATGAAAAATGGATGGGTACATCACACTAGGATTGGCACAGACTTTATGTATACTCAATGGCCACTGTATTAGGTTCACCTGTACACCGGCTCGTTAGTGCAAATATCTGATCAACTAATCATGTGACCGTAACTCAATGCATGAAGGTATGTGGACATGGTGAAGAGGTTCAGTCATTGCTCAGACCAAACATCAGAATGGGGAAGAAATGTGATCTAAGTGACTTCGACTGTGGAATGATCGTTGGTGCCAGATGGGGTGGTTTGAGTATCCTGGAAACTGCTGATCTCCTGGGATTTTCATGGACAACTGTCTCTAGAGTTTATAAAGAATGGTGCAAAATACAAAATAAAACATCCAGTGATGGGCAATTCTGTGGGTGAAGACACCTTGTTAATGAGAGAGGTCAGAGGAGAGTAGCCAGACTGGTTCAAACTGATAGAAAGTGACAGTAACTCAAATAACCACACATTACAACAGTGGTGTACAGAAGAGCATCTCTGAACCACACAACATGTCAAACCTTGAAGTGGATACACAACAAGCTTTATTTGGGACAAGAGGTACCTAATAAAGTGGCCACAACATGTTGTTAATTTTGTAACATTTCATAATTCTCAGATCCACCCATTTCGCAGGTTAAATCTCCTGATACATGCAAGCAAATGTTACCTTAGCAATGACTTCCGCCGTGTCATGGAAATTACGGCATTGTGTAATGCTTGACCGAGCTAGAAAGTCTTCTACCAGTTTTGAACCTATATGGTATCCCCTTTAAAGCAAAGAAAGAGAAAAGGTGTGAGAAATTTCCCCACAGGAGGAATTGGTAAACTTGTAGGGCTCATTAACACGCGAAGCGGTTGAGGTGAAGGGCTGAGTTACAGAGAGAAACTAGATAAGTGTGTGAGTTAAATGGAATAGCAACAAAACCTGAGCAAAGTGGGCACCCAACCTAATTCCATTTCCCATTCCCATTCTACCATGTCAGTCCATGGTCTCCTCCACTGTCATGACGAGTCCACACTCAGGCTGGAGGAGCAACACTTCATACTCTGTCTGGGTAGCCTCCAACCTGATGGCATGAAGTTGATTTCTCAAACTTCTGATCATGACTCCCCCCCCCCCCCCCCGCCAACTCTGCTTCACCATTCCCCATCCCCTTTTTCCTCTCTCGCCTTATCTCCTTTCCAGTTCACCACCTCCCTCTGGTTTTCCTTCTCCTTTACTTTCTTGCATGGCTTCTGTCCTCTCCTATCAGATACCCCCTGCTCCAGCCCTGTATCTCTTTTACTAATCAACTTCCCAGCTCTTTACTTCCCCCTCCCAGCTTTACCTATCACCTAGTGGTTCTTCCTCCCCTGCCCCACCTTCATCTTTTATTCTCCAGTCCTGATGAAGGTTCTTGGCCCGAAACATTGACTGTACTCTTTCCCATCGATGCTGCCTGGCCTGCTGAGTTCCTCCAGCATTTTGTGTGTGTTGAATGTAATTCAGCAAAGCTTTGAAAGGTAGGTAGATTCAGATTCAGGTTCAGATGTATTTATCATGTACTTCGAAACTTGCACCTAAGGGTGTGCTGGGGTCAGCCTGCAAGTGTCACCGCACTTCCTGGTGCCAACAGAGCCTGTCCAGAATGCTGAGCAGAACAACACAGAACACAGCAAAACAGAGCACAACAAGCAACAACAGCAGAACGGGATCTGTTCCTCCCTCCTATCCACACACATCCACGGACAGTCCCCCCCAACTCCAGGGCAACTCTCAATTCTCTGGTCCCCAGTCCTCAACTTTCAGACTTGCAATTGAACTTTGGGTTTCAATCCTTGGTATTGACTCTTGGTCTAGCTGATGATGGGACCCTGAATTCCAGGCACAAAATCTGGGCTCACTGGCTCCCTGTGCCCCCTGCTCACATGGACTTCCAATAGAATGGATAGGGCAGGTGTGGTGTACTAAAAGAGGGCAGGGCCTCTTTTAGTGCTGTATAGTCACTGTAATCGTTGGTGAATTACAACACCTCTAGAACTACGAGGCTAAAGCAAATACTTACAATGGTTTAGTTTGAGGAAGAGGCTGGTTCTGATCCTACTCCTCTCATATCACAACTCAAAATCCTTTCCAATCCTATCTTCCTCTGTACCTACCTCAGAAAAAAAGAAATTCTCTTGGAAATCTTCTTAATCAGTTATTGTAATATTCCTGGAAATTCCATGAATGCTTTTCTCCAGGACTTCTGCCAACTTTTGCCAAAACTATGGCATTCTCTTTCCAGCAAATCTCTTCAGGCAGCTTTTCAATTCCCTCTGCTGCTTCAGGCATTTCCCCGTATCTTTTCCAGCAGTCCTCCTCGAATATCTTCACCCCTTTCCAGAAATGAATAGTACTTTCCTTTCTCTTTACCTACTTTTCCTTGGAGTTCAACATCTGAAGTCCTTCAGAAAATTTTGAATCCTCCCACAGTATTCAAGATGTGCTAAGTAAAGGGTTTTCTGTGACTGTAATGCAACGTTATTTTCTTTGTTCTTCAGCCTTTGACTTGGCTGATTGTATCATCTGCCTTCTCCCTGACTGGATTCTCACCTGTGTGGTCACAGTCTGCTAATTTCCACCAAAGCTTTCTGTTATTTATTTTATTCATTTAGAGTTACAGCACAGAATATGTCCTTCTGAGCCGTGCCGCCTAGCAATCCACCAATTTAACCCCAGCCTAATCATAGGACAACTTTCAGTGACCTATCAATTTACTAACTGGTACACCTTTGGACTGTGGGAGGAAACTGGAGCACCAGGAGGAAACACACGTGCACACCGGAAGGATGCACAAACTTTCTTGCAGAGGAAGCCAGAATTGAACTCTGAACTCTGACAGTCCGAGCTGTAATAGCAACATGCTATCAGCTACGCTACAAGTGGTGTCGGTTCCCGTCCCCAGCTTACCCATGTGGACTGATGATGCAGAGACTCACCACTAGCTCTTTTCTCAATATACATTATCTCCATGTGTCCATCTGTCACCTAATTTTGGATAATCTACAATTACTTTCAATTATTAATTAGAGGAAACTAAGGCTTGCCCATAATGACCAATGCAAACCATGCATTTGTATCCCTCAATACCATCCTCAGCTGTCGGTGGCTGAAATTGACCATTTTCAACCTTAGCCTCCAATACAATATCAAACTGAACTATATTCTCACCATAGATGTGAGATATTCTGCAGATGCTGGAAATCCAGAGCAACCCACACAAAATGCTGGAGGAACTCAGTAGGTCAGGCAGCATCTCTAGAAATGAATAACTAGTTGACATTTTGGACCATGATTCTTCTTGAGGACTGAGAAGGAAGGAGAAAGACACCCAAATAAAAAGGGTGGGGGTAGGAGTAGGAGGATAACTAGAAGGTGATAGGTGAAGCCAGGTGGTTGGGAAAGGTCAAGTGCTGGAGAAGAAGGAAACTGATAAGAGAAGAGAGTGGATGATAGGAGAAACCCAGGATAGGAGAAACCAGGAGAGGAGGGGACCTGGGGGAAGTGATAGACAGGTGAGAAGAGGTGAAAGGTCAGTATGGGTAATAGAGGAAGAAAGGACAATGGCAGAGACATTTTTTTACTGGAAGGAGAATTTGATATTCATGTCATCAAGTTGGAGGTTGCTCAAAATGTAACGACAACTGCAGCACATCTCCTACTTAATCAAACTTGCCATTTGATCTTTTATATTTGGCAAAATTGACTTTGTTGAAAGATCTGAGGCCCATATCCTAATCCTTGCCAAATTCTCTTCATCTATTTTTGCCCATGCATTGAGTACCAAAATTGGCTCTCAATTCTCCAGAACTTTAATATTAAAATTCCCCTCATCTTATTTCAATCTTCTCATATATGGGCTCTTTTCTGTTCTATAACAATACCTGATCTTTCTCACCGCATACCCACACAACTCTGCAAACTCCCAGCCCTGAACACTTAATGATAATGTCATAGACCATCAAATCTTGCCCTCTGAAATTCACTTCAAAATCCCTCTGATTTTCCTGCTCCTTTCCCCCATCACAGTCCTGCTTAAATTCACCTCTTTGTTTGCCTTTCTCCATCTCGATTCCACAACTTATGAATTCACTTTCAAGACTACAATTCATCGTCTTGATAGATATCTATTTATCTACCTACCTATCCATCTGTCTGTCTGTTTGTTTGTTTGGTATTTGCACAGTTTGTCTATATTGCGTATGGGATCTTTGTGTGAAGCTTTTCATTAATTCTGTTGCGTATCTACTGTGTATGCCTGCAAGAAAATGAATATCAGAGTGGTATATGGTAACGTATATATATGTACTTCGATAATAAATTTACTTTGAATTTTGAATTTTTTTGATCATTTCACAGCTCTGAAGTACTTTGGGATAATTTCCTACATACTCTTGAGCAACACACACACCAAATATTGGAGGAACTCAGCAAATCAGGCAGCATCTATGGAGGGGAATAAACAGTTGGTATGTCTGCCTTTCTATTCCAGTCCTGATGAAGGATCTCAGCCTGAAACATTGATAGTTTATTCACTTCCAAGGAAGTTGCCTGACTTGATGGGTTCTTCCAGCATTTTATGTATGTTAGTAGACATCTCCAACGTCAGCAGTAACTCTTGTGTTTATGATTCCTTGTGTACTCTTGTATTTTCCCTCTCTCAGTGAGGTTGTTACAGCTGGGGGTGGTAATGGGGATAAGCTCCCACTACCTATTAAATGCTTCCAGTGACGTTCACCTCAAATAGTTTCTGACCACCTAGTTCAGCTCCTGGTCTTTATATGTGATTTAGCTACTAAGGCCCATAGAGCCATTTCTACTGATAGGGGAAGGGGCAAAGGCAGGTAACTGGTGCCTTAAACCAGTTGCTTCAGGCAGATAGGGCTCGTCAGCTAGGACACAACATCCATGGTCAGCTTTGACCAATGGAGTCTTCAATTAGAAAGACTTGCATTGTGCTTATCTCAGTCTCATGTTATCTCAAAGCATTTCAATAAAGGACTGTTGAACTGTTGTCATGGTTGGAAGGTGAGAAATGCATCAACCATTTTAAAACTATGTCCATGAACAGTAACGTGTTGACCAATTTTATTAAAGGGCAGTAATGACCAGGACATTGGAAATAGCTCCCGATGCTATCGCTACTGTATCTGGTACTGAAGTGAGTTCCCCATTGGTCTGGGTTGATCATGGATATTGCATCTTAGCTGTCTAGGTAAGCAAACCAGGACAGTGCAATAGGGAGAGCAACTTGTGGCCCAAGTAGCAATCCCCCTCTCTCCATGCATCTGATGAACTCAAAGGAATGGCAGAGACAATACAGTTTGGCACCAGCTGAGCCACAGGAGTTGTCAGTCTGCATTGAACTCAATGTAGTAACTCCAGCTCTGGAAATTTCCTTGATGTTTACTTCCAAAGTCTTCCCAATGAGTGGGCATAGCTGGAAGGGAGCAGAGGTTTGAGATCAGAGTTTTCCTTCTCTTAGATAAGCTGCCAACCATGGCTGATAATCCCCAACTGCCTAGACTCACTAGGTTTAAGGTGACAGTAACCCACCTTTGTCCCTTCACCTGTTAGTAGAAATGGTTCTACTGGGCCTAGTAGCTAAGCCATATGTGAAGGCCAGGAGTTAGACTTAGTTGTCAGAGGCTATTTGAGTCGCACGCCATTGGGAGAATTTAACAGGTAGTGGGAACTCGTCTCCGTTACCATCCCCATATCATCCTTAAGGAACCACTTAGAATTGAAATATATCATTTAAAATAAATAAACAATATTAATGGTGATATTAGAGTAGAAATTTCAGCAATATTAATGGGTAAACATATATCATAATTGAGTGATAAGACTGAATTAATAGCCTCACACCTCCCAGAGGTACTATTGCCCTGAATAAGCCCATGAGAAACTGAGGACTAGAAGATGAATATTTGTCTTTTAAAATGCAATCTATTTGCTATTTTAGAGGCGTTATTTCACAATTTGATGAGTAAATATCATTAAAATGGCAGGAGGTGACTGGGCTGGTTCTGGGGTTGTGGAGTTACTTTTCAAGTCTGCAAAGCCCCTAAAACACATCCCACAGAGTCTCAAAAATAAAGGAGATTCTGAAGGTGCTAGAAATATTGAGCCCCCTCACAGCGTGCTTGCGCGCGCTTGCGCGCGCACACACACACACTCACACACACTCACACACTCACACTCACACACACACATACACACACACTCACACTCACACACACACTCACACTCACACACTCACACACACACACACACACACACACACACACACACACTCACACACACTCACACACTCACACTCACACACACTCACTCACACACACACACACACACACACACAATTATTTCATAATTCATTGAACATGGTCTCACAGCTAGATAGGGTCATTAAGAAAATATTTTTGGCACATTGGCCTTCATAAATCAAAGTTTTGAATACAGGAGTTGGGATGTTAAGTTGAAATTGTATAAGACATTGGTGAGGCCTAATTTGGAGTACTGTGTGCAGTTTTGATCACCTACCTACAGGAAAGATGTAAATAAGATTAAAAGAGCATGGAGAAAATTTACAAGGATGTTTCCAGATCTGGAGGACCTGAGTTATAAGGAAAGATTGAAAAGGTTAGGACTTTATTCCTTGGAACATAGAAGATTGAGAGGAGATTTGTTAGAGATATATAAAATGATGGGGGATATAGATAGGGTTAATGCAAGCAGGCTTTTTCCACTGAAGTTGGGTGGGACTACAACTGGAGGTCATGGGTTAAGGGTGAAAGATGAGAAGGATAAGGGGAACATGAGGGGAAACTTCTTCACTCAGCGGGTCATGAGAGTGTGGAATGAGCTTCCAGTGCAAGTGAGGCATATGAGCTCAATTTCAATGTTTACTAAGTTTGGATTGGTACATAGAAGGTAGGGGTATGGAGGGCTATGGTCCCGGTGCATGTTGATTGGACTAAGCAGTTTAAGTGGGTCAACATGGAATGGATGGACCAAAGGTCCTGGTTCTGTGCTGTACTTTTCTATGACTCTAAAATGTTGGAGGAACTCGCTGGGTCAGGCAGCCTCTATGGAGGAGAATACGACATTGCAGGCTGAGAGCCTTCACTTGGACTGGAGAGGAAAGGGTCAGAAGACAGAAAAAAGTGGGTCCCAGTCTTGTTGCCAGGGTTGTTACATACACATTTGGAATTCCCAGCAAATCTGAAGCCTCCTTTGAGACACCCCACAGTTGTTCAAACTTCAATGTTCAAAGTAAATTTATTATCAATATACATATATGTTACCATATACAATCCCGAGATTCATTTGCTCGTAGACAATACAGTAAATACTAAGAAATAGAACAGAATCAATGAAAAACTACACACAACAAAGGCAGACAAACAACCAATGTGCAAAAGACAAAGTTGTCCAAATACAAAAATGTTACTGACCTTCTCTACCTCCGATCCACTGATGTGGACCGGCTCACAGACCTTTGGCTTCCTCCTCTTGTAGTCAATAATCAGCTCTTTAGTTTGGCTGATGTTGAGTCAGAGGTTGTAGTTGTGGCACCAATTAGCCAGATTTTCATTCCTCCTCTGAAATGCTGATTCACCTTTTGTTCGGCCAACAACAGTGGTGTCGTCAGCAAACTTCAATATGGCATTGAAACTGCACTTAGCCGCTCAGTCATAAGTTTGTTAGATTGTTTGTCCCTTTGTTTGTTTGTTTGTTTATTTATTGATTGATTGAGATACAGCATGGAATAGACCCTTCAGCTCCATCAAGACACATTGCCCAGCGGTCCCCTGAGTTACTTCTAGCCTAATCATTGGACAATTTACAGTGACCAATTAACCTACCAACTAACACATCTTTGGACTGTGGGAGGAAACCAGAGGAAACCCACATGGTCACAGGGAGAATGTACAAATTCCTTATAGGTAGCAGTGGAAATTGAACCCTGGTCACTGGTACTGTAAAGCTTTGTGCTAACCACTACAGTGAGAAGAGCGGGGTCTAAGCAAATAAGAACATAAGAAATAGGAGCAGGAGTAGGCCATCCAGCCCATTGAAACTGCCCCGCTGTTCAATAAGATCATGGCTGATCAGTCCGTAAACTCAGCTCCATCTCCCTGCCTTTTCCCCATACCCTTAATTCCCTTACTTTGTAAAAATCTATCTAACTGTACCTTAAATATATTTAGTGAAGAAGCCTCAACTGCTTCCCTGGGCAGAGAATTCCACAGATTTACCACTCTCTGGGAAAAACAGTTTCTCCTCATCCCTGTCCTAAATCTTGTCTGCTGTATCTTGAGGCGATGTCCCCTACTTCTAGTCTCATCTACCAATGGAAACAACTTTCCTACTTTTATCTTATCTATCCCTTTCAAAATTTTGTATGTTTCTATAAGATCCCCTCTCATTCTTCTGAATTCCAGAGAGTATAGTCCCAGGTGACTCAATCTCTCCTCAATCTCCCCTTCATCTCTGGAATCAATGTGGTGAACCTTCTCTGCACTGCCTCCAAAGCCAGTATATCCTTCCTCAAGTATGGAGACCAGAACTGCACACAGTACTCCAGGTGCGGCCTCACCGGTACACTGTATGGTTGCAGCATGACCTCCCTGTTCTTGAGTTCAATCTCTCTAGCAATGAAGCAAAACATTCCGTTTGCCTTCTTAATAACCTATAGTACTGCAAGCCAGCTTTTTGCGATTCATGAACAATCACTCCCAAGTCCCTCTGCACAACAGCATGCTGCAATCTTTCACCATTTAAATAATAATCTGCTCTTCTATTATTCCTTCCAAAGTGGATGATCTCACATTTACCAACGTTGTATTCCATCTGCCAGACCTTGACCCAATCACTTAACCTATCTATATCTCCCTGAAGACTCTCCACATCCTCTGCACAATTTGTTTTTCCACTCAGTTTAGTGTCATCAGCAAATTTTGCTACACTACACTCAGTCCCCTCTTCCAAATCATCAATGTAAATGGTAAACATCACCAACCTCTGTGGCACCCCACTCACCACTGACTGCCAACCAGAGAAACACCCATTTATACCAACTCTCTGCCTCCTATCAGTTAACCAAACCACTATCCATGCCAATACACTTCCTCTGACTCCATGCATCCTTATCTTATTTATGAGTTTCTTGTGCGGCACCTTATCGAATGCCATCTGGAAATCCAAGTACGTGACATCCACCTGTTCCTCTCTATCCACTGCACTCATTATATCCTCAAAGAACTCCAGTAAGTTTGTCAGACAGAACTTGCCCTTTCTGAATCCATGCTGTGTCTGTCTAATGGACCACTCTTTTCTAAATATTTCACTATTTCTTCCTTAATGACAGCTTCAAGCATTTCCCTGACTACAGATGTTAAGCTAACTGGCCTGTAGTTGCCTGTCTTTTGTCTACATCCTTTTTAAAAAAAGTGGCATGACATTTGCTGTTTTCTGATCTTCCGGGACCTGCCCAGAGTCTAGAGAATTTTGGTAAATGATTACCAACGCGTCTACTATAACCTCCACCAGTTCCCTCAGCACCCTGAGATGCATTCCATCAGGACCAGGGCACTTAGCTACCTTCAGGCCCTCTGGTTTGCTCATCACTATCTCTTTAGTGACAGTGATTTCATCAAGGACTTCACTTCCCATTTTGCCCATAATATCATTCTTTGGCATATGAGATGTGTCCTCCAACATGAAGACCGACACAAAATAGTCGTTCAATGCCTCAGCCGTTCCCTTATCACCCAGTATCAATTTCCCCTTCTTGTCTTCCAAGGGACCTATGTTGACTTTAGCCACCCTCTTCTGCTTTATATATTTATAAAAACTTTTGCTCTGTTTTTATATTTTGTGCTAATTTACTTTCATACTCTTATCTTCCCTTTCCTTATTTCTTGTTTAGTTGTTCTCTGTTGCTTTTTAAAGTTTTCCCAATTTTCCAGTCTCCCGCTACTCTTTGTGACTTTGTACACATGAGCTTTTAATTTGATACTATCTTCTATTTCCTTAATTGTTCAAGGCTGGCTCTCCCCACACTTACTGTCCTTACTTTTGACTGGAATGTACTTTTGCTGAGCACTGTGGAAAATCTCTTTGAAAGTATTCCACTGTTCCTCAACTGTCCTACCAAAGAGCCTGTGCTCCCAATCCACATTAGCCAACTCCTCCCTCATCCCGTTGTAGTCTCCCTTGTTCAAGCGTAATACACTAGTTTTAGATCTAACTATTTCATCCTCCATCTGTATGCAAAATTCAATCATACTATGATCAAACTTTGCAAGAGGATCCCTGACTACAAAATCATTAATCTTATCTGTCTCATTGCACAGGACTAGATCTAAGATAGCATTTTCCTTTGTAGGTTCGCTAACATGCTGCTCAAGAAAACCATCACAGATGCATTCTATGAAGTCCTCCTCAAGACTTCTTGACAAACCTTATTCACCCAGTCTATGTGGAAGTTAAACTCCCCCATGACATCTGCCATTCAGTTCTTACAAGCCTCTGCCATGGCAATATTTTTATTTGGTGGCCTATAGACAACTCCCTCCAGAGATTTTTTTCCCTTTACTATTCTTAACCTCTACCCAGATGGACTCAGCATTCTGCTCCATAGATCTCATATCGTCTCTCACAATCACCCTGATCTCATCCTTAATTAAGAGCGCCATGCCATCTCCTTTGCCTTCCTGCCCATCTTTCCGTATTACCTGATACCCTTGGATATTTAATTCCCAGTCATCTCCACCTTGCAACCAGGTGTCTGTAATGGCCACTCAATCGGTACTGATCTGTGCCACAAGTTCACTAAACTTGTTTCTAATGATATGGGCATTTAGATAAAGTGCCCTTATACTCATTGTCCTTTTAGAATCTAGTGACTTTTGCGATTTTTGCTTTTTACTTTTATGCACTCTACTCTTACTTTTTTCTTCACTAACTCGAGCTTTGGTCTCTGCATCACTTCCCTCTTCTTTTCTGTGTGTGTTCCCATCCCCCTGCCATATTAGTTTAAAACCTCCCCAACAGCACGAGCAAACAATCCCCCTAGGACATTGATCCCAGCCCTGCCCAGATATAGACCGTCCGGACAGTACTGGTCCCACCTCCCCCAGAAGCAGTTCCAATGCCCCAGGAATCTGAAACTCCCTCCTGCATCACTGCTCGAGCCACATATTCATTCTACTAGCTACTCTGGCTAGCAGATGGCACTGGTAATAATCCTCAGATCAATACCTTTGAGGTACTACTCTTTAATTTATCTCCTAGCTACCTAAATTCAGCTTGTAGGACCTCATCTGGCTTTCTTCCTATGCCATTAGTACATACATGCACCACGACAGCTGGCTACTCACCCTCCCCTTTTAGAATGCCCTGCAGCCTCTCCGAGAAATCTCTGACCCTTGCACCCGGGAAGCAACACACCGTATGGCCCCCTGGTGCACCTGTGCTGATGGAGATTGTGGAGGAGATCCAAACTGACTGGGGTCTGGAAGTGAGGAAATTGAAGATCTAATTGCACAAGGAGGTATTGAGGCCGAAGTCTTGAAGCTCATTGACTAGCTTGAGGGGATGGTTATTTGAATGCAGAGCTGTAGTGAATGAAGAGCATCCTGAGGTATACATCTTCACTGTCCAGATGGTGTGTGCTGTACAAATAGCAAATTAGGGATTCATAATATGGAGATGGTAGCAACAACGACAGAGTGGAGGGCTGCCAGGTGAATGAAGGAATACACCACATCACATATCCAGCACAAAGTTTGTTGCCGCTTTAGAATTAGGCTGAAAGAGTTGCCTTCTTGAAATTCACCTTCTTGAAATGTTCCTGAATCTGCTAATTAAGTGTTGAAGAGTCCTTATCTACACTTCTTTTAAAATGGCTTGTCTTCTCAGAGACTTGAAATAATATTTTCAGACAAAAAGGTTTAATTTGTGTGTTTGAACATGACTCAAGGGAGACTGTGTGAGAGAAGTTACCCTTTCCGAACCTCAGTCTTATTCCACTCAGAGACACAGAGCCAACTTTCCATTCTTTCATCAAGAGTCCTGCCAGTGAGCCACTTAACTGGCCTGTCATTGCCAACAAGGGAAAATAGTTTAACTATGAGTAAGCGGTTTTAACCCTGCCGAATGGAAGTGCGGTCTCTCACCTCAAAGCAAAATCAGACTTGCGTGTTTCCCAATTAGCTTTATCAGGCAGATGTTTTATGAAAAGCTTACAGGAAATTCATTTCATTACAGTAATTCAATATAAAGTTAAAAGTTTAACATGTGACTCTTATCCTCACTGATGATTTACTGTAAAAAGTTATAATTACTTGCTTAAAATTCCTTAAATTGAGTCAATAATTATCATTAAAATACACAGTGACCACTTTATTGGAATAGATTTGTTAGTCATAGATCTCATCCTTGCTTTCATGTTATTATGTGTTATAGAACATAGAACATAGAATAGTACAGCACATTACAGGCCCTTCGGCCCACAATGTTGTGCTGACCCTCAAACCCTGCCTCCCATATAACCCCCCACCTTAAACTCCTCCATATACCTGTTTAGTAGTCTCTTAAACTTCACTAGTGTATCTGCCTCCACCACTGACTCAGGCAGTGCATTCCATGCACCAACCACTCTCTGAGTGAAAAACCTTCCTCTAATATCCCCCTTGTACTTCCCTCCCCTTACCTTAAAGCCATGTCCTCTTGTACTGAGCAGTGGTGCCCTGGGGAAGAGGCGCTGGTTGCCACTCTGTCTAATCCTCTTAATATTTTGTACACCTCTATCACGTCTCCTCTCATCCTCCTTCTCTCCAAAGAGTAAAGCCCTAGTTCCCTTAATCTCTGATCATAATCCATACTCTCTAAACCAGGCAGCATCCTGGTAGATCTCCTCTGTATCCTTTCCAAAGCTTCCACATCCTTCCTATGCTATGTGTGCTATGTATACTACAGAGCTTTACATCCTGGTTCAGAGAAACGCTGTCTCATTTGATGGTATAAATGTATATAGTTAAATGACAATAAACTTGACTTGACTTAATATACTTGTACACCTGCTCGTTAATGCAAATACAATACCTAATCAGCCAATCGTGTGGCAGAAACTCAAAATGTATAAATCATGCAGACATGGTCAAGAGCTTCAGTTGTTGTTCAGACCAAACATCAGAATGGGGAAAGAATGTGAACAGGTGACTTTGACTGTAGAACTATTGTTGGTGCCGGAATTTACAGAGAATGGTGTGAAAAACAAAAAAATACACATCCAGTGAGTGGCAGTTCTGTAGGTCAGAGGACAGTGGCCAGATTGGTTCAAGCTGACAGGAAGGTGACAGTAACTCAGATAATCAAGTGTTACACCAGTGTTGTGTGGAAGAACTTCACTGAATGCACAACATGTTGAAACTTGAAGTGGATGGACTTCAGCAGGAGATGACCATAAGCATACACTCAGTGGCCACTTTATTAGGTACAGGAGATATTTAATACCTCAGTGACCACTGAGTGTGTTTCATTAAAATATAAAACACAATGAAGAGTAAAGTTATCAAGTGGTTCAATGGTTTATTGCTGCGTAACACAACTCCCGAGTCACTGACAAACTAATTAAGGCTTATAGTCAGAATCAGGTTTAATATCACTGACATGTCATCTTTGCTTTTTGGTAAATTTGTAGCTTTGTGGCAGTAGTACATCGTAATACATAAAATACTACCAATTACAATAAGATATAAATAAATAAATAAATAAGGTTAAATTATTGCAAAAGAAGACCAAAAGTAGTGGGGTAACATTCATGAGTTCATTGTCTGTTCAGAAATCTGATGGCAGAGGGGAAGAAGTTCTGCCTAAAGCTTCAGGCTCCTGTACCTCATCGTTGATGGTACCACGAGAGAAAGGACTATGCTGGGTGATGGATGCTGCCTTTCTGAGACATCGCCTTTTGAATATGTCCTGAGTGTATGGGAGGCCAGTGCCCATGCTGGAGCTGGCTGATTTCACAACCGTCTGCAGTTTTTTCCAATCCTGGGCAGTGGCCCCTCCATACCAGGTGCTGATGAAACCAGTTAGAATGCTGTCCACGGTACATCTGTAATAATCTATGAGAGTCTTTGGTTTCTTTGATGTTTCTTACACATGCTAGTGATCATCTCAGAAGATGCAGACAAGTTTTTTTTTGAACTGGTAACTTCATGAAAGTCAGAACATGTGACTAGTTAGGGTACTGTTTAGAGAAATAGCCTATGCTCTTTTAGCCCTTTCTCTCATCTCCACTCCAATCTAGCAATGAAATCCTCCTTAATTTTACCCTCTTTTGCAATACACATTATTCTGTCAAAAAGTGCCAAGAATATAGTTCTAGTGGGCGTAGATGGAATTAGTCTGAAGTAGATTTAGAACACATTTCAGGAAAAATGCCTTTACTACATAAGTACAGAGACTGTGAGGAAAGTACTGTTTTTGACTTACAAGTTCTTGAATAACATGCGCTTTATTTTGTTTTATTAATTGATAAAGATTAGCGTGTACATCAAAATATAGAGTGAAGTGTGTCATCTGCGTCAAATCAGATCAGTGAGGATTGTATTGGGCAGCCCACAAATGCCACCTTGTTTCTTGAGCCAATGTGGCATGCCGGGAGGCAGAAGTTGAAGGAGACCTCATGATTTCAGGGAGAATGTTCAAACTCCTTGCAGCGGCGAGGATCAAACTCTGATCTTCCAGCCAGCACATGGGAAAATGTTGTAATATCTGCTATGCTACTGTGCTGTCCCTGGATTGTAGTTATCAATTAGCTGCCTCAAATGTCAGAACTGATCCCACACTTAAGATCTCCACAATCATTAAACCACATTTCACTTTCATTGGTCAGGGTTCATAACTTTGGCATTTTAACCTCCCAGCAAGATTAAAGCCTCCCACTTAACAGCCTCCAATCTGCAGTGAGGGGAATTTCCTGTGTGCGCACATGAACCTGGAAGTTCATAACACCCACTGAAGACAGCTTAGCCACTGAAGACACCGCAGTCTGCGAAGAGGGTCACTGGGGTCTCTTTTCCACCAAGATATTCATCGAGAATGATGCATATGCAGGGCTCTTTGCATTTCAGGGACCCATCACACAATCTCTTTGACCCCCTACCATCAGGCAGTAGGTGCCATAGCATTAGGACAAGGACTGTGAGGGTTGGAAACAGCACTTAACCCCAGGCTGTGAGACTACTGAACCCCTTGGCATCACCAAGGTCTCAACACTCATGAGATGCTAGTAGCATTACACATTTTACCTTGTGTTGTAAATACACTTCCTGCTGATATTGGTCTTCTGGAATACATTATATTACTTGCTAATTTATTTGTGGTAATATTACTTTATGTGTTCTGTGTGAGTTATATGTTCTGTGTGAGTTATACGTTCTGTGCTGTGCACCTTGGTCCAGAGGAACATTGTTTGGTTTGGCTGTATACATGTGTACAGTTGAATAACAATGAACTTGAACTTGGATTTGCTGTAAAATCAGCGCCACGATGCTACAGCATGCAGTGCTGCTGCCTCATAGCTCTACCAATTCAGGGACATTTTGAACCTCTGGTGCTTTCTGCATAGAGTTTATGAGTTTTCTCTGAGATCGCACAGTTTTCTACCCACACTCATTCCATCCACAATTTGGTTTCTTCCGGCACCCCAGAGACGTCCGATCTGGGTTCAATTCCCACCGCTGTTTGTACGTTCTCCCCGTGACATGTGGGTTTCCTCCGGGAGTTCCGATTTCCTCCCGAAGATGGGTGGTTAGGATTAGAAAGCTAAGGACATGCTACGTTGGTGCTGAAAATGTGGTGACAACTGATGGGCTTCCCCCAGCACAATCCTCCGACTACATTGGCCATTGACGCAAATGATGCATATCACTGTACGCTTCGATGTACATGTTACAAATAAATAAAGCTAATCTCTTATTGTTAATTGGGGGGGGGGTGTAGTAGGCATGTAGGACCAGGTGGGGGGAGTAAAAAGAAATAGAATAATGCAGGTTGGGGTGTAGTGGGTGAGGGGTGTTGTGCGTGAGTTCATGGTTGGATCAGAAAGGAACAAAGAGGGCGTGGTTTACCTAAAAATTGGAGTTCATGCCATTGCATTGCAAACTACTCAGGTAAAAGATGAGGTTCTGGTCCTCTGCTCAGTGGAGACTGAGGGCAAATAGGTCAGTGTGGGAATGGAGAGAGGAGTTGAAATGCCTATCTATGTTCCAATAAAGCCATCTGCTTCTCTGCACACAATGAGGCAACTGTGACCTCATATTAGTCCACTGCCGCTATGGGATTCCTCAGGTGAGACTGAGTCGAGGGTCAAAGCGCATTGGGGACGAGGTGAGGTCAGGGCGAGCGGAGCAGAAGAGAGGCAGATTTGAGACCTGTCCACATAAACTGAGAGATGATCGATCTAAGTGCTGGGCCGATTTGAAAAGGTCGGGTACTGGCTGAAGTATGGCGGAGGGGCCTATGCCCAGAGCATATCAATGTGACAGGGCCCGGGTCTTAAAGTGAAACAATCCAATGTTTGGACAATTTAAACATTGGGCCAGATGGATTGAAAAGTCAGGGTGTCAGGACCAGAGGTGAGGGTCGGGCTGGTTCTGCAGTGATTACTCTGTTCTGAGGCTGAGGCTGTGGCCTGCTCATGTTGCTTGGGCTCACTTTCATTCTAAATGCTATTTGCTCACTTTTATTGCTTGCACAATTTGTTTTCCCCCCTCTCTCTCTCTCTCTCTGCCCATTGGATGATTGTCAATTTGTTTATTTTGTGGCTGCTTGTAAGGAGAGGAATCTCAAGTTTATATAACGTATACATACTTTGATAAGAAATGTGCTTTGAATTCTGAACTTTGGACAGCGACGAATTGTGGTAGTCCAACTTGGAATGCCTTTCAGCCACACTATGACGTTAGGCAAATTAAACCTCTATTTTGGGAAATGATTCTTTAAACTTACACTTGTTTTTGTTCTAGATCCCGATCCACCCCTCTGAGAGACAATGTCTGCAATCAGGCTGACTCTTGGGCAGGGACCAAACTCGGATAATGGTGTAGAGTCACAGCATGTGTGAAGGACGTTATATGAGCTGATGTGCCACAGTTCAATGCTGTTTAATTGATGACACATTCTTTACCACCACTCCAACAGCTCTTGTGGATGTGTTAATCTACTGTATATAATACGTTATCAGGCCTGCAGCAGTTTGAATTTTTAGTTTTTATTGTTCTTGCCTTCACTATGCCCACCACGCATCGACACTGGTAACATCATGGTGGCGTACCAGTTACCGCAATCGCATCAGCGATCCTCGACTGGTGTTTGATTCCTGTTGCTGTCTGTGAAGAGCTTATACACTCTCACCATAACCACGTGGGTTTCCTCTGGATGCCCTGGTCTCCTCCCACATTCCAAAGATGTACGGTTAAGGTTATTGCGCTGTGGGCATGTTGCGCTGTGCTCCTCTACCCTGTCGTGGTTTGGAGGTTTGCTTGCCTCAGTGACCTTGGGAGTCAGGGCTTTGGCTCTTGGTGGGGTCACCCATGCTGAACAGGTAGAGGCCAGACTAAGAGTGGTCCACCGGTCTTCTAGATTTGGGAGTTCAGCTCAGGGCTAACAATCCTGACCGGTAAAACAAAATTGTTAAAGAAACAGCAATGAAGAGTCCTTCTACATCTGAGTGGATGAAGAATGGGATGGAGGACCTTCACTGTTGCCCTAAATGCCAGCAGACAGTAAGTAAATGGGCTGGTGCTGGAAGTGTGGTGACTCAGCACAGTCCTCAGACTATGTCACTGAGCAAAATGATACATTCCACTGTATGTTTTGATGCACATGTGACAAGTATAAATAATCTTATTTTATCCTCAGTGGGAAGTGCAAAGCACACAAGTCCACAGATAGTTAATCACTGAATTTGAGCGGCAGAAAGAGTAAGATTTCTTAACCAACTTTTCCCTTTCAGAGTTGCAACACTGAGATCTCAAACACTATTATTGGCTTTTCTGCATATTTTCTCCATTCATTCACTTCCCCCCGATTGATGTTTTCCTTAGTGCTTTCATACCACACAAGTCACCACAGGGCTGGTCGCCAAATTCTACGTAAACCCACAGCTGAAGGGAAGATTCTTGAACACTGACTTTTGAAAACCATTTTCAATTGGAGTTTATTTCCTAAAATGTTTACAGAAAGTTCAAATGATGACAAAATAGTGTCCCACAAATGCACAGTGGTGATCGAAAGTCAGCTTGCAGGAACAGAATTAATTGCATAAGGAACTCCTGGAAATTGAAAGTGATCATCTACATAACTGTAAAGGCAGAATTCATAAATTTCCATATGGAACCTTTTGATCTGGAAGTGGATGTTAGGAATATGTGTACAATGAAGGATGTTCCATACTAGACTAGTTTAGTGAAATATAGCATGCAACATTTCAAGATAACAAACCCAGATAAATGAAATTACTTTACCTTACTGTCCAACATGTCACTGGTGTTGAGAGCAGCTCCATCTCTGTCTGCTTTCACTATCAAAATCAATTTTGGTCTTGGTCTTGGTGGTGTTCCTCATGCCATTTGGTTCCTCTCAGTTTTCATTGCTGTCCGTCATGCAAGTCCCGGGTGGAGACTCAGGAATACCCATCAGACTCAGATGTAGAAAGGTTTTTCATTGATGTTTCCATGACAATTTTGTTTGACCAGTCAGGGTGGTTAGCCCTGAGTTGAATGCCTGAAACTGGAGGACCTGTGGACCACTCAGTCTGGCCTCTACCCTTTGACCTGTTTGGCATGGATGATCCTAGCAAGACACAAGGGCCGACTCCAGCCAACATAGCTCTCCAGGTCATTGAGGCATGCAAGCCTCCAAACCCTAAGATAAGGTTGTGGTCCTCTTGGAGGACAGACAGAATACCACGTGTTAAAAAGAAATGCACACAAAATGCTGGAGGAACTTAGCAGGTCAGGCAGTATCTGTGGAGAAGGATAGAGTGAGTTGACATTTTGGGCTGAGACCTTTCTTCAGGTCCTGAAGAAGAGTCTTGGCCCAAAAAGTGAACTCTATACTCTTCTCATTAGATGTTGCCTGAACTCTGGAGTTCCTCCAGTACTTTGTGTGTGTTTCACTGGTTTTCCAGCCTCTGCAGAATATCTTGTGCTAAAGAGAAATGTACTTAAATAGGTAATTATATGAAACCTTGACATTTGAGCAGGAGTATTAGATGAAGAATACAGTGTCACATGAATTTAGCAACTCAATGGCCATTCTCCTTGGATGCATAACTATTGTTCATGGGGTTCATACTTAACTTGGAATTATACTGGCATCACACCGAGAAATTCATTTATCTTAAAATATAGAACACAAGCTCAGTAGAACACGTTATTAGGCACTTTCGGGGCCATAAGATCATAAAACATGAGAGTAGAACTAAGCCATTCCACCCATTGGCCTGCTCTGTCATTCCATCATGGCCGATTTATTGTCCCTCTCGACTCCATTTACCCGCCTTCTCCCCATAATCTGATTACCTGATTAATCAAGAACATATTAACCTCACCCCATGACTTGGCCTGCATAACCATCTGTGGCAATGAATTCCACAAGTTCACCAGCCTCTGTCCAAAGAAAATTTTTTCTCATCTCTGTTCTAAATGGATGTCAATATTCAATAGGTTGCACTGAGATTATCCCATCATTCTTCTAAACTCCAGCAAGTACAAGCTCAGAGCCATGAAAAGCTTCTCATACATTGACCCTTTCATCTCTGGAATCACTCTCTCGAATCTCCTCTGGACCTCCGATGTCAGCATATCTTTTCTTAGAATACGGACTCAAATGTGCACACACTACTCCCACTGCTATCTGTCTAACACCTTATAAAGCGCCAGCATTACATCTTTGCTTTTAGAAACATAGAAAACATACAGCATAATACAAGCCCTTCAGCCCACAAAGTTGTGCCAAAAATATCTCTATCTCAGAAATTACTAGGCTTACCTACAGACCCCTATTTCTCTAAGCTCCATGTACCTATCTAAAAGCCTCTTAAAAGACCTTATCGTATCCACCTCCACCACCATTGCAGGCAGCCCATTCCACGCACTCACCACTTTCTGGAGTAAAAAACTTACCCCCGACATCTCCTCTGTACCTACTCCCCAGCACCTTAAACCTGTGTCCTCTTGTGGCAACCATTTCAGTCCTGGGAAAAAGCCTCTGACTATCCACATGATCAATGCTTCTCATCATTTTGTACACCTCTATCAGGTCACCTCTCATCCTCTTTCGCTCCAAGGAGCAACGCAACCTATACTTATAAGGCATGCTCCCCTATCCAGGCAACATCCTTGTAAATCTCCTCTGCACCCTTTCTATGGCTTCCACATCCTTCCTGTAGTGAGGGGACCAGAACTGAGCACCGTACTCCAAGTGGGGTCTGACCAGGGTCCTATATAGCTGCAATATTACCTCTCAGCTCCTAAATTCAATTCTACGATTGATGAAGGCCAATACACCATAAGCCTTAACCACAGAGTCAACCTGCACAGATGCTTTGAGCGTCCTATGGACTCGGACTCCAAGATCCTTCTGATCCTCCACACTGCCAAAAGACTTCCCATTAATACTAAATTTTGCAATCATATTTGGCCTACCAAAATAAACAGCTTCACACTTAACTGGGTTGAAATCTATCTGCCAGTTCTCAGCCCAGTTTTGCATCCTATCAATGTCCCGCTGTAACCTCTGATAGCCCTCCACACTATCCACAACACCTCCAACCTTTGTGTCATCAGCAAACTTACTAACTCATCCCTCCACTTCCTCATCCATTTATAAAGATCATGAAGAGTAGGGGTCCCAGAACAGATCCTTGAGGCACACCACTGGTGACCAACCTCTATGCAGAATATGACCCATCTACAACAACTCTGCTTTCTGTGGACAAGCCAGTCCTGGATCCACAAAGCAATGTCCCCTTGGATCCCATACCTCCTCACTTCCTCAATAAGCCTTGCATGGGTACCTTGTCAAATGCCTTGCAGAAACCCATATACACTACATCTACTGCTCTTCCTTCATCAATGTGTTTAGTCACATCCTCAAAAAATTCAATCAGGCTCATAAGGCACGACCTGCCTTTGACAAAGCCATGCTGACTATTCCTAATCATATTATACCTCTCCAAATGTTCATAAATCCTGCCTTTCAGGATCTTCTCCATCAACTTACCAACCACAGAAGTAAGACTCACTGGTCTATAATTTCCTGGGCTATCTCTACTCCCTTTCTTGAATAAAGGAATAACATCCAAAACCCTCCAATTTTCTGGAACCTCTCCCGTCCACATTGATGATGCAAAGATCATTGCCAGAGGTTCAGCAATCTCCTCCCTCACCTCCCACTGTAGCCTGGGGTACATCTCATCCGGTCCCGGCGACTTATCCAACTTGCTACTTTCCAAAAGCTCCAGCACATCCTCTTTCTTGATATCTACATGCTCAAGCTTTTCAATCCACTGCAAGTCATCACTACAATCACCAAGATCCTTTTCCATAGTGAATACTGAAGTAAAGTATTCATTAAGCACTTCTGCTATTTCCTCTGGTTCCATACACAGTTTACCACTGTCACACTTGATAGGTCCTATTCTTTCACGTCTTATCCTCCTGCACTTCACATACTTAATTAATGCCTTGGGGTTTTCCTTAATCCTGCCCGTCAAGGCCTTCTCATGGCCCCTTCTGGCTCTCCTAATTTCCTTCTTAAGCTCCTTCCTATCATCCTTATAATCTTCTGGATCTCTAACATTACCTAGCTCTCTGAACCTTTTGTAAGCTTTTCTTTTCTTCTTGACTAGATTTATTACAGCCTTTGTACACCATGGTTCCTGTACCCTACTATAACTTCCCTGTTTCATTGGAATGTACCTATGCAGAACTCCATGGAACTATCCCCTGAACATTTGCTACATTTCTTTCATACTTTTCCCTGTGTTATGGATTCAAGCAACAATAAACATATGAGTTGGGCAGGTGTTTATATAACAAATAACACATTTATTAAACACTGAAAACAAACCCCCCAAAAGTAAACAAACCACTCACGTAACCGGAAATCAGCTGCTGTGTGGCAGCTTAAACAGTTCTTAAAGCAATGAAGCTTAAACAGTTCTTAAAGCGATGTTGCAAAAACAGTTCTTCAAAGTAGTATTGCAAAAGTTCAAAATGCTCACAGTCCATTTAAGGGAGAGACTTTTTAAGATGATTTAAATTCTCTTTCACGTCGTGTTGCTTCGGTTCCCAAATCGAACTTTTCCCACGAAGAATTTTACGGAGATGAAATGTACGGCTTAAAGGCACTGACCTTTCCTTTATAACACTGTTCCCAATTCTTTCTGCTATTCACAGGGATTAACACAAGAACAGTCAACAAATTCCTTCCGAATGAGGATCAAACAAGGTCAAACCTGTTTCGCCGTCGAGATCGATTCTCCTCAATCTTTTAACTCCCAAACTCCGATCTTCACTCTCCACTGAATCTCAACTAGCAGTATTATGAAGAAACTGCTGGCAATGATCTTTTAAACTTTAGGCATTAAATAAAACTTCATCCTTCAACTAAACTGCGTCATAACATTAAATCACGCAGTGGCATGAAGTCAACATGGCAAAACCAGCCACGAACTGCCCCTCCTCACAGGGAGGGGTCCTCCTTTTATACCCTGTAAAAAAAACCTGTCACATGACCTCTACTGGCAGGAAAATGATATCATTCCACCATCACAAGACCATTACCTCAAGTCCTGTATAACTTCAACCCCAGTCACGGGACAAGGGTACCACTGTCACGTGTCATAGGTACGTAACACCTGAGAACATCTGTTTCCAATTTAAGCTTCCAATTTCCTGCCTGATAGCCTCATAATTTCCCTTACTCCAATTAAGTGCTTTTCTAACTTATCTGTACCTATCTTTCTCCAATGGTTTTTGAAAGGAGATAGAATTATGATAACTGTCTCCAAAATGCTCTCCCACTGAGAGATCTGACACCTGACCAGGTTCATTTCCCAATACCAGATCAAGTACAGCCTCTCCTCTTGTAGGCTTATCTACATACTGTGTCAAGAAACCTTCCTGAACGCACCTATCAAACTCCACCCCATCTAAACCCCTTGCTCTAGGGAGATGCCAATCGATATTTGGGAAATTAAAATCTCCCATCATGACAACTCTGTTATTATTACACCTTTCCAGGATCTGTTTCCCTATCTGCTCAGCAATATCCCTGTTACTATTGGTTGGCCTATAAAAAACACCCAGTAAAGTTATTGACCCCTTCCTGTTCCTAACCTCCACCCACAGAGACTCGGTAGACAATCCATGACGTCCACAGCCATGATACTACCTCTGATCAACAGTGCCACGCCCCCACCTCTTTTGCCTCACTTCCTGTCCTTTCCGAAACATCTAAACCCGGCACTTGAAGTAACCATTCCTGTCCCTGAGCCATCCAAGTCTCTGTAATGGCCACCAAATCATATCTCCAAGTGCTGATCCACGCTCTAAGCTCATCCGCTTTGTTCACAACACTCCTTGCATTAAAACAGACACATCTCAAGCCTTTGTTGTATTCTAGTCTTCTTGAAATGAATGCTAACATCGTATTTGCCACTGACTCAACCTGCAAATTAACCTTTAGGGAATCCTGCATGAAGTCTCCCAAGTCCCTTTACGTTGCTGATTTTCAAATTTTCTCCCACTTAAAAAATAGTCTACACCTCTGTTCCTTCCACCAAAATGTATTGCCATACACTTCCCTACATTATAATCCATCTGCCATTTCTTTCTTCACTTCCCCAATCTGCCTAAATCCTAGTGCAGACACCCTGCTTCCTAAACACTACCTGCCCTTCTACATACCTTGGCTACAAAGCCACCAATTCCTTCATTGACTTACAATATGAAAATTAGTCGTCCCAACACAGACCTCTGTGGAACACCACTGTAGGAACCAACCAGAAAAGGCCCCCTTTGTTTCCACTCTTTGCCTTCTGCCAATCAGCCAACCTTCTATCCATGCTAGTACATTTATTTTAATATCATTGACTCTTGTCTTGTTAAGCAGACTCGTGTGACACCTTGTCAAAGGCCTTCTGAAAGTTCAAATAAATAACATCCTCTGACTCTCCTTTGTCTATCCTCAAAGAATTCTGTACATAATAAAGTGGCCACCTTCATGGTCTTCTGCTGCTGTAGCCCAACCACTTCAAGATCTGATGTGTTGTGCATTCAAATATGCTTTTCTGCACACCTCTGCTTGTAATATATAGTTATTCGAGTTACTGTCACCTTTCTGTCAGCTTGAACTAGTCTGGCCGTTCTTTTCTGACCTCTCTCATGTACAAGACATTTTCACCCACAGGATTGCCACTCACTAGATTTTTTTTGCACCATTCTCTGCAAACTTATTGTGTGTGAAAAATCCCAGGAGATCAGCAGTTTCTGAGATACTCAAACCACCCCATCTGGCACCTACAAGCATTCCATGGTCAAAGTCACTTAGATCACACTTCTTTCCCATTCTGATATTTAGTCTGTACAACAACTGAACCTCTTGACCATGTTGCTGCCACAAGATTGGCTGATTAGATATTTGCATTAGCGAGCAGGTATACAGGTAATATAGTAGCCACTGAGAGTAAATTCTAAAACAGTCCTATCCTAGATGAATTGATCTTATAAAATAAAACATATCATCTATCTTGCTCTGATAATTTCTTACAGTCCTGTGTTACTTACATTTTATCGAGTTCTTTATTGATATCTTCATCATTTTCAAAGTCTTTGCACAGTTGTTGTACAACAGTTCCATATGTGAGTATAACAAGCTCGATGCCCTGCAGATTAAGAACAGTTTAGCAAACTAACATTTTGATAGAAATAATTAGTTTACTATTTTTGTAAATGATTTAGTCTAATTCCTCAATGCATTACAAATTAAATAAGGCTCGCCTATCTAGAACATAGAACATCGGTGTTTGCTGAGCTCTGCAGTTAGCGTGCAGATGTTTCCTCACTAGTCAAGATGACATCCTCAGTGCACAGTTGTTGGTGTTTCTCTCTGTGAGTGCTGATGTGTATATAGACCCCTGTTTGCTTGGCTCGGTCCTGATTGGCTATCCCTTCAGTTGACCTTGAGTTTTATTGGCTCACATTTCTTTGGTTCTTAGAGATTCACCACCATCCTACAGAACATTACTGCCTAGAACAGGCCCTTCAGCCCACTGTATTGTGCTGACCTTTTAGCCTACTCTAAGATCAATTTAACCCTTCCCTCCCACATACCCCTCCATTTTTCTATCATCTATGTGTTAAAATCCTTAATGTGTCTGACTCTCCCACGACCTCTGACAATGCATTCCACATCCCTCCTGGAATTCATCAAGATCTGAAATCCTCCCTACACTTTCCTCCAATCATATATTATACCTCCTTGTGTTAGCCGTTTCCAACCATGGGGGAAAAGTCTCTGACTATCTATGCTGGAAGTGGCCCTTTGCCCAGACTGGGCACACACGCCTATACTAACTGGTTACAGATGGATGGGGCCTCCTGATCTGGGAATAGTCCAGCTCGATGTTACTTGGCCTCTGCAGTAACTCAGTTTCAGGAATATGATTCTGCCCAACACCCTCCCCCACCCACCCCCCCCGATCGTCCCTGGTGGGATTTGTCAAAATGCAAATCCAAGGATAGAATTCTGTCATCCGTCAACGTACCTCACCAATTTAATACTTTTCAATGATCATTTTGAGATATTTAGAAACTATTCATGTTGCTGGTTATTACATTAAACATAAAAATATTTATTAATCAGAAATATTAAATTGAAGAAAAACAATTTAAAAATAAATCAATTCCCTGTGTCGCAGCCTGGTATGGAAACACTAATGCTCTTGAATGATGGAAAATCCCACAATAAGTAATGAATAAGGCCCAGTCCATCACAGGTAAAATTCTCTCCATCACTGAGCACATCTACAAAGAGCATTGTCACAGGAAAGCAGCATTCATCATCAGAGATCCCCACCACCTACGTCATGCACTCTCCTCATTGCTGCCATCAGGAAGAAGGTACAAGAGCCTCAGGACTCACACAACTAGGTTCAGGAACAGTTATCACCCCTCAGCCATCAGGCTCTTGAACCAGTGGGGATAATTTCACTCAACTTCACTTACCTCATCAGTGAAATGTTCCCACAGCCTATGGATTCACTTTCAAGGGTTCTTCAAATCATGTTCTCAATATTTATTTATTATTGTTATTAGTTATTTCTTTTTGTATTTGACCACCTTATTGTCTTTTGCACACTGGTTGAATGCGCATTTGGTGTGGTCTTTCATTGATCTATTATGGCCATTATTCTAATAGGGGACAAAGAAATAAATGAATTTAAAAAGTACTTTGTTTCACTCTTTACTATGGTAGACACTAGCAGTGTGCCAGATGTCTGTGAGTGTCAGGGTGCAGGAGTAAGTGCCATTGCTATTACAAAGGAAAATATATATAGGCATCCATTAGTGAGACCATGGATCTGCGCCTGGAGTTTCCAGGGCGCAGGCCTGGGGAGGGTTGTATGGGAGGCTGGCAGTTGCCCAAGCTGCAGGCCTTCCCCTCTCCATGCCACCGATGTTGTCCAAGGGAAGGGCACTAGGACCCAAGCAGCTTGGCACTGGTGTTGTCGCAGAGCAATGTGTTGTTAAGTGTCTTGCTCAATGTGTTGTTAAGTGCCTTGCTCATAACACACTGCCTTAGCTGAGGCTTGAACCAGTGACCTTTAGATTACTAGACCGATGCCTTATCCACTCGGCCATGCGCTAACACACAAAGGAAAAATTGCTAAGCAAACTCAAAGGTCTTAAGGTGGATAAGTCACCTGGACCAGACATTCCAGCATCCTGAGAGAGGATGCAATGGTGATGATCTTTCAAGAATCACTTGATTCTGGAATGGTCCTGGAGGACCGGAAGACTGCAAATGTCATTCCACTCTTTAAGAAGGGGGGAAGGCAAAAGAAAGGAAATTGTAGGCTGGTTAGCCTAACTTCAGTGGTTGGGAAAGTTTTGGAGTCCATTGTTGAGGACGAAGTTTTGGGGTTCTTGGAGACTAATGATAAAATAAGTACATGTCAGCATGGTTTCTGTAAAGGGAAATCTTGCCTGTCAAATCTGTTAGAGTTCTTGGAGGAAGTAACAAGTAGGGTGGACAAAGGAGAGGCAGTGGTTGTCAGTTGCTTGGATTTGCAGAAGGCATTTGATAAGGTGCCACACGGGAGGCTACTTAACATGAACAAATCCCATGGCATTATGGGAAAGGTACGGACATGGATGGAGGAATGGCTGACAGGTAGGAGGCAGCGAGTGGGAACAAAGGGGGCCTTTTCTGGTTGGCTGCCAGTGACTAGTGGTGTTCCTCAGGGGTCAGTATTGGGACCGCTAATTTTCAGGTTGTTTGTCAATGATTTAGATAGTGGAATTGATGGCTTTGTAGGAAAATTTATGGATGATACGATGACACGTGGAGGGATAGGTAGTGCTGAGGAAGCAATGCAATTGTAGCAGGACATGGACAAATTGGAAGAATGGGCAAAAAAAGTGACAGATGGAATGCAGTGTTGGGAAATGTATGATAATGCATTTTGGTAAAAGGAACAATAGTGCGGACTATTATCTAAATGGGGAGAAGGTTCAAACATTAGAGATGCAGAGGCACTTAGGAGTCCTTGTGCAAGACTCCCAGAAGTTTGATTTATAGGTTAAGAAGGCAAGTGCAATGTTGGCATTTATTTCAAAGGGAATAAAGTATAAAAACAAGGAGATAATCCTGAGGTTTTATAAGATACTAGCCAGGCTGCACTTGGAGTATTGTAAACAGTTCTGGCCCCATATCTCAGAAATGATGTATTGTCATTGGAGAGAGTCCAGAGGAGGTTCATGAGGATGATTCCAGGAATGAAGGGATTAACATATGAGGAGTGTTTGGCAGCTTTGGGCCTGGACTCACTGGAATTTAGAAGAACATAGGGTGATCTCATTGAATGTTACCAAATCTTGAAAAGTCTAGATAAAGTGGATGTGGAGAAGATGTTTCCTATGGTGGGGTTATCCAGAACAAGAGGACACACACTCAGATTTGAGGGGGTGACCTTTCAGAGCAGAGGTAAGGAAGACATTTTTTGCAAATGATTGGTGGATCTGTGGAATGCTGTGTCACAAACTGTGATGGAGGCCAAGTCCCTGGGTATATTCAAAGTGGAAGTTGATAGATTCCTGATTGTTTGGGATCTCAAGGGACATGGTAAAGGGCAGTGTATGGGGCTGAATGAGAACTGGGATCAGTCATGATGAAACGATGAAGCAGACTCGATGGGCTGAATGGACTATTCCGCTCTTACATCTTATGGTCTTATGGTCTTATCTGTGGTCCACATCCCAGCTTCTGTTGGGAGGCCTATACATAACTGCCATCAGGGTCCTTTTACCTTTGCAGTTTCTTAAATCAACCCACAAGGATTCAACATCTTCCAATCCAATGTCATATCCTTCTACTGATTTGATGCCATTCTATACCAGAAGTGCAGCACCACCCTCTCAGCCTACCTTCCTATCCCTCCAATGTAACATGGACATTCAGCTCCCAACTACAACCATCTACAGCTATGATTCAGTGATGGCCACAACATCATACCTGACAATCTGTAATAGTGCCATAAGATCATCCACCTTATTTCTTATACTCCATGCATTGAGATCTAACACTTTGAATACTGAATTTGCTACCCTTTTGATTCTGCCTCCCTAATGCGCTGATACTCACCCTGCTGGCTGCAATTATGTCCTATCAGCTGCCCTTCCTGACAGTCTGATTGCTTGCTATCTTTGCTGATTGCACGTTATCTATGCCAGTAAGTAAATAAATAGGCAAATTAAAAAGCTGGAGCTACTCAGCAGGACAGGCAGCATCCATGGAGGGAAGTGAATAATCAGCTGAAGTTTAGGGCCAAGATCCTTCATCAGGACAGGAAAATTACTATTACTAGAGAGAAGATTCTTGTGAAACTGAGAACTCTGAAGGTAGATAAGTCACCGGGACTAGATGGTGTACACCCCAGAGTTCTGAATGATGTGGCTGAAGAGATTAAGGAGGCATTAGTAATGTTCTTTCAAGTATCACTAGATTCTGGAATGGCTCTTGAAGACTGGGAAATTGCAAATGTCACTCCACTCTTCAAGAAGGGAAAGAGGCAGAAGAAAGGAAACCAGAGGCCAGTTATTCTGACCAGTTAGTCAGTGGTTGGGAAGGTGTTAGAGTCAGTTATCAAAGATGAGGTCTCAAGGTACTTGGAGGCACATGATAAAATAGGCCATAGTCAGCATGGTTTCTTCAAGAATAATTATTGTCTGACAAACCTGTTGGAATTCTTTGAAGAAATAATAAGCAGGATAGACAAAGGAGAATCAGTGAGTGTTGTGTGCTTAGATTTTCAGAAGGTCCTTGACATCTGAACAAGCCTCACATGAGGTTGGTTAACAAGCTATGAGCCCATGCTATTACAGGAAAGATTCTAGCATGGACAAAGCAGTGCCTGATTGGCAGGAGGCAAAAAGTGGGAATAAATGGAGCCTTTTCTGATTGGCTGCTGGTGACTATTGGTGTTCCACAGGGGTCTGTGCTGGGACCCATTCTTTTTATGTTATACATCAATGATTTGGATGATGGGATTGATAGTTTACTGCAAAGTTTGTAGACTTTATGAAGGTAGGTAGAGGGTTGGGTCATTTTGAGGAAGTAGAGAGGCTGCAGAAGGACTTAGACAGATGAAGAGACTGGGTGAAAAATAGCAGATAAAATACAAAGTCAGGAAATGTATGGTCATGCACTTTGGTGGAAGAAACGAAAGGGTTGACCATTTTCTAAATGGAGAGAAAATACAAAAAAACTGAGATACAAAGGGACTTGGGAATCATTGTGCAGGGTTCCCTAAAGGTTAATTTACAGGTTAAGTCTGTGATGAGGAAGGTAAATGCAATGTTAGTCTTCATTTCAAGAGGATGAGAATATAAAAGCAAGGATGTAAGGTTGAAATTTCTAAAGAACTGGTGAAGCCTCACTTGGAGTATTGAGAGCAGTTTTGGGCCCTTAATCTTGGAAAGGATGTGCTGAAACTGAAGAGATTTCAAAGGAGGCTCATGAAAATAACTCTAAGATTGAATGGCTTGTCACATGAAGAACATTTGATGGCAGTGGGCCTGTATTCACTGGAATTCAGAAGAATGAGGGTGACCTCATTGAAACCTGTGTACAATGTCCTGGGTATGTTACTCAAAATGGCCTCTTTGGTTTGTTACAAGTAGGAATGTTTCTTTGTCGGATAAGTGTTTCTCTAGCCGTTGTTTCACTTTAGAATGGCTGATATGGTAATTGTATTCATTTGTTAATCAATGGGGAATGTCATTGTGTCTTGTGATGCTGGGAACTTGGGGGAGGGGTTTTCGCGGGTTTTTTGGGAGAGGCCGAGGAAGACACTGAAGAAGGTGGACGTGTGCTGGACTACTCGTAAGACCACCGGGGTGGTCCCAGGTGCGACGGCCGGATGGGTCGATTGGTTCGTTGATTGAGCTCCAACGAGTGCACTAAACAGACTGAACTTTGATAAGTGGCGCCTTTTGTTTTTTTTTCCTTGTGTATATATATTGTATTGCTTACTACTCTTTTTAATTTTAGCAAACTCTTTAAAGTGTATTTCATAACGGTATTTGTTGTGGATTTGATACTGTTGGCGGGCTCGAGGTGTAAACTCGATTCTCACAGCACCTGCGTGTACGGGAGGTGGGTTGGAGAGTGGCTGGATCCCTTTTTCCCCTAGACATATACCAGCCTGTTGGGTAAGTGTTACACCTGTAAAATGGTGAAAGGCCTTGTGAGAGTGGATGTGGAGAGGATGGTTCCAATGGTGGAAGAGTTTAAGACCAGAGGACACACTTCAGAATAGAGGAGAAATAGCTGTTGGGGAGTATTTAAACTAATTTGGCAGGGGTGTGGGAACAGGAGTGATGGGACTCAGGATAGGACGGATGGTAAAAAAAAGTAAATATAGCTTGCAGTCAAACTGTCAGGAAGGGCAGGCAGGTAAACAGCCAACAGGGTGAGCATCAGATCATTACGGGTGCAGAATCAAAAATGATAACAAATGTGGTATTCAAGGTGTTGTATCTAAATATATGTAGTATTACTAATAATCTTGATCTTGTTGCAATATTCCAGATTGCCAGATATGATGTTGCGGCCATCACTGAATTGTGGTTGAAGGATGGTTGTGGTTGGGTTCTGAATGTCCAAGGTTACATGTTGTATCGGAGGGATGGGAAGGTAGGCAAATGGAGTGGAGTAGCTCCAGTGGTAACGAATGGCATCAAATCAGTAGAAAGATATGACATAGGATCAATAGGTGTTGAATACTTGTGGGTTGAGTTATGAAACTGCAAGGGAAAAAGGATGTTGATGGCAATTAGATACAGGCCTCTCAATAGTGGCTGGGAGGTGGACCACAGATTACAACATGAAATAGAAATGGTGAGTCAAAAGGGAAATCTTATGGTAGTCATGGAAGATTTTAACATGCAGGTTGATTGGGAAAATTAGGTTGGTAATGGATCTCAAGAGAGTGAGTTTGTTAAATGCCTAAGAGATGACTTTTTAGAGCTGTTAGTCATTGAGCCTACTAGGAGATCTATACAGTGGAATTCAAAAGGATGAGGGAGGATCTCATTGAAACATTTCGAATGTTGAAAGGCCTAGACAGGGTAGATGTGGAAAGGATGTTTCCCATGGTGCGAGAGTCTCGGACAAGAGGGCACAGCCTCAGGATAGAGGGGCTCCCTTTCAAAACAGAGATGCAGAGAAATTACTTTCATCAAAGGTTGGTGAATTTGTGGAATTTGTTCTCACATTCAGCTGTGGAGGCCAGATTGTTGTGTGTACTTAAGGCAGAGATTGATAGGTTCTTGGTTGGACATGGCATCAAAGGTTATGGGGAGAAGGCCAGGAACTGGGGTTCAGGAGGAGAGAGAAAAGGATCAGCCATGATTGAATGATGGAACAGACTCAATAGGCCAGATGGCTTAATTCTGCTCCTATGTCTTATGGTCTGATGGTCAGTTATGTGAGGATGTTATTTGTGGACTTCAGTTCTGCATTTAACACAATCACCCCCCATAAACTGGTCAGCAAACTGAACACTCTTGGCCTTGGTTCCTCCCTGTGCTCTTGGGTCATGGACTTTCTCACAGACTGACCACAGCAAGTCAGAGTTAGTAAGCACACCTCCACCACTCTTATCTCAAACACAGGCACCCCGCAGGGCTGTGTGCTGAGCCCTATGCTCTACACACTCTTCACACATGACTGCATCCCCCATCTACACCTCCAAGATGAAACAGCCTACAAGCTCGAAGTGGATCATCTGATGGATTGGCGTAAGGACAACGACCTGGTCCTTAACACTTCTAAAACAAAAGAGATGATCATTGACTTCAGGAGATCAAAGGACAGAGTACACACCCCCTCCATATACATGGAGAGGTAGTGGAAAGTGTTGAAAACCTAAAGTTCCTTGGAGTTACGTTGTCGAAACAGCTGACATGGACCACTAACACCTTGCAGCTTGTAAAAAAAAAGACTCCTTTTCCTTAGAAAGCTGAAACAGGCCAAACTCCCACAAAAGCTGTTGCTTAACTTCTACAGAAGCACAATTGAAACCATCCTGACCAACAGTGCCACAGAATCGCGTGGCCCAGTGAATTGTCAAGATGGAGTTCCCAGGACTGGACACCATCTACTCCAGCAGACTCAGGAGGAAAGCAATCAGCATAACCAGAGACACCACACCCCCGGCCACTCCCTGTTTGACCCGCTGCCATCCAGCAGAAGGTTCAGGACACTAAAAGCCAGAACAAATAGACTGAGGAACAGCTTCTACCCCAGAGCTGTGGCCTCCATCACACCACTCCCACAGAACAATGACTGAAACTGTGAGCACACACATGCACACACAAGAACTCAAATACCTGCACTAATGACACTTTGTGCATTACTGTGATATTCTGGTGCAGCTGCAACTTATTTTCTGTTACTTATCTATTTAATACTGTTTTTCTATTACCATCTTGTTTTTATCTACCGCTTTGTTTAATTGCCTGAGAGGAAGCCAAACAGAGTTTCATTGTATCTGTGTATAATGACAATAAAGATCATTCACTCATTTATTTGTTCAATTGTTATGGATGAGGTTATGGAGTACTTGGTGTCATAGGACAAGATAGGACAAAGTCAGCTTAGTTTCCTTCAGAGAAAATCCTGCCTGGCGAACCTGTTGGAATGCTTTGAGGAGATTACAAGTAGGATAGATAAAGGGGATACTGTGGATGTTGTATATTGGACTTTCAGAAGGCCTTTAACAAGTTACCTCACATAAGGCTGCTTACCAGTACCTTACCATGGTATTACAGGAAAGGTACTGGAATGGTTAGAGCACTGGCTGATTGGTAGGGGGCAGTGAGTAGGAATAAAAGGATTCTTTTCTAGTTGGCTGCCAGTGACTAGTGGTGTTCCACAGGGGTCAGTGTTGCGACCACTTCTTTTAATGGTGTATATGATTTAGATGATGGAATAGATGGCTTTGTTGCCAAGTTTGCAGATGATACGAAGATTGGTGGAGGGGCAGGTAATGTTGAGGAAACAGGTAGGCTGCAGAAGGACTTTGACAGATTTGGAGAATGGGCAAGAAAGTGGCAAATGAAACGCAATATTGGAAAATGCATGGCCATGCACTTTGGTAGAGAAATAAATGAGGAGAAAGGCCATTTGAAGTTAATAACTCACCTCCTTCTACCTCAGGCCACAAACTTACCAATCAGCCCTGATGAGTTATTAACTTCAAACTTTCTGCATAATCACTCAGAGAGATGACCTGCACGTGCATGTAACGAGAGCTGTATAACTCATCTCCTTCTACCTTAGGCCACTAACTTATCAATCACCTCTGCTGTGGACACTTTCTGGAGGTCCAAGATCCGTATGCTCCATGACCGCTGGACTAAGTGTGAAAATGTAGGAGGGAACTACGTTGAAAAATAAATGTGCTTTGTTTTCTAAAATTGACTCCTTCTACCTTAGGCCACGAACTTATCAATCACCCCTTGTTAAACTCCCTCTCTGTTTTCTGCAGGGATCGCTGCCCCCTCAATTCCCTTGACCATTCGTCCCTCCCCAATAATCTCCCTCTGGCACATCCCCACAAGCGGCCAGAGTGGTACACCTGCCTATTCCATTCCTCCCTTCCTCCATTCAGGGCCCCAAACAGCCCTTTCAGATTGAGGCAACACTTCATCTGTGAATCTGCTGGCGTCATCGATTGTGTCCAGTGCCCCCGATGCAGCCTCCTCCAGATTGGTGAGACCCATCATAAACTGGGAGATCACCACATCGAGCAGCTCCTCACCATTCACATGTGGAACTTCCCAATGGCCATTTCCCATTTCAACAGGTCGGTCCATGGTCTCGTCTTGTGGCAAGATAAGGCCACCCTCAGGGTGGAGGAGCAACACCTTATATCCTGTGTAGCCTCCAACCTGATGGCATGGTTATCAGTTTCTCCTTACAGTAAACAAATTCCCTACCTCCTTCCTGTAATCCCACTCTGACCTTTTACCTCTTCACATCTGCCTATTACTTTACCCTGGGTCCCCCCTCCCACCCTTTATCCTATTGTCCACTCTCCCCTCCTATCAGATTCTTTCTTCTCCAGCCCTTGACCTCTCCCACCCACTTAGAAACATAGAAAACCTACAACACAAAACAGATCCTTTGGCCCACAAAGTTGTGCTGAACGTGCCCTTACCTTAGAAATTACTAGGCTTACCCATAGCCCTCTATTTTTCTAAGCTCCATGTACCTATCCAAAAGTCTCTTAAAAGACCTATCATATCTGCCTCCACCACCGTTGCCGGCAGTCCATTCCATGCACTCACCACTCTCTGAGTTAAAAACTTACCCCTGACATCCCCTCTGTACCTACTCCCCAGCACCTTAAACCTATGTCCTCTTTTGTCAATGCCTCTCATCATCTTATATACCTCTATTAGGTCACTTCTCATCCTCCGTCACTGATGCACCATAAATAACTCTCGGAGACGTGAGGCCAGATATCGGCTTTTATTGGCTGGAAGAAAGAACAAGCAGCAATTGACCACCACACTGCATCCTGGAGACTGAGGCTGGGGTGGTGTCTCCAATCGCCTTTATACCAGGGTCAGTGGGAGGAGCCACAGGAGCAGTCAGCGGGGGTGGGGGGGTGTCCAGACAAGTATATATAGTTCACCGCAGTCACTCCAAGGAGAAAAGGCCAAGTTCACTCAACCTGTTCTCATAACGCATGCTCCCCAATCCAAGCAACATCCTTGTAAATCTCCTCTGCACCCTTTCTATGGCTTCCACATCTTTCCTGTAGTGAGGTGACCAGAATTGAGCACAGTTCTCCACGTGGGGTCTGAACAGGGTCCTACATAGCTGCAACACTACTGCTCAGCTCCAATTCCACCATTGATGAAGGCCAATACACCATATGCCTTCTTAACCACAGAGTCAACCTGCGCAGCTGCTTTGAGTGTCCTATGGACCTGGACCTGGACCTCAAGATCTCTCTGATCCTCCACACTGCCAAGAGTTTTACCATTAATACTCTATTCTGCCATCATATTTGATCTATCAAAATGAACCACTTCACATTTATCTGGGTTGAACTCCATCTGCCACTTCTCAACCCAGTTATGCATCCTATCTTGGCTTCATCTATCACCTTCTAGATACTCTACTTCCTCTCCAACCACCTTTTTATTCTGGTGTTTCCCCCCACCTTCTTTCTTATTCTTGAAGAAGGGTCTCAGCCTGAAATGTCAGCTGTTTACCCATTTCCATAGATGTTACCTGACCTGCTGAGTTCCTCTAGTGTTTTGTGCGTGTTTAAGTTATTGAGGTAAAGGTAAGAATTGTAACCAATGAAGATTTCACTTACCATGTGACGTGCTGAAGCTGTAGATGACGAAGATGGCAAATGCAAATCCTGAAAGGACAGAGCACGTAAGAGGACTGATTGTAAATGACAATCCAGCTCACGTTTTAGCACCTTAAATAGTATCAGTGATCTCTTAATGTGCTCAGTCAAAACACAAGAAAAATATGCAACTAGTTCAAAAAGATTGCAAGCTAGAAACTTCAATGTTCAAAGTATTTTATGTATATGTTGTTATATATTACCTTGAGATTCATTTTCTTGCAGGCATTCACAGAAGGAAACAAAAAATATAGAATTAATGAAAAACTACAAATATTATCTGCTCGGTTTACTAACGCGTGTTTCAATGATTTTTATGAAGCTGAAGCTAGCTTTATGATTAATAATGTGAATAGTTTCAATTTTTAATATTAGCATCGATTTGTAAACTAATTACCAAAAGCACAATAACCTACATTTTAACAGTTATTGATGACCATTGCCTAATGCTGATTGCAAAAGGCTGAAAATGATGGAGACCTTAATAGCAAAATTCACAGATCAATGTTTGACAAGTTTTCTTCTTCTGGTGAACAAATCCCTCCCCACCCTTCCTCTATAATCAACTCTGACCTTTCACTTTTTCTCACCTGCCTATTACTACCGCCCCGCACACCCCCACTCCTGGGTCCACACCTCCTTCCCTTACTCCTATATTCCTCTCTCCTTTCATAAGAATATAAGACCATAAGATATAGGAGCAGAAGTAGGCCATTCAGCCCATCGAGTCTACTCTGCCATTCAATCATGGGCTGATCCAATTCTTCCAGTCATCACCTCTCCCCTGCTTTCACCCCATATCCTTTGATCCTTGGCTAATCAAGAACCTATCTATCTCTGCCTTAAATACATCCAATGACTTGACCTCCACAGTTGCTCATGGCAACAAATTACACAGATTTACCTCCCTCTGACTAAACTAATTTCTCCACATCTCTGTTCTAAATGGACGTCCTTCAACCCCGAAGTCGCACCCTCTTGTCCTAGACTCCCCTACCAAGGGAAATAACTTTGCCATATCTAATCTGTTCAGGCCTTTTAACGTTCAGAATGTTTCTATGAGATGCCCCCCTCACCATTCTCCTGAACTGCAGGGAATATAGCCCAAACACTGCCAGAATACCTCATACGGTATCCCTTTCAATGCTGGAATCATTCTCTGAACCCTCTCCAAAATTCTGGTGTTTCCCCCCACCTTCTTTCTTAGTCTTGAAGAAGGGTCTCAGCCTGAAATGTCAGCTGTTTTCACATTTCCATAGATGTTGCCTGACCTGCTGAGTTCCTCTAGTGTTTTGTGCATATTTAAATTATTGATCTAAAGGTAAGAATTCTAAAATTTAGCCACAAATCCATTAATTCCATAGTCCAAATCATTTACATACATTGTAAAAAGCAGTGGTCCCAACACCGACCCCTGTGGAACTCCACTAGTAACAGTCAGCTAGCCAGAATAGGATCCCTTTATTCCCATTCTCTGTTTTCTGCTGATCAGAATCAGAATCAGACTTTAATCGCCAAGTACCTGTACACATACAAGGAATTTACTTCCGGCAGATGTTGTCTCTCTGCTCTTAACAATAATAATGATAAATATAAATGAAAATATAGATTATACATACAAGTAGTGCAATCCAAGTAATAGTTAGCCGACAGTTAACCGGCAGTTAACTGTTCAGCAAAGTGACCGCAGTAGGGAAAAAACTTCTCCAGTGCCTATTAGTCTTAGTCTGGAGGAATCTGAAGCGCCTACCAGATGGAAGCAGTTCAAACAGTCCGTGCGCAGGATGGAAGGAGTCCTTTATGTTGTTCCCCACCCTCTTCTTCAACCTGGAAGAGTACAGGCAATGCTCCACTATGCTAGTAACTTCCCTGTAATTCCATGAGCTCCTATCTGGCACATTGTCAAAGGCCTTCTGAAAAGCCAAGTACAGCACATCTACTGCATTTCCTTTGTCAACCTTGATTGTAATTTCCTCAAAAAGTAGCAGTAGGTAGGATTTTCCTTTCAGGAAACCATGCTGGCTTTGGCCCATGCTGTCCTGTGCCTTCAGGTACTCCGTAGTCTCATTCCTAACAATCGATTCCAACAACTTCCCAAATACTGATGTCAGGCTAACAGGTCTATAGTTTCCTTTCTGTTGCCTTCCACCCATCTTAACTAGTGGAGTAACATTTGCAATTTTCCAGTCACCTAGGACATACAGCCAAATAGCCTTTCCTAACAGATTCTTTCCTCTCCAGCACTTCACCTTCTCCACCCACCTGGCTTCATCTATCAACTTCCAGCTGGCCTCCTTCCCCTCCCCAACCATTTTATTCAGGCATCTTCCCCCTTCCTTCTCAGTCCTGAAGAAGGGTCTTGGCCTGAGACGTCGACGGGTTACTCTTTTCCATAGATGTTGCCTGACCTGCTGAGTTCCTCCAGCATTTTGCTCTGTTGCTTTGGTTTACTGTGTGTTATTTAAAGGAAAGCCCCACAGAGGCAAAGTGGTTAGTGTGATTCTATTACAGTTCGAGGCATTCCCACGTTCAGAGTTCTATTCTGCCGCTGTTTGTAAGGAATTTGAACATTCTCCCTGTGAATGTGTGAGATTCCTCCGGATGCTCTGGTTTCCTCCCGCAGTCCAAAGGTGTGCTAGTTAAATAGAGGAGTTGTTGGACAGTACAGCTCGTTGGGCTGGAAGGTCCTGTTCCGCAATGTATCTCTAAATAAATAAGTAAACAAACAAACAAAACAAGTAAATAAATAAAACGGCATGTGTTTCAGGCACTGTGCATTCAGGTACTATCTGCAGCAAGCGTTTTAAAATATTCTGCTTACAGTCATGGTAACAGGCCCTTCCAGACCAATGGGCCCTGTGCCACCCAGTTACAACCATATGACCAACTAACCTACTAACCGGTACGTTCTTGGACTGTGGGAGGAAACCAGAGCACCTGGAGGAAACCCATGCGGTCAAGAGGGGAATGTACAAACTCCTTGGAGAAATTGAACCTGCGTTGCTGACGCTGTAATAGTGTTACACTAAACACTACACTGTAGATGATTGATCTTCTGGATGTAAAATCAATGCAAGGAATTATGTTGATGGATGGAATTGAGTGTAGGTATTGTATAGTCAAAGGGATTTGTCTTGAACTGTTGTACGTTTGGAGTGGACTTTTGGGGAATTGCAGGTGAGCTCCCCAAGAATTCCCTTTTCTATATCTCACCCTAATGAATTCTGTTTTTTGAAAATTAAGGCTGAGAAGATGGGAGTTTATTGAAGTCTTCAGGCATCATGATAAATATAGCCTTATTCTGAAGTGATTTTCAATGAGATAGGATAGGATAGGATTCCAGACTGATTGATGCACCGGACAGCAAATTTCTTCAAGCATATTGCTTCTTCAGAAATATTTTCTGGTTATGATAGACGGCTTGAAGCTGAACATAAATGTGTATAAGATGATGAGAGGAATTGATCATGTGGATAGTCAGAGGTTTTTGCCCAGGGTTGAAATGGTTGCCACAAGAGGACACAGGTTTAAGGTGCTGGGGAGTGGGTACAGAGGAGATGTCAGGGGTAAGTTTTTTTACTCAGAGAGTGGTGAGTGCATGGAATGGGCTGTCAGCAATGGTGGTGGAAGTGGATACGATAGGGTCTTTTAAGAGGCTTTTAGATAAATACATGGAGCTTGGTAAAATAGAGGGCTATAGGTAAGCCTAATAATTTCTAAGGTTCGGCACAATTTTGTGGGCCGAAGGGCCTGTATTGTGCTGTAGGTTTTCTATGTTTCTATAAACATAATTTCAGACTACTTGTATCACGTAGGAATTTAGAGAAACCAGAAATGAACTCTTATTGAATTATAATGTGTTTAATTGCATTATATGTGCTGATGCTTTGCAGAAGTTCAACTAAGCTAAACATGTTTTGTTGATGATTTTCATTTGTACTCAGTGTCTGAGGCTTCTCACATGTATCCAACAATAATCAGCCAGCATTGATGGATTCCAGTTGCCCTGATACTGCTTCTCCATGACCGCAATGTCCTGGTGAAACCTTTCATCGTGCTCATCACTGACAACGCCAAGATTTGCAGGGAAGAAGTCCAAATGGGAATGCAGAAAATGAATCTTTAGTCACATGTTGCATTTCATGGTTTTGTATGCTTGAAGCATGAACGTAGTTTGGTGCTCTGTAGATGCCAAGAAAATTTTCAACAACATCCTTGAATGCCTTCCATGTGATTTTCTCCGGTCCCACTGTAAGTTCTTCGAATTGCCTGTCATTCATGACCTGTTTGATTTATGGACCAACAAAAATGCCTTCCTTAACCTTAGCATCAGTTATTTTGGGAAATGTCTGTCTCAAATATCGAAATACGTCAGGAATATTTTTGTGCCTGGTGACAGCAGATTAAATCCTTGCAGTCTTGAACCCAGTCATGCAGTCTTTGCCCTTGACAAACCCAAGTCTCTGACTAGCTCATTTAACTCAGATTGAGTTATCAGATGAGGCTCAGTCAACCTAAAAGGTTCAAAATCTGTATCAGTATCAGAGTTGTTTTCCATTCCTGGCTCGTGCATTCACGGCATCTTCATCTACGTCCTCTAGGCTCCATGTCTCTGGTGACTTCTGTACAGGAAGAGTATTGTCATGCAGCAAGGGTCTGAAGGCTGAAGAGATATTGAGGTATTCAATGAATTTCTTGGTTTCAGCAGAGAAACCAGACACACTGGTCAGATAGAAGTAGCAGTCTGTCACATGATCCTTCTGCTCTCACCATATCATCGAGATAGCAAACAGCATTGACGTCTGAGTGTCTCTGAGCCAAGATCTAAGATTGACAGTGCATGGTGTGCAACACATGCGAGGAGTCCAGGCTTTGTTTTGGTCACCAATTTTACACCCAAAGTAGAGCTCACAGGCTTTCTCAATGAGAGGAGTCGTGTTCCATCTTTGAGAATTAAGAGTGTACTTGTCACAAATACAATGAAGGATCACGGCTGTTGTAACATTGGCAAGACATTTTGATATCATAGATACTCCTGAAAATACAATGTCTTTATTGGAATGAGTACACACAATATGTTCTGCACATTGGGTATGTGCATCAATGTGATTTCAAACAGATATACGTGTAAGTGCGATGCATAGAACGGTGTGTGTGTGATGCTTTTACAGCCTTTCTAAAACCTGTCCTTCCATGCGGGTTCCGTCCTGCTTCAGCATGCCTGGACAAGATGGAAAAGTTCTCAGCTTACATTGTGGGCAACATTTTAATTGACTTGAATTATGAACTGAAATAGCAAATATAGGCAATTTTTAAAAAATGGTGTATGATGGGTAAATGTCACGGTGATTTTCATGATCAGCAGCCCAAAATCCGTAAGGTACACCCAAAAGTACTCAGGAAGCAAGATCTTTGTTGTCCAGTGTAATAAAAGGTTAATGTATACTTAGCTGTAACCTAATCACTTGCAATTTCACTGTTCGAAAGGTAATGTAACGGAACAGGTCATACATCTGTTGTAAAAGCTACTCAATAGTGCTTCTAGTAAAATCAATGAAACAGAAATCTAATACATTCTATAAAAGTGGCTTTTGCCAGGCTACAGACACAGAGTCATGGAGCATTACAGCACAGAAAAAAGGCCCTTTAGCCCATCTAGTCCAAGCCAAACTATTAATCTGCCTCGTCCTATTAATCTGCACCCTGACCATAGCCCTCCACACCCCTCCCATCTGTGTATCTATCCAAACTTCTCTTAAATGCTGAAATCAAACCTGTATCTACCACTTTTGCTAGCAGCTTGTTCCACACACACACAGTGCCCTCTGAGTGGAGATATTCTCTGAAAATATTTCACCTTTCACCATTAACCCATGACCTCTCGTTCGAGTCCCGCCCAACCTCAGTGGAAAAAGCCTGCTTGCATTTTGTCCTATCCATACTCCACATAATTTTGAATACCTCTATCGAATCTACCCTCAATCTTCTATGTTCCAAGGAATAAAGTCCAAACCTATTCAACCTTTCCTTATTTGGAACAATTTTCTGCAGCCCACAGAAAGTCACTGATGATCACCAGTGCCATCTTGTTTTGAATGACACAGGCTCTCCAGTCCGAGTAACATCCATATAACAGAGTCGAAAGTTACATAGAACATAGAACATAGATTAGTACAGCACATTACAGGCCCTTTGGCCCACAATGTTATGCCAACCCTCAAACCCTGCCTCCCATATAAACCCCACCTTAAATTCCTCCATATACCTGTCTAGTAGTCTCTTAAACTTCACTAGTGTATCTGCCTCCACTACTGACTCAGACAGTGCATTCCACGTACCAACCACTCTCTGAGTGAAAAACATTCCTCTAATATCCCCCTTGAACTTCCCTCTCCTTACCTTAAAGCCATGTCCTCTTGTACTGAGCAGTGGTGCCCTGGGGAAGAGGCGCTGGCTGTCCACTCTATCTATTCCTCTTAATATCGTGTATACCTCTATCATGTCTCCTCTCATCCTCCTTCTCTCCAAAGAGTAAACCCCTAGCTCCCTTAATCTCTGATCATAATCCATACTCTCTAAACCAGGCAACATCCTGGTAAATCTCCTCTGTATCCTTTCCAATGCTTCCACATCCTTCCTATAGTGAGGTGACCAGAACTGGACACGGTACTCCAAGTGTGGCCTAACTAGAGTTTTATAGAGCTGCATCATTACATCGTGTCTTTTTAAGTCTATCCCTTGACTTATGAAAGCTAACACACCATAAGCTTTCTTAACTACCCTATCTACCCATAAGGCAACTTTCAGGGACCTGTGGACATGTACCTCCAGATCCCTCTGCTCCTCCACACTACCAAGTATCCTGCCATTTACTTAGTACTCTGCCTTGGAAACTATTTTGTACTCTGTCCTTCCAAAGTGTACCACCTCACACTTCTCCAGATTGAACTCCATCTGCCACTTCACAGCCCACTTCTGCATCCTATCAATGTCTCTCTGCAATCTTCAACAATCCTCTACACTATCTACAACACCACCAACCTTTGTGTCATCTGCAAATTTGCCAACCCACCCTTCTACCCCCACATCCAGGTCATTAATAAAAATCACGAAAAGTAGAGGTCCCAGAACAGATCCTTGTGGGACACCACTAGTCACAACCCTCCAATCTGAATGTATTCCCTCCACCATGACCCTCTGCCTTCTGCAAGCAAGCCAATTCTGAATCCACCTGGCCAAACTTCCCTGGATCCCGTGCCTTCTGAATTTCTGAATAAGCCTATCGTGTGGAACCTTGTCAAATGCCTTACTAAAATCCATGTAGATCACATCCACTGCATTGAAAGTTAAGCCCAAAACAGCCAGAGAATGCATTTACACCCTCAGGAGGAAGCATAAGTGTATGGTATTATTTTTTTCAAAGTAAGGTTATACTTTTTTTTAGGTAATAAAGGTTTTTTTGAAGTATTTAAGATAAAGCGGACAGGAAAGGTGATGGTTCAGCACATTGGGACTGCTTTTTTTTATACTGAGCAGCTCCAGGATGTGGAGGGCTTAATTGGTGGGTGGGGGGGGGTTAATTAATTTCACTTAAAACTGCATCATTCACACTCTGTGTATCTGGTGCACTGTGGCCACTTGAAGCTGTAATAACATCATATTTAGAACAGGAACTCCTTGCATCCTCAGAATCAGAAACAGGTTGATTGTTACTGGCGCACATTGCGAAGTGCTGTGTGGCAGCAGTACATTGAAACACATCATCGTTTTGTACCGTGCCGTGTGGCGTAGGCAATCATAGTCCCATGACCATGATTGTTCTCGGCAAATTGCAATTCTTAAAAAAATAAAAAATTATTAAATAAAATCAAGTAATGAATCAACCCATGAACAGTGCCTTTTTACTCACTTTTTGCACAACCTATTTAATATGCATACAAGAAGGGACAGCAGTGCCTCCACTTGCTAAGAAGATTGAGGCGAGCAAGGTTCCATCACCCGTTTTACAGGAGCACCATTGAGAGCACCCTGACAAGTTGCAACTCCACCTGGTACGGGAGCAAAATAAAATACACTGGAGCTTTGGACCTGATGTCCCTATAAAGGACTGTGAGAACAGCTGAAAGGATCATAGGGGTCTCCCTACCATCCACCGGGGACATTTATCAGGAGAGCTGCGTATGCAGGGTCCTTAGTATTATTAAAGATCGCACCCATCCATCCAGCGTCCCCTTTGACTTTCTACTATCAGGAAAGAGACTACGATGCATAAAAACAAGAACGGTCAGGATGAGAAACAGTTTCTTCCCGCACGCCATTAGGCTTCTGAACTCCCTGCTGCATTGTATTTGAAGTGTCACTAGTTAATCTGTTCTGTACCTGTACTTTAGTTTGTTACTTATGTGATTCATCTGTAGATTTTATCCTTACCTGCAGAAGTTATTGTGTGGTATGCTTTACACCCTGGTTTGAAGAAACATATTCTGTTTTCTATATATATTATATAGTTAAATGACAGTAAACTTGATTTGACTTGACCTGATAATACAATTATATCATCATCACCATCATCCTATCCCATGTCATATGACATGGGTGATCATTGTCTATGACTATAAAATTATAGAATCCTAGAACAATACAGCACAGAGCCAGGCTATTCATCCCATCTAGTCCATGCAGAAAACTCTTAAGCTGCCTATTCCCAATGACCTGCACTGGGACCATAGCCCTCCATAACCCTACCATCAATGTACCTATCCAAATTTCAGTTAAAAATTGAAATCAAGCTCACATGCACCACTTGTACTGGCAGCTCATTCCACACTCTCACAACTTTCAGAGTGAAGATATTCCCCTTAAACACTTAACCTTCCACCCTTAACCTATGACCTCTGGTTGTAGGGTGACCATGATTGTTCTTGGCAAATTTTTCTACAGAAGTGACTTGTTATTGCCTTCTTCTGGGCAGTGCCTTTACAAGTGTCTTCAGGCTCCTGTATCACCTCCCTGATGGTGGCAAATGAGAAGAAGGCTTGTCCTAGATGTCCTAGCATCCTTAATGCTGGATGCCACCTTATTCCTTTGGATTCTTATTTTTGGTATGACAAGATGGAATAAAATTCTAGTGGTAATTATGTGTTTATATCAGATCTCAGTAAAGCACTGAATTGCCTTTGCTTGTTAAGTGCAAAGTATCTTTCAAAGGAAGTCTTTATTCTCAGCTCAAAAAAAAGTGGCGACCTTTAGCTTTCATAATAAAAAATAATGAATAACTAGATTTTGATTAATTTGAGATTCCCTGAGTCTGAGCTATTAAAGTTCAGAGCAAGTCTATTCTCGAAGAACGTATATGTCACCATGTACCACCCAGGAATTCGTTTTCATGCTGGCATTCACAGTAAAACAAAGAAATACAACGGAATCAATGAAAACGACACACAAACGACCAATGTGCAAAAGGGGAAATACTGTGCAAATACAAACATGAAACAAATAATAATAATGTCATTAAAAGCTGCAATATCCTTTTTCATTTTTCAAATTAAAATAATATTTCTTTATTGGACTCGGTCATCTCTGCAGAAAGCAATGCCTACCGTCTGTCTGAGGCAAATCTACCAAGTATTTCTGTACTTCCTAATATCCATTCTGTGCCATTCTTCCCAGTTGCTTTCAACCCTATGTGCTGTTAATATCAGAAACAGATTCTAGAAAAATCAATACAACACTCAGCATAGAACAAAAACATACTTAAGTATAAGGGAACACACCAAAGCTTTAACAATATTTCTTCATGTATTTTTCATCTAAAATTAGTTGATTTATTTCAGATCTACGGCGATATAATTGTTGACTATCTATTTTATTTATGCTAGTTGTAAGAATACTTTCTCAATATCTACTATTTGTCTTAACGCTCATGCCCGCTCGAAACAAAATACTAAGATGCTTTTAAAGCTGATTCCTGTATTGAATGCAATATTGCAAGCATTAAACTCTTAAAACAGGCAGTAATCACATGCACTAAGATGACAGATCTTACTATTTTCTGCTTTTCTGATCTTCTACTTGATGGTCGAGACATGGTTTGTTGAAAGTCACCGTCCAACAGTTCAGTGTAAGTACATCTGTTCCTGTGGCCAGTTGGGAGACAGGCAGCCTCTTCTGATTTGTTTTCTTATCGAAGGTATCAAGAGCATTGAAGACATGAAAGCACACTGGTGTCACAAATGATGCCAAAATATCAATGAAACGTCTCCCTCTATAGGCCCAAAGAACCAAAATTAGTTCAATTTTCTGACAGAATCAGTAAGAATTAAAATGAGTAAAAGAAGATCCACAAAATTATAAAACTATAATGTTATATAAGATTTACATCAAAACAGCAGTGTACTGTACTGCTTTGGAAGATAGATTTCCCTAAGCTGAACAAAATAAAAGCTTTTGAATATCACACCCATAATACCATGCTACTGAATGTTTCAGTTCTTCTTCTTCTTATGGCCTGTTATGTCGCTGGCGTTTAAGGCAGTCACTGAAGGTCCTTCATCTCTGCTGATGTTCAGAGCTTCTTCATCACATCAGTAAATTCTCTGGAACCTGATAGTATTCCGGGTGGAGACTCAGGAATACCATCACACTCAGATGTAGAAAGATTCTTCATTGCTCTTTCTGTAAAAATGTTGTTTTACCTGTCAGGTTGTTAGCCCTGAGGTGCACTGCAGAACCTGGAGGACCAGTGGACCACTCTTAGTCTGGCCTCTACCCTATGAACTATTTGGCATGCATAACTCTACCAAGAGCCTGACTCCAGTCAGCATAGTTCTCTGGGACATTGGGGCATGCAAGCCTCCAAACCCAACAACAAGGTTGTGGTCCTCTTGGAGCTAATTAGTGTGCAGAATCGTCTAATTCACAAGGATCACCAAATTAAAAGGCATTTTTAAGGTAACAACTTCTTAATTATTATCATTGAAATAAATGTCAATTTGAATGCAATAATCCACGTTTCAAATCCAAAGTGAATTGTCTGGATGAAAATTGTATGGTTGGGTATCTTAATTTTTTGAGGCATAAATTCACTTTGACAGATGCAAAGAACATTCAATTGTAATAATTTTACCAATTTAAAGAAGGGACTTCTGCTCTTTGTCTTCTATAACGTTCTACAACTAACAGATTATTATTTTAGTGAGCCAATAGTGAGGCTGATCTGAACCTCTTTGTCTTAAAATAAATACTAACAAAGCATTTACCTTCCTCACCAAGAATTCGACCTGCAAGCTAACTTTCAGGAGATCCTGCATGATAGGATAGGCATATGAATGGCAGGGTTATGGAGGGCTGTGGTGCTGGTGCAGGTCAATGGGACTGGGAAGGTTAAGTGGTTTGGCACAGACTAGATGGGATGAAGGGCCTGTTTCTGTGTTGTAGTGTTCTATGACTATACTACTGCAAGTAACTGGGAGTGATATTGATGCATATAAGACCACAAGACCATGAAGCTTTTCACATATTTTCAAATTTTTTTTTCTTTTTTAATGGTTATTTTTGTTTTTTTTTCATATCATATGGACTTGATTGATTAAGGTATTTTCTTCTGTTGATGTTTAGTAGGATATTGTTATCTTATTATCAATGTGATTTCAAGTCTATTGTATTCATAATTTACTTATTATTATGTTATTTTTTTGTGTATATATGAAAATCAATAAAAAGATTGAAAAAGAAAGAAAAAGACCATGAAGCATTGGGCAGAATTAGGCCATTCAGCTCATTGATTCTATTCCATCATTTCATCATGGCCAATGCATTTCCTCTCTACTCCATTCTCCTGCCTTCTCCCCATAACCTTTCATGCCCTAACTAATCAAGAACCTATCAACCTCTTCCTTAAATACACCTAATGATTTGGCCTCCACAGCTGCCCGTGGCAATGAATTTCACAAATTTACCACCCTCTGGCTGAAGAAATGTTCTCAAAGCACAAAAATTTTACTGAGGTCCAAACAGAAAACTGCTACTTTTATACAGAATTGCCTTATCAGTAATGGATATTGACCATTTGGTAAATTGTATATGTTTGAATTCCTTACTTGCAAGATCAATCACCATTCACAATAGAAGTGTTAAAAATCAATCAAACTTTCAAGCTGATGACTGTTGATATTTTGAAGTTAGTAAAGCAATGGCCCCTTGTTGCTGGGTGTATTTCACATCCTTCCATTATTGCTACTTCATCTGCCTCCAGCACCTGACTGTGTAAAGGGAAGCTAGGTTCTTCTAGGCTGATTATACACTGCCATAATCATTCTCATCCACCTGTCTGCGGTAAGCAACGTTGGATCCGGTGGTTTCACTTCAAAAGTCTCCCTCACCTGGATATTGTCTTTAACCCTTGCCTCACCACAACTTCCACACAAGATTATACTTTGTGTTGCTTTACATGGGAAGATTTGTAAATGGCAATGAATGATACTCAGAAAGGAAGAATTAACTCAAATTTAAATTAAAGCATAGACTATTTTCTAAATGGATAGAAAATTCCAAAATCTGAGTCTGTGGTGAGGAAGGCAAATGTGATGTTAGCATTCATTTCAATAGGACGAGAATATAAAAGCCAGGATGTAACGTTAAGGCTTTATGAAGCACTAGTGAGGCCTCACTTGGAGTATTGTGAGCAGATTTGGGCCCCTTAACCATAAAAGGGTTCAAAGGAGGTTCACGAAAATGATTCTGGTATCGAAAAGCTTGTCATATGAAGAGTGTTTGATGGCTCTGGGCCTGTATTCACTGGAATTCAGAAGAATGGCGGGGGGTGGGGGGAATCTCATGCAAACCTATTGAATGTTGAAAGGCCTTGATAGAGTGGATATGAAGAGAATGTTTCCTATGGTGAAATACACCCAGCAACTAAGGGACAATTGCTTTACTAGCTTCAAAATATCACCGGTTGTCAGCTTGGTTTCCTGTGGTCTCTGACCAGAGGACTCATAATAGAGGAGTGTGCTTTTAGAGAGAGAGGAGCAGGAACTTCTTCAGCCAGAGACTGGTGAATCTGTGGAACTCATTGCCACAGCCGGCTGTCGGGGCCAAGTCATTCGGTATATTTCAGGCAGAGGTAGATTATTCAGGGCATGAAGGGATAGAACATAGAACATAGAATAGTACAGCACATTACAGGCCCTTCGGCCCACAATGTTGTGCCGACCCTCAAACTCTGCCTCCCATATAACCCCCACCTTAAACTCCTCCATATACCTGTCTAGTGGTCTCTTAAACTTCATTAGTGTATCTGCCTCCACCACTGACTCAGGCAGTGCATTTCACACACCAACCACTCTCTGAGTGAAAAACATTCCTCTAATATCCCCCTTGAACTTCCCTCTCCTTACCTTAAAGCCATATCCTCTTGTATTGAGCAGTGGTGCCCTGGGGAAGAGGCGCTGGCTGTCCACTCTATCTATTTCTCTTAATATCTTGTATACCTCTATCATGTCTCCTCTCATCCTCCAGAGAGTAAAGCCCGAGCTCCCTTAATCTCTGATCATAATCCATACTCTCTAAACCAGGCAGCATCCTGGTAAATCTCCTCTGTACCCTTTCCAATGCTTCCACATCCTTCCTATAGTGAGGCGACCAGAACTGGACACAGTACTCCAAGTGTGGCCTAACTAGAGTTTTATAGAGCTGCATCATTACATCGCATCTTTTAAAGTCTATTCCTCAATTTATGAAAGCTAACTTTCTTAACTACCCTATCTACCCATGAGGGAACTTTCAGGGATCTGTGGACGTGTACCCCCAATGTGCTCCTCCACACTACCAAGTATCCTGCCATTTACTTTGTACTCTGCCTTGGAGTTTGTCCTTCCAAGGTGTACCACCTCACACTTCTCCGGGTTGAACTCCTTCTCCCACTTCTCAATTCTCAGCCCACGGGGAGAAGGCAGGAGATTGGGGCTGAGAGGTGGAATGGATCAGCCATTTTGAAATGGCAGAGCAGACTCAAGGGGACAAATGGCCTGCCTAATTCTTCTCCTAGATCTTATGGTCTTATTGTCTTCAAATTTTGAAGAATTGCCTTAAAGACGAATTAACGGGAAGAGCAATAAAATGAGTGAGGTCACAAGACTAAAATTCAGAATTCTTCCAAAAACAGAAATTGCTCAGAGTATATGATTAATAGCTAATGGATAGTTCCTAAGCAAAATAATTACTTAAAGCACTGTTGCTAAATGTATTTTCTCCATCGTCTTTTTTTTCCATTAATTCCAACAAAATACTTGGAAAAATGCAGTCATATTTCTGAATGCAAAAACTTTAGGTAATAAAACAGAAAAGACTGCAAATATTCACCACATTAGGCAACATATATCTGAGGGAGAAACAAGTAATATTTTAGGTTAGTGATGTCCCATCAGGACTGAGATATGCTGGAAATGGACTTGCAGAAAAAGATAGGTGTGAGGGGGGTGGGTGGGTAAAATTTATGGTAAACAGTCAATGAGGAGGTGAGTGGAGGCAAGGCAGAGTTGAGGCGAGGCTGAGGCAGAGTCAAGGCCTCAACCGAGAGTGAAGAAAGACCCGAGGTTTGAACGATCTAAGCAGCCGGCCGATTGGGGTGAAACATGATGGCTGGTTCCAGGCCCAGAGTGTACCACAGCAATAGGGCCCAGGTCATAGTGGAAGGAAAAACCCGATGTTTAGATGATTTAAGGCAGGGTGGCGTGACCGGAGGCGAGGGCCGGGACAGTTCTAACGCCGCTCTGAGACATTTACTTGGCTCTGCACTGAACTGAGATTGTGGTCTGCTCTGGTTGCTCCACACTTCATGCTTGTGTATTCACTTTCACTCTGAATGCTATTTGCTTACATTTATTCTTTGCATGATTTGTTTTTCTCTCTCTCTCTCTCTCTCTCTCTCTCTCTCAGCACATTGCATGTTTGGTAGTCATCTTGTTTTTTAATGGGTTCTTTTGGGCTTCTTTGTTTTGTGGCTACCTGTGAGGAGATGAATCTCAAGGTTGTATAAAGTATATATACAGAGCTTGGTAATAACTATACCTTGAACTTGATAAGAAAAAAATCTTTGGCCCAAAGCTTTGCAATGTTTTGGTGTGCATCAAGTCAAGGGGAGGAGACGCATGTCAATCACAAAGACAAGAGGTTCTGCAGATGCTGGAAATCCAAAGCAACACACACAAAAAGCTGGAGGAACTCAGCAGGACATAAATACATATAAACATCGATTTTTCCTTCTAGTGAAGAAAATTTCCTCCCTCCCCACCCTGCATTCCTCACTCTGACCTTTTATTCTTCTCACCTGCCTATTACTTCACTGGGGTCACATCCTCTGCCTTTACTATTGTCCACTCTCCTTTCCTGTCAGGGTCTTTCTTCTCCATCCCTTGAGCATTCCCACCCTTGAGGAGAGGAGTTGGAAGCTTTCAGATGGCCCATTCTAAAGTGTCCGCCAGGGGCTTCACCATAGCAACAAAAATGGTGGCTTCACAACAGCAGTAGCTGAAGACACACAAAAACAGAGTTTTCACAGGTGCATGGTGGGAGAGGAGACAAAGCAATATGGGCAATAATGGACAAAGATTTGGGGCTTATGCGAGGATCCATAACAAAATGTATTGGTTGGATTGTATGTCCTGATTCTCTGTTATAGTTCTGCATCATTTTATTCTTTGTTGTTGATTGTTGATGTCTAATTCAGCATTACCACAGGAGTGCTCTAAAATATACTGTAGAGAATTGGATCAATAGGGAGGAAGAGGATCCAAAGCTCTTAGCTGAAGAATGTACGCTCATATCTTCAGGATGAATGATGTTAAGTAAGTGTTGGTCCCACTGGTTGAATGATATTTGCTGAAATAAATAATTCAACCACAAAGTACTGAAATTTTTTCCTTTAAAGATCGAAAAGTGTTAGTAGCTGCATTAGAATAGACAGTAATAATCTTCATTTGATGAAGGATCCTGGTTCAGAAAGATTAATTGTTTCTTTTTGCTTTGATGGTGCCTGTTTGTGTTTCCATCATTTTGTGCCTTCAGTTCAGTTCTTATGACGTAAATTTGACTTGAAATATTGTGGTTTCTTTTCCTGAACATTTCATGTATTTTCTTTATAAGTTTTCTCAGATCTCCTGCACTTGCATATTATTTTTGCTTTTTGCTCTGTTATTTTCTTCATAAGAAATGCATACATTACTGTTACATTCTTTGTTGAAAATGCAGGTACATTAAGCAGAACAGAAATTGTAAAAGACTGATTGCCTGAGATGTCATAGCCGGACTACAAACCCAGCACCCACGTGCCCTCTTTACCATCTCGGGTGACTTCAACCACGTTACCATGGCTCGAACACTGCCCAACTTCACGCAGTATGTGAGCTGTACAACCAGAGGGGGAGGACCCTGGACTTGATGTATGCTAACATTAAGGATACATACAGCTCCTCTCCCCTCCCCCCACTGGGAAGGTCAGATCACAACCTGGTGCATCTCAAACCCTGCTACGTGCCTCTGGTGAAGAGTAAACCTGCAACCTCGAGGTCAGTGAGGAAATGGTCGGGGGAGGCTTATGAGGCACTCCAGGGTTGTTTTGAGGTGACAGACTGGCAGGCCCTCTGGGAGCCACATGGAGAGGACCTTGATGGGCTCACGGAGTGCATCACTGGTTACATCAACTTCTGTGTGGACTGCAATGTTCCAGCAAGAACTGTCCTTTGTTATTCAAATAACAAGTCATGGGTAACAAAGGACATTAAGGACATCCTGAACGCTAAAAAGAGGGCTTTTAGAGATGGAAATGGGGAGGAGCTGAGGACAATACAGAGGGACCTGAAAGCCAAGATCAGGGAGGCTAAAGACAGGTATAGGAGGAAGCTTGAGTGGGAACTCCAGCAGTTCAACATGAGAGAGGTCTGGAGTGGGATGAGGACCATCACTGTGTTCCGGCAAACTAGCAACAGAGGAGCTGAAGGCAGTGTGGACAGGGCCAACGAACTTGACCTGTTCTTCAACAGATTTGACACTGTGGCCCCTGCACATCCCCCACATGATTCATCTGTTGTCGGCCCCCAAACAACACATACTCCACTCTCCCCTCCTACCCCTCCTCACAGACCCCACCCTGCTCTCATGACTACTCCCTTCCCCCACCTGGAACCACCACGGTGGGCTTCATAGCTGAACAGGTGAGAAGACAGCTGAAACGTCTCCACCCAAGCAAGGCTGCAGGCCCGGATGGTGTCAGCCCCTGGGTGCTCAAAGCCTGTGGCCCCCAGCTATGTGGAGTACTTCACCATTTCTTCACCCTGAGCCTGAGTCTGCAGAGGAAGACGTCCTGCCTCGTTCCTGTACCGAAGACGCCGCGCCCCAGTGGGTCCAATGACTACAGACTGGTGGCATTGACCTCCCACATCATGAAGACCCTGGAGAGACTTGTTCTAGAGCAGCTCCGGCCTATGGTTAGGCCACACTTAGACCCCCTCCAGTTTACCTATCAGCCCCGACTAGGAGTTGAGGGTGCCATCATCTACCTGTGTCTACACCCACCTGGACAAGCCGGCGAGCACGGTGAGGGTCATGTTTTTTTACATCTCCAGTGCATTCAACACCATCTGCCCTGCTCTGCTGGGTGAGAAGCTGACAGTGATGCAGGTGGATGCTTCCCTGGTGTCATGGATTATTGATTACCTGACTGGCAGACCACAGTACATGCGCTTGCAACACTGTTGACAGAGTGGTCAGCAGCAGTGGGACTCCACAGGGGACTGTCCTGTCTCCATTTCTCTTCACCATCTACACCTCGGACTTCAACTACTGAACAGAGTCTTGCCATCTTCAGAAGTTTTCTGATGACTCTGCCATAGTTGGATGCATCAGCAAGGGAGATGAGGTGGAGTACAGGGCTACAGTGGGAAATTTTGTCACATGGTGCGAGCAGAATCATCTGCAGCTTAATGTGAAAAAGACTAAGGAGCTGGTGGTGGACCTGAGGAGGGCTAAGGCACCAGTGACCCCTGTTTCCATCCAAGGGGTCAGTGAGGACATGGTGGAGGATTACAAATACCTGGGGATATGAATTGACAATAAACTGGACTGATCAAAGAACACTGAGGCTGTCTACAAGAAGGGTCAGAGCCGTCTCTACTTCCTGAGGAGACTGAGGTCCTTTAACATCTGCGGGATGATGCTGAGGATGTTCTACGAGTCTGTGGTGGCCAGTGTTATCATGTTTGCTGTTGTGAGCTGGGGCAGCAGGCTGAGGGAAGCAGACACCAACAGAATCAACAAACTCATTCGTAAGGTCAGTGATGTTGTGGGGGTGGAACTGGACTCTCTGACGGTGGTGTCTGAAAAGAGGATGCTGTCCAAGTTACATGCCATCTTGGACAATGTCTCTCATCCACTCCATAATGTACTGGTTAGGCACAGGAGTACATTCAGCCAGAGACTCATTCCACCGAGATGCAACACTGAGCATCATAGGAAGTCATTCCTGCCTGTGGCCATCAAACTTTACAACTCCTCCCTCGGAGTGTCAGACACCCTGAGCCAATAGACTGGTCCTGGACTTATTTCCACTTGGCATCATTTACTTATTATTATTTAATTATTTATGGTTTTATATTGCTATATTTCTACATTATTCTTGGTTGGTGTGACTGTAATGAAACCCAATTTCCCTCGGGATCAATAAAGTATGTCTGTCTGTATGTCATTCATGGGTATATTCCAGTGGGTGGAAGAGTGGAGATAAGACTCTACCAAAGGAGGTGTAAGGTGCTCCTTCCCTCCACTAGCCTGCAGATCACCCTTGGGCAAGGAGTAGCACCTGCTTAGCCATACAACCTCCTCTTCAATAAGGGTCACATGAAGCCATGGGAGTAGGAGGTGGATAGTCGTATGAACAGCTGGTGCAGATCACAAGTTATGTTACCATTGACACCAGGCTGACAATCTCTGTAGGGTATTGATAATGTCTGGCATCACCTGCCTTGTGAAGACACAGCCCAGAAGCAGGCACGTCTGTCGAGAAATTTGCCAAGAACAATCTAGGCATGGATAGACCATGATCAACCACGTCATACAACACAGCACATAATGGTGATGATGCTGAATTACACATACATAATTGTTACATTCCTTGTTGAAAATACAGGCACAGCAAGCAAAAAAGAAATTGTAAAGTACTGGTTATCTCTCACTTTGTTAATGGTAACCAGCACTTCAGATATCAGGATAGCACTCAGGAACTCTGGGCTGACACTGGTGCAGTACGGAGGGAAGGTCCAGACAATAGAACATTTACTGATGCCTGACATCCTGCCTGCAAAGGATAACTAAGCAAAATTATGTCCAATAGACCCAATTCTACCATTGAACAGTAGTGGTCGTCTGATCACTTGAGCCAAGTGTGATGTTCTCCTAAGGGGAGGTTAGGCTGGATTCCCTTAATGGAGAACTTATACTTCTATGTAAGATTGCTGCTAAGGTTCAGAATTGACTTTAACATTCACAACTACTACCGGCATAAGTAGCTGTAGTGTGATTACTTGAGCTGAGTATGATGTTTTCCTGAGGGTTTCTTAAGGAGGGTTCCATTAATGGAGAAAGCCTGTGCGTGACTTTGTTTCACACGGGAAGGCTGATGTGCAGCCACCCACCGTGTGGTCTTTGACAGATCAGGTTGGGGCCCACTGGCATGGAGTGTTAGACAACGGGGAACCCTTCACTGCTGCAGCCTTCCTCCGCTTTCACTGGCATGTGATATGTTATTAATTTCCACCAGCTCCACTGTTGAGGTCTCTGTTGCATTGCTCTTCGTCTGGAAGTGCCCCCTTGACCTTACCACAATGGGTAACCCTCCAGACAATGACTTCAGGGCCTGGGGGACTCACCACTCTCTCCACCAGGCAAGGTGAAGATCCTCGGAAAAGTGTAACTTATGGCAATAATATAAAACTGGTGATTTCAGTTTAGTGTATTCTACATTTTTCCTCTTCATTTCAACCTGCATTGATTTGAGAAATGTTTAAGACAGGTGGTATATTTCATATCCATTGTACGCCAAAAATAAATGAAAGTGAAGATTTCCTGAATTAAAATATGTCAAATAATTACTGACCTTTGCAGCTACATAGACAAGATTCTGCAATAGTAATTTCAACTTTCACAACAACCCCTTAAGTAATACTTGCACCTTATTTAGCAGGTTCTGTTAACCCAAACCGTTTTTTTCGTTAGTGATGCAATATCATCAGAACCTAAGGGAATAGATGGTTCAGGGAATTTGGGAATGATCATGTCAGTCCAACTAAACATGGAATTTTCAGATATTTACTGAAGTGAAAGTAGAAACTTCATACTTTGACCTTAATCCGTTTCTTTCCCCAGGCAGTTGGTCTTCTTTGCTGCCACCCAGTACACATGTACTGCCTGCCCTCCCCAATCCCCAATTCACAGTCACACTCTCATCCTGCATTAGTCACTTTTCATCTTGAATTGCTGCTGTTTCACATTTGTTTTATTATAACATTATACTGTCCGACAGAAACATGCACCCCGCACTTCATGTCAACCTGCCATTCTTCTGGCCATACCACTCACAAACTTTTGCTGATCTGGTAAGGTGGTGGCACGACTGATCGCAGCAGTTTCTACAGGGTCAACCAAAGTCTTTTTTAAACATTTTTTTTACGGTCCTGCTGGACACCAAGAACTTAAGGTACTGCAGGTCTAACCCATTAGTGAGTTGCTCTTTGACAAAGAAACTGAGGAGCTGGACATGGTGCAGATCATGCTGCCATCTGTGTCAGAGAGGTATGACGAGCAACGGCGGTGTGTAGTTTAACAATGAATCTTAATTGATTTCCTTGTGATTGCAAGACCCTGTTGGACATTGTTTATGTGGAATGCCTCAAGTCTGATTCACTGATTTATGGACAGTCGGCTGGGGAGCTGCATGGCCCCAGTTGTAGTAAACAGTAGGCCTCAAGCCTCAGTGTGCCTGTGTACAGCTGCCCAGGAGAAAGCTGTCAAAGTCGGTATACTCCACTGGAGGCAGTGTGGTGCAGCGTCCGTGCTAGAGTCAGTGCTTCCCCCCAAGCGCGGGGCAGAACGCAAGCTGTGTTGCATTCAATAGACAATAGGTGCAGGAGTAGGCCATTTGGCCCTTCGAGCCAGCACCACCATTCACTGTGATCATGGCTGATCATCCACAATCAGTACCCCGTTCCTGCCTTCTCCCTATATCCCTTGACTCCGCTATCTTTAAGAGCTCTATCTAATTCTTTTTTTGAAAGCCTCCATTGCCTTCTGAGGCAGAGCATTCCACATATCCACAACTCTCTGGGTGAAAAAGTTTTTCCTGAACTCTATTCTAAATGGCCTACCCTTATTCTTAAACTGTGGCCTCTGGTTCTGGACTCCCCCAACGTCAAGAACATGTTTCCTCCCTCTAGCGTGTCCAATCCCTTAATAATCTTATATGTTTCAATCAGATCCCCTCTCATCCTTCTAAATTCAACTGCAGACTGCTGCAACATTCATGGACTCAGGGACTTGGACTACATATTTTTTTGTGTGACTGTATATCTACTGATAACTACTGGGTATCCACGGGCGTACTCGGGTTCTCATGTTTAACTATTGTTCTTTCTTTGGGGCACTTCTCTGTTTTTGTGGATGTTTGTGAAGAAAAAGCACTTCATGATGTATATTGTATACATTTCTCTGACATTAAATTCAACCTTTGAACCTTTGAACATAGGGAGGTGGAGCTTCGGAGGATGATGGCGCCTAACGGTGAGTCCCTTGCTTGCATCTTCAGAAACAACTCTAATTCTATCTTTGATATCTCTTTTTTCCCTTTTCAAAGTTCTTTTGAAGACCCTGACCTGGAGCTTACACGCTGACTTCGGTTCTTGGCAAGAATGAGTCCTGCTCTAAGGGCCTCAGGACCGGCCACTTTTCGATATGCCAAGGATGTGGCTTAGAAGACTAGCGTGCCTTCAGGGTGCCAGATTTTCCTGACTCTGGAGACAGGCAGATGCAAGGCCGGTGCTGGCACCCGATGCGTCATGGGAGACGGAAGATCATAAGCAGCTGTGTGCCCAGAGATCCGAGTTCTTTGGGGACAGAACTCGGAAGAAGTGATGCAACAGTCTTTAACACCATAAATCAGCGAGTTCATTTGTTATTTCTCCCCTCTCATTGTGAAACCAGGACACTTCTTTTTCCCTTATCAGGGAGAGAGAGCCTGTGGTATGTCGAATACTGGGTGAATGAGTAGTCCTTGGGGTACTGCAAGTCTGTGTTGCACACTTGAGTACTCAGGGGGGGTGCAGTCATTGTTTTGCTGCTGCCTGTGTGCGGGAGGGGGAGCTGGGGGGGGCTTTGGGGTTCTAACATTTAACTGTCTTTCCTTCTTTGGGGCACCCCTCTGTTTTCGTGGATGATTGTGAAGAAAAAGAATTTCAGGATCTATATTATATACATTTCTCTGACACTAAATGTACCTATTGATCTATTGACAGAGAGTCCTTACCTTTGGATATTGGTGCCAGATACATCCAAATAATTCTCAGTTTGAGGTTTATCTCTATTGAGTGAAAGAATGAGTATCCAGCAAAAGATCTAGAAAAGATTAGAATTGTCAGTCCTACAGCATAGAAACAGGGGGACTATGCCCACTATGCCCAGGCAAACCTACCTACTATCCCATGGTCCATGGCCTTTTATGTGGTGGCATTACAAGACTTATTGTACACCTGCCCATTCATCTCCTCACTCACCTCCATTCAGGATCCCAAACAGTCCCTCCAGGTGAGGCAACGCTTCCCCTGCAAATCTGCTGGGGTCGTCCATTGTGTCCAGTGCTCCCAGTGCAGCCTCCTCTACATTCTACATTGGTGAGCCCATCGTAGATTGGGCGACCACTTCACCGAGCAGCCAAAGTGGAACTTTCCGATGGCCAAACATTTTAATTCCAAATCCCAATCCCGTTCCAACATGTCATTCTCTGGACTCCTCTTGTGCTATGATGAGGTCACCCTCAGGGTGGAGGGTCAACATCTTATATTCTGTCTGGGTAGCCTCCAAACTTGATGGCATGAGAATCGGTTTCTTCTTCTGGTAAAAAAAAAATTCCCTTCCCCTCTTCTTCTGTTCCTGACTATGACTTCTTAACCTCTTCTCAACTGCCTATCACGTCCCCCTGGGTCCACTCCCCTTTCTCCCATGGCCCACACTCTTCTCCTATCAGATTCCTTCCTCTCCAGCCCTCTACCTTTCCTTCCCTCTGCAAGCCTTCAGGTCAGTCTTGAGCAACGTGCATGTGTTGTTCCTCTCTGCGCCTTGTGGTGCATTGGGCAGCAACCTTGACACTTCTTTAGTATTTGCCTAATTTTCACGAGGCTAAGTTGCTAGCTCGACGCTCAACTCAGCACAGATGGCAAGCATGCATGGAACCGATGGGAATCGAACCCAGGACCACTCCCCTCGAAGTCCGCTGCGGATGCAACTACACAACCAGCCGGCAATTGGGCATTGTTTCAACCCCGCTCTTGGTTACGCGAAGCCCTGAGAGCAGATGGTGGACGGTCGTATGAGCAGCTGGTGCAGATCACAAGTCCTGGTTATGCCACCACTGACTCTAGCCAGACAATCTCTGCGCAGTATTGATAATGGCTGGGGTTGCCTGCTTTGCAATGACACTACCCAGAAGAAGGTAACGGCAAATCACTTCTGTAGAAAAATCTGCCATGATCGCTCACAACACAGCACATGATGATGATGATGATGATTTTAAAGTCCTATTGTAAAATTCTGTCAATGGAAAATGCAGGTTAAGAAGACTGCATTCAGCAATACTAAGAGTCCATTGAATTGAAGCATCAAAATCATTTGGAGGACCTGCTTAAGCAGCCTGATATTTCTCATATGTTCTTAAAACATGATCGAGTTCCAAAACTTTGAAATATCTTTCACAATTCCCTAGACAATATAGTTATGTTATCCTACAACACAATCAACAGTGAAAAGACTTTACAAGGCTACAGCCAACCTTGATATTCCTGATATGTGAACATTATCAATAGACAATAGACAATAGACGCAGAAGTAGACCATTCGGCCCTTCGAGCCTGCACTGCCATTTTGAGATCATGGCTGATCATCTACTATCAATACCCGGTTCCTGCCTTGTCCCCATATCCCTTGATTCCCCTACCAATAAGATACCTATCTAGCTCCTTCTTGAAAGCATCCAGAGAATTGGCCTCCACTACCTTCTGAGGCAGTGCATTGCAGACCCCCACAACTCTCTGGGAGAAGAAGTTTTTCCTTAACTCTGTCCTAAATGACCTACCCCTTAGTCTCAAACCATGCCCTCTGGTACTGGACTCTCCCAGCATCTGGAACATATTTCCTGCCTCTATCTTGTCCAATCCCTTAATAATCTTATATGTTGCAACCAGATCCCCTCTCAATCTCCTTAATTCCAGCATGTACAAGCCCAGTCTCTCTAACCTCTCTGCGTAAGACAGTTCTGACATCCCAGGAATTAACCTTGTGAATCTATGCTGCACTTCCTCTACAGCCAGGATATCCTTCCTTAACCCTGAAGACCAAAACTGTACACAATACTCCAGGTGTGGTCTCACCAGGGCCCTGTACAAATACAAGAGGATTTCCCTGCTCTTGTACTCAATTCCCTTTGTAATAAAGGCCAACATTCCATTAGCCTTCTTCACTGCCTACTGCACTTGCTCATTCACTTTCAGTGATTGATGAACAAGGACTCCTAGATCTCTTTGTATTTCTCCCTTACCTAACTTTACACTGTTCAGATAGTAATCTGCCTTCCTGTTCTTACTCCAAAAGTGGATAACCTCACACTTATTCACATTAAACGTCACCTGCCAAGTATCTGCCCACTCACCCAGCCTATCCAAGTCACCCTGAATTCTCCTAATATCCTCATCACATGTCACACTGTCACCCAGCTTAGTATCATCGGTAAACTTGCTGATGTTATTCTCAATACCTTCATCTAAATTGTTGACATAAATCGTAAATAGCTGTGGTCCCAATACTGAGCCCTGTGGCACCCCACTAGTCACCACCTGCCATTCCGAGAAACACCCATTCACCGTTACCCTTTGCTTTCTATCTGCCAACCAGTTTTCTATCCATGTCAATATCTTCCCCCCAATACCATGAGCTTTGATTTTACCCACCAATCTCCTATGTGGGACCTTATCAAATGCCTTCTGAAAATCGAGGTACACTACATCCACTGGATCTCCCTTGTCTAACTTCCTGGTTACATCCTCGAAAAACTCCAATAGAGTAGTCAAGCATGAATTACCCTTGGTAAATCCATGCTGGCTCAGCCCAATCCTATCACTGCTATCTAGATATGCCACTATTTCACCTTTAATAATGGACTCTAGCATCTTCCCCACTACTGATGTTAGGCTGACTGGTTGATAGTTCTCTGTTTTCAACCTCCCTCCTTTCTTAAAAAGTGGGATAACATTAGCCATTCTCCAATCCTCAGGAACTGATCCTGAATCTAAGGAACATTGGAAAATGATTACCAATGCATCCGCAATTTCCAGGACCACCTCCTTTAGTACCCTAGGATGCAGACCATCTGGACCTGGGGATTTGACAGCCTTCAGTCCCATCAGTCCACTCATCACCGTTTCCTTCCTAATGTCAATCTGTTTCATTTCCTCTGTTACCCTATGTCCTTGGCCCATCCATACATCTGGGAGATTGCTTGTGTCTTCCCTAGTGAAGACAGATCTAAAGTACTTATTAAATTTTTCTGCCATTTCTCTGTTTCCCATAACAATTTCATCCAATTCATTCTTCAACTGTCCAACATTGTTCTTAACTATCTTCTTTCTCTTCACATACCTAAAAAAGCTTTTGCTATCCTCCTTTTTATTCCTGGCTAGCTTGTGTTCGTACCTCATTTTTTCTCCCCGTATTGCCTTTTTAGTTAAGTTCAAAGTGGCCACTTTATTAGTTACAGGAATGGAACCCGGTGTGGCCTTTTGTTGCTGTAGCCCAGCCATTTCAAGATCTGGCATGCTTTGTGTTCAGAGATGCTCTTCTGCACACCACTGTCAAAATGTGTGGTTACTTGAGTTACTGTCACCTTCCTTCAGCTTGAATCAGACTGGCTATTCTCCTCTGACCTCTCATTAATGAGGGATTTCTGCCCACAGGACTGCTGTTCATGAAAAGTTTTTTTTTGTTTATTGCTCCATTCTATGTAAAGTCTAGAGAACGTTGTATGTGAAAATCCCTGGAGATCAGCAGTTTCTGAGCATCGTGTCTGGCACCAACAATCATTCCACGATCAATGTCACTTAGTTCACATTTTTTCCCAATCCTAATGTTTGATCTGAAGAATGACTGAACCTCTTGGCCATGTCTGCATGCTTTTAAGCTTTGAGTTACTGTCACCTTCCTTCAGCTTGAATCAGACTGGCTATTCTCCTCTGACCTCTCATTAATGAGGGATTTCTGCCCACAGGACTGCTGTTCATGAAAAGTTTTTTTTTGTTTATTGCTCCATTCTATGTAAAGTCTAGAGAACGTTGTATGTGAAAATCCCTGGAGATCAGCAGTTTCTGAGCATCGTGTCTGGCACCAACAATCATTCCACGATCAATGTCACTTAGTTCACATTTTTTCCCAATCCTAATGTTTGATCTGAAGAATGACTGAACCTCTTGGCCATGTCTGCATGCTTTTAAGCTTTGAGTTGCTGCCACGTGATTGGCTGATGAGATATTTGCATTAACGAACAGGTGCACTCAGTGGCCACATACTCATTTAAGATCATTTTTCTTGCAGACATTTAGAGGAAAATAAAGAAATACAATAGGATTTATGAAACACTGTAAATAACCAATGTGCAAAAGAAAACAACTAGAGCAAATAATAAAAAAGTAAATAAATAATACAGAGAACATGAGTTTTAGAGTTCTTGAAAGACAGTCCATAGATTGTCAGTTCAGTGCTGTGGAGAGTGAAATTATCCACATTAGTTCAGGAGTCTGATGATTATAGAGTAATAACTGATCCTGAACCAGACAGTGTGCTGACATCCCATTAAAGGAGACATTAACAAAAAGCCAAAGCATTATTTCACCAAAGGCATGGAAATTGATTGCATTTGAGGGTCAATCTTTATCCCTCAATCGATAGCTAGATACGGAACATCAGCTTATTAACACAGTTGCATGTTGCTGTGGGAAATAGGCAGTCAAATGTTTTCCATTACAATAGTGAATGTTTCAAAAGTACTTTGTTGACGGTGAAAAAACAGTTTGGAATATTTCTCCAAGGATCATCACCTCGTCATGATCGAGAGGCCTGAGACCATAACACACGGGAGCAGAATTTGACAACTCTGTCCATCCGCCATTCCATCATGGGTAAATTATTATGCCTCTCAGCCCCTTTCTGTCTTCTCCCCACAAACACTGATGCCCTTAATTAATCAAAAACCACATATATTAACCCTTTCATTCCTGAATCACTCTTGCGAACATCCTCTGGACCCTCTCTAAGGCCAGCACATCTTTTCTTAGAAAAGGGGCCCAAAACTGCTCACAATACTCCAAGTGTATTCTGACTAATGCCGTATAAAGTCTCAACATTACATCCTTGCTCTTATATTTTAGTCCTCTCAAAATGAATGCGAACTTTGCATTTGTCTTCCTTGCTAATTAAGCTCAAAGGAATCCTGCTCAAGGACTCCCAGGTCCCTTTGCACCTCTGATTTTCTTCCCATTTGGAAAATAGTCTATGCTTTTACTCTTTGTATTAAAGTACATGACTATACAATTCCCTACACTATATCCCATCTGCCACATCTTTGACCATTCTTCCAATCTGTCTAAGTCCTTCTAAAGACTCCCTGCTTCCTCAACACTACCTGCCCTAATTTGGAGTATTTTGTTCAGATTTGGTCACTTATCTCCAGGAAAGATTTAAATAAGGTTGAAAGAGTATAGAGAAAATTTACAAGGATGACACCAATCTAGAGGACCTGAGTTATAAGGAAAGATTGAATAGGTTATGTCTATGTTCTTTAGAACGTTGCAGATTGAGAGGAGATTTGATAGAGGTATCCAAAACTATGAGGGTTATAGATAGTGTAGATGCAAGCAGGCTTTTTCTACTGAGGTTGGGTGGGACTACAAACTGGTCGTGAATTAAGGGTGAAAGGTGAGAAGTTTTAGGGGAACATGAGGGGAAACATCTTCACTCAGAGGGTCGTGAGAATGTGGAATAAGCTGCCAGCATGAGTGATGCATGTGAGTTTGATTTCAACATTTAAGTGAAGTTTGCATAGGTACATGGATGGTAGGGGTATGGAGTGCTGTGGTCCAGGTGCAGGGTGATTGGAGCAGGCAGTTTAAGTGATTTTGGCATGGACCAAATTGGCTAAAGGGCCTATTTCTGTATTGTACTCTATATTTGTCAAGCAGGAATTCCCCTTAAGGAAAACAGGCTGACTTTGGCCTCATGTACAAATGGTACATGAGGTACATGATGTATTTATCATGTACCTCCAAATACTACAAATGTACATCCTAAATAATGGACTCCAACATCTTTCTAACCACTGAATTCAGCCTAACAGGCCTGTAGTTTCCTTTCTTCTGCCTTCTTCCCTTCTTAAAGCATGGCATGACATTTGTAATTTTCCAGTTCTATAGAACCATTCCAAAATCTGGTGATTCTTGAAAGATCATTACCAATGCCTCCAGAATGTCATTTTTACCCACAGGTGACTGAACTTGTGAATAAATAAATTGGTTTATGCTAAATTAGCTGAATTGAGGCCAGTTAGTTAAAACTGTCCTGAAAATGGCCTCCTTATGTAGAAAATAAAAACGTAAGAAATAGGAGTGAGAGGAGGTCATCTCGCCCATTGAGCCTGCTCCACCATTCAATAAAGTCATGGCTGATCTGCCTCTGAATTCACCTCCACTACCTGCTGAAACCCAGGTAACATTCTAGTAAATCTCCTCTGTACTCTCTCTATTTTGTTGACATCTTTCCTATAATTGGGTGACCAGAACTTTACACAATACTCCAAATTTGGCCTCACCAATGCCTTGTACAATTTTAACATTACATCCCAATTCCTATACTCAATGCTCTGATTCATAAAGGCCAGCATACCAAAAGCTTTCTTCACCAACCTATTCACATGAGATTCCACCTTCAGGGAACTATGCACCATTATTCCTAGATCACTCTGTTCTAGTAATGCAGTAGAACAATGCCCTACCATTTACCATGTATGTCCTATATGGATTATTTCTACCAAAATGTAGCATCTCACACTTATCAGCATTAAACTCCATCTGCCATCATTCAGCCCACTCTTCTAACTGGCCTAAATCTCTCTGCAAGCTTTGAAAACCTACTTCATTATCCACAACGCCACCTATCTTAGTATCACCTGCATACTTACTAATCCAATTTACCACCCCATCATCCAGATCATTAATGTATATGACGAACAACATTGGACCCAGTACAGATCCCTGAGGCACACCAGTAGTCACCGACCTCCAACCTGACAAACAGTTATCCGCCATTACTCTCTGGCATCTCCCATCCAGCCACTGTTGAATCCATTTCACTACTTCGATATTAATACCTAACGATTGAACCTTCCTAACTAACCTTCCGTTTGGAACCTTGTCAAAGGCCTTACTGAAGTCCATATAGACAACATCCACTGCTTCACTCTAGTCAACTTTCCTAGTAACCTCTTCAAAAAATTCAATATTTATCAAACATGACCTGTCACGCACAATTCCATGTTGACTGTTCCTAATCAGACCCTGTCTATCCAGATTATTATATATACCATCTCTAAAAATACTTTCCATTAATTTACCCACCACTGACGTCAAACTGACAGGCCGATAATTGCTAGGTTTACTCTTAGAACCCTTTTTAAACAATGGAACCACATGAGCAATATGCCAATTCTCCGGCACCATCCCCGTTTCTAATGACATTTGAAATATTTCTGTCAGAGCTCCTGCTATTTCTACACTAACTTCCCTCAAGGTCCTAGGGAATATTCTTTTATTCTTTTAAAGCTCTAGTACTTCGTCTTCTTTAATCATCATAGTTTCCATAACTACCCTACTTGTTTCCCTTATCTTTACACAATTCAATATCCTTCTCCTTAGTTAATACCGAAGAGAAGAAATCGTTCAAAATCTCTCCCATCTCCCTCAGCTCCACACATAGCTGTCCACTCTGATTCTCTAAGGGACCAATTTTATCCCTCATTATTCTTTTGCTATTAATTTATTTTCACCTTACTTGCCAAAGCAACTTCATATCTTCTTTTAGCTTTTCTAATTTCTGTCTTAAGATTCTTTTTACATTCTTTATATTCCTCGAGCACCTCATTTACTCCATGCTGCCGATATTTATTGTAGATCTCTCTCTTTTTCCGAACCAAGTTTCAAATATCCCTTGAAAACTATGGCTCTCTCAAACTTTTAACCTTTCCTTTCAACCTAACAGGAATATAAGGATTCTGTACCCTCAAAATTTCACCGAGAGTCAGAGAATTTTGGTAAATCATCATCAAAGCCTCTACTATAACTTTACCTTTTCTTTCAATACCCTGGGATGCATTCCATCAGGACCAGGGTCTGTCTTTAGGCCCACTTGGTGGAAGAGGAAACCTGACCTCATTTTGTGTGAGTCAGCCTTCCCATGTTAAATAAAGTTATGTACAGTTGTTCACCATTAAGGAAATAACAGGCAACACCTTAGGAGAGCATTGCACTTGACTCGAGTAATCACTCTAATACTAGTTTGCGAAATACTGAGGCTTCCTCCATTTAGAGAGTCCAAAAGTGGGAAAGATAACAAAGGGAGCTTGTGTGGACAGCAACAGTTTGCGCTGGTTAGTAAACACTAGATGAATCCTTTAGGTGAATGTCTTGAAAGACTAAAAGACTGCACACTTGGAAGTTGGATGCCAAATCACTTTAAGCTAGGGCAAATCAGTTTTCCGGCCATTTGAGATGAGTTCTTCCAAAATGCAGAATTCAATTAAGTACTTCTCGTAATCCATGTTATCATGTCTGACAATATTTTGGCAACAGAAGGAGGTCTGATGATATCAGTGCAATATTTTGGTATTAATGACATACACTGGAGCCTGCAGGTCTACCAAACTGCTGTCAACTGGCAGCCACAATTAAAGAAACTCTGCATTCCCATAGCTCGTTGTTTAGAAATGAGAGCCCTCAGGATTCAGCTGCAGATCTCTGCAGAAAGGCTGTTTCCACGCCTTTCAAAATGTTCGGTATTTGCTCAGATTACAATGTAGAGTTCTTTTCTTGGTTGAGCTACAATGACAAATTTAATCTGTCTGAGTGGTCAGACTGCTGAGTGCTTCCTGGGTGGGAACTTCAAGCGAGGCATCACGGTTGAATAAGCCACAAGTGCAGCACTAGGGAGAACAGACGTAGAAACAGGAATATGTGAAGACCTTAAATGTTTGCATTCAAAACTCAATACTCTACCTTGATCTCTTTGAAGAAGAGTGGTTTGAGATATGTGATATTTCAAGATTTCAGGGGTATTAATATTAAGTACACTAAAACATACAGTGAAAAGCGTCATTCACCTACGGCGTCTGAGGATATAGCTGGGGGCAACTTGCAAGCATCGTCATGCTTCCGACATAGCACGCCGACAACTCCAACACTTATTGACCCATTCTTCTGCTTGGGAAAGTGGGAGGAAACCAGAGCACTTGGGAAGAACCCACACGGTCATGGGAAGAACTTACAGACAGTAGTTGGAATTGAACCTGATCACAGCCAACAAAAGATCCTAGTCTGACTGCTCCCTGCTGATGTGTCCAACAGATCTGAGGTCTGCTGCTTGCTACAACACTGGAAGTGTCACTGATATTTACTCAAGGAGTTTGATTTTACTGAGGAGGTGATAGCATTGCCTAGAAAGGAACTGAAGTCATCGTGGGCCTCCCTGAACTTCAGTTATGCTATTATAGTGCCAGTGGCCCGGCTTCAATTCCATCACTTTCTGTAAGGTGTTTGAACATTCTCCTCGTGGGTCACCTCCCGTATAGAGTCCTAGGCACAGAAACAGGCTCTTCAGCCCATCTAGTCCATGCCAGACCTTTTAAACTACTCCTATCGACCTGCACCGGGATCATAGTCCTCCATAACCCTACTATCCATGCGCCTATTCAAACTCCTCTTTAACATTGAAATTGAGCTTGCATGCGCCACTTGCACTGGCAGCCTGTTCCACTCCCTCACCACCTTCTAAGTGAAGGCGTTTCCCCTCATGTTCCCCTTAAACATTTCAGCTTTCATACTTAGCCTATGACCTCTACTTGTGGTCCTGCCCAACCTCAGTGGGAAAGCCTGTTTGCATTACCCTATCTGTACCCTTCATAAAATGAGTAGGCCTCATTCAAATCTCCCCTCAGACTTCTACTTTCCAAGGAATAAAACCCCAGCCTATTCAATCTATCATAGAAACATAGAAAGCCTACAGCAAATACAAGCCCTTCAGCCCACAATGCTGTGCTGAACATGTACTTACTTTAGAAATTATCTAGGGTTACCCATAGCCCTCTATTTTTCTAAGCTTCATGTACCTATCCAGGAATCTCTTAAAAGACCCTATCACTTCTGCCTCCACCACCGTTCCCAGCAGCCTATTCCACGCACTCACCACTCTCTGTATTAAAAAACTTTGCCCCTGACATCTCCTCTGTACCTACTTCCAAGCACCTTAAAACTATGCCCTCTCGTGCTAGCCATTTCAGCCCTGGGAAAAGGCCTCTGACTATCCACACGATCAATGCCTCTCATCATCTTATCCTTAGAACTCAGGATCTCTAGTCCTGGCACCATCCTTGCAAATTTTCTCTATACTCTTTAAATCCCAAAGACATATGGGTTAATAGGTTAATTTGGTCACATTGGTGTAACTGGGTAGCGACTGGGTTGGAAGGGTTTTTGAAGTCATTCATTACCCCCATGTTTGCTTGAGTATAACTTTTATTTCCCTAAGGAACTCTGAGTTCATCATACACTGAAAATACTTGTCTTCACTCTAAATACTAATTTTCCAGTGATCTGGAAAAAGCACACATCTTCAGGGAATCACTCAGACATTTCAGTAGACAGCATTTTCCCAAGAGATGGATCCTGAGAGAGAAGAACTGTCCACTTGTATCTGACACAGTGAATTTGTTACTTTATCCACAAGCACTGCCTGACCCACTGTCTATTATTATCTGTCACTATTTCAGATACCCATCATCTGCAGTTATTTAGACTTTGACTTACTGCCAGCTACTTGCACAGCATCTCACACACGTGCCTTCTGACTGGGCAGCTGCCAAGAAAACAGCAGAGAAGGTCATTCTTCAACAAACAGGTAAAAAAAAACACAATAAGCAAAAGAACACAACAAGAAAGGACAAAGAAAGGATAAGAAAGGCCAGGAGTGGCACGGTGGTGTAGTGGTCAGCACAACACTTTACAGCACAAGCGGCCCGGGTTCAATTCCTGCCGCTGCCTGTGAGGAGTTTGTACCTTCTCCCTGTGACCACGTGGGTTTCCTCTGAGTGATCTGGTTTCCTCCCACAGTCCAAAAATGTACCGGTTGGTCAGGGTAAATGTCCTGAGTTTAGGCTAGGGTTGAAGCAGGGGGATTGTGGGGCAGTGTGGCTCAAAGGGCCTATAAATAAAAATTGAAAAGTAGAAAAAAAATAATAAATAACAATGATTGAAGTCTCCTGCAATCAAAAGGAGACTGTGCAGGTGCTTGTTTTGTGAAGAGCTGATGATATTGTAAAGCTCTTCCAGTATATCCTTAGCACTCAGGAAGTGGGAATGGGGTGGGGTTAGACGTAGGCTGTGATGATGAAAACAACAGTAAACCCCCTGAGCAGGCATCAACCTTCATAAGACAATATTAGTCCGTGTGCCCCACTCTGGGTTCAGAATACCATTGTTGTTGCTTGCATGATTTGTTTTGTGCTTTATTTCTCTTTCTCTGTTGGCTGGGGGTTGGTCTTTTTTTTAGTTGAGTTCTTTTGGGTTCCATGCTCTGTGACTACCAGTGAGCAAACAGATCTCAAGGTTGCATAATTTTTACATGCTTTGATAATAAACGAACTTTGAAGCTTTGAATCTATTTACAAACAGTAAAATATTTGACCAAACATCTAAGTTCCCCCAAGTTTCACAAACTACAAAACTAAATATTCAATAAACAGATGCTCAGCTAAGACTGTGAGAGGAACATACCTCCCTGATGGTTCTGTAAAGTGTGGCTGCAGACAAAAGAAAGAGAGAACAGGCCTCCTGTGTGCTCTATTCTTTATACCCAGGGTGTTTGAAACCAGACGCAGAGCTGAAGTACACAAGGCAACCAATAGGAAGAGCTGCTACAGGCTTCAAGTGGACCAATCAACGGCCGACATGGCAGAAGCGGCATTCAAGTGGCAAGTAAGCCACACCCCCGCATGGCAAGTACACTCACAACAGGTCGGGAAACCTTGTGGTGATTTCCTATCAGTTCCATAAGATCACCAACATGAAATCAAATTTTGCTGCCTGTATCCTAACGTCTTATATCTCAGTCATTCATTACCCCCATGTTTGCTTGAGTATATTTTATTTAGAGACACAACATGGTTACAGGCCCAATGAGCCCACGCTGCCCAATTATACTAACTTAACACCTCCATGGGTAGTGAGAGGAGGAGGACTGGGCATGGGGTTAGCAACGGGATGCAGCAAAACCACAGAAAAGCCAACAGAAGCATTAAAGACCTTATTCCTGGGAGAGGAAGGACTTTCGCCTAGAAGATGTATGAAGTCATGTGGTGAAAGCAGAGGCCACGAGGCCATTCAGCCTTTGGCTAAGGACTGCGGACCCTGGTGAACTGCTGTTGGCAGCCTACTGCCCTGTAGTGGGGTGATGGGCTTAGGAGGAGGAAGACTAATTAACCTACTAATCAAGAAGTCTTTGGACATTGGGAGGAAACTGGAATACCCAGAGGAAATCTACAGAGTGCTGAGGAGAACACGCACACACTCCTTACAGGTAGCGCAGGAACTGAACCCCGATTGGTGACACTACACTAACCATTATGTTACCAGATCTTTAAATGTTACTTTTTGATGGATTAGTCATTAATAATTAGTAATTGATGAACTATCCTGTGCATGATTCAACTTAGCATCTGCAGTGGCCGGGTGGCAGGGTTGGAGATACGTCTCTCCCAAAGGACATGAAAGACGCTCCTTTCCTCCACTAGTCTGCAGGTCACCCTTGGGCAGGCAGCAGCACCCGATTAGCCCCACAATCAGGGTCCCGGGAAGCCACGGGAGCAGGTGGTGGATGGTCATATGAGCAGCTGGAGAATATCACAAGTCCTGATGCCAGACAGACAATCTCTGAAGGGTATTGATAATGGCTGGGGTCACCCATCTGCCCAGAAGAGGGCAATGACAAACCACTTCTGTAGAAAAATTTGCCAAGAACAATGATGGTGATGGAAAAACCATGATCGCCCATCTTTTACGATACATAATAATGGTGATGTAGACAATAGACAATAGACAGTAGGTGCATGAGTAGGCCATTCAGCCCTTCTAGCCAGCACCACCATTCACTGTGATCGTGGCTGATCATACACAATCAGTACCCCGTTCCTGCCCTCTCCCCATATCCCTTGACCCCACTATCTATAAGAGCTCTATCTAACTCTCTCTTGAAAGCATCCAGAGAATTGGCCTCCATTGCCTTCTGGGGCAGAGCATTCCACATATCCACCACTCTCTGGCTGAAAAAGTTTTTCCACATCTCTGTTCTAAATGGCCTACCCCTTATTCTTAAACTGTGGCCTCTAGTTCTGGACTCACCCATCAGCGGGAACATGCTTCCTGCCTCCAGTGTTTCCAATGCCTTAATAATCTTATATGTTTCAATCAGATCCCCTCTCATCCTTCTAAATTCCAGTGTATACAAGCCCAGTCGCTCCAATCTTTCAACATATGACAGACCCGCCATTCCGGGAATTAACCTTGTGAACCTACGCTGCACTCCCTCAATAGCACGAATGTCCTTCCTCAAATTTGGAGACCAAAACTGCACACAATATTCCAGGTGGGGTCTCACCAGGGCCCTGTACAGCTGCAGAAGGACCTCTTTAGTCCTATACTCAATTCCTCTTGTTATAAAGGCCAGCATGCCATTAGCTTTCTTCACTGCCTGCTGTACCTGCATGCTTGCTTTCATCGACTGATGTACAAGAACACCTAGATCTCATTGTACTTCCCCTTTTCCTAACTTGACTCCATTTAGGTAGTAATCTGCCTTCCTGTTCTTGCCACCAAAGTGGATAACCTCACATTTATCCACATTAAACTGCATCTGCCATACATTTGCCCACTCACTCAACCTGTCCAAGTCACCCTGCGTTCTCATAACATCCTCCTGACATTTCACACTGCCACCCAGCTTTGTGTTATCAGCAAATTTGCTAATGTTACTTTCAATCCCCTCATTTAAATCATTAATGTATATTGTAAACAGCTGCGGTCCCAGCACCGAACCTTGCGGCTGTCCTTACCTCACCAGCTGTACCAGATATCTGCCCTCCTCCAATTCTGGCATCTGTGCTTCCTGAATTTGAGTTGCTTCGCCATTCATGGAGATTCCTTTGTCTGCTGATGCATAAGCCCTTTCCAAACATTTTCCGCCTTTCTGTTTCCAACTTCCTGTAAGATGCTTTGAAAATCGAAGTACTTCACTAAACTTAGAGTAACACAGAATGTGCTGGACGAGCTCAGCAGTTCATGCAGCATCTACAGAAGGGAACAAACTTGAAGATTCTGCCTAAGGCTCTTGATTGGACTAGGAAGTAAGGGGGAATGGGGCAGGTAAGTTGGTGGGAAGGAACTGCCCGCAAGCTGGCAGGAGTTCGGTGAGACCAGGTGAGGGGAAGGGAGGGGAGGGATGAATTAAGATCCTGGGAGGTCATTGGTGGAAGATGTGTTCCTTTTCATTGTGTTTGGGATCTATTGAGGTGCCAGTCTGCAACAGCACTCAAACTGCATTTTTTTTTTGCGACAGATGAGTTCCTGGAGCTCACTGGCCAGCCGTTTTGCGACATTCTCCAGGTGCTTCCGGGGTACGTCCTGCGTGGCCTTGTGGATGACCGATTCCAGGCCAGTGTTGCCAACAGAGGCATTATGGGAGAAGGAAGATCAGGGTTTTGCTGCGACGGTTGTACGGACGGAGGTCTCTGTAGCTGAGCAATCGCACTCCAGCTCTTTCTATCAACAGTGAGTTTGCTGGTATTCCTTGAGTCAGAGAGTCTTGGAACAGAAAGCGATGTGGCAGACTGCAATATCAGACACAAAGTACACTGCAGATGCAGTGTTCAAAGCAACACTGGAGGAACTCAGCAGGTCGGGCAGCATCCGTGGAAGTGAACAGTCAACGTTTCGGGACGAAACCCTTCATCAGGACTGAAGAGGGAGGGAGCAGGGGCCCTATAAAGAAGGTGGGGGGAGCGTGGGAAGGAGAAGGCTGGTAGGTGCCAGGTGAAAAACCAATAAGAGGAAAGATCAAGGGGTGGGGAAACAGGGAGGGGATAGGCCGGGGAGGTGAAGAAGGAATGTAAGGGAAAAGCACTATAGGTAGTAGAAGAAGGCAGAATCATGAGAGAGGTGATAGGCAGCTGGAGGAGGAGGCAGAGTGAAACTGGGAAGGGGGATGGGAGAGGGAGGGAATTACTGGAAGTTGGAGAATTCAATGTTCATGCCAAGGGGCTGGAGACTACCCAGACGGTATATGAGGTGTTGCTCCTCCAACCTGAGTTTGTATGGTTGGAGGCCTTGCATGGACATATCCGAATGGGAATGTGAAGCAGAGTTGAAGTATGTGGCAACCAGGAGATCCTGTCTGTTGTGGCAGACGGAGCTGAGGTGCTCGATGAAGCAGTTCCCCAATCTGCGTCGGGTCTCACCGATGTAGAGGAGGCCGCACCAGGAGCACCAAATGCAACATATGATCCCAACAGATTGTAATATCGTAACAGCGACTGTCAGTTTCCCCAGCTGTAAAAATGGGTGCCTTGTTAGTGAGAGAGAGAGAGAGAGATGTCAAACTGTCAAACTGTCGGGTAAACCAGACCAAACATCAGAAAGGGGAAGAAATATGATTAAAGTGACTTTGACTGTGAAATGATTGTTGGTACTAATCAGCGTGGTTTGAGTATCGCAGTAACTGCTGATTTCCTGGGATTTTCACACAGAACAGTCTCTAAAGTTTAGAGAATGGTGCAAAAAAACAAAAAAACATCCAATGAGCAGCAACTTTGAGGGTGAAAAAGCTTTGTTAATGAGAAAGGTCAGAGGAGAATGGCCAGACTGGTTCAAGTGGACAGGAAGGCAACGGTAACTCAAATAACCACATGTCACAACAGCGCTGTGTAGAAGAGCATCTCCGAACACACATCAGTTTGAACCTTGAAGTGGTTGGGCTACGGCAGCGAAGACCATGAACCACGAGGTACTGAATAAAGTGGCCGCTGAACGTATAACTATTGCCAAATCTTGTCTGACAATGTTCCTGCAGTTGGCCTTACTGTTTCAATATAATGAAAAATATATTTTAAAATGCAATTTCAATGTAAATTGCTGCTATTTAAACAGTGTTACTCATTAATTAAGAATTGGAAAAGTGTAATCAACACTGGACAACAAAGGTTTTGCTTCCTGAATACTTTTGGGTGTAACTTATGGATATTGGGCTTGTAGATCATGAAAACCACCATGAAAGTTCCCTATCTCACACCAGTATGTTGAACTTGCTTGTATTGGTCCACAATTCACAGAGATCATTAGGACAGGCAATTTGAAGAACTTCTAGTGGGACCGGAGAAAATCACATGGAAGGCATTCAAGGATGTTGTTGAAAATTTTTTCGGCAACTACAGAGCACCAAACTACATGCAGCCGGTTGACAACAAGCTTCAAGCATACAAAACTATGAAGTGCATCATGGTCACTAAAGATTCATTTTCTATGTTCCCATTTAGACTTTTTCCCTGCAAATCTTAGCGCTGTTAGTGACGAGTACGGTGAAAGGTTTCACCGGGACACTGACCATGGAGTAATAGTATCAGGGCAACTGGAATCCATCAATGCTGGCTGATTATTGTTGGACACTTAAGTGAGAAGCCTCAGAGATTGAGTACAAATGAAAATCAACACAACATTTTTAGCTTTGTTGAACAATTGCAAAATATCAGCATATATAGTGCAATTAACCATATTATATTCAAGAGGAAGCAACTCTGTCGAAAAACATTGGTCTCCTGTGTAATTAGTAAAAAAGAAGTAGAATCACAAAATAGATATTAAACATAAAATACCAAAATCTAGAAGACAAACTAATTTGTCCTCTGCAGATTATACAACAGTATGGTAAAGTGATTTCAACAAAGGAAATGATGTTGCATTTACTTCGGTCTAATTTAGAAACTCAACCATGAGCTGAGGACACTGTAGTAGCATTTACTTGTAGAGTCAGGTGAAGACAGTCAAATTTGTTTTTACAACAATGGTGCTTTCTAATCTCTTGTCATTTTTTGAAAGCAAACGGACAACAATTTTGTTGACGTTGACTTCTCTGGCAACAGTGGTAGGACAGCAAGCATTTTCATTCTTTGCGTTCAGATGTCCGTGCAAACCAACAATGAATCTATATTATGGTCTGGCTTTTAGTACGGTTCCTGCCCTGGTGTTGCTGATTATCGGATTTTCCATTAACAATCTGACCTGGAAACTAATAATGAGTTTAAGAAAAGGCCCAGGTTTACTGAACAAAAATTGCAAGTTAATCTGCTACGTCCTTGTCAGCATAATTTTAACATCCCTGGTTGCACCAGTAACCTGGCTAGCTGTTACTCTTCTGAACGGCTTGTATTACAGTTGTGCCATGAGTGAGTTTTTATCAGTTGACAGCTGGAACGTTTTTGAGAATATGAGTCTTCATGATCGGAAGATCATTCTTGCTCGCTTTCCCTGTCCAACCGTGAAAATTACAGGGATAAAGAATATCAGCAATCTAAGAATTGAAGGCAATAACTATCTTCTGTTTCAGTCACAGGTAGGCCAGGTTCACACAAATATTTGCTTTACATTGTAGTGTTAATGTTGATTCCAGGCAATAAAATTGCAGTAAGTCCTTCATTTCTTAAACTATACTGTATATCTTTTTTATTTAATCTGTATTTCTAATTATTCATTAAAGTTGCATTGCCAAGCTTATAAAAATAAATGAATATTGAAAGAATGAATTAAATTAATTAAGTTATTATAAGTAAGAGACCAGAACAGCATTTCTATACTAAGAAATATTACTGCTGAAAAACTAACTCATGGCTTTATATCACATAGACTAGATTACTGAAATGGACTTTTTACTGGCTTTCCAGTTCAATTCATTCAGAACACAGTTACTAGACTTTTAGACATGAGTTTTAGACTTTCTAGACATGAGACTTTTGGAACATATCACTCCATACTAGCTACTCTGCATTTACTTCTTACTCTTTTAGAATCAATTTTAAAGTTCTTGTTTTTAAAGTTCTCAAAGGTCTGGATCAGAGTATATCACAAAATCACATTCGTTCATAATCCTGTTCAAGCTTCTTCCACTGGTCTCTTAAGCTTAAGCTATCTCTCCCAAAAGAAAATTGGCAGGTCAACTTTTCTTTTTGAACTATGCTCCTAAACTCAATATCAAAAACTATAAGGGATACAGACTCAGTTGACACTTGTAAAGGCCAGATTAAAACCTATTACTTTAACCTTACTTTTAACTAATAAAATGTTGTCTTCTGTTTTTCTGTTTACATATCCTATTGTAAAGCACTTTGAACTATGTTTGGTTGAAAAGTGCCCTATAAATAAGTTACTATCATTAGCTTTTACATTCTCAGTTGATGAGATTACTAGTAATTTTGAAAGCACACTGGTGGCTACAGGAAGACTTAGTTAAGTAACCGACTAGGTCCTGATTACAGGATTAATGATTATCCACAGGTCTGACAGCAAATCCTGTTTTCTATTACACTAATGAGTGCATGTGATGGCATGCAAGTGAAATCTCTGAAACATGGGTATGGTCACTGCTGTATCCCTTGTCTTTCATCATCATTATCAACAATAAACGCCATGTCGTATGATGTAGATGATCATGGTCTTTCCATGACCATGATAGCTCGTGGCAATTTTTTCCTCAGAACTGGTTTGCCCTTGCTTTCTTCTGGGGAGTGTCTTTACAAGACGGGGACCCCAGCCATTATCAATACTCTTCAGAGGTTGTCTGCCTGGCGTCAGTGGTCATCAGGACTTGTGATGTGCGCCAGCTGCTCATACGACGATCAACTACCTGCTCCCAGGCTAAGCAGGTGCTACACCTTGCCCAAGGGTGACCTGCTGACTAGTGGAGGGAAGGAGTGCCTTACACCTCTTTTGGTAGAGACGTATTTCCCCCAAATGTTAAATTGGGAGTTGCTAGATGATATGGTTCAAAGGGCCTGTAGAGTCAATTTCATATTTTATCTCAATAAATAAATAAATTCATTATTAATTTTAAAACATTGTGCTAGAATATATCCTCGAGTCTGGTGGGATGTGCTTTCAGGCTTTTGTATCTTCTGCCTGATGGGAGAGGGGAAAAGAGAGAATAACTAGGCTGGGTAGGGTCTTTGATATGTGGAAACCATAGAAAGGGTGCAGAAGAGATTTACAAGGATGCTGTCTGGATTGGGAAGCATGCCTTATGAGAATAGGTTGAGTGAACTCGGCCTTTTCTCCTTGGAGCAACGGAGGATGAGAGGTGACCTGATAGAGTTGTACAAGATAATGAGAGGCATTGATCATGTGGATAGTCAGAGGCTTTTCCCCAGGGCTGAAATGGCTAGTACGAGAGGGCATAGTTTTAAGGTGCTTGGAAGTAGGTACAGAGGAGATGTCAGGGGTAAGTTTTTATGCAGAATGGCGAGTGTGTAGAATGGGCTGCTGGTGACGGTGATGGAGGCAGATACGATAAGTTCTTTTAAGAGACTCCTGGATAGGTACATGGAGCTTAGAAAAATAGAGGGCTATAGGTAAGCCTAGTAATTTCTAAGCTAGTGACATGTTCGACACAACTTTGTGGACCGAAGGGCCTGAATTGTGCTGTAGGTTTTCAATGTTTCTGTGATTCCAATATCAATGGACTCTATACTTTCGACTCTATGACTCAAGTTCTCAATATTATTCATTTACTTATCTATTATTATTGTTGTATTTTTATTTTTCTCATCTCAAGCTGGTAAAACCTGAGATATGGGCATAGCCAAGCACACTTATTTCTCAATTGATAGGAATTTTCAGACTAGCTTAATGGTGTTTAGTCTCGTGGCTTTCTGGAGATTAACATAAATATTGCTGTGTAGCCCTAATTATTGTGTAGTGACTTTGGGATTTGTAGTTATTACTTTTGGAACAATGTTCATGTTCCATCATCTTTCATTTTCATGTTTTAACTCAGAGTATTTCCGATCTTTTTCACTTATTGATTTCTGTAAGTTATGTGTGTTTGGAATGGCTAAATCTAGTAAATAAGTTGTTCTTGCTTGTTTACCCTGAGTTATTATACCCAGATGGTTATCATGGATTGTCCTATCTGTAATAATGGATCTGTTGTAAAATAATTTGTAGGCTCTGACTCCAAAACTGGATCAGGTTTGTATTTTTAGTCAGTTATGGTGTTTTTTATGAATTTGTATTTTAAAGCAAGATTTTGGTGAATGATGTTTGCCTCTTGAGTGGTGCCTGTGTAAATAATCAGACTGAGTTAGACTGCTGCAGGGTTCGATATTGCATTGGATTGCTTCTGGATTCTCTTGGCATTTTCTGCAGTTCTGTCTTGAATTTGAGGTCTTTTATCATGCATTTTGATAACTTTTTTTGTGTTAACAACCTGGTCCTGTATTGTCACAAGGTACCCTTCTGTTTCTGGGAAGAGGTCTCCAACTCTTAGCCAAGCGTTCTATGCTTCCTTGTTGACATCTAGTCTGCTCAGATCATTATTATTATCATTGTCATTTGTATTTGCAGTTTGTCCTCTTTTGCACACAACTTGTTTGCCAGTCTTTGTGTGTAGTTTTTCATTGATTCTTTTGTACTTCTTTGTTTTACAAAGAAAATGAATCTCAGGGCACATGGTGACATATAGATACTTTGATAATAAATTTACTTTGGACTTTGATCCTACGTTCTTATTGAAAACTTTTAAGTGAGATGGTTTTATTTAAATAAATAAATATATTTTCATTCTCAATTTCTGAAAGTAAAATAAAATAGGGAACTTCATCACGAGAGTTGCCTGAAACACATGCAACCTCATTATTTAGCACATATCCTGGACCTCAAATTTAACGGAAAATTGGGTTTTGGTCTCTTGCCTATTACAAAAGAAAAATTACACTTAACTGGCTTCTGCCATTTGACTTCCAAACTGCTGTACAAGAAATAATGTAGAGAGAAAATACAAGTATTGCAGGAAGAGTCAGACTTAATATTTTAAACAGAATAGTAAACATGAGGGCACAGCCTCAGAATAGAGGGACATCCTTTTAGAATGGCGATTGGGAAGATTTTTTCCTCCAGAGGGTGGTGAATCTGTGGAATTCATTACCACAGACGGCAGTGGAGGCCATGTCATTAGGTATATTTAAAGTGGAGGTTGATAGATTCTTGATTAGTCAGGGTGTCAAAGGTTACAGGGAGAAAACAGAAGACTGGGGTTGAGAGGGATAATAAATCAGCCATGATGGAATAGCAGAGCAGATTTGATGGGCCAAATGGCTCAATTTTGCACCTGTGTCTTATGGTCAGAATAAGTTGGAATCAGAATCAGGTTTAATATCACCAGCATGTGTCATGAAATTTGTTAACTTTGTGTCAGCAGTACAATGCAATACATGATAAATATTTTTAAAAATGAATGACAGTAAGTATATATATTTATATCAAATACATAAATTAAATTAAGTAGTGCTAAAACAGAAATTAAAAGAAATGTGATGGGGTAGTATTCACGGGTTCAATGTCCATTCAGAAATCAGATGGCAGAAGGGAGGCAATGGTTTCTGAATCGTTGAGTGTGTGCCTTCATACTCCTGTATCTCCTCTCAGTGAGAACAGCCATGTCCTTGGTGGTGTTTAATGATGGATGCTGCCTTTCTGAGGCACCACTCCAAAGTGTTTTGGATATTACGGAGGCTAGTGCCCGTGATGGAGCTGACTAATTTTACAACTCTCTGCTGCTTCTTTTGACCCTGTGTAGTAGCCCCCCCCCCACCCCAACCATACCAGACACCGATGCAGCCAGTTGAAATGCTCCCCATGGTACATCTATAGAAGTTTTTTTACTGTTTTGGATGACAAACCAAACCTCCTCAAACTCCTAATGAAATATAGCCACTTTTTTTTGCCTGCTTTTAGTTACATCGATGTGCTGGGACCAGGTTAGATCCTCAGAGATGTTGACACCCAGGAACTTGAAACTGCTCACCCTTTCCACTTGTGACCCCTCTATGAGGACAGGAGCGTGTTCTCTCTTCTTAAACTTTCTGAAGTCCACAATCAGTCTTTGGTCTTACTGACATTGAGTGCAAGTTTGTTGCTGTGACACCACTCCACGAGCTGGTATATCTTGCTCCTGTATGCTCTTTCGTCTCCATCTGAGATTCTGTCAGCGATGGTTGTATCAACAGGAAATTTATAGATTTTGTAGGATAGAGTTCACAGTCAGACTGTACAGCAACATTATGATGTGCCTAGTGTGGTAGTGTAGAGGGTTGTGCTTGTCGCTCTCACTTTCAGCTTCCACCACTGGCTAGCAGTCTCATACAAAGGAGAAATGAACGTGTAGTCTCTCCCTGCCATTACATAGCCTCTCCAACAGCAAGCCTCACGTAGTGCCTCCTCACTGGCGACACATGGAAACTGGACTCCTTTTGGATAGGCTGAACTACACAGGACGGCGAGGAGGTCTGGCCCCTGCACACGTTGTACACAGACTCACCGGCGTGTGGACATGCCCTGGTGCTCGTGAAGCAGATCCCAAGCATGGATAAATAGCCCCATTGCCTCATGGGCAGCCTTGGGAGAGACGAAGGCTACGGGAGTAATCCCAGACAGCAAATCTGGAGGGGAGCCCCTAAGGTAGCAGGACGTCACTGAATGTCCTTCCAGACCCTCCTGCAGACAAGCTGGTGTCAAATGTATTGTTTTCCTTTCTACTACGCTGGTGAGGCTGAGAGAGCGATCTTGATGACTGGGCATCTCAGGACCTGCATACCTTCTGCCCAGGCTTGTGATGGTGATGATTATCCTTCAAGACAGATGGATGCCAACCAACATTGAATAGTCTCATATCTAGTAAATAATGCTCTGCTTTTCTAATTCTCTTAACAAATCAATAACTTTACTCTGATAAGAGAATTATGCTTCATGAGTTATGCTTCATTTTCCATTTGATGTGCAGATGTGCACAGCTGGATTGTTCACTAGAAACTTGCACATCTATAGAATTCTTTTTCAGCAGTTAATTTTCAATAGATTTCAAAGGTACATTTAATGTTAGAGAAATGTATACAATATAGATCCTGAATTTACTTTTCTTTGCAACATCCGTGAAAGCAGAGGAGTGCCCCAAAGAATGAATGACAGTTAAATGTTAGAACTCCAAAGCCCCCCCCATGCAAAAGCAGCAGCAAAGCAGTGATCCTCCCCCCCAACCAGTGAAAAAGCTTCAGCGCCCCCACCGAGCACTCAAATGTGCAACAAAGCATCAATAAAGACACAGACTTGCAGTACCCCAAAGACTATTGTTCACCTGGTTTTCAACACACCACAGGTTCTCTCTCTCCCCACTGAGGGAAAAAGAGGTGTCCCTGTTTCATAGTGAGAGGGGAGACATAACAAACAACTTGCTGACTTGTGGTGTTAAGAGCCTGTTGCGTCACTTTTTCTGAGCTCTGTGCCCAAAGAACTCGGGCCTCCGAGCACACAGCCGGCAGCCGGCTGGCTGCTTTCGATCTTCCACGTACTCCCATGACACCTCAGGCTAAGAAATGACAGTTGTAAATTAATGCAGACAACTGCGAGTTTTGTACTTTGGCAGGACCAACCAGGGTAGGCCTTATGCAGTGAACGGGAGGGCACTGAGGAGGGTAGTTGAACAAATGGATCCAGGAATACAGGTCCATAATTCATTGAAAGTGGCATCACAGGTAGATAGAGTTGGAACCAAAGCTTTTAGCCCATTGGCCTTCATAAATCAGTGTATTGAGTACAGGAGAAGGGATAATATGCTGGAAGTGTATAAGACATTGATAAGGCCTAATTTGGAGTATTTTGTGCAGTTTAGACCACCTACCTACAGGAAAGATGTAAATAAGATTGAAGGAGTGCAGAAAAAAAATTACAGAAACGTTGCCGGGTCTGGAGGACCCGAGTTCTAAAGCTAGATTGAATAGAACAATTGAATAAGGAAAGATTCTTTAGAACGTAGAAGATTGAGGGGACATTTGATAGAGGTATACAAAATTATGAAGGGTATAGATAGGGTAAATGCAAGCAGGCATTTGGATGGGACTACAACTAGAAGTCATGGGTTAAGGGCAAAAGGTGAAGTGTTTAAGGGGAACTTAAGGGGAAACCTCTTCACTACGAGGGTCATGAGAGTGTGGAATGAGCTGCCAGCAAAAGTGGTGCATGCTAGCTTGATTTCAACGTTTAAGAGAAGTTTGGATAGGTACATGGATGCTAGTGGTATGGAGAGCTCTGGTCCCAGTGCAGATCGATGGGACTTGGCAGTATTATATGGCTTGGCACAGACTTGATGGCCCAAAGGGCCTGTTTCTGTGCTGCATGACTCTATGAATCTATGAATGCCAAGGAAAAGTTAGATCACAAAAAAAATTAAACCTTTGTAATCAGACAAGTCTAAAGTAAAGATAGCTTCTTCTCCTCTGTCCTCAAATGCCCTCAGATGTCCTCAGAATGGTCCATGTATCCTCATTATTCCTTTTATTTCACTATTTGACTTGTAATTTATAGTAGTTTATGTCTTTGCTCTGTCTTGCAGTGCAAAACAACAAATTTCACATCATTCAGACAGTGATAACAACCTGATTGTGATTTTGAGGCAAAATTTAAGTCTGATGGCATTGGAGCCTTCTCTTTCTGAAAGGATAAACCTTAGAAACAAACACGAGTGATATTAAATGGGAAAATGGTCTGTTAACACTAATTTCACACCACTGTGCGATGTCAAAATTGCTCTCCATAATCCATCTTCAACCTAACAGCATGAACATCATTTCTCTAACTACTGGTAATTTCTTTCCCATTTCCCTTTTCTCTTTTTCTATTTCCCAATTCTGACTCTCCTCTTACCCTTTCTGTTCTCCTCTCCTGTCTTTCACCTCCCTCTGGTGCCCTCCCTCCTTCCCTTTCTCCCATGGTCCATTCTCCTCTCCTATCAGATTCCTTCTTCCTCAGCCCTTTCCTTTTCCAACCTATTGCCTCCCTACATCTTACTTCATCCCCCACTCACCTTCCCCCTCACATGGTCTGAGCAATCACCTGCCAGCTTGTAATTCCTCCCCTTCCCCCATCTTACTTTAGTATACCCCCCCCCTTTCTTTTGATGAAGGGTTGTTGGCCATGATGGGTCTAAAATATGGAAGAAAACATTGAACTCGAATGGATCAAGGACAGTGGAAATAGTCTGATTAATTGTCTTTGTTCCTGCCACGTGCTTGGAGATGGAGGCTGTCATTTTGTGGAAACGTTTTACATCCTCCATTTTGTGAGATGGAGTTGCTTTGCTTTCAGTGTCTTAAAGTAGACACAATGATATTTCAGGTAATCTGTGTGTCTAGAGATGATTTCCAAATAAGAAGTTATTTGTGAGGTGTTCTTTGATATAACATAACATGCAGGTTTGTGAATGTTGGGGTTGGTGCCTGACTGGAGTGACGTGAGCTGGTTACTGAAGAGAACAAAGAGCCATAAATTATCAACTGTCACTTGCTGGGAAGAGGGCAGTAAATGGATGCAGGTCTGGAGCAGAGCCGATAAAAAGGTGTTAAAGGTCAATCAGATGACCTACAGCCAATGACACTAGAATGCAGTGAGGATTTGGTAAGGAACGAGTATAAAAGTGGACCCTTCAAGTGTGCTATCAGCAAAAACTCTCTCATAAGACCCACCATTGCAACGAAGAACCCCCATGCCAGGGGGTGGGTGAAGAAAGGATTGATCACCTGGCCAGTGGAGATGCCCTATTTCGGTGTTATAAATTGGAGAAGTGGTCTGAGTGAGTATCGGTACAGAGGGAACAGTAGAATTCATGTTTTAAAATGTTGGTCCGGAGGTCAACATAGTTACATTGTTGTTTGTGCAGAGAAAATAAAGTGTGAGCTTCGATTAATTACAAGTTGCTAAGTGAGTTTCCTAACCGAACAGTCAACAGGATGTTGGCACAAAACGGCAAGAGTTTATTCCTTTCCATAGGTGCTATCTGACCTGCTGAGTTCCTCCAACATTTTATATGTTGGTCTGGTATTCTAGCATCTTCAGAGTCTCTTGTGCTTAAAATCCAAAATGTGTTGATCAGACATAATGTTGATAAACATGATGCCCCCTGTAGTGGGGAGGTCTAGGACCAGAGGATGCAGCTTCAGAATAGAAAGACATCTCTTGAAAACAGAGATGAGGAGGAATTTTTTTAGCTGTAGGGTGATGAATCTGTGGAAATCACTGTCACAGGTGCCTGTGGAAATCATTGGGCATATTTAAGTGGGAGTTTGATAGATTCTTGATTATTAAGGGGATCAAAGGAAGAAGGCAGGAGGTTGGGGTTGAGAAGGGTAATAAATCAGCCATGATGGACTAGCAGAACAGCCTTAATGGGCCAAATGGCTCAATACTGCTCCTATGCCCTTATGATCTTATGGTCTTATAATCAATCATCCACTGTTGCACCCATATAGTATCGCTTTGCATGGACCCAATTCCATTATTTCTCTGTTGGCAGAAATACCGGCCCCATACAATTTAAAACATGAATGCCTTCATATTAACGTTTCCAACATTTCCTTTTTATGTAGGTGGCTGGTTGGATCTTGATAGCCTGCGTGACCATCGCTGCTTTCCTGACCATCTGCATTCCAAGGTTCTGCTCTCCGCTCAGCTTCCTGCACCTAAGCTATTGGGCTCAGTACCTAGAAAGTGAAAACACTCTCTTTCAAGAGACATCCAAAAAGCATTCCCAACTATTTGCATTGAAGCACATCAAGAAGTTCTTCGGCTTTACATCAAATGAGAAAGACATAAAGAAAATCTGCTTGCCTGCCAGGAAAGACTGGACAATGGTCTCGGGCATAGATATGTTTACTAAAGTGGAGAACGACTTCTGTCAGTACAGTCTCCTGCATACGTGGGCTGATGAGTCAACTCCAAGTGGCCAATATATTCCAGTTGATGATGAATAATCAAGGATCAAGGATCATCTTTATTAAGCACCCATGCCACCCTCCGCCCGTGACACTCCTTCTCTGCCACCGGCCCCACACCCCTCCCACAGCGTTCCGCCCTCACCATTCCTAACATTCTTTGCTCCTGCCGGATTTACAAACTCGCTCTCCACTCCATGTTGACAAATACAGTGCTAGTGCTGTTGAAAACTCTCAGGCACCCTCGCTACTTGTATGTGCCTAAGACTTTTGCACAGTACTGTACATTTATATGTATTAGGAATTTGCTGTGCTGTGTTGGTCAGGGAGCTCATGTAACAAAAGCAACAACATTCAACAATTACAAGAATAAATAATTAGGTAAAAAAGTACAGATATTGGATAAAATATACTTAAATACATAAAATGCATAACTTACAAAGAAGACATAAATACATATATGCTACATACATAATACAAAAATACATAGCAACTACATAAAATATACATATATATCAACATGCATTTACATTGTAAACAGCATTATAAAATGTGGTTTAAAGTGTTTACAATGCAGTGACTGAGGTAATAGATACAGTGGGGTTGAGGGACTACTAAAATGGCTGATCAGATAAACTGCCTATGGGGAGCAAATTTAAGATGGTGTGGTTTTGGTTTTAATAGCTCTATGGGTTTTCCAGAGGGAGCTTTTGGAAAAGGCAATTTGCAGGGTGAGTAGTATCTGCAATGATTTTTCCTGCTCACTTTTTCCTCCTGGACCCACTCAAGTCCCGCAGTGCTGGTAGGCTGCAGCCAATGACCTTTACAGCTGACCTGATGGCTCACTGTAGATTTTGTATACTGTGAGAGGATGCTGCACCAACCCAGACAGTAATAGCTGACATGAGAATGCTCTCCGTGATGGAAGTGTAGAATTGCACGAGGATATTCTGGGCAAGATTGAATTTTACTGACTGTTGCCAGAAGTACAGACCTGTGCAAAAGTCCTAGGCACTTACATTTAGCTAGGGTGCCTAATATGTTTGCATAGTATTGTGTTGGTCAATGGGAGCAGAGAGCAAGTTTGTAAATCTGGCAGGGGCTAAGGATATTGGGAATGGCAAGGGTGGGAAGCTGTACATCCTTGGCTGAGCCTTTTTTTTAAATGAAGGAAATATGGTTCTCCCACAGGTCCCGCAAAATAGTGATGCCCAGAAACCTGAAAGTTGAAACAGTCTTAATGCAGAGTTGCAGATGACGAGTCAGTGGAGAGGAGGCACATTTCTCCTGAGCTTGATATGCATCTCCATGGTATTGTGGGCATCCCGTTCCAAGTAGTTTTTATTGCACTAAGTCGGAGCTGAATGCATTAATACATTTAGGTCAACACATTCCTGTTGATCCAATCTCAGTAATTACACCAAGGTTATCCCTGCTGCCAATTCTGCTACAGCCCTCCCTAATGGTTTGGAAGAATCCTTTGACGGGTTGGGATGAAGCTAGAGCATTATGTCCCACTAGCAAGGTAGCAGAACCAAATCTAATTTGACTGTTCTTGCAGCACCAAGTCCTAACTTAAGAAGCGAAGAAGAATCCATTATTGGTGGGCTGTATGCAATGATCTAAAGAAAAACAAAATTTTGAGGCTTGCAAGCCATGACCCCCATTGCAGCCACAGGACCAGGACAAAGAAGATCATAGATGACTAAATTCCTGCCTGAACCCCCTTACTTGAATGTTTTTGAGGTCAGGCAGTTGCCCTGCTCCCTCAAGCCCACCTCAGAAATGTGGGCATGGGAGCTGGACCTGTTCTTTATTTTTTATTATATAATTCTTTGTCATTCTTGAATGTTGCTTTTGTTACATGCTGCACTCTGGCCAACACACTCCAGCAAAGTTTGAATACATGTAAATTGAATACAGATTAAATTGATCCTTGATCCTTGACAAGACTTCAGCCAAGATGATGATGATTTTTTCTGCTACAGGTAAAGACTTTTGGTGCTTAAGTAACAAGTTTGAAGCTTAAATTAGCACTTGAATACAAGAACGCAAGAAATAAGGGCAGATCATTCTGCCCTTGTGCTTGACCCCTGGAGCTGAGTGGGAGAGTCTAGAACCAGAGGGCAAGCCTCAGAATAGAGGGATGTCCCTTAAGAACAGAGATGAGAAATATCTTTAGCTAGGGCTGGTCAATCTGTGGAATTCTTTGCCACAAAAGCTGGTGGAGGCCAAGTCATTGGGTATTCATTGGGTAAAGCAGAGATCGATAGGTTCTTGATAAGTAAGAGCATCTGTGATCAATATTCATTGACCAGGGCCAGGGGTCTTTTTTTTTGCCAAGCTCAGCTTTCTAATCTAGCTCAAAGAGTTGTCCTTGAGTAAGTTAAACTTCCAACTACTTTTTTCTGTTTAGCTTCTTGTTGTAAACATGAGGCAGTTTTCAATTCTTAATGTAAATGGCAATCTGAAGTTAAAAGAACAGCTTTGCAGATGAACAATATTGCCTATAGAGCACAGACTGATGACTCACAGCACAGGGCTGGTGGCTCAAGAGATACAGTATAAGTCAATGGAGTTATGTTAATTGGCTTGTATCAAACTAGACAAACTGGGTATGTTATTTAGTTCAAGGAAGGTTGCAGACCAGATTGATTCTATCACATCAGATAGTGATCTCTTTATTGATGGAAAGTTTATGTACCCAGAGCATCAGCATTCACTGTATTAATTGTGGGTGGTCGGGACCTCTATTGCCAGAAGCTTTTAGACCATCTACGTGAAAAGGTATCTGAAAGAAAGTATTGCCTGTGCATGAAGTCACCCAAGTGGCAAAAAACAGTATAAATGTTAAAGAGCAGTCAGGGTTGTTAGGAATGGTCAATGAATATCAAGAAGAATGATAGAAAGGCTGGGTGAATTTGAATCCAATCTTCTGTCTTCGACTTCAGAGACGGTCAATTCGTTCATCTGCAACTTGTTGGTATCTCTTTTTAACTTATAGGAATTGCACCTGTAGTTTGGAAATCCTTTATGTTTTAGAAATCTTTTATAAGATAGAAAACCTTTGGAAGTTTTAAATGTGTTGTGAGAATTTTATCTAAATTTAAACATGTATCGCTAAAACTAAATTTACTGTGTTTAAAATACTTTGCAAGCTAGAAGAATCTCCTCCTTGGTAGGGAAGAAAGACCCACTGTTCATGTAGTGAGCATTGGCAGCCAAATTCGCTGTGGAGGATTGACAGGGAAGTGATCTAGTCTGTAAAGAGTAGCTGGCTACAGTATTACCTCCCTTTAGTAAGGTTACTCATAGCCATCTATACTGGATATCTTTGTTTGAGTTTAGAATTTTGAGATCAGCAAACTTAATACCATCACATCACAAGATTAAAGGGGAGAAAACAGGAGGGTGGGTTTGAGACGGTTCAAATGGCAGAGAAGATTTGGTAACCTGATCTAAGACTTATTTATGGATCATATTTTAGTGGCTTGTTCACAAGGGCACTTACTTTGAACTCCAAAATCTTTCAGTCTCTCAACTTCTCACTTCAAATGTACTCCACATGTTTTGAAACCAAAGTGGGTCGCAATTTTCCACTTTATATTTCATCTGCTGTGTCCCCATCCATTCATTTGGCCAGTTCAAATCCTGTTGAAGGCTCTCTGCATCCAACACTGCCACCTAGCTTTGAGTCAGATGAATCATGTGTACATTGAAACACATGTGGTGAACTACAAACACCTGTCTGGACACGTCCCTCTGCTGACTGCTCCTGTGGCTCCCCCCACAGACCCCTGTATAAAGGCGGGTGGAGGCACTGCTCCCCCCTCAGTCTCCAGGATGTTGTGTGATGGTCTCTTGCTGCTAATTGTGGTCTCTTGCAGCTAATAAAAGTCTATCGTTCGCCTCCCATCTCCGAGAGTTATTGATGGTGCATCAACACACAATGAAATATATGGTATATTTTGTGTTAACAACCAACATATCCAAGGATGCGCTGGGGACAGCCCTCAAGTATTGACACACACTCTGCCGCCAACATAGCATGTTCAAAACAACACCACACACAAAAACCAGGTAAAAACAACAACACAATAAGACAATGACAGCAAATCAAATTCCTTTCCTACCCTCCTACTCAGCCTTCCCTTTAGACTCACGGACAGGCCTCCAACCCCAGGACAGGCCTTCAGGCCTACAGGCCCCCAGTCCTTGGAATCATCAAACTGGAATACATCGGTCCTCCAAAACAAATTATTGATATAAATTGTAGACAGCTGGAGCCCTTGGAAGGATTCTCTCCTCAACAGAAATCATCCCCCTTCTATCATTTAAAGCCACATCTTCAACCCGAGTTGTCTGATTTGCCAAGACGCTGGCTGCAGCTTATCCAAGTGAAGCCCGTACCAAAGGAAATATTCTCTGTTTCCATTCACCCATCAGCTGAGACCCTTGTCTTGCACATCAGTCTTTGAGCTATGTAATTAATTCTGATCTCGACCTAATTACGATTTGCAATGTTCAAAGTAAATTTATTATCTAAGTACATATATATCACTATTTACATTTGAGATTCATTACTTTGCAGGCATGCTCAATAAATAAAATAACCATAATAGAATCAATAAGAGACCACATCAACGAAGGCATTCAACTGGAGTGCAAAAGACAACAAACTCTGTAAATTCAAAAAGAAAGAAGTAATAATAATAAATAAATAAATAAACAATAACTATTGACAACATGAGATGAAGAGCCCTTGAAAGTGAATTGATAGATTGTGGGAAATTTCAGTGATGGGGCAACAGAAGTTAAGTCAAGTTACACACATGCAATGCAGGAACAACTCAGCAGACTGGGCAGTATTTATGGAAAGGAATAAACAGTCATAATTTTGGACTGAGACCCTTCATCAGAGCCTTGAAACATCGGCTACTCTTTTCCATAGCTGCTGCCTGGCCTGCTGAGTTCCTCCAGCAATTTGTCTGTGCTGTTTTTAAAGAGTGCACTTTGCTCTTAATTTCACTTTTATTTGCCGAAGCTTGCGGCTTTATGCTGGGGAACGAGTCCAGCAGCTCTGACTATCTATTTCCTGTGAAATCTCTTCGGATATGAAGGCTAGGCCTGGAGCTGGATCTGGATGTACTGAGTCCACCTGGGAGCTTGAAACCCTCAGCGACAAGACTTTCACTGATGTGGTCACACCCAGAGTGCGGGCTCCAGATAGAGGATGGGTGACTACCTGGAGAGGTAAGGGAAGTAAGCAGTTAGTGCAGGATTCTCTGTGGCTGTTCTCCTGGGCAACAAGTATACCCTTTTGGAACCTGCTGGTGGGGGGATGGCCCATCAGGGCACAGCAGCAGTCAGGCCAGTGACACTGTGACCAGCTCTGAGGTTCAGCAGGGAAGGGTAAAGTCAGGTAGAAAAATAGTGATAGGGGACTCGATAGTTAGGGGGATGGATAGGAGATTCTATGACTGTGAAAGGGAAGCCACGATGATATGCTGCTTTCGAGGTGCTAGGATCAAAGATGTCTCAAAGTGGCTGCAAAATATTCTCAAGAGGGAAGGTAGCTAGAGGTCGTGAGGCACATTGGTACCAATGAGATAGGTAGAAAGGGGAAGGGGTCCTGTGCAGTGTATAGGGAGTTAGGGAAGAGGCTGAAGAGCAGGACCTCCAAGTCTGTAATCTCTGGATTATTCCCTGTGCCATGAGCTAAACAAGGCAGGTGTATGATGATCGTACAAACGACTGAGTGAGGAACTGGTGCAGCGAGCAGGATCTCCAAATATTATTATTGGAATCTCTTCTGGGGAAGGTAAGACTTCAACAGAAAGAGTGGGTTCCACCTGAACCCGAGGGGGACCAATTTCCTTGCAGATAGGTTTGCTAGAGCTGTTGGGATGGGTTTATTTTGGATTGGGTGTTGTGTAATGAACCAGATTTGATTAGGAAGCTTAAGGTAAAGGTATACTTGCGAGTCAGTGATCATAATATGATAGAATTCATCCTGCAATTTCAGACAGAGAAGCTAAAATTGGATGTATCAGCATTACTGTGGAGTAAAGGGAATTACAAAGGCATGAGAAAGGAGCTCTCCAAGTTGATTGGAAGGAGACAGTAGCGGAGATGACAGCAGAACAGCAATGGCTAGGGTTTCTGAGGGCAGTTCAGAAGCTGCAGGATATGTTCATCCCAAAAAAGAAGTATTCTAAAGGCAGTGTGACACAACCGAGGCTGACATTAGAAACGGGGATGGTGCTGGAGGATTGGCCAATTGCTCATGTGGTTCCATTGTTTAAAAAGGGTTCTAAGAGTAAACCTAGCAATTATAGGCCTGTCAGTTTGACGTCAGTGGTGGGTAAATTAATGGAAAGTATTCTTAGAGATGGTATATATAATTATCTGGATATACAGGGTCTGATTAGGAACAGTCAACGTGGATTTGTGCATGGAAGGTCATGTTTGACAAATCTTATTGAATTTTTTGAAGATGTTACGAGGAAAGTTGATGAGGGTAAAGCAGTGGATGTTGTCTATATGGACTCCAGTAAGGCCTTTGATAAGGTTCCGCACGGAAGGTTAGTTAGGAAGGTTCAATCGTTAGGTATTAATATTGAAGTAGTGAAATGGATTCAACAGTGACTGGATGGGAGATGCCAGAGAGTAGTGGTGGATAACTGTCTGTCAGGTTGGAGGCCGGTGCCTCAGGGATCTGTATTGGGTCCAATGTTGTTTGTCATATACATTAATGATCTGGATGATGGGGTGGTAAATTGGATTAGTAAGTATGCAGATAATACTAAGTTAGGTGGTGTTGTGGATAATGAAGTAGGTTTTCAAAGGTTGCAGAGAGATTTAGGCCAGTTAGAAGAGTGAGCTGAAAGATGGCAGATGGAGCTTAATGCTGATAAGTGTGAGGTGCTACATTTTGGTAGGAATAATCAAAACAGGACATACATGGCAAATGATAGGGCATTAAAGAATGCAGTAGAACAGAGTGATCTAGGAATAATGGTGCATAGTTCCCTGAAGGTGGAATCTCATGTGGATAGGGTGGTGAAGAAAGCTTTTGGTATGCTGGCTTTTATAAATCAGAGCATTGAGTATAGGAGTTGGGATGTAATGTTAAAATCGTACAAGGCATTGGTGAGGCCAAATTTGGAGTATTGTGTACAGTTCTGGTCACCGAATTATAGGAAAGATGTCAATAAAATAGAGAGAGTACAGAGAAGATTTACTAGAATGTTAACACGAAGAAATCTGCAGATGCTGGAAATTCAATAGGCAATAGACAATAGACAGTAGGTGCAGGAGTAGGCCATTTGGCCCTTCTAGCCAGCACCGCCATTCACTGTGATCATGGCTGATCATACACAATCAGTACCCCGTTCCTGCCCTCTCCCCATATCCCTTAACCCCGCTATCTATAAGAGCTCTATCTAATTCTCTCTTGAAAGCATCCAGAGACTTGGCCTCCACTGCCTTCTGGGGCAGAGCATTCCACATATCCACCACTCTCTGGGTGAAAAAGTTTTTCCGCATCTCTGTTGTAAATGGCCTAACCCTTATTCTTAAACTGTGGCCTCTAGTTCTGGACTCACCCATCAGTGGGAACATGCTTCCTTCCTCCAGTGTGTCCAATCCCTTAATAATCTTATATGTTTCAATCAGATCCCCTCTCATCCTTCTAAATTCCAGTGTATACAAGCCCAGTCGCTCCAATCTTTCAACATATGACAGACCCACCATTCCGGGAATTAACCTAGTGAACCTACACTGCACTCCTTCAATAGCAAGAATATCTTTCCTCAAATTTGGAGACCAAAACTGCACACAATACTCCAGGTGGGGTCTCACCAGGGCCCTGTACAGCTGCAGAAGGACCTCTTTACTCCTATACTCAATTCCCCTTGTTATAAAGGCCAGCATGCCATTAGCTTTCTTCACTGCCTGCTGTACCTGCATGCTTGCTTTCATTGACTGAGGTACAAGAACACCTAGATCTCGTTGTACTTCCCCTTTTCCTAACTTGACACCATTTAGATAGTAATCTGCCTTCCTGTTCTTGCCACCAAAGTGGATAACCTCACATTTATGAACATTAAACTGCATCTGCCATACATTCGCCCACTCACGTAGCCTGTCCAAGTCACCCTGCATTCTCATAACATCAGACCAAATGAGCAAAGACACCAACATCTTCCCAACCATTAAAGTCAGGTTAACCAGTGTGAAATTTCTTTTCTTCTGCCTCCCTCCCTTCCAAGATGTAATGCTGAGGCTTTATAAGGCACTGGTGAGGACTTAGCTGGAGTATTGTGAGAAGTTTTGGGGCCTCTATTTAAGCAAGGATGTGCTGACAGTGGAGGATTCAGAGAAGATTCATGAGAATGATTCCAGTATTGAAAGCATCATTGAAAGAGCTGTGATTGAAGGCTCTGGGCCTGTACTCACTAAAATTTAGGAAAGTGAGTAGGGAACTCAATGAAATCCATCAAATGTTAAAAGGCCTAAACAGAGTAATAATAATGAAGAGGATGTTTCCTTTGGTGGGGGAGTCTAGGACCAGAGGGCACAACCTTAGAATAGGATAGACTTCCCTTTGAAACAGTGATGAGGAGGAATTTCTATGGCGGGGGGCGGGCGGCAAATCTGTGGAATTCATTACTATGTGCAACTCATTGGGTACATTTAGGTTCTTGATTAGTCAGGGTGTCAATGGTTATGGGGAGAAAGCAGGAGAATGAGGTTGAGTGGGATCATAAATTAACCATGATGGAACATAGCCATGTCAGAGCAGACTCAACGACAGAATGGCCAAATTCTGCTCCAATGTCTTATTGTCTAAGCAGTGAGTGTCAGTCCGCTGTTCAAATGCAGCAGCCCTGGCATTGCTGTGACACGGATGTACCCTTTTCAAAAGCAATCTGTATCAGAAAGCACAGTGAGACTCCGATTTCCTCATGTATTCCCGTCAGTACGCCCTTGGGTCAGCACCTAATGAGCTGTGTTTAAACCTCACACCTCATGTTATTGTTCATTTACATAATTACACTGGGCATTGATGTGCAACAGAACTGGCCTTTCAATTCACCTGGCGTATAGAACTCGTTTTCATCTGCATGCTCTAACTTTGCCACTGTAAGCATTGTAAACATTGCATCTGTCACCTTCTTCCTTTGCCCCCCCAGTGTAATGATCCAAGCCGACAGCACCCTAACCAGAATCACTTACTTACTGCCTGTTATGCCGCTGGCATTAGGGGCAGCAATAAGACCATAGACCAGGGGTCTGCAACCTTTACCACTGAAAGAGCCACTTGGACCCGTTTCCCACAGAAAAGAAAACACTGGGAGCCGCAAAACCCGTTTGACATTTAAAATGAAATAACACTGCATACAACGTTTTTTTTGCCTTTATGCTATGTATAAACAAACTATAATGTGTTGCATTTATGAAATTGATGAACTCCTGCAGAGAAAACGAAATTACATTTCTGCATGCAACAAAAACATTTTGAACTCCGAAAAAAAGACGTTGGGTTGAAGGTTACTTTTAAGTAAAATACTCAACGTCTATTTGAGTCCTTCTTGTATTTATGAAAAACGCCAAACTTAAATTTGCCGCCAGCAGCAAACCAAAAATAACATCAGCCAGCTGTCAGCCTGAAAAATAAAAGGACTATTTCACTGAACAATGAAAAAATATGAATATACATAAAATAATAGGCAATTAAAATATTTATCATACTTGGTTAATGGGATTTCTGCTCCTGGACCTCAGCGCACAGCGTCTGCACATCAGGGCTGTATGACGTCACCTTCATCTTTACACAGGATCGCAAGCTGTCATCTGTGAGGCGTGCGCGATGTTTGTTTTTAATAAAGTTCATGTTGGAGAACACCTGCTCACATACATATGTGGATCCAAAGATCGACAGGACTCCAAGCGCATACTTTTTCATGTTTACATAAATGTCGGGCATAGCATTCCATGTTTCGAACACAAGTTTGTCCGGTATTGGAAGGTTTTCAATATCACTCCATTTGTGATTCTGAGCAAGAACGGGCTTCTGACGGGCAACATCTTCAAGGTCTGCTGTCAAGCGTCTAAACTTGGACACCCATATGTCTTTGTCGGCTATGTCGGCCAGTTCCATCTCAAGATCAGGTTGACTCACACCTGCCAATGCAGTCGTATTCAGTAGGGAAGGATCGATGCTTAAGGGAGTGACCGGGAAGGATAATGTGTTTTTTTTCCTCTCTGAACTCACAGAAGCGTTTCCCAAACGATGTTTGCATTGCGATGATTGCAGAATGTAAATACTCCGAAATTATCATGTCGTGACCTTGTTTGAACTCTCTCAAATTGGGGAAGTGAGACAAAGTGCCTTTCTGTAAATCTCTGGCAAGCACTGTCAACTTGTGCTCGAATGCCAAAACATCCTCCAACATGTGCAGGGCTGTGCGTCCTTTCCCCTGAAGAGCTGTGTTCAGCGTGTTCAGGTGCGCTGTCATGTCTACCATGAAGTGTAGCTTTTCCAGCCACTCTGGCTGTTCCAGCTCAGGAAAGGTGAGCCCTTTGCTGCCCAGGAAAGTTTTCACTTCTTCCAGACACGCGACAAAGCGTTTCAGCACCTCCCCTTTGGACAGCCACCGGACTTTGTTGTGCAGCAGGAGATCAGAATATGCGCTTTCCATCTCGTCCAGTAACAAACGGAATTGACGGTGATTTAAACTTTTTGCCATTATTTTATTGACAATCTGAATGACAACATCCATTACTTCTGTGCATTCCGGAGGAAATGTTTGAGCGCACAGTGCCTCTTGGTGCAAGATGCAGTGAAAAGTCAGCAGCTTTCTGTCCAGCGACTTCTGCAGTAAAGCCACAAATCCCTTGTGCGTTCCCGTCATATTCGGAGCCCCATCAGTAGCTACTGACACCAGATGGGTGGTCTTTATTCCTTTGGCTCTTAAACAATTCAAGACAGCCTCACAGATGTCCTCCCCCCGTGTTTGGTCTTTTAGAGGTATCAACTCAATCAGTTCTTCCTGTGGCCCGGCAGAGTTTACATACCGGCAGAACAACGCTATTTGTTCAATATCACCTTTGTCTTTAGACTCGTCACAGGCAATCGAGTAGGCCACAGCTGAATTGATGTCTTTAATTTGCTGTCTTGTGATGTCTTCTGCCATTTTTATGGTTCTGTCTTTGACAGTCTTTGCAGAGAGGGGCATATCCCTGATTTTCTGCACAATTTCACTCTTGTTTTTAAAGTCCGTGAATAGATGTTCTGAAATCTTAATGAAAGATTCTTTTATATATTCACCATCTGTAAACTGCTTCCCGTGCCTGACTATTTCCTAAGCGGCAATATAACTGGCGTATGTCGTTGATTTTCCAGACTTCATCCATTTCTGGAAATGATTTTTGCTCAGATCAACCTTCCGCATCAGTTCCGAAACGGCTTTTTTTCTCTCATCTCCATCCGGATATTTTTGAGCAAAGGCTGCGTGTTTACTCTGGAAATGCCTTGCGACATTTGACTTTTTGTTGTTTGCTAGTTTCTCATTGCATATTAAGCATACTGGTAAACCAGTCTCGTCAACAGTGAAAGCAAATGAATCTGTCCACGTATCATTAAACGTTCTGTTTTCTTCAGTCACTTTTCTTTTTTTAGAATTCTCCATAGTTGGCTTACCTTGGATCGAAAAATTAAAGAAATCGCGCACTGGCGGGTGTCAGGTATTGGCAGTGGTGACGTATATTAATAGCGATAAAAACACATTGTAGCGGTGTGCTCACGCAGTCAGTAAACTGCAGTCGAATAACTTTATTCGAACTAAACAGCCTTGCTTTTAAGCCTCCCTCAACCCAGCCCCCATGGACGCAGATGCTGCAAAAGACGCGTACTCACAAACCCCCGTAGGCTATCTCCCTTAGCCGGAATGCTGGCTAATTGTGAGCCATTTCGGATGTGCCAGGAAATGTGTCGCCACACTTAGATTGTACAAGATCACCATAATCTTCAAATTTAGAATTACATTTCAAAAGCTAACAAACTAACATAAAATACATTTTAATTAAATACTGACCAATTATTTCCCAAAGCCACAGGGAGCCGCAGCACAGAGGTGAAAGAGCCACAAATGGCTCGGGAGCCGCAGGTTGCCGACCCCCGCCATAGACCATAAGACATAGGAAGAGAATCAGGCCATTCAGCCCATCAAGCCTGCTGCACAATTCCATCATGGCTGATCCCGGATCCCACTCTACCCCATACACCTGCCTTCTCGCCATATCCTTTGATACCCTGACTGATCAAATTCCATTTTAAATATACCCACCATGTGGCCTCCACTGCAGTCTGTGCCACAGATTCACAACTCTCTGGTTCAAAAAATTCCTCCTTACCTCTGCTCTAAGAGGTCACCCCTCAAATTTGAGGCTGTGCCCTCTAGTTCTGGATACCCCCACCACAGGAAACATTCTCTCCACATCCACCTTATTTAGTCCTTTCAACATTCAGTAGGTTTCAATGAGATTCCCCCGCATTCTTCTATACTCCAGTGAGTACAGACCCAAAGTTGCCAAAGTCTCCTCATAAGTTAATCCCTTAATTTCTGGAAGCATCCTTGTGAACCTCCTCCGGACTCTCTCCAATGACAACACGTCTTTTCCGAGATATGGGGCCCAAAACTTTTGACAATACTCCAAGTGTGGCGTGACTACTGTCTTATAAAGCCTCAGCATTATCTCCTTGCTTTTATATTCTATTCCCCTTGAAATAAATGCTAACATTACATTTCCTTCTTTACTACAGACTCAACCTGTAAATTAACCTTCTGGGAATCTTGCACGAGGACTCCTAAATCCCTCTGCACCTCTGATGTTTGAACCTTCTCCCCATTTAGATAACAGTCCACACTATTGTTCCTTTTACCAAAATGCATTATCATACATTTCCCAACACTGTGTTCCATCTGTCATTTTTTTTACCATTCCTTCCAATTTGTTTAAGTCTTGGACAATCACATTGCTTCCTCAGCACCAACTACCCCTCCACCTATCTGTATCATCCATAAACTTTGCCACAAAGCCATTAATTCTGTTATCCAAATCACTGGCAAACAATTTGAAAAGTAGCAGTCCCAATACTGACCCCTGAGGAACACCACCAGTAACCGGCAGCCAACCAGAAAAGGCCCCTTTTATTCCCACCTGTCAGCTGTTCTGCTATCCCTGCCAGTTTCTTTCCTGTAATGCCATAGGATTTTATCTTGTTAATCAGCCTCAATGTGTGCCACCTTGTCAAATGCATTCTGAAAATCTAAGTAAGTGACATCCACTGCCTCTCCTTGGCCCACCCTGCTTGTTACTTCCTCGAAGAACTCAGGCAACATTTCCCTTTACAGAAACAGCGCTGACTTTGACTTAATTTATCATTAGTCTCCAAGTACCCCAAAACCTCATTGTTAATAATAGACTCCAACACTTTCTCAACCACTGAGGTTAGTCTAACTGGCCTATAATTTTCTTTCTTTTACCTTCCTTCCTTCTTAAAGAGTGAAGTGACATTTGCAATTTGCTAGTCTTCCGGAATCATCCCAGAATCAAGTGATTCTTGAAAGATCATGACCAATACATCTGTTATCTCTTCAGCAACCTCTTTCACAACTTTGGGATGTGGCCCATCTGGTCTAGATGTCTTATCCACCTTAAGAGCTTTGATCAACACACAGGCAGGAGGAACTCAGCAGGCCAGGCAGCATCTATGGAGAAAAGTACAGCCGAGACCCTTTGGCAGGATGTTAGTGTTATTACCTCTGTCTTGTTTGTGTTAAGACCTTTGAGTCTGCCTAGCACTTTTTCCTCTGTAATAGCAATGGCACTCCCTCCAGCTCCCTGACTCTCACGGAATTCTGGCACACTTCTAGTGTCTTCCACAGTAAAGACTGATACAAAGTACCAATTAACTTTATCTGCCATTTCTTTGTCCCCCATTACTACCTCACCAGCATCATTTCCCAGTGGTCCAATATCAACTCTCATCTCCATTTTATTCTTTATATAACTGAAAATATTTTTAATATCCTACTTTATATTATTGGCTACTTTGCCCTCATATTTCATCTTTTCCCATCTTATGGTTTTTTTAGTTGCCTTTTGTTGGAATTTAAAAGCTCCCTGATCATCCAACTTCCCACTCACTTTTGCTACCTTATATGCTCTTTATTTGGCTTTTATGCAATCCTTAATTCCCCTTGTCAACCATTTGAGAACAACTTCTTCAGTGGGACATATCTATCCTGTACCTTGTGAACTATTCCCAGAAACTTCAGCCATCTCTGCTCTGCCGTCATCCCCGCCAGTATCCTCCTCCAATCCACCTGAGGCAAGCTCCTCTCTCTTGCCTCTGTAATTCCCTTTACCCCACTGTGATACTGACACATGTGACTTATGCCTCTCCCTCTCAAATTGCAGTATGAATTCAAACATATTAAGATCACTGTCTCAAGGTGTCATAGTCCCGATTGTTAATTCCCTATCTTGCTCCTAAATTTCTTTGATTATACCATGGTCCCGATTGTTAATTTCCCATATTGCTTCCAATTCTCTTTAATGATGGCACACGTGGTTTCCATCAAAGACTCAGTATAAGAACTCTGGTGTCACAACCACTAGCCACCAGTTCGTTATTCCTTTCTCCTGTGAGATAACTATGTTTCCCGAACCGCTTAGAACCATTTGTTCTACATTTAGCTCCAGTTTCAAGGTTTATCTATGGGACTCCGTTTCTCTGAGTCAAGACTCTGTGTCAAGATCCCTCCCGCTTGCTGTTTGGTGTTTATGCCCGTGTAAACATCCAAGTTCAATCTCCGTACCTGTGTCCGGCACTTGGGTTCGCTTCAGTCGCTCGTTGCAACACAGGGTTCCTTTATGTTAAGCTCCCTAAATAGATCTGAGTTACTACACAACACCCAATCTAAGACAACCTTTCCCTGAGTAGGCTCAAGCACAAGCTGCTCTAAAAAGACTCCTGAAAGTGTGGAGGATCAGAGGGATCTGTGGGTCCGAGTCCATAGGACACTCAAAGCTGTTGAGCAGTTTGACTCTGTGGTTAAGAAGGCAAATGGTACATTGGCCTTCATCAACCATGGGATTGAGTTTAAGAGCCATGAGGTAATGTTACAGCTATATAGGACCCTAGTCAGACCTCACTTGGAGTACTGTGCTCAGTTCTGATCACCTCACTAGGATGTGGAAACCATAGAAAGGGTGCAGAGGAGATTTACAAGGATGCTGTCTGGATTGGGAAGCATGCCTTATGAGAATAGGTTGAGTGAACTCGGCCTTTTCTCCTTGGAGCGACGGAGGATGAGAGGTGACCTGATAGAGGAGTATAAAATGATGAGAGGCATTGATCGTGTGGATAGTCAGAGGCTTTTTCCCAGGGCTGAAATGGCTAACACAAGAGGACACCGTTTTAAGGTGCTTGGAAGTAGGTACAGAGGAGATGTCAGGGGTACGTTTCTTTTATGCAAATACTGGTTAGTGCATGGAATGGTCTGCCGCAATGGTGGTGGAGACAGATACAATAGAGTCTTTTAAGAGACTCCTGGATAGGTACATGGAGCTTTGAAAAATAGAGAGCTATGGGTAACCCTAGGTAATTTCTAAGGTGGGGACATGTTCGGCACAGCATTGTGGGCCAAAGGGCCTGCATTGTGCTGTGGTTTTCTATGTTAAAAAGCCATCTCAAAGACATTCAACAAATTCCTGCTCTTGTGATCTACCACCAAACGGATTTTTCCAATCCCCTTGCATACTGAAGTCCCTCACTACAACTGTGCCATTTTCCTTATTACACGCCTTTTCCAGCTTCCTTTGCAATCTCAACCCCACATCCTATAAAGTTCTTAGGATTTGGGGGCTCATACCAAACTTCCTCAACTGTCTGAGGTGAAAGAGGCGCTGTTGTGCCTTTCTCACCACACAGCTGGTGTGTACAGACCACGTGAGGTGATGTTTATGCTGAGGAACTTAAAGCTGTTCACCCTCTCAACCCCAGATCCATTGATGTCAACAGGGGTTAGTCCATCTCCATTCCTCCTGTAGTCCACAACCAGCTCCTTTGTTTTTGCGATGTTGAGGAAGAGGTTGTTTTCTTGACACCACAGTGTCAGAGAGATGACTTCTTCCCTCGTTATTGTTTGAGATTAGGCCAATCAATGTAGTGTCATCAGCAAATTTAATTAGCAGATGAGAGCTGTGGGAGGTGATACAGCCATGGGTATACAGAGAGTAAAGGATGCAGGGGGCTTACTCATCCCACAACCCACATGTTGAAGGTGGACAATGCTTACATGAGAATACTGTTGTGTTGACACACGCCATCCTGATTTAGAAATATAGGATGGCTTGTTGTTCCTCCCTAACAAACACTACGAGTGCAGCTTCACAGGAGGGACTGCAGCAGTTCAAAACTGACACACTACCATCCTCTTCTTCCAAAGGACCTTACTAGTGAGAGCTAGGATCTGAGGAACACATAAACCAAGTTTCTTGGGCTACGTTAATTTTGAATTCTTAATTGCACGTTTTCCAGTTTTTATTTAAGCAGATGTTTTGTCATCCTCAGCACTAAATACAGTTGAGCTTTAAATGGAATCTCCTAGTCCACTCTCCCGAGTTGCTGCTCGTATCCCGGAGGACCTTTTGGCTACAACGGTCCAAGGAATTGGATGAAATTGTGCAAGGAAGAGAAAGTCTGCAGTTGCTGGAAATCCAAGCAACACACACAGAATGCTGAAGGAACTCAGCAGGCCAGGCAGCTTCTATATAAGAGAGTACTGTGACTTTTTGGATCGAGATCCTCCAGCAGGACTGGGAAAAAAGAGTAAAGAGGTGGAGGGGAGGGAGAAACACAAGGTGATAGGTGAAATGGGGGGGGGGGAGGAGGAAGGGGTGAAGTTGATTGGTGAAAGGCATGCAGGGCTGGAGAAGGGGGTCTGATAGGAGAGGACAGAAGGCCATCGAAGAAAATAAAGGGGGGAGGAGCACCAGAGGGAGGCGGTGGGCAAGCAAGGAGGCGAGAGAGGGAAAAGCGGGTGGGGATTGGTGAAGGGGGGTGGGTGCACTGCATGAAGTTCGAGAAATCAGTGTTCATGCCATCAGGTTGGAGGCTACCCTACACAATATCAGGTGTTGTTCCTCCAACCTAGGTGCGGCCTCATCACCACAATGGAGGAGGCCATGGATAGACATAACAGAATGGGAATAGGAAGTGGAATTACGTGGGTGGCCACCAGGATATCCCGCTTTTTTTCTGGCGGGTGGAACGTAGGTGTTCGGCCAAGCCGTCTCACAATCTACGTTAGGTCTCACCGATACACAGGAGGTCATACCAGAAACACTAGACGCAGTATATGACCCCAACAGACTCACAGGTGAAGTGTTGCCTCACCTAGAAGGACCGTTTTGTGCCCTGAATGGTAGTGAGGGAGGAGGTGCAGGGGCACTTGTTCCGTTTGCGAGGATTACTGTCAGGAGGGAAATCTACGGGCAAGGATGAATGGACAAGGAATTTGCGTAGGGAACAATCTCTGCGAAAGCAGAAAGTGGTGGTGGTGGGGGGGGGGAGGGGAAAGATGTGCTTGGCGGTGGTGGAATTCCAGTGGAGACAGCGGAAGTTGCGGAGAATTGTGCGCTGGACGCGGAGGCTGACAGGTGAGTATAAGAGGAACCCTAACCCTGGTAGGGTGGCGGGGAGCAGACGTGCGTGAAATGATGGTGGAGGAAGGGGAGCCCCTTTCTTTGAACAAGGAGGGTATCTCCTTCGTTCTGGAATGAAAAGCCTCGTCCTAGAGTAGATGCGGCAGAGACGGAGGAATTGGGAGAAGGCTGGGAAGAAGCCCAGGTGGCTGTGAGACTCCGTGGGGGACGGAGCTGTCGGAAATGGATCGGTTAAATTTGAGGGCAGGGTGGATGTTGGAGACAGGTAGATGAGGTCGACGAGTTCTGCATGGGTGCAGGAAGCAGCAGCAATGCGGTCGTCGATGTCGCGAAGAGCGGGACGGCCGCCAGTGTAGGTTGGGAACAGACGTAGCCGACATTGTGCAAAACACCGCTCCGACTCAGGACAGCGCCGGGCCCGGGATGGTGTCGGGAGCCGCCGGAGCGTCCGGGAGACGGCGTGGTTCCCCGGCACGCCGGGCCCCCGCCGGGGATTCCCCCGCCAGCACCGTATCAATGACGTCACCGCTCAGGCCGGGGCCCAGCAAATCGATCGTGAATGGATCGTCCGGGGAGGGTCACGTGCCTGCGCTGACGGCTGAATCGATCGACGATCCGAAGCTGGGTACGGAGGCCGGCGTGTCTGACGGGAGGCGCTTCTCTCAATGGCCTTGCTCCACCGTGCAAGATGACCGATTACAGCGAGGAGCAGCGCAACGAGCTGGAGGCGCTGGAGTCCATTTACCCGGACTCGTTCACAGGTGAGCGGCCAGCCGCCGAGCAGGGAGAGGTGCTGCTCTCCGCTCTCTTAGGGGCCCGGTTAAGGCCCAGCCGGTGACTGGCGTGGAGGCAGTGCGGGGAAATGAGTGAGTCAGAGGGCGAGGGGAGAGATCAGATGGGAGAGTGAGGGACGGGAAAGTGTGGCGATGGAGTAGAGGAGGCTGGGGATGGGAGGGGTGGGTTATGAGTTGGGGACGGTGCAGAGGAAAATGTCGGTGGGCGATGAGGAATGGGGAGGGTTGGGGGTAGGGGGGCGACATGAGGCTTTTTCCATTAAAGTGACACATTGCAAAAGTCTATATTCCATGGACCTTAGAAAAATAGAGGGCTATGTGGTAGGGAAATTCTAGGCAGTTTCTGGAGTAGGTTACATGGTCGTCACAACATTGTGGGCTGAAGGGTCTGTAATGTGCTGTAGATTTTCAATGTTTTATGTTGTATTCAAAGCCGCCTGACAATGTGCCAGAATGTAAACTTCATTCTGATTCTAAGGGGGCAGATGAGGCCAAAATGCAGCCCACAAATTGGCATCTTCTGCTATTTTCTCCACACACATGGACTCACGGTTCTCAATGCTGTACTGAGAGCTTCTTATTCACTTTGAGTTATTGTGGGCCAGAGATTCCCAAGACTCCTAGATGTTACTTGTTCTTTTTTTCTCAGAAAGATTTTGGAACTTCCTTGAATACTTTTATTTCTCTCTGATGAGCAACATTCCCTCTGATTCTTTTTTTTTGCAGCCGTGTGGACTAGCCATTGCTCTCAACAGGAAATTTTTACATGGCCTGAAAACTGAGCAGCACTGTAGTTTGCTTTGTAATATGCAAACGATGAATTCCTAGAATGTAAATTGAAAAATCACATATTTTTTATTTATTAATGGAAGGGTACGATTAAATACAGAACAACAGAACTGTTTCTAGCCATGTCCAATTCCAGCTGCGTGATAACAATGGTTATGTGCGCAGGAGCATTTCAGTTACCGCGCAGCCACACAGCGTAGAAGGAGCAGAGCTGACAAGGATCGGAATTGGAACAGAGTGTTTGTGTGAGCATGTATATGATGTTGTGTTGCCGGCAGAGCTGATGGGGGTTTCAGGTATCAATCTTTCAGCCGCATTCTGGGGATAAGGTGAGTGAGTTGCCTCAGAATGGGCACAGCAAGCCCCTTCACCAGAGGTGCTACCCCTCCCTGGACACCCCATGCGTCCCGATAGAGGATATAGTGACCAAGTAAAACGAAAAGTCTTAATGTATCAGCAAAATGTAAGTGGATTTATGCCACATATGTGTCTATGGTTTTGTCAAAAGTGTTAGATGCACTTGGATGGTGGGGTAGAGATACAGTGGTGCTAGAAAGTTTGTGAATCCTGTCGAATTTTCTCTATTCCTGCATAAAAGTGACTGAACATAAGAACGTAAGAAATCGGAGCAGGAGTTGGCCATCTGGCCCATCAAGTCCGCTCTGCTATTCAATAAGATCATGGTTGATCTGGCCATGAACTCATATCCACCCACCTGTCTTTCCCCATAATCCTTAATTCCCTATCCAAAATTGTCTTAAACATATCTACTGAGGTAGCCTCCACTGCTTCATTGGGCAGAGAATTCTACAGATTCACCACTCTCTGGGAAAAGCATCTCATCTCCATCCTAAATCTACTCCCCTGAATCTTGAGGCTATGTTCCCTAGTTCTAGTCTCACCTACCAGTGGAAGCAATGTGAGTGAAGCAGGACTTAGTCAAATTGGCAAATGGGCAAAAAAAGTGGCAGATGGAATAGGTTGTTGAGAAATGTATCATAATGCATTTGGTAAAAGGAACAATAGTGTGGACTATTATCTAAATGGGGAGAAGGTTCAAACTTCAGAGGTGCAGAGGGATTTGGGAGCCTCGTGTAAGACTCCCAAAAGGTTAATTTACAGTCTGTGGTAAAGGGCAAGTTGTAGCAGTCCCCTCCAACTGATCAAGGGAGCAGGTGGTGGTTGTATGAGTAGCTGGTGCATATCACAAGTCATGGTTTATGAAGACAATCTCTGAAGAGTGTTGATAATGACTGGGTCACCCGTTTTGTAAATCAAGACACTGCCCAGAAGAAGCCAATGGCAAACCACTTCCATAGAAAAAGTTGCCAAGAGCCATCATGGTCATGGAAAGACTGATCAACCATGTGGTACGACACAGCACATGATGTTGATTGTGGAAGTAGGAGGATTTGTTATTTACATTGATGTTTATTGAAATATAAACGCCCTTATGAGACTCTGGTAACTAAATTTGAAGCTTCTGGAAGGCAGGTCATAGACTTGTCTGGAAAATCGAGTGACAAACAGAAGGGCATGTTTCTCTTCACTGTCACATTGTCAGGTTCTCAAGTCAAGTCAACTTTATTGTCATTTAACTACATACATGCATACCGTTAAATGAGACAACGTTCTCCAAACGGGTAAGAAGCACTGTAGTATACATAACGCATAATATATGAAAGTGAGGATGAAATCTACAGATGGATTACACATAAATAACATTCAAAAATTTTAAATGTCGTAAGGTGTGGCAGGGTTTCAGAAGCCTAATGGCTTGAGGGAAGACTGTTTCCCATTCTGACAGCATTAAAAACAATTTTTGGCATTTAAAATCTATTACCAGTTAAATATCCTACAGAAATTAAGGGTTGACGATGATTTATGTATCTTTAGTTCCACTGGTGGTTTTGATGCACTTTCTATCGATATTTGGGGTAAGAATCAGTTTGGGATGTTGTAGGAAACTGAAACCCTCAGAAGAAACCTACATATGTCACAGGGAAAATGTGCAAATTCCGTGCATTCGGTGTTCAGGAGGTTCATGAAGCGATGAGGCCACAGCACCATCCCTGTACAATTATGGAACAGCAATTAAATAATTATTCTGGTTCTGTGTACGAGAGGAGATAAAGGCAGTTTTCCAGGAATGTTAGGAACCAAGAATGTGATGAAGATGGTGAGTAAGCTTTAGAATAGTTACGTTGCTATATTTCTGAAGTGTAGGCAAGATAGAACGAGGACTTCTGCTCTATTTCATAGTCATAGAAAAGTACAACCAGAAATAGGCCCTTTGGCCCATCTGGTCCATGCTGGACAATTTGTACTGTTTACTCCCATCCTTAAAGGATAAACAAGAGGAAACCTACAGGTGCTGGAAATCCAAGCAACACATACAAAAACCTGCAGGAACTCAGCAGGCCAGGCAGCACCTAGCAGAGGAGTACGGTCAATATTTCGGCTGACGAGGCCGCCTGGCCTGCTGAGCTCCTCCGGCATTTTGTGTGTGTTGCTTAAAGGACATTTACACCTGTTAGGGATTTGCTGTGGTGTGTTGGCCAGGGTGTGACATGCAACATAAAACAACAACATTCAATAATTATAAAGAATTATTTAAAAAAGTTAGATGTTAAAGGACAGATAAGGAATAAAATATACATAAATACCAGAGCAACACACACACACACACACACACACATAACTTCCGGCATGTATTTGAAATGTAAACAGCATTATGGAAAGTTTTTACAGTGTGGTGATCAGATTAACTACCTGGGGGCTGAAGCTTTTAAGACTCTGCAAAGCTTTTGTTCTCATAGCTCGAAAGTGCTTTCCGGAAGGAAGCTTTTGGCAAAGTCTGTCTGCAGGGTGGGCAACACGCACAAAGTACTGGAGGAACTCAGCAGGTCAGGCAGCGTCAATGGAAATGAACAGTCGCTGTTTCAGGCCGAGATCCTTCATCAGGACAGGTTCAAAATGCATATGTGTCACCATGTACAACCTGAAATTAATTTTTTTGCCAACCCAGTAAATCCAAGAAAGATATTAGAATCAATAGAAGACCACACCTAACAAGATGGACAAGCTGCCAATGTGCAAGTACAAAAGAAATAATATATATTGAGCACATGAGATGAAGAGTCATTGTTTGTGAGAATATTTCATTGAGGTGGAGGGGGGGGGTGAGTGAAGTTATCCTCAGTGTTCCAAGAGCTTGATGGTTGAAGGGTACTATCTTCCTGAACCTGGTGGTGTGGGCCCCGAGGTTCCTGGACCGACTTTCCGATTGCAGCAGTGAGGAGGGAGCATGGTGGGAGTCTGTGATGATGGATGCTGCCTTTCTATGGCAGCACTCCATGCAGATGTGCTCAGTGGTGGGGAGGGCTTTACTTTTGACGGACTGCACTGACCACTATTTTTTGTTGGATTTTCCTTTAAAGGGCAATGGTTTGTCCTTATCATGCTGTTTTGCAACCAGTCAATATACTCTCCACCATGTATCGATAGAAGTTTGTCAGAGTTTTAGATGCCATGCTGACTCTTCGCAAGCTTCTAAGGAAGTCGAGGTGCTGCTGGGATTTTATTGTATTGACACTTGTGTGACTTTTCCTGTCCGTTTCTTTGTCCTGGACGTATACAAGTCCTGCAGGAATTGGAGAATCAGAATCAGGTTTATTATCACCGGCATATGACATGAGATTTGTTAACTTAGCAGCAGCAGTTCAATGCAATACATAATCTAGCAGAGAGAGAAAAATAGTAAATAAAATAAACCATAACAATACATTAACAAGTAAATCAATTACATATATTGAATAGATTTTTAAAAACTTGCAAAAACAGAAATACTGTATATTTTGAAAAAAAGTGAGGTAGTGTCCAATAGTCCATTTAGGAATTGGGTGGTAGAAGGGAAGAAGCTGTTCTTGAATCATTGAGTGTGTGCCTTCAGGCTTCTGGGTCTCCTACCTGATGGTAACAGTGAGACAAGGGCTTGCCCTGGGTGCTGGAGGTCCTTAATAATGGATGCTGCCTTTCTGAGACACCGTTCCCTAAAGATGTTCTGGGTACTTTGTTTGCTAGTACCCAAGATGGAGCTGACGAGATTTACAACTTTCTGCAGCTTCTTTCGGTCCTGTGCAGCCAATGACCTTTTCTGTTGACCTGACAGTTCACTGTAGTTTTTTTTTGTAATTCAAATTTTTATTATTATTTATTCTTATTTTACAAAACAGCACAGCATATCATAGAGCAGATACAGTACAGCATATTTACACAGCCATCCCATGACAGGAAAACATATAAAACTAAGAAACGGAAAAAAAACCTAATTTAAGTTTAAATTAACATACAACCAAAATTGATCCCACGCGTCTTGCACTTCTCCCTCACTGTTAATTCTTCCCAACATGTGTTCATATGATGAAGTCTTAGCCATTTCCTCAGTCTGTTCTCCCACAGTGGGACATCTGGGTTTTTCCCAGTTTTGCAAAATAATTCTTGCACCTTTAAACTAGTAAACTTGTCATTGTTTACATTAGGTATCATTGTCCTATCACCCAGGAGACAGAGCCGTGGGCACAAGGGCAGTGTGATCAATTCCCCAACAAATCAAGAACTTTACAGCAAAATGAACGAACCATGGAACACTCCCAAATCATGTGAAAATATGTGCCCACCTCATTTTTACATTTCCGGCATAAATGATTATCAACAATCCCCATTTTGTAGAGTCTAGTTGGTATCCAATAATATCTGTGCATTATCTTATACTGAATAAATTTCTCTCTCGCTTCCCTAATACGTCTACCCACATTTGATAAAATATTTGACCACTCATTATCTTCAATATCACTTCCAAAATCCTTCTGCCATACTGCTTTGAGATTGTTACATGGTTCACCCACAGAGTGCTCGAACATTTTATAAAACACTGATGCTTTATGAACTTCCTGTGGTAGTGTAAAGTATTCAGTTGAAGGGTTACTTTGTGGGCCACCATTCTTGAATATGCTACTAACGCAATGTATTATTTGTAAATACTTCCAGAAATTCCCTTTATCTACAAAGTTATATTTCCTCTGCAAATCCACATACAACATAAAAATCCCATTCTCATAGAGATCACCTACTGCATTTACACCTTTAATCTTCCATTCTTTCCAGTACACCATTCTTTTCCCAATGCGTATCGCAGGGTTATTCCAGAGCGAGGAGTATAACTGATTTAAATGTGACATTTTACAAGCTTTATGAATTGTACTCCACACACTCCTTGAGTGAAATAGTATAGGATTTAGATTAGTCTTGTTTTCCACATGTTGTGAGAGAATGTTAAGGGGAGAATGTCGTGCAACCAAGCTCTGTTCTATAACTACCCAATCTAAATCAACTTGGTCATTTCAGAGGATAATTTATATGCCCTGACGTCTGGTAGACTGAGCCCACCCATGTCCCTGGACATACACAAGTTCACTGTAGTTTTGTATATTGTGAGAGGATGCTGAACCAAAATAGACAGTAATGGCCCCGGTGTCATTGTCATAATATGAATGATAAGGTGGATCTTCGTGAAACTTCTGTCAGGACTAAACAGCCTGGATACTAAAAGGATCCTTGACTGGCGTGGCTAGAGTTGGAAATCAGTTTCAAAATGCAGGATAAAAAGATTGGAACTGGTATAAGGAGAAATCTCTCCATTCAGTCAGTAGTGAATTGGTACCAAAGAAGGTTACAGCAGGTAACTTGCTGAAAACATTTCCAGACGCAAAGGCATTAAGCACATGGGGGAGGCAAGGAATACAGTATTGAGATAGAATAATCATGATCCTTGTGAATGGTAGGATTGGCTGGAAGGGCTGAATAACCTCTAACCTCTCTGTTTCTATTGGTCTGCAACATTGATTTGTAATGCTCCAGTCTTTTGAGACTTCGCTTATTTTTTATCCAGAGAACAAATATTAGGAATAAAATTGTTTGTGCTGGATTAAGGACAGAAAGGGACTGTGTATTAAACAGTTTGTGATTTAGTGTGTTTTTCATGAGTAATTTATAAAATGAGCAGGAGTTAGCCGTTGATTAACCGAGTAAGCTTTGCTATTCTAGCTTATCCAGTTTTGAATTCAGCTGTATTTTCACTCTCTCAGCAACATCTCCTGCAACTTGTTTATCTGTCAGTTTCCACCCTAAAGATGTTCAATGATAGCACCTGTGTGGCTCAGCTGGATCATTCTAAAGATTCACTGACCTTTGAGAGAAGAGCTGAGTCGGGAAGGCTCAGCAGCTCCTACATGATCTTAGCAGTTTAAAGAGAGCAAATTTACCCCAAAAGCTGCTGGTAAACCTTTATCGATGTATAATTGAGAGCACAATAGTATGCTCTCAATTATGCATCGCAACTACCTCTCTACTTTTTTACTTCTATTTTTGCACTAATTTAAAATAACTATATATTTACTGTAATTCAATTTTCCCTCTATTATCATGTAGTGCAATGTACTGCTGCTGCAAAGATGACAAATTTCACAACAGATGCCAGTGATATTAAACCTGATTCTGATATGGTACACTAGCTGAAACGAACAACCAAAATACTCTTTGACGAGAGATCAGGACACCACTGAACATCATTGCAGAGACACTACCGGATATGGAAACCACCTACAATTCGCACTGTCAAGGCGGGCTCCCAACATCATGATGGACTCACCCCACCCCAGTATAATCACTTGTTCAATTTCCTATCATCTGGCAGATGATAAAGAAACATCTCTGCACAGACATCCAGACTGAAAAAATGCTTTCTCTCCAGGGCTGTCGTGTAACTAAGCAATGCCCCATTTTAGAGTTGTTTGTTTTTAATTTAATTGACGACACAAAGTTGGTGGTGATGTGGATAGTGTAGAGGATTGTTGAAGATTGCAAAGAGACATTGATAGGATGCAGAAGTGGGCTGAGAAGTGGCAGATGGCGTTCAACCCAGAGAAGTGTGAGGTGGTACACTTTCAAAGGACAAACTCCAAGGCAGAGTACAAAGTAAATGGCAGGATACTTGGCAGTGTGGAGGAGCAGAAGGATCTGGGGGTACATGTCCACAGATCCCCGAAAGCTGCCTCACAGGTAAATAGGGTAGTTAAGAAAGCTTATGGAGTTTTAGCTTTCATAAGTTGAGGGATAGAGTTTAAGAGTCGCGGGGTAATGATGCAGCTCTATAAAACTCTGGTTTGGCCACACTTGGAGTGCTGTGTCCAGTTCTGGTCGCCTCACTATAGGAAGGATGTGGAAGCATTGGAAAGGGTACAGAGGAGATTTACCAGGATGCTGCCTGGTTTAGAGAGTATGGATTATGATCGGAGATTAAGGGAGCTAGGGCTTTACTCTTTGGAGAGAAGGAGGATGAGAGGAGACATGATAGAGGTATACAAGATATTAAGAGGAATAGATAGAGTGGACAGCCAGCGCCTCTTCCCCAGGGCACCACTGCTCAGTACAAGAGGACATGGCTTTAAGGTAAGGAGAGGGAAGTTCAAGGGGGATATTAGAGGAAGGTTTTTCACTCAGAGAGTGGTTGGTACGTGGAATGCACTGCCTGAGTCAGTGGTGGAGGCAGATACACTAGTGAAATTTAAAGACTATTAGGCAGGTATATGGAGGAATTTAAGGTGGGGGTTATATGGGAGGCAGGTTTAAGGATCAGCGCAACATTGTGGGCTGAAGGGCCTGTACTGTGCTGTATTGTTCTATGTTCTATTTTTTGTAACTTATAGTAGATGTCACTCTAAATAACTCTGACGTTAATTTAAATGCAGTCATTATAATTGAATTGCTATTGTGCTGTTTTAAACTGAATGGAGTGGTACTCCAATGTTGTTGTCCTCAGTGATGACAATAAAGCTCAACTAATGGGTGACTCCATATTCTGAAGCAATGTAGCTGGAAGGTGAGGTTATATAAAATCCCACCTTCCAGCTATACTGGACCCTTTCCAATTTGCCTACTGCTCAAACTGGTCCATGCCATAGCCTTGCCATCCACGTCGTTCTCTCCCACCTAGAAAATGATGCCTCATACACTGGCATGTTGTTCATCAACTTCAGCTCGGCGTTTAACATGATCACCCCTCTGTAAACTGTCCTCAACATCCTCCTCAAAATGGATCTTGGACTTGTTGATGGAAAAACCCCAGTCAGACCAAGTTGGCAGCAATATCTCAAGCTCCATCACGTTGAACGCTGGTGCCCAGGGCGGTGTTCTCAGCCCATTGTTTTTCTCACGGCTGCACTGCCAGATGGAAATGCAGCTCAATCCGCAAGTTTTCTGATGATGCAACAATTGTTGGCCTCATCAGCAACAGTGATGAGTCGGCGTACAGAGAGCGGGAAGAGAGGTTTGTCCAATGGGGGTGAGAAAACCACCTGGATCTCAACAAGGACAAGACAAAGGAAATCAGAATCAGGTTTATCATCACTCATATATGTCATAAAATGTTATTTTTGTCATAGCAGTACAATGGTACATAAAACTACAACAGTGCTGTGCAAAAGTCTTTGGCACCCTTGCTATATATACATGCCTAAGACTTTTGCACAGTCCTGTATTACATTGAAAGAAGCCCATAAGACGTAGGAGTCTAAAGGGGCTGCCTTTTATTCTGAGGCTGTGCCCCCTCGGTCCTAGACTCTCCCATTACAGGAAACATTTCCTCCATGTCCACCCTAATAGATTTCATACAGTAATTTGCATTAAGAACCAACACAACCGGGGATGTGCTGACCACAACTCATAACCGGTGATGTACTGGCTGTAACTGACTACCTGTTATACATGTTTGCTAGCTTTTTAGTTGCTGTACCTACATACTAATTTTCTATTAATTTCTTATTCTCCTAAGGAAACTAATACTTGTTTTTCCCTCTAGTGGTGTCGGAGGATCCTGCAAGTTTTACCATAAGGGTAACATCCGAAACAGGTGAAAATGAAGAAAGTAAGTGCCCTGAGTTTGGTTCAACTATATTTCCATGTGTCTTATTCAGTGTGGGATTAATATTTCTTATTGTTCTGTTTGATTTTATTTAAGACCCACTTGTGTTATACCTGTTATTTGTGCTTGTTTGTATAGAAGTGTGGACAAGTACTGGAAGTTGATCTTTTGGTTCCATTGCCTCAGTGTTATGCTAACAATATCAGAATGTCTGTATTACAGTGGACTCCACTTCATTCAAAGCTCTCCAGTTTAGAACAAGCACAGGAAATATAGTTCCTGCTCACCACCAATAAACGCTGACTACTGACGTAGTGTTGTTGCCATTAGTGTAGTGTATAGTGTAGTGACTAGCGTTTACAGTGCCAGCGTTTTGGGTTCAATTCCCACTGCTGTCTGTAAGGAGTTTGTACAATCTCCCCTGGACCACGTGGGTTTCCTCCAGGTTCCCTGGCTTCCTCCCAATTAGGGTTAGTAAGTTTTGGGCATGCTCTGTTGGCACCAGAATCTTGGCGACACTTGCAGGCTGCCCCAAGCCCATCCTTGGACTGTGTTGGCTGTTGACGAAACATATTTCACTGGGTGTCCCAATGTACATGCAACGAGTAAAGCTAATCATTATCTTTGCAACTTCGGAAATTTTGATGTTGCCGTTGACTGTGTAACATGGCACCGACTATATTCATCACCATCTTCAATGACTTGCCTAGTTACAATTTTTTTGTAACGAGGCAAGTTGGGATGGGACAGGCAGGGTAGAGATATCTGGAGAATCACAAAACAATGTGACGCCACAGTAGCACAGCCATTCGCACAAATCTATTTCAACTCAGGACGTCAGATTCGGAGTTTCTCTCTGACTCAATCAGTAAGGAGTTTTAAGTCTTCCATGACCATATGGTTTTCCTCCAGGTGCTCCGCTTCCCACCCACATTCCAAAGATGCAGTGGTCATTGTAAATTGACCTGTGGTTAGGCTAGGGTTAAATATGTAGTTTGCTGGGAGTCGTGACTTATTGGGCCAGAAGGGCCTTTTCCACGCTGTATCTCAAAATAAATAAATAAATGAGATGGGTTGGTGAAAGATAAAGGCAGGCAAGACTTTTGCAGCAACAGATATATGAGGCAGGTAGATGTTCTGTAGGTGGGAGTGCTTTATGACTGAAAAAACATGGCTTTGGAAAGGCAGCAGGTATGCATAATTGGGATTTATAGTGCAGGTGTGGGAAACAAAACTATTGGTAATCACACAGTGATATTAAATGGGAAATTGTGGAACAAGCTCATTAGGTGTTTGATGGCTGTGGGCCTGTATTCACTGGAATTCAGAACAATGAGGGATGGCCTCATTGAAACCTTTCGAATGGTGAAAGGTCTTGATAGACTGGATGTGGCGAGGATGTTTCCGGTGGTGGTAGAGTCCAAGACCAGAGGATGCAACCTCAGAATAGAGTGGCGTCCTTTTAGAATGGAGATAGGAGGAATTTCTTTAGTCAGAGAGTAGTGAATCTGTGGAATTCACAGGCACCTATGGAGACCAAGTCTTTATGTATATTTAAGGCAGTGGTTGATAGATTCTTCATTGATAGAGATTGGGGCTAAGAGGAAAACTGGATCCCCTGCAGTTCGCGTAGTGTCCCAACCTCTCAACAGATGACTCCATCACCGCCATCCTCCATCTGGCCAAAAAAGACATGTATGTTCGAATGCTGTTCATTGACTTCAGTTCAGCATTCAACACAATCATCCCTCAGCACCTGACTGGAAAGCTGAAACTGCTGGGCCTGAACACCTCCCTCTGCAACTGGATCCTAGACTTCCTGACTGGGAGATCTCAGTCAGTCCAGATCGGAGGCAGCATCTCCAACACCATCACACTGAGCACGGGGGCCCCCCAGGGCCGTGTGCTCAGTCCACTGCTGTTCACTCTGCTGACTCACGACTGTGCAGCAACACACAGCTCGAACCACATAATCAAGTTCGATGATGACACGACCGTGGTGGGTCTCATCAGTAAGAATGATGAGTCAGCTTCCAGAGAGGAGATGCAGTGGCTAATGGACTGGTGCAGAGCCAACAACCTGTCTCTGAATGTGAACAAAACAAAAGAGATGGTTGTTGACTTCGGGATAGCACAGAGTGACCACTCTTCGCTGAACATTGACGGCTCCTCAGTAGAAATTGTTAAGAGCTCCAAATGTCTTGGTGTTCACCTGGAGGAGAATCTCACCTGGTCCCTCAACACCAGCTCCATAGCAAAGAAAGCCTACAGCGTTTCTACTTTCTGCGAAGACTGAGAAAAGTCCATCTCCCAACCCCTCCATCCTCACCACATTCTACAGAGGATGTATCAGGAGCATCCTGAGCAGCTGCATCAATGCCTGGTTTGGGAATTGCACCATCTCGGATCGCAAGACCCTGCAGCGGATAGTGAAGTCAGCTGAGAAGATTATCGGGGTCTTTCTTCCCGCTATTACAGACATTTATACCACATGCTGCACCCGCAAAGCTAACAGCATTGTGAAGGACCTCACGCACCCCTCATACAAACTCTTCTCCCTCCTGCCATCTGGGAAAAGGCACCAAAGCATTCGGGCTCTCACGACCAGACTGTGCAACAGTTTCTTCCCCCAGGCCATCAGACTCCTCAATACTCAGAGCCTGGTCTGACATCTGCATCATTTATTATTATATTGAAATTTGTCCTCTACAGTGCCTATTGTCTTGTTTATTAATTAATTAATTATTGTACTGCCCTGTACTCTTTTGTGCACTTTATGTAGTCCTTAATGGGTCTGTAGTCTACTGCAGTTTGTATGTTGTTTTACGTAGTCCAGTGTAGCCTTGAATTGTCTCACATAGTCTAGTGTAGTTTTGTGTTGTTTCATGTAGCACCAGGGTCCTGGAGGAACGTTGTTTCGTTTTTACTGTGTACTGTACCAGCAGTTTATGGTCGAAATGACAATAAAAAACAACTTGACTTGACTTGAATCAGCTATGATGAAACGGTGAAACAGACCTAATTTGGCCAAGTGGCCTAATTCTGCTCATTATCTTATGGTCTAAAACTACTTTCAGAGGACCTTATAAGAATTGGAGAGATGCATGGAGCTGGAAAAGGCTACAAAGGCATTTCTAAAATCCTGAATGTTCATCAGTCCACAGGAAGAGAAATTGTCTAGAAATGGAGGAAATTCAGTACTGTTGCTACTCTCCCTAGGAGTGGGCATCCTGCAAAGATCACACCAAGAGCACAACGTGCAAAGCTGAAGGAGGTGAAAAAGAACCCAAGGGTAACAGCAAAAGACCTGCAGAAATCTCTAGAATTTGCTAAGGTCTCTGTTTATGTGTCCACTATAAGAAAAACACTGAAGTAGAATAGTATTTTTAGAAGGACACCACAGAGGAAACCACTGCTCTTAAAAAAACACATCTCAAGTTTGCAAAAGACCACCTGGATGTTCCACAGTGCTTCTGGGATAATGTTCTGTAGACAGATGAGACAGAAGTTGAAAAGTTGGACTTTTTGACGGAAATGCAGACCGCTATGGTTGAAGGAAAAAGGGCACTGCACACCAACACCAGAACCTCACCCTAACTGTGGACCATGGTGGAAGGAGCGTCATGGTTTGGGGCTGCTTTGCTGCCTCAGGGCCTGGACAGCTTGTAATCTTGAGGGAACAATGAATTCAAAATTGTATTAAGCCATATTACAGTATAATGTTAGGGTAGTGGTCTGTCACCTGAATCTAAATAGAAGTTGGATGACGCTTCAAGACATTGATGGGAAACACAAGAGTAAATCAACAACAGAATGGTTTAAAAAGAAGAAAATTTGTGTCTTGGAATGGCATAGTCAGAATCCAGACCTTAACCCAGTTCAGATGCTGTGGCACATGGCATGCAAGGTATCCTAGTAATATTGATGAACTGCAACTGGTCAATGGTCTAAAATTCCTCCTTACCATTGTACAAGGGTTCACATACATTTTGCCAGCCTGGACTGTGAATGATTAAACAATGTGTTCAATAAAGACATGAAAAGTACTACTGTTGGTGTGTTATTAATTTAGGTAAATTGTGTATGCCTATTATTGTTAGATTAAGATCAGACCAGATTTAATGAGTAATTAATGTAGAAATCCAGGTAATTGTAAAAGGTTCTCAAACCATTTCCTGCAACTGTGTGTATATGCCTTTTTGAGGTATTGCTCCTTGAAGATGTCCTGGGTGCTGCGAAGCTAGTGCCCATGATGGAGGAGCTGACTTGAGTTCACAATTTTCTGCAGTTTATTTCAATCCTGTGCGCACCCCCCCCCCCCCCCCCTCCACCCCACACCAGATGGTGATGCAACCAGTTAGAATACCTTCTGTGGTACATCTGTAGAAGTATGGAAGTGTATTTGCTCACATACTCCGAACAAGTAAGAGTGGTAAAGGAGGAGGATGTGATGGCAGAGGAATACATGGTGTTGCTCAGGCACAAATCATACCATGTCCATGCTTGATAATATCTGGAGAGGTTTGAAAAGGAATACACCCATAAGGGATAGAGCCATTCACACTAGCCGGGAAGGAAAATGTTCAAGGTGCCAGAAAGTGCATTTCATGATCTAGAGCAGGGGTTCCAAAACTGGGGTCCATGATCCCATTGCATAATGGTATTAGTCCATGGCATAAGAAAGACTGGCAACCCTTCGACTAGGTGAAATATGAGGACAAAAAAGAAGAAAGAGTAAAAAAAGGTAGGAGATGAATGTGGGTGAAAACTCAGGGAATAGGGGGATGCTCATGGGCAGAAGACTGGACTACCTCTGTTTCTTGTACCTGAGACTGCTCTTCTCAGTATTGTGGTCACAGAGAGAAGAACAGCATAAAAATAATTCCTGACTCCATGCTCACAATTTTTGCATAGTAGGGGAATTGAGGTTTATGGGGAAAAGGCAGGTAGGTGGAGATGAGCCCATGGCAGGATCAGTCATGGTCTTATTGAATGGCAGAGCAGGCTAGACAGACCAGATGGCCGACTCCTGCTCCTATTTCTTATGTTCTAATTATCCACCCATTTATACTAATCCTACCCATATTCTCATGGATGGTGGGGTGGAGATATATCTCTACCAAAGGAGGTGTAAGGTGCTTCTTCCCTCCATTAGCCTGCAGGTCACCCTTGGGCAAGATGTAGCACCAGCTTAGCCCCCCCCCCCCCCCCCCACCCGATCAAGGTCACATGAAGCAATGGGAGCAGATGGTAGGTATTACAATGCCTGGTTATGGAAACAAAGATGCCAGGCAGACAATCTGTGAAGAGTATTGATGATGGCTGGGGTCACCCGTCTTGTAAAAACACTGCCCAGATGAAGGCAATGGCAAACCATTTCCATAGAAAAAATTGGCAAGAACGATCATGGTCCTGGAAAGACTGTGATTGCACATTTCGTACCACACAGCACACAGTGATGATGGTGACTGTCATCAACTACCCCCAAATTCGACCACAAATCCATATGCTTATATAAAGGGAAAGGACAATTATTTTTCACATGTACATCGAAACATAGTGTATAGTGAAATGCGTCATATTTGTCGCAACAAATCATCGAGGATGTGCTGGGGCAGCCCACAAACGCCTTCATGCTTCCAGTGCTAACATAGCTTGCCCACAACTCACTAGCCCTAACTCGTACATCTTTGGAATGAGAGGGGAATCTGGAGCACCCAGAGGAAATCTATGTGGTCACAGGGAGAACATACAAATTCCTTGGAGACAGGTTTGGAAATTGAACCCTGGCGCTGTATGAGCGTTTTGCTACTGTGCCACCCTAGACCACAGACTAGGGCAACACCTAAGCTGCCCAGCCATTAGTTAATGGGTAATCATTTTCACTGTCATGTGCAGTGTTGTATGACGTGAGAAATCATGGTCCTTTGATGATGATAGTTCTTGGAAAATTTTTCTGCAGAAGTGGTTTGTCATTGCCACCTTCTGGGTGGGGTCTTTACAAGACGGGTGACCCCAGCCATTATCAATACTCTTCAGAGATTGTTGGCCTGGCGTCAGTGGTCATATAACCAGGACTTGAGATATACACCAGCTGCTCATATGACCATCCACCACCTGCTCCCATGACTTCACATGACACTGAAGGATACTACACCTTGCCCAAGATACAAGAGAAAATCAGAGCACCCGAAAAAGACACTGACTGTCCCAGAGAGGTGAACTCCACACAGTCAGTACTGAGCCTGGGCCTCTGGTACTGTGAGGCAACGACTCTACTAGCTGTGTCACTGCCGCTTTCTGTAGCTGAGGATTTGATTTGGCTATGATCATCTCAAACTGGGCTTCAGACAGTTTGCTATGACCGAACAGATTCTATCTTGTTAAATTAAGGGCCCTAGATAATTCGAATACTGATGGTTTGCTGAGCGGGAATTAGAATCAGGTTTATTTTCACTAATGTGCCATGAACTTTGTTGTTTCATGACAGCACTACGTTGCTAGAATTAAAAATTACTATAGTTACAAAAATAACTGCATTTTGTAACTACAGTAATTATAACTATAGCACACCTCCCACCACTACTTTATCATTTCTTGTCAGTCACCTTACATACTCACACTCCTGTGTTTAGCATCACTTTATGTACAATCAATCTGTGTAAATGTGCTATCTTATGTATTTATATTAATTGTGTTTTTCTTTATTATTGTATTCTTTACCTTATTGTGCTATCCTTTTTGTGCTGCATTGGATGCGGAGTAATAATCAGTTTGTTCTCTTTTACACTCGTATGCTGGAAATTACATGGAACAATTTTGAATCTTGAATAAATAAATAGTACAAAAAAGTAAGTGTCACAGGCCATTAAAAATCTGATGGTAGAGGGGAAGAACCTCTTCCAAAATTGTCTTTATTCTTTACATTCTTCACACACATGAGGAGTAAAAATCTTTGTTACATCTCTGTCTAAATGTGCAATGTGCAATTTATAGTAATTTGTAATAAATAGTATGTACAACAGGCCAATCAATATAATATAGAAATACAATTGTGTCAGCATGAATTAATCAGTCTGATGGCCTGGTGGAAAAAGCTGCCCTGGAGACTGTTGGTCCTGGCCTTTATGCTGCGGTACCGTTTCCCGGATGGTAGCAGCTGGAACAGTTTGTGGTTGGGTTGACTCAGGTCCCCAATGATCCTTTGGGCCCTTTTTACACACCTGTCTCTGTAAATGTCCTGATTAGTTGGAAGTTCACATCTACAGATGTGCTGGGCTATCCGCACCACTCTCTGCAGAGTCCTGCGACTTAGGGAAGTGCAGTTCCAGTACCAGGCAGTGACACAGACAGTCAGGATGATCTCAGTCGTGCCCCTGTAGAAAGTCCTTGGGATTTGGGGACCCAGTCCAGACTTCTTCAATTGTCTGATGTGAAAGAGGCGCTGCTGTGCTTTTTTCACCACACAGCCGTATGTAAAGACCACGTGAGATCCTCGGTGATGTATATGCCGAGAAACTTAAAGCTGTTCACCCTTTCAACCCCAGACTCATTGATATCAATAGAAGTTAGCCCATCTCCATTCCTCCTGTAGTCCACAACCAGCTCCTTTGTTTTTGCAACATTGAGAGAGAGGTTGTTTTCTTGACACCACTGTGTCAGGGTGATGACTTCTTCTCTGCAGGCTGCCTCATTATTATTTGATAAATAAAGGCAGTGGGACAAAAAAATTGAATGGTTGGTGATTCCTGAATGGTTACCACTATTATTTCAGAATTTATATATCAGAAATACAAGAGATTCTGCAAATGCTGGAAATCCAGACTAATATACACAAACTGCTGGAAGAACTCAGAAGGTCAGGCAGCATCTATGGAAATAAATAGAGTTGATGTTTTGGGCTGAGACAGTCCTGATGAAGGGAGCTAGATTAAAAGATTAAGACATTGAGGTTGATAGCAGAGGATGAACTGCTGTTCAGCTCAGTACTCCATATCTTATTCGTCTCAGTACCGAATTGAACTGACTGTGGCCTACTGCTATTGGACTCCTGGTACGGTTTCACCTGTCTCAGCACTGAACTGACTCTGTGACTGTGGCCAACGGCTATCAGACTCCTGGTACGGTTTCACCTGCCTCAGCACTGAACTGACTCTGTGACTGTGGCCTCCGGCTATCGGACTCCTGGTACGGTTTCACCTGTCTTAGCACTGAACTGAACTGACTGTGGCCTACAGCTATCGGACTCCTGGTACGGTTTCACCTGTCTCAGCACTGAACTGACTGTGACTCTGACTGTGAACTCACTTCTGGGGACGCTGTGGTTCATGTTCTGTGTATTATTTGTTTACATTTTTTTACCTGTTGGCATGACTTGTTCTTTTTGCTCATTCTGTGTTTAACGTCTGTGGCATGGGGTTTTTCGTGGACTCTGTTGTGTTTCTTTGTTTTGTGGCTGCCTGCTAAAAGATAAATCTCAAACTTGTGTATGGTATACATACTTTGACAATAAAGGTACTTTGAACTTTATTCCCTTCCAAAGATGCTGCCTGACCTGCTGAGTTCCTCATGCATTTTGTGTGTGTTGCTTTGCTCAGATTTGGTTGCCTCAAAAGAGTGGATGTAGGAAGGAAGTCTCCCCTGACTGGGGAGTTTAGGGCTAGTGGTTGCTGCTCTGGAATAAAGGCTCGATCATTTGGAACTGAAATAAAGAGAGGTTTCTACACAGAAGGTGTGACATTCTCTACCCTGAAGGCACTTGATGCTTGGCCATTAGTTCATTCAAAACATTTTGGAAGATTTCATTGTACCAGAGATTGTGAATATGATGATAGGGCAGAGAAATGGGTGTAAGGTCAGTTATGATCCTCACAACACACACAAAATGCTGGTGGAACACAGCAGGCCAGGCAGCATCAATAAGGAGGAGCACTGTCGATGTTTCGGGCTGAGACCCTTCGTCAGGACTAACTGAAAGGAAAGATAGTAAGAGATTTGAAAGTAGTGGGGGGAGGGGGAAATGCGAAATGATAGAAGAAGACCGGAGGGGGTGGGATGAAGCTAAGAGCTGGAAAGCTGATTGGCGAAAGTGATACTGAGCTGGAGAAGGGAAAGGATCATGGGACGGGAGGCCTCGGGAGAAAGAAAGGGGTGGGGGGAAGCACCAGAGGGAGATGGAAAAGAGGCAAACAACTAAATATGTAAGGGATGGGGTAAGGGGAGGAGGGGCATTAACAGAAGTTAGAGAAGTCAATGTTCATGCCATCAGGTTGGAGGCTACCCAGCCGGTATATAAAGTATTGTTCCTCCAACCTGAGTTTGGATTCATCTTGACAGTAGAGGAGGCCATGGATAGACATATCAGAATGGGAATGGGATGTGGAATTAAAATGTGTGGCCACTGGGAGATCCTGCTTTCTCTGGCGGACTGAGCGTAGGTGTTCAAGTCTCACCAATATAACCATATAACACTCACAGCACGGAAACAGGCCATCTCGGCCCTCCTAGTCCGTGCCGAATTCTTAATCTCACCTAGTCCCACCTACCCGCACTCAGCCCATAACCCTCCACTCCTTTCCTGTCCATATACCTATCCAATTTTACCTTAAATGGCACAACTGAACTGGCCTCTACTACTTCTACAGGAAGCTCATTCCACACAGCTATCACTCTCTGAGTAAAGAAATACCCCCTCGTGTTTCCCTTAAACTTCTGCCCCCTAACTCTCAAATCGTGTCCTCTCGTTTGAATCTCCCCTACTCTCAATGGAAACAGCCTATTCACGTCAACTCTATCTATCCCTCTCAAAATTTTAAATACCTCGATCAAATCCCCCCTCAACCTTCTACGCTCCAATGAATAGAGACCTAACTTGTTCAACCTTTCCCTGTAACTTAAGTGCTGAAACCCAGGTAACATCCTAGTAAATTGAAATATATAAAAGGCCACACCGGGAGCACCGGACGCAGTATATCACACCAGCCGACTCACAGGTGAAGTGTCGCCTCACCTGGAAGGACTGTCTGGGGCCCTGAATGGTGGTGAGGGAGGAAGTGTAAGGGCAGGTGTAGCACTTGTTCCGCTATGATATGTTATGATCCTGATGACTTTCAGAGCAGATTTGAAAGGCCATGAGACCTAGTACCATTCCTAATTATTTTCTTGATATTCCTTTCCAGTGCTCCTTTTGTCAAACCACTAGATGGCGGTATAGGCTGTGTAATGGATTTGCCAGTGCTTTTGCAGGCCTTTGGTAATAAGTTATAAATCATAAACACGAGAAGGTCTGCAGATTCACAAAATGCTGGAGGAACCGAGCATCTATGGAAAGGAATAAACAAGTTGACATTTGAGGCTGATTCCCTCCTTCAGGACTGCAGAGTAAGGGGGAAGACGCCAGAATAAAAAGGTTGGGGGGTGGTATGTAGGTGATAGGTGAAGCCATCAGACATAAGAGCAGTTAGGCCATTCAGCCCATCAAGTCTGCTCTGCCATTCCATCATGGCTGATTCCAGATCTCACTCAACGCCATACACCTGCCTTCTCGCTCCTCATATGTTAGTCTCTTCATTCCCTTTAGGAAGGCAAAAGAAAGGAAATTATAGGCCAGTTAGCCTAACCTCAGTGGTTGGGAAAGTGTTGGAGTCTATTGTTAAGGACAAAGTTTCGGGGGACTTTGAGAGTACTCTTATAGAGTACAGTTACATTTGCAATCTGTCAGTCCTCCAAGACCATGCCAGAATCAAGTGATTCTTGAAAGATCATGATCAATACATCTGTTATCTTTTCAGCAACCTCTCTAAGGATCCTGGGATGTGGTCTTTCTGGTCCAGGTGACTTATCCACCTTAAGACCTTTGACTTTGCCAAGCACTATTTCCTTTGTAATAGCAATGGCACTCACTCCTGCTCCCTGACATTCACAGACCTCTGGCACAGTGAATATGATTCTTACCTCCCCCTAATTGACACCCACCTAACTGGCACATATGATACCATATGTGATTGATCAATCGCACTAACTGGAATACTATAAAGATAGCTTGTAGAACACCAACTCCATCCCGACAAACATTCAGATTCCATTCTGAATCCTCGTCAATGTCATTTCCACAGTGAAGACAAATGCAAAGTACCAATTAAGGTTATCTGCTATTTCTTTGACCCCATTCCTCATCAGCATCATTTTCCAGTGGTTCAATATCAACTCTCACCTCTCTTTCACTCTTAATATAACTGAAAAAACTTTTGGTATCCTGCTTTTGGTATTGGCTAGTTGCTCTGATATTTCATCTTTTCCCTTCCTGTAGCTTTTTAGTTGTCTTTTGCTGGATTTTAAAAGCTTCTCAATCATCCAACTTCCCAGTCACTTTTGCTACCTTATATGCCCATTCCTTGGCTTTTATGCTGTCCTGAATTTCCTTTAGTAAACACAAAGTACACTGCAGATGTAGATGTACAGTACACTGCACTGTAGATGCAGACCCCAAAGCAACACGTACAACATGCTGGAGGAACTCAGCAGGAACCCCTTAATTTCCTTTGTCAGCCACTGTTGCCTACCCCTGCTATTTAAGAACTACTTCTTCTGTGGGACCTGTGCCTTGGGAACTATTCCCAGCATCTTCGGCCATCTCTGCTCTGCTATCATCCCTACCAGAATCCTCCTCCAGTTCACCTGAACAAGCTCCTCTCTCATACCTCATGGGTGGGAAAGGCAAAGAGCTGGAGAAGAAGGAATCTGATAGGAACAAGATGGCAGCCAAGACAAGTTCCCAGAAGGGATGTGTGGCTGTGTGGTAGCAGGTCTGGTTGAAGAGTCAGAGTAGCAGAGAAGGAGCAATGAGAGAGTTTCACTGAACTCCTGTCAATGACAAGATTTATATGTATTCAGGGTGGGTGGCCCTGGAAGAGACTTCGCAGTGGAACACAAATCATAAACACAAGCAAGTCCTCCTGAGTTCCTCCAGCATTCTGTGTGTGCTGCTCTGGTAACAAATGCTACTTTATATTTTCCATTCACAAGTTAAACCATTGTTTTTGGTCTCTTTCGGATGTAATGTTGGATGTTCTAATCCAGTAATTCTCAACAGGGTAAGTTATGTGTCCTAAGGGGGAAGTAGGAGAAATAGAATTCATTGGGGGGGGGGGGGGAGTCGTTCAAGTTTCTTGGGGGTTACGATTATGGGGGTGGGGATATGATTCTTACCTTCCCCCTAATTGACACCCACCTAACTGGCACTATAATTATGATACCATATGTGATTGATCAATCGCGCTAACTGGAATAGTATAAAGATAGCTTGTCGAACACCAACTCCCTCCCGACAAACATTCAGATTCCATTCTGAATCCTCGTCAATGTCATTTTCACTGATGTGATCGTCTTCATCTTCAGCTCGCTGTTCCTTTGCATGCCACTCCCATCTTCAGTCTGTGTCAACTCACTGCCATCGTCAACATCCAATAGGCATTCCCGGTTTGTGTTAATTTTTAATTTTAATTTAGCTCCTTTAATGATGGATAAATATGTATGGCACAGTCTCTACATCTGAGGCCTTGAATTCTAATCCTGCTAAGAAACACAAACTACAGAAAGTGAGTCAATACAATGTTAAATATCTGGAGTATTGTTTTATTTTGTTCCTGTCAGATCAGCAACGCCCCATGTGTCTTACTTGTAGTACTTTGTTGTTTGTAATAATTTATTATTTCTCACGGTAGGAGATTCTAGGACAAGAGGGCTTGACTTCAGGATTGAAAGACATCCTTTTAGAACAGAGATGTGGAGAAATTACTTTAGTCAGAGGGTGGTAAATCTGTGGAATTTGTTGCCACGAGTGGCTGTGGTGGCCAAGTCATTGGGTGTATTTAAGGCAGAGATAGATAGGTTCTTGATTAGCCAGGGCATCAGAGAGAATGGGGTGAAAGCAGGGGAGTGGGGATGACTGGAAGAATTGGAGCAGACTCGATGGGCCGAATGGCCTACTTCTGTATCTTTTGGTCTTACTGTACTGTCTAATGAAGCCATGAAACCATCGAGATTGCAGGAACTCTTCCATAAAAGACCCCCTGAAAAGGCTACTTAGGCCATTACTCAGTGCCAGAAGATGAAAAGCGTTGCACACTTGAGTCACTTGTAGAGAAAGCTAAAAATGACCTTGCTAGTGTTCTCATTACTTCTTAAAACATTTCCAAAATGATAGCAAAGTGTGGAAAAACTCATACAAATGAATGAATGAATGATCTTTTATTGTCATTATACATAGATACAATGAAACTCTGTTTGGCTTCCTCTCAGGCAATTAAACAAAGCGGTAGATAAAAACAAGACAGTAATAGAAAAACAGTATTAAATAGATAAGTAGCAGAAAATAAGTTGCAGCAGCACCAGAATATCACAGTAATGCACCAAGTGCCGTTAGTGCAAGTATTTGAGTTTTTGTGTGTGCATATGTGTGCTCACAGTTTCAGTCATTGTTGTGTGGGAGTGGTGTGATGGAGGCCACAGCTCTGGGGTAGAAGCTGTTCCTCAGTCTATTTGTTCTGGTTTTTAGTGTCCTGAACCTTTTGCTGGATGGAAGTGGGTAAAACAGGGAGTGGCCAGGGTGTGTGGTGTCTCTGGTTATGCTGATTGCTTTCCTCCTGAGTCAGCTGGAAAAGATGTTGTCCAGTCCTGGGAGCTCCATCCTAACAATTTGCTGGGCCGCCTTCACCACGCAATGCAGGTCTTGTCGCTCAGCGGTGTAGCGTTAATGTGACTCAGACACCACAGTATTAAACACACACGTTTATTCACCAGACTTCCATTTTACAAAAACCCCGCGTTCTGACGTCATATGCACTCCGACCTACGAATACTCACATAATATATTACATCCCCCTTCCCAAGTTTTTTTTACAATACTGTGAATTACTAAAACCATGCCTCTAGGTATTACTTTATAACATTACAACAGCCATGACATAAACTGATAAATATCTTAACTTCTTATATTGTATTCTACATTGTATCTTACAATACTAACAGCTGTATATTTTCTTTTACTAACATAGACTAATAAACCTTTTATTTCACACCTTGGAACTTATAACATGTGATTTTGTCTCAAGTTGTGCGAGACTGAAGGTAGATCTAGTCTCTGTATCTAGCTGGAAGTTTGACTTGTCTCCCAGACCTTGTGCGATAGAACTGTGACTGTGCTTGTCCTTCAGAGTCAGTCTCTTAAGTAACCACGGTGTCTGCATTTCCACCTCGGTCTGTCTGCGCCGAACTTTCACCGTCATTGCGTTGTGGGGCTTCATCACGCCCCTCACTCTTGGTGTCGTTTGTTTCCATGTCTGTATCCGTGGAAATGTCCTGTGCATCTGCACGTGGATACACCCTCTCACCTGTCTTCAGCAGATGCTTCCTGTTCCTCCTGTAGACTCTTCCATCCGGCGTGTGAACTATGAAGGATCTTGGTTGCTGATGCCTGTTCACAGCCATGGCTGGCTGCCAAGTGTCTCCTCTCTGTATTCTGACATTTTCACCTATATGCAGATCTGGTAACTGTCTTGTATGTCTGTCATAGTAGCTCTTTTGCTTTATTTCCTTGTACTTTTGCTTTTCATGTACTTGAGCATTACTTTCAGGAGTCAGTAGAGTTGTGGATGTTGGCAGCTTGGACTTCAGACAACGTCCCATCAACAGCTGCGCAGGAGAGAACCCCACACCCTCAATCGTCTGTCGCGGTATTCAAGCAGAGCAATGTACAGGTCACTGTTGCTGCTTTGTGCCTTCTTGAGCATGTTCTTCACAGTTTGTACAGATTTCTCTGCTTGTCTACTTCTGCACCTATTGTCTATTGTCATTAGACTGAGTGTGCCCAGGACTGGAAGTAACATGTTGAAATTCCCAGCTTTCTGAGAACCCTCTAATCTCACCACTGGCATATCGTGGACCACTGTCACTGACGACAATACCTGGAATACCATGTCTCGCAAATGTCGACTTCATTGCGGTAATGACACCTTAACTGGATGTGTCACTTAACTTGGTGATCTCCGGATATTTTGAATAGTAGTCCATACAAAGCAGATATTCTGCACCATTGTAGCAAAAGAGATCTATGCCAAGCTTCTCCCATGGTCTTCCTGGTAGTGGATGGGGAAGCAAAGGCTCTCTTGGATTGCTGTTTTTATTTTCATTACAAACAGCACACTGAGACACAATATCTGAGGTGACATACCTGGCCAATAGAGAATGTCCTTTGCTCTTTCTTTACATTTCACTATCCCCAGGAGTGACTCATGAATTCTGTTGAGCATTTCCTGTCTCATTTGATTTGGTACTATGAGTTTTGCCGCTTTGAACATTAGTCCTGGTGCATAGCTAATTTCCTCTTTAAATGTCCAGTACTTCTGTATTTCTTTTGGAACATCTTTTCTTTCTGTTGGCCATCCATTCATTGTAATGTCACTTAGCATTTGCATTGCAGGATCTTCTGCAGTCGCTTTCCTGAACATGTTCAACTTCTCCTCAGAAATAGGTAGCTGAGGTGTAACCCAGTTGACCTCCAGCTCTCTTCCTAGCAACTCTTCCTTTTGCTCTTTGAGGTAAGCATGACTCAAAGCATCAGCAATGTGCAGTTCTTTTCCTGGCTTATAGGTGACTGTGAGAGTGTACCTCTGTAGCCTGAGAAGCATCCTTTGCAGCCTCATAGGAGCTTGATGAAGTGGCTTTTTGAAGATGCTCTCAGGTGGTTTGTGATCACTCTCAACCTGGATTTCTTTGCCATATACATACTGGTGGAACTTCTCACACCCATAAACTATGGCAAGAAATTCCTTCTTGATTTGAGCATATCGGCATTGACAGTCTGTAAGTGCTCATGATCCATACGCCAAAGGTCTCCCACCCTGCAGTATAACAGCTCCTATTCCTCCTGAACTGGCATCCACAGACATCGTCACCGGTTTATTGACATCATAGAACTTGAGTACTGGTGCATTGGTAACCAACTGCTTCAATGTGTCAAAACTTTTCCTTTGTTCATCTTCCCAATGCCATTCACTGTTGCTCTCTAGCAGCTTTCGAAGTGGAGCACTGACCTCTGATAAGTTGGGAATGAACTTGACAAGATACTGTATCATGCCCATGAACCTCAAAAGTCCTTGCTTGTCTTTAGGTGATGGTAGCTGTACCACAGCCCTGACCTTTTTATTATCTGGTTTTAGCTCATCAGCGCTGAGTACATGACTTAGGTACTTGATCTCTGTAGTTCTGATCCTACATTTACTTTTGTTCAGTTTTAGGTTGTACTCACGTGCTCTCTCCAGAAGCTCCCTCAATCTCTGATCATGCTCCTCAATGGTGTCACCCCATATCAGCAAATCATCAATGATACTGACCACTCCATCCAGGCCTTCAATCATTTGTGCCACTGACCTCTGGAATACCTCTGATGCAGAAGAAATCCCAAAGGGTAGACGCAGGAAACGATATCTCCCTATGAGCATGTTGAAAGTGCTTAATTTGGAACTTTCCTCATCCAGCTTGATCTGCCAGAAACCTTGATTTGCATCCAATACTGAAAAGTATTTTGCATTAGGCATGCGGGAGACAACCTCTTCAACCGTGAGCAGCGGATAGTGCTCTCTTTTGATGGCTCAGTTGAGATCTTGTGGATCCATGCAAATCCTCATCTTTTTCTCTGTGACCACTGTCACCATACTATTCACCCAGTTGGTTGGTTCTATTTCTCTCGTTATGACTCCCATCTGTTCCATTCTGTGTAGCTCCTCCACTATTCGATCCCTGAGAGCTACTGGAACCTTCCTCGGGGCATGCACGACTGGTGCAACAGTTGGATCAATCTGGATATGGTGTTTCCCTGGTAAACATCCTAGTCCAGAAAACAAGTCAGCAAAGTCTTTGAGAAAGTCATTTTCTTTCTCAACACCATAGATTCGCTTCACGAGGCCTAGCTCTATGCATGTTGCTCTGCCTAAATGCTGTCGCACAATCTCACACTCTATCTTGTGTTTCTGTCCTTTATACACACAGGTGAGTGTTTTCTTTCCCAATGATGCTGTCTTGTGGCCAAAATATCCAACAAGCTTGCAGGTGGATTTTCCAAGTTTTCCTCTGATGTCCAGTGAGTTGAATGTTTCAGCTGACATTACCTTGCACTTTGCCCCAGTGTCAAGCTTAAATGTCACATTCCTCCTGTTTATTATCAGATCTTGAGTCTATTCATCTTCAACATACCATACATATGCCGTCAGCAATGCCTCAGTTTCTCGAACAGTTGATTTATCTAGTTGTATCCCAAATTCTGTTTTTTGTAACGTGCACAGTTGATATTCAATGTCTTCACTCACTTTGTCACTACAATGAGTTACACTGGTGAGCACTTCTGATAAAGCAGGCATTATTAATCTTTCACCAATTGTAAAACAAAAGAGATGATCATTGACTTCAGGAGATCAACTTTGTCAAAAATGGAAAAGAGAGATTCTCTTCTGTGAAAAGTTCAAAACAAATATCAATGGAGTATCAACCTATGGTGAACTCAAAATGTATACTGAGGTTAAAAGTATTCCGATGAGGAACATGATTTCTTGTGCAACAGATGGGGCACCATATATGACACATCGCCATCCTTGTATCATGCTTTAAAAAAAGAAATTTCAAGACTATTTGCAATTTATTGTGCAATTCATCATCAGCATCTCACAGCCAAAAATCCCCAGCCAGTGACTTTTTTCAAGCATGAATCTCGTAGTACCTGCTATGAAATTTAAAGCTCTTCCATTAAATAACACAGTATTTCACTAGTTGTGCCAAGGTGCAGAGGAGATTTACCAGGATGATCCCTGGATTAGAGAGCATGTCTTATGAGGAAAGGTTGAGTGAGCTCGGGATTTTCTCTTTGGAGTGAAGGAGGATGAGAGGTGACTTTGCTTAAGTGTATAAGATGATAAAGGGCACAGAGACTTTTTCCCCCAGGGTGGAACTGGCTAATATGAGGGGGAACGATTTTAAGGTGATTGGAGGAAAAGTCAAGGAAGATATTCACAGCTAGTTTTTTTTTACACAAAGAGTGGTGGGTGTGTGGCATGTACTATCGGGGCTGGTGGTAGAGACAGATACATTAGCATCATTTAAGAAACTCTTCGATAGGCTTATGTACGATTTAAAAAGGGGGGAGGGCTATGTGGAAGGGAAGGGTTGGATTGATCTTCAAGCAGATTAAAAAGTTGGTACCGCAGTAGCATAGTGGTTAGCGTGATGCTGTTACAGCTTGGGACGTTTAGGAGTTGGCAGTTCAATTCCGCTGCTGTCTGTAAATTCATATGATCTCTCGATGAACATGCTGGTTTCCTCCAGGTGCTCCAGTTTTCTCCCCCAGTCAAAAGATGTGCCCATTAGTAGGTTGATTTGTTGAAGTAAGTTGTCCTGTGACTAAGCTAGTGTTAAGTCGGTGAGTTGCTGGAACAGTGCGGCTTGTTGGGCTAGAAGGGCCTGTTCCGCGCAGTGTCTCTAAATAATCAAATAACAATGAAGAGTTTGAAAGCTTGCTCTTCACACTGAAGTGCTTTGCCTGTCAAAAAGATGCTGCTTAAAAGGTAGAGTTGGGGAAACAGGTAGGCTGCAGAAGGACTTAGATTAGGAGAATGGTCAAGAAAGTGGCAGATGAAATACAATGTTGGAAAATGCATGGCCTTGCACTTTGGTAGTAGAAATAAATGTGCAGACTGATTTCTAAACGGAGAGAAAATCCAGGAATCTGAGATGCAGAGGAACTTGGGAGTCCTTGTGCAGAACACCCGGAAGGTTAACTTGTAGGTAGAGTCAGTGAGGAAGGCAAATGCCATGTTAGCATTCATTTCAAGAGGTCTAGAATACAATATCAGGGATGTGATGCTGAAGCTTTATAAGGCACTGGTGAGGCCTCACCTTGAGTATCGTGAACAGTTTTGGGCTCCTCATCTAAGAAAAGATGTGCTGGCATTGGAGAGGGTTCAGAGGAGGTTCATAATAATGATTCTGGGAATGAAGGGGTTATTATATGAGGAACACTAGATGACTCTGGGTCTGTACTCACTGGAATGTAGAAGGATGAGGGGGGGATCTCATTGAAACTTTTCGAATGCTGTAAGACCTAGATATGGTAGATGTGGAAAGGATGTTACCCATGGTGGGGCAAGTCTAGGACAAGAGGGCACAGCCTCAGGATAGAGGGGCATCCATTTAAAACAGAGATGTGGAGAAATTTCTTTTGCCTGAAGGTGGTGAATTTGTGGAATTTATTACCACAGTCAGCTGGGGAGCCAGGTCGTTGGGTGTACTTGATAGATTTTTGAATGGAAAGGGTATCAAAGATTATCGGAGAGTGCTGAGGAGTGGGGCTGAGGAGAGGATCAAAGGATTGGTCATGATTGAATGGTGGGGCATACTTGATGGGCCAAATGGCCTAATACTGCTCCTGTGTCTTATGGTCTTATTTTAGCAAATGGCGGAAAGTACATTGTGCCTGAGAGGGGCATTGGCAATTATGAAGGTGCTTTGGAAAGGGGGGAGGGCATTGGGAAGCACCACTCTGATCAAAAGCAGTTCAATCTGTTTGAATTCTTGTAGTGCAGGAAAAAGTGGAATAGCCCAGTGTAATAAAAAACAAATACAATATGAAAAATAGTTTTGAGTCCTGCACTTAATGATATTTTGTTTCCCCTTACTGCCATTTCTTAGATTACAACTTTCTTAGCACTGTTAAGCCTCAGTAATTTTAAAAGACATCAATAATCAGCAACTTCGTATCTCTTTTTCTCCTCAACTCCCTCTACACCCATCTGTATATTAAGTTTTATTTTCTAAATTATTTGGATTGGTCTTAAAGATGAAAGTTTAATTGTGTGCTCATTTTCCAATATCAGAATTTTACTTAATCAAATTATCTCTTATCAGCGGTTGAAGCAACCCTCCAATTCACATATGTGGAAAAATACCCAGATGACCCTCCGAAGTTTGAAATTGCCACACATGAGAATCTTCAGAATTCTGATACTGCAGATATAATGTCACTATTAAATGAGCAGGTAAGTGAAGTAAAGGCACAAATTAAAGGCTTCCTTTATAGCATAGAATAGGTGGAGTTCACCGAAGAAAGTTCGACAGGTTGAGTTGTATTCCTGTAGAAGATTGTTGTATTTTCCGTATGAGAATGCATCCTGCCCAGCATAGGAGTCTCAGAATGACGATTCATAAGGTGCTTCATCCCAGACTATGTAGAGAGGGCTCAACTGCTAAATGCAAGCAGGCTTTTTCCACTGGCTGAGATTAGGTTAAGGGTGAAAGGTGAAATGTTAAGGGGAATTCACTCATTCAGAGGGAGGTGAGAGTGTGGAACAAGCTGACTGTAGGAGTGGGTAGGTTCATGGATGAGAGGGGTACGGACAGCTATGGTCCAGGTACAGGTTGATGGGCCTAGTCAGAATAGTTTGGCATGAGATAGATGGGCTGAAAATCCTCTTTCTGTGCTGTAGTGTTCTATGACCATTATTTTTCTTACATAAATCAGTGGAAATACAATACTGCGATCAAAGGAAAGCACATCTTAGGGATCCAGAATTGAATTAACTCAAGTAAAATAATATTTCTGGTACTTAATAGTCACTTCAGGCTAATAATAAGTTCCCTTCTGTCTCATTAGCAGTAATGCATTAATCAAAGGCTGAACAACAGATGGCAGCTGTCATTTTACTTTCTATTTTTCCGGGTTGATATGCCAGGTGTGGAGAGAGAAAAACAACTACCGTTTTAACCAAAGTATAATCTTAAAGTTGAATTGCTCATAGATAAAACAAATAGTTAAAATGGTTCAATTTAATATCAGAAAATGTATACATTAAGCAACCTGAAATTCTTACCTTCTTAAAGACACTGCTTGGAATTTTCATGTTGATCTCTGTTGTGAAATTTGTTGTTTTACAATACAATACATTGTCATAGTATCACGAGAGGTCGGATGAACTTGGGTTGTTTTCTCTGGACCTGCAGGAACCCCTCTTCCACCTCCTTCCCTCCCCTTCCTCAGCCCCCTTCCTCTCACTCCCTTCTTTCCCCTCTTCCCCCCCCATTCCTAAAGAAGGGTCTCAGCCCGAAACGTTGGCTACTCTTTTCTCATGGATGCTGCCTGACCTGCTGAGTTCTTCCAGCGTTGTGTATGTATTCTTCCTCCCCCCCTTCCTTTCCGAACCTCTTCTCTTCCACCCCTCTTCCCCCCCCCCCCGAGTTTTACAGTTGATAGTGATCTCTGACCTCAGTTTGTTCATTCATCTTGTGCTTACATGGATGTACAATGTGTTTTCTTTTTCCAGGCACAAGAAAACATTGGGATGGTCATGATATTTACCTTAGTGACAGCTGTTCAAGAAAAATTAAATGAAATTGTTGATCAGATAAAATCTCGCAAAGAAATGGAGAAGTTACTAAAAGAGAAAGAAGCTGAAGAAATTGAAAAGGTGTGCAGTGGTATTTTGTATGCAAATTTACCTATCAGTAAAAGTAGATTGAATTTGTCAGAGCGATCAATACATCATACACTCAGTGGCCACCACTACTTAATAAAGTGAGTTTATTTTTGAGGTCTTCTGCTGCTATGGTCCATCCACTTCAAGGTTCGACATCTGTGTTCAGAGATGCTCTTATGCACACCACTGCCTGCAATGTGTGGTTATTTGAGTTACTGTCACCTTCCCGTCGGTTTGGACCAGTCTGGCTATTCTCCTCTGAACTCTCATTAACAAGGTGTTTTTGCCAACAAAGCTGCTATTCACTGATTTTTTGTGTTTTGCACCATTCTCTGCAACTCTAGAGGCTGTTGTGCGTGAAAATCCCAGAACATCAGCAGTTTCTGAGATACTCAAACCACCCTGTCTGGCACCAACAATCATTTCACAGTCAAAGTCACTTAGATCACATTTCTTCCTTATTCTGATGTTTGTTCTGAACAACAACTGAACCTCTTGACCATGTCTGCATGCTTTAAGCATTGGATTGCCACCACATGATTGGCTGATTAGATATCTGCATTAATGAGCAGGTGTAAATAATAAAGTGGCCACTGAGTGTGGATCTCAATATGGTTTCTGACATTCGTTTGAATCCTTAAAGCTGTTATTCTACACCTGTTCACTCATATTTGTCATTTGCTAATTTTGTCCATTTTTATACATACATATATCTTTGAATCTCCTTTCTTTTCGAAAAAGTACCATAGATTTTGTTTGCAATTGAGTGCTTCCTGTGCCGTGTTCTAGTGAAGCAAGAAACAGGAAGATAGTGCAGGCTGCAGAGTGGCATTGAGGTTAGCATTATGCTTTAACACGCCATCGATCAGAATTAATTCCCGCCACTGTCTAAGGACATTGTACATTCTCCCCGTGACCCCTGTGTTGTGTTTGGGTCCATCAGTTTTCTCCCACATTCCAAAGTCATAGGTTAGTAAGGGTTATTAATAAATTGTTGGGCATCCAAAATATGGCCTGTTTCTGTGTTGCCATGTTCTGTGATTCCATGACTCTGACAAAAACAAAATTAGAAGCACAAGAAATTCGGCAGGTGCTGGAAATTCAGAGTAGCACACACAAAATGCTGGAGGAACTCCGCAAGTCAGGTGGCATCTTTGGAGTGAAATAAACAGTCGACGTTTCGGGCTGAGACCGTTTATTGGGACCCTTCCAAGAAAATTTAGTTGTTTGTAAATTTAGTTGGCTTCATCTTGGGTACTAGCCTACCCAAGGACATCTTCAAGAAGCGGTGTCTCAGAAAGGCAGCATCCATCCATTATTAAGGACCTCCAGCACCCAGGGCATGCCATTTTCTCACATCAGGAAGGAGGTGCAGAAACCTCCTGAAGGCACACACTCAGCGATTCAGGAACAGCTTCTTCCCCTTTGCCATCTGATTCCTAAATGGACGTTGAACCCATGAACACTACCTCACTTTTTTAGTATATATTATTTCTGTTTTTTGCACGATTTTTAATCTAATCAATATATGTATACTGTAATTGATTTACATCTATTTATTATTATTATTTTCTTATTTTCACTTCTTATTCTATATCATGTATTGCATTGAACTGCCTCTGCTAAGTTAACAAATTTCATGACACATGCTGGTGATAATAAACCTGATTCTGATTCTGAGGAAATGTTGGTGGAATTGCAGATAATGAAGACGATCTGTTGATAACCCCATTCTAGTGATTGAAGCTAGGGCAGAATACTAGAGGGTATAGGTTTTAAGGTGAGAGAGGGAAAGTTTAAACAATTCCTCCTCATCTCTATTCTATTCTGAGGCTGTGTGCTCTGGTCTTAAACTCTCTGACCACAGGCAACATCCTCTCCACGTCCTTCCTCATTTTTCTGAATTCCAGTGAATACATGCCCAGAGCCATCAAGTGCTGTTTATTTGACAAGCCATTCAATACTGGAATCATTTTCGTGAACCTCCTTTGAACCCTCTCCAGTTTCAGCACATCCTTTCTAAGATGAAGGCTCCAAAGCTGCTCACAGTACTCCAAGTGAGGCCTCAGCAGTGCTTTATAAAGTCTCAACATTATAACCTTGCTGTTATATCCTAGTCCTCTGGAAATGAATACCAACATTGCATTTGCCCTCCTCACCACAGACTCAACCTGCAAATTAACCTTTAGGGAATTTTGCACAAAGACTCCAAAGTTCTTTTGTGCTGCAGTTTTTAAAAAATATTTTCTCTTCACTAAGGAAATAGTCAACCATTTCATTTCTTCTACCAAAGCACGTGAACATACACTATTGATCTTCCAAGAATCACTAGATTCTAGAATGGTTCTGGAAGACTCGAAATTTGCAAATGTTACTCCACTCTTCAAGAAGGGAGAGAGGCAGAAGAAACAAAATTATAAGCCAGTTTGCCTGACCTCAGTGGCTGGAAACATGTTGGAATTGATTATTAAGGATGAGGGCTCAGTGTACTTGGAGGCACGTGATAAAGTAGGCCACAGTCAGCATGGTTTCCTCAAGGGAGGATCTTGCCTGACAAATCTGTTGAAGTGCTTTGAAGAAATAACAATCAGGATGGACAAAGCAGAATCAGTTGATGTGTATTTGAGTTTTCAGAAGGCCTTTGACAAGGTGCCACACATGAGGCTGCTTAACAAGCTATGAGCCCATGGTATTGCAGGAACAATTCTAGCATGTATAAGGTTGTGGCTGACTGGCAGGAGGCAGAGAGTGGGAACAAAGGGAGCCTTTTCTGGTGGTATTCTACAGTGGTCTTGTTGGGATCAATTCTTTTTGTTATAGCCGTGGGGGGAGGGTGAGGTAATGGGGACAACCTCCCACTACCTATTAAATGCTCCCATTGGCATGTGCCTTAAATAGCCTCTGACAACCAAGTCTAGCTGCTGGCCTTTACATGTGGCTTAGCTACTATTCCCACCAGTACTGTTTCTGTTGACAGGAGAAGGGACAAAGGCAGGTTACTGGTGCCTTGAAGCCAGTCACCTTGGGCACCAGTGGTTGGCAGCTCATCTAGGAGAAGGAAAACTCTGATTTCAAACCGCTGCTTTGCAGCTCTACCCACTCATAAGGAGGGCTTTAGGATTAAACCCTGAGCGAAACATCTGGAGCTGGAGTCCCAAAGGCAGTGTTACATTGAGTTCAGTGTTGGCTGGCAACTCCTGCAATGCTGCTGGGACCAAGCTTATCTACCTTCAGACCTTTCAGTTTCCCAAGAATCTTCTCTCTATTAGAATTAGAATTAGAAAACATACAACACAATACAGGCCCTTAGGCCCAAAAAGCTGTGCCAAACATGTCCCTACCTTACAACTACTTAGGCTTACCCATAGCCCTCAATTCTTCTAAGCTCCATGTAGTCATCCAGGAGTCTCTTAAAAGACCGTATTGTATCTGTCTCCACCGCCGCCGGTGGCAGCCCATTTCACGCACTCAACACTCTCTGAGTAAATAACTTACCCCTGACATCTTCTCTGCACCTTCTTCCAAGCACCTTAAAACTATGTCCTTTCGCGCTAACCATTTCAGCTCTGGGTGGAAGCCTCTGACTATCCACACGATCAATGCTTCTCATCAGGTCACCTCTATCAGGTCACCTTTCATCCTCCGGGCTCCAAGGAGAAAAGGCCGAGTTCACTCAACCTATTCTCATAAGCCATGCTCCCCAATCCAGGCAACATCCTTGTAAATCTCCTCTGCACCCTTTCTATGGTTCCACGTCCTTCCTATAGTGAGGCAACCAGAACTGAGCACAGAACTCCAAGTGGAATACTACAACATTACCTCTCAGCTCTTAAAAGTCAATCCCACGAATGATGAAGTCCAATGCACCGTATGCCACAGAGTCAAAGCGCAGCAGCTTTGAGTGTTCTATGGACTCAGACCCCAAGATCCCTCTGATCCTCCACACTGCCAGGAGTCTTACTATTAATACTATATTCTGCTATCATATTTGTCCTACCAAAATGAACCACCTCACACTTATCTGGGTTGAACTCCATCTGCCACTTCTCAGCCCAGTTTTGCATCCCATCGATGTCCCGTTGTAACTTCTGACAGCCCTCCACACTATCCACAACATACCCAGCCTTTGTGTCATCAGCAAATTTACTAACCCATCCCTCCACTTCCTCATCCAGGTCATTTATAAACATCACAAAGAGTAGGGGTCCCAGAACAGATCCCTGAGGCACACCACTGGTCACCGGCTTCCATGCAGAATATGATCCGTCTACAACCGCTATTCACCTTCTGTGGGCAAGCCAGTCCTGGATCCATAAAGCAATGCCCCCTTGGATGCCATGTCTCCTTACTTTCTCAATAAGTGTTGCATGGGGTACATTATCAAATGCCTTGCTAAAATCCATATACACTACATCTACGGCTTTACCTTCATCAATGTGTTTAGTCACATCCTCAAAAAATTCAATCAGGCTCGTAAGGCACGACTTAGCTTTGACAAAACCATGCTGACTATTCCTAATCATATTATGCCTCTCCAAATGTTCATAAATCTTGCCCCTCAGGATCTTCTCCATCAACTTATCAACCACTGAAGTAAGACTCACTGGTCTATAATTTCCTGGGCTATCCTTGCTCCCTTTCTTGAATAAGGGAACAACAACTACAACCTTCCAATCCTCCGGAACCTCCCCTGTCCTCATTGATGATGCAATGACCATTGCCAGAGGCTCAGCAATCTCCTCCTTCCCTTCCCACAGCAGCCTGAGGTACATCCTGTCTAGTCGTGGTGACTTATCCAACTTGATGCTTTCCAAAACCTCCAGCACATCCTCTTCCTTAATATCTACATTCTCAAGCTTTTCAGTCCACTGCAAGTCATCCTTACAATTGCCAAGATCCTTTTTCGTAGTGAATACTGAAGCAAAGTACCTCCGCTATTTCCTCTGGTTCCATACACACTTTTCCATTGTCACATTTAATTGGTCCTATTCTCTTATGTCTTATTATTTTGCTCTTCTATAAAGCCTTGGGGTTTTCCTTAATCCTGCTTGCCACGGCTTTCTCACGGCCCCTTCTGCCTCTCCTTCTTAAACTCCTTCCTGCTAGCCTTATAATCTTCTAGGTTCATATCATTACCTAGTTTTTTTGAACCTTTCATACACTTTTCTTTTTGACTAGATTTTACAACAGCCTTTATGCACCACGGATCTTGTACCCTACCATCCTTTCCATGTCTCATTGGAACGTACCTACTCAGAACCCCACGCAAATATCTAGTTATGATAACTTCACACTCTTCATGTCCCCTGACACATGGAACTTGCACCATACTGCTAGTACCTTCCACAGTGAAGACTGATGCAAAATATTTATTCAGTTCATCTGCCAATTTGTTGTCCCTCAATACTACCTCTCCAGCATCGTTTTCCAGTGGTCTGCCATTCTCGCCTTTATTTACACTTCATGTATCCTCTTTAATATTATCAGCTAGCTTTACTTTTGTATTCTGTCTTTAACTTATTTACTTTTTAGTTGCCTTCAGTTGCTTGAGCCAGTCTCAAACAACCCCAACGATGGAAATTCCACTGGATGAAAGCCTTCCCCCAGAAACTAAATGCAACTGGGCAACCTGGAAGTGCTTTAACAGACTTTGGACTGGTGTAGGTCGTTCAAAGGTGTCACTAAGTAAATGGGGATATACAACCAGCCCGACAACTTGTGAATGTGGAACTGAGCCACAAGCTAAGCAACATCTCCTGCAATGCCCAACGCTAGAGGAACTATGTACTGTTGCAGATCTTGGCGAGTTCAACAACATGGCGCAAAAAGGTGTCCAGTTCAGGCTGGGTCATGTATAGATTGTCCGTGGACATGATAAGAAGCTGGTTTTGAGATGTTTCCCATTGCTCTAACTTCCCACTAATTTTTGCTTTATTATATGCCCTTGCTTTGGCTTTTATGTTGACTTTGACTTCTCTTGTGAGCCATGGTTGTGTCATCTTTCCTTGAGAATACTTCTTCCTCTTTGGGATATCCTGTGCCTTCTGAATTGATTTCAGAAATCCCAGCCATTGCTACTTTGTCATCATTCCTGCCAGTGTTCTTTTCCAATCAATTCTAGCCAGCTTCACTTGCATGTCTCTGTAATTCACTTTACTCCACAGTAAAACTGGTACATCTGACTTGAGATTCTGCTTCTGAAATTTCAAGGTGAATTTGATCACATTATGATCATTTTCTACTAAGGGTCCTTTTACCTTAAGCTCTCTAATCAAATCTGCTTCATTGCACAACACCCCAATCCAGAGTAGCTTGATCCTCTAGTGGCCCAACCATAAGCTGCTCTAAAAAGCCATCTTGTAGGCATTGTAGAAATTCACCCTCTTGAAATCCAGCACCATTCTGATTTTCCCAATCTACTTGCATATTGAAGTCACCCATGACTATTGCAACATTGCCCTTTTGGCATGCATGATCTATCCCCCATTGTAATTCACAGGCCACATTCTTACTATTGTTTAGGGGTCTGTATACAACTCCCATCGGGGTGTTTTTACCCTTGCAGTTCCTTAGTTTTATCCACAATGATTCAACACCGTCTGACCCTATTTCACCTCTTTTTAATGATCTAATTTCATTTATTACCGTTCTGCCTTCCTGCCTATCCTTTCCATGTAGTGTGTATCCTTGGACATTGAACTTTCAGCTATAATCTGTGATTCTGTGGTGCCTATAACATCATACCTGACAGTCAGTAACTGTGCTTCAAGTTTATCTACCTTATTCCAGATACTGCGAGCATTCAAATATAACACCATCAGTCCTATATTCACCTTTTTCAGTTTTGTCCTCCTCTTTTGTTGCAACTCATCCTGTTGACTGCAATTTTGCCCTATCACCAGCTTCTCCTCATACACATTACCTCTGTGCTCATCCCTTTGATTCCTAACTTTGTCTAAAGTCTTAGCAACATACTGCCTCCACAACCTCTCCACTAACTGTTCTGGTACTCTGGTTCCCATCTCCTGCAACTCTAGTAGCATTAACAGACCTTTCCACTAGGATTTTAGTTCCCCTCCAGTTCAGGTGCAAACTGTCCCCTCTATACAGGTCCCACCATCCCTGGAAGGGAGCTCAATGTTCCAAAAATGTTATGTCCTCCCTCCTACACCAGCTCCTTAGCCACGTATTAAACTAGCGTATTCCTAGTTCTAGCCTCATTAGCACATAGCAAGGGTAGCAGTTTTGAGATCACAACCCTGTAGGTTCTGCTGTTTTAACTATTAATTTTAACCTGATCTTGATTAGTGCTGTTAAACTTCTGCTTCGACTCATATGAAAATTAAAATATCACAATGCAATGCTTATGTGGGAAAATATTATATGATTGGTTTCCTGAAATGAACTGCATTGTCAACAATTAAATGGATGAATGCATTGTGCAAACTGAAATGGAAAAGCAAAACTGAAAATATTAAATCTATCTGTATCCATGGTTCTTATAATTAAGAACGAATCATAATACTGTCTTGTCAATACTGCAAAACTTTAGTTTTGGTATGTTAAGATACTATATTGGTCTTTTTCTTGAGTCCTGATGCTGAGATAGATGCCAGGATGTGCTGGGACACATTATCAGTGATGTAACCTGGGGTCATCAGGGGTTTGGGTCTTTCAATGTCAGACATCCTCGCTGAGGTGACCCAGTCAAGGTTGATCAGGCTCCAAGATTGTGTCCCAGAAGCACTGGTCCACAGGTCACACCTCTTGGTCCATAGTTCGTGTCAGTCCTGATGGCTTGTTTCTTTGCAGGCCTCATAATGCCAAGGAGAGAGTAGGTTTGGCAGAGCCAGCAGCCAGCGAAATCTCTACACACCAGCTTTAAAGACTCCCATTTTTCCCTCCACCCCTGTCCCTGGCAGTACTCTACTAGCTCCTGGTATTCGGTCTTGTTCTCGAATGCCTCCTCAACCCGGTCATTCGAAGGTACTATCCATTCTGCCGTGATCACCTGCTTCAAGGTTTCTGTACTGTTACATTTTCTTCTATTAACTTTTTTAGGCTGTTTTCCATGGCACACCTGTAACAATTGAGAATTTCTTGTCTTGGAAAGCAAGATTTGATACAGAGTTAACTGAAATAAAGAAAAAGCAAAAAGAAGACGAGCAAAGCGGAAAAGTTAAACTGACAGGTTTGTGATTTGATTATTGTACCTTCTCTAGAAATTTTTGGTTAGTTAATACAAAATGAACAATATATCTTTTTCCAAAATATTAACAAAGCTCATCTCGTTACTGTATTGATGCTTATTTTAAAGATTACCTTTATTTTTTACATGTGTACAGAAACATGCAGTGAAATACATTGTTTGCAGCAACGTCAAACACAGTCTAAGGGTGATAGATAGGACAAGTAGAGAGATAGTTACACCACTGGTTTATGATGTTAAAAGTCCATTGTGTCGCTTTTTCTAAGCACTGTGCCCAAAGATCTTGGGTCTCTGGAAATATTCATGCTTTATTGCTTTACCACATTGAATCACAGTGGATTTCATTTGGCTTTTTTGACACTGATTAACAGAAAAAGACTCTTTCGTGTTAAAGTGAAAACAAATCTCTACAAAGTGATCTAAACTAAATACAAATTTAAAACACAATAATTGATTGCATAAGAATTTTCCCCCCTTCAAGTCCGTATTTAGTAGATGCACCTTTGGCTGCAATTACAGCTTTGAGTCTTTGTGGATAGGTCTCTATCAGCTTTGCACATCTGGACACTACAATTTTTCCCCATTCTTCTTTACAAAACTGCTCAACTGCTGTCAGATTGCATGAGGATTGTGAGTGAACAGCCCTTTTCAAGTCCAGCCACAAATTCTCAATTGGATTGAGGTCTGGGTTCAGACTTGGCCACTCCAGGACATTAACTTTATTGTTTTAAAGTCATTCCTGTGTAGCTTTGGCTTTATGCTTGGGATCCTTGTCTTGCTGGAAAACAAATCTTCTCCCAAGTTGCAGTTCTCCTGCAGACTGTATCAGGTTTTCCTTCAGGATTTCCCTGTATTTTGCTGCATTCATTTTACCCTCTCCCTTCACAAGACTTCCAGGATCTGCATGCTGTAAAGCATGATGCAGCCACCACCACGCTTCACGTTAGGGATGATGTGTTTTTGATGATGTGCAGTGTTCGGATTACCGTAAAATAGCATTTAGCCAAAAAGCTCAATTTTGGCTTCTTCAGACAATAGAACCTTCTTCCAGCTGACTTCAGAGTCTCCCACATGCCTTCTGGCAAGCTCTAGCCAAGATCTCATGTGAGTTTTTTCAACAGTGGCTTTCTCTTTGCTATTCTCCCATAAAGCTGCAACTGGTGAAGCACCTGGGCTACAATCAGATGCACAGCCTCTCCCATCTCAGCCACTGAAGCTTGTAACTCCTCCAGAGTTGTCATAGGTCTGGTGACCTCCCTCACTAGTCCCCTTCTTGCACGGTCACTCGGTTTTTGAGGACAGCTGCTCTAGGCAGATTTACAGCTGTACCATATTCTTCCTATTTCTTGATGATTGACTTAATTGTACTCCAGTGGATATTCAGTGACTTGGAAATGTTCTGAGATCCATCTCCTGCCTTGTGCTTTTCAATAACCTTTTTGTGGAGTTGCTTGGAGTGTTCTTTTGTCTTCATGGTGTATTTTTTGCCAGGATTCTGACTCATCAGTAGGTGGACCTTCCAGATACCACATAACCATATAACAATTACAGCACGGAAACAGGCCATCTCGGCACTTCTAGTCCGTGCTGAACGCTTACTCTCACCTAGTCCCACTGGCCCGCATTCAACCCATAACCTTCCATTGCTTTCCTGTCCATATCCACTTTTACTTTAAATGATAATACCGAACCTGCCTCTACCACTTTTACTGGAAGCTCGTTCCACACAGCTACCACTCTCTGAGTAAAGAAATTCCCCCTCGTGTTACCCTTAAACTTTTGCCCCCAACTCTCAACTCAGTCCTCTTGTTTGAATCTCCCCTATTCTCAATGGAAAGTAATGAAAATAAAAATCCATGTGTATTTTTACTACAATCAATTGAAACATCTTGACTGCACACAGGTGATCTCCATTTAACTAATTATGTGACATCTAAAACCAAATGGCTGCACCAGTAATGAGTTGGTGTGCCATATTAAAGGAATCAATTATTTTGTGTTTTATATTTGTAATTGATTTAGATCACTTTGTAGAGATCTGTTTTCACTTTGACACAAAAGAGTCCTTTTCTGTTGATCAGCGTTAAAAGAGCCAAGTTAAATCTCCTGTGATTCAATGTTGTAAAATGATAAAACATGAAAACTTACAAGGGGTGGTGAGTACTTTTTATAGGCATTGTACATGTAGCCAGGGTGCCCAAGACTATTGCACAGTACTGTATTTGAGTTAATGTGCTATAAAATTCTGACCAACTTGAATGTTATATCTTTCAAATTGTTTTTGTATTTCAGGAAAGCAGCAATTTGAAACGGATCATAACCTTGACACATCTGACATTCAGTTCTTGGAAGAGGGTAAAGTATAATTTATTTTGATTTTTGGATGTTTGTAAAAAAATTGCCGTTATATGCACAGATATGAATTTTTTTACATTGCAAGTTGATTTGTGTGTCCTCTAATTGCCTCATGTCAGTTTGTTGATAGGAACATGGTAGGGGAATGACTGATCTCTCAGCTTTCTCTGATATAATATTTTATCTTTCAATTAAATTATCACTATCAGAATCAGGTTCTGAAACTGGCATATGTTGAGAAATTTGTTATCTTTGCAGCAGCAGTACAATACATGAAAATATAGAAAAAAAACTGAATTACACTAAGTATATATATGTTGGGATCAGAATCAGGTTTAATATCACCAGTGTATGTGGTGAAATTTGTTAATGTATATTAAGTAGTTAAATTAATAAGTAGTGCAACATACAGAGATAAAAATGTAGCGAAGTAGTGTTCATGGATTTAATGTCCATTCAGAAATCTGAGAGCAGAGGGGAAGAAGGTGTTCCTGAATCACTGAGTGTGTGTCTTTAGGCTTCTGTACCTCCTTCCTGATAGTAGCAATGAGAAGAGTGATCGGGGTCCTTAATAATGACTGACATCCCCTCTGTACCTACTTCCAAGCACCTTAAAACTATGCACCCTTGTGCTAGCCATTTCAGCCCTAGGAAAAAGCCTCTGGCTATCCTCACAATCAATGCCCCTCATTATCTAATACACCTCTGTCAGGTCAGTTCTCATCTGTCGTCACTTCAAGAAGAAAAGGCCAAGTTCACTCAGCCTATTCTCATAAGGCATGCTCCCCAATCCAGGCAACATCCTTGTATATCTCCTCTGCCCTCTCTCTGTAGTATCTACATATTTCCTGTAGTGAGGTGACCAGAACTGAACACAGTAGTCCAATCCTTACCCTAGTTCTGCCAATCTTCTCTCGTACCCCCATTTTCTGTCACCTCTGATCTTCTCGTCAGTAACTGCAATCATCTCCCCTCTTTGGTCTCCATCCATCCCTGGAGCTTCTTTCCTGCCCTGGAATCTTACCCAAGCAACTACCTTCTCCCAAACCTCAATGGTGGGTGTATTTAGTGAAGGACCCTCTTTTGAGGCATTGCCTTTTGAAGATGTCCTCGATGGTGAGAATTATCGTGTCCATGATGGAGCTGACTGAGTTTGCAACACTCCGCAGCTTTTTCTGATCCTGTGCATTTGTTCTTCCATAATAGATGGTGATTCAGCCAGTCAGAATTTCACCAACTGTGTCACAGATAATAAACCTGATTCTGATACAACACGTAGACACTTCAGTACTTTGTGTCCACACTATTTATCAAAAACCCATCTTCATCAGTTTTCCCCCCCGTTTCCCCACCACTTCTCCCCAACCCCAATTCTCTTCCCACTAACAGCAATTTACAGCGGGCAATTAACCTCCACCCAGCAGTCCTTTGGCAAGTGGGGGTTGTGGGGGGGAAGATGACCGTGGGAGAAACATATAAAGTGCATGCAGACAGTACTCAAGCTCAGGATCAAACTACTGGTATCTGGAGAAGCGAGGAAGCTTCTGTTCCACCCCAAAAGTCAAAGCTCCTTCTGGAACATTCTGTAGGGCTATTAAAACAAAAACTTTACACCATCTTAAAAGTCTCTTTCCTTAGGCAGTTAATCTGATCAATTCCCTCCTCCCCCACCCCTCTATCAATAACTTTAACAGTAAACACTCTGAACCACATTTTGTTATGCTCTTTATATTATAACTACTTGCTGGTATTTATTTATGCTCACTTTATTCCATATCTGTACTATAAACTCTGAGTTTATTTTTATATAATTCTTTATAATTGTTGAATGTTGTTTTTGTTACATGTTGCGCCAACACACCATAGTAAAATGTAAATGTATATGCCAAATAACATTGATCCTTGATAACTACTATATTGGCGACCATTGCTATAATCAGAATCAGGTTTATTATTGTGAAATTAGCTCTCTTATGGCAGCAGTACACTGCAATGCATGAAAAAATTACTGCAAGTTATTGCTACCATCAAGGAAGAGCTACAGAAGCCTGAAGAGTCTTGCTCTTTGTTTTAGGAAAAGCTTTTTTCCCTCCACAACCAGATTTCTGAAAGGACAATAAACCCATGTACATACTCCTGTACTGTCGTGATGAGGCCACACTCGGAGAGAAGCAACACTTTATATTCCATCCCAAGTAGCCTCCAACCTGATGGCATGAATATCAATTGATCCTCCACCTTCACCATTCCCCATTCCTATTTCCCCTCCTCATCTCCTTACCAGCCCATCACCTCCCTCTGGTGATCCTCCTCCTACCCATTTTCCTTAGCTATCTGTCTTCTCCTATCAGATTCCTCCTCCTCCAGCCCTTTATCGCTTTCGCCAATTTTCTTCCGAACTCTTATCTTCACCCCTCCCTGCTCTGTTTCACCTTTGACCTACCACCTTGTACTTCTTCCTCCCCTCCTCCCACCTTCTTACTCTGACTGCTCCTTTTTTTTCTAGTTTTGCTGAAGCGTCTTGGCCTGAAATGTTGACTGTGCTGTTTTCCGTAGACGCTGTCTGGCCTGCTGAGATCCTCCAGCGTTTTGTGTGGTCCGTGTACACTACCTGACATTCCTTTATTTTTGCTCTCTTATATGTCTTTTGTTATGTATTGCACTGCACTACTGCAAAACGACAAATTTTATGACATACGCCAGTCAGCAAATAACACAGCGCTATATATAACTGAACTGAGTATACTCGGACTGTTTAATTGTTTTGTGTTTTGGTGTTTTATATTCTTGTTTATCACTTGTTTTTTTGCCATTTGTGTGATTTCTCCTTTCTTTTTACTTGTTAAGGGTTTAATGCTTGTATTTGAGTGAGTTCTATGGTTTTCTTTGTTTCGTGTCCGTCTCTAGGAAGACAAAGCTCATGATTGTATACTGCATACATACTTTGATAATAAATATACTTAGATTATTTTGAAGATTTGATGTTAAACTTGATTCTGATTCTGAATAAATATTGTGGTGGCATCCGTTGGTCTCAAGAGACCATGGATCTGCGCCTGGAGTTACCAGGGCGCAGGCCTGGGCAGGGTTGTATGGGAGACCGGCAGTTGCCCAAGCTGCAGGCCTTCCCCTCTCCGCACCACCGATGTTGTCCAAGGGAAGGGCACTAGGCCGATACAGCTTGGCACCAGTGACGTTGCAGAGCAATGTGTTGTTAAGTGCCTTGCTCAAGGACACGAACACGTTGCCTCAGCTGAGGCTCGAACCAGTGACCTTCAGGTTACTAGTCTAATGCCTTGCCCACTAGGCCACGCACCAACACTGAATAAATATGGTGCAAAAAATGAATAGCAAGGTAGTGTTCATGGGTTCGTGGTTCATTCAGAAATATGATAGAGGTGGGGCAGAAGTTTTTCCTAAAACATTCCTAAAAAATATTTATCTTCAGGCTCCTGTATTTATTCCCGATAGTAATAATGAGAATAGGGCATGTGTTGGATGGTGAGGGTCCTTCATTCCTTGGGGTACCGTCTTTTGAAGATGTCCTCAGTGCAGGGAGGGTTGTGCCCCTGATGGAGATGGCTGAGTGAGTCTACAAGACCCACAGCCTTTTGCAGTCCTGCACATTGGAGACTGCACCAGGCGATGATGTAACCAGTCAGAATGCTCCCACCATAAATCTGTAGAAATTTTCATGTTTCACTTGTTTATACTAAATAACTATTGAGTATTGAAAGACCTAGATAGAGTGGTCTAGGACCTGAATGCACAGCTTCAGAATCGAGGGATGTCCATTTAGAACAGAGAAGAGGAAACATTTCTTTAGTCAGGGGTTGGTGAATCTGTGGAATTCATTGCCACAGTCAGCTGTGCAGGCCATGGCTTTAGGTATATTTAAGGTGGAGGCTGATAGGTTATGGGGAGAAGGGTGGGAAAGTGGGGTTGAGAGGGTTAATAAATCAGTCATGAATGAATGGCAGAGAATGTTTGATGGGCTGAATGGCCTAATTCTGTTCCAATGGCTTATGGTCTCAGTATAAACTAACTATTAGCTACGCGAGCTCATTAGGGGAACCTGTATCTCTAAATAAATAAGTAACTATTGTGACTAAATGTTCTATGTATATTTATGGCAGGTAACAATGTGGAAGTTGATGAATCTCTTTTCCAAGATATGGATGATTTAGAATTAGATGACGATGACGACCCAGATTATAATCCTGATCTCGAGAGCGACGATGATTGACTTCAAAGAAAAGATTTTGAAAAAGTGCACCATTTACAAAATGGCAGGATGAACGTGAATTAAGTCACAGTATCTGTGACTACTTGTATTGCAATTAGCAAGCAGCGAAAAAAAAGTTTTTTTTAATCTAATTCCCATTTCTGTATGCCTTGATCACTGTTCAATAAATTTACTCCAAAAGTTAATATTTTGAATGTAGCAAGATACATTTTATTTTCTTCAAAATGTTTACATTATAATTGACAGTCATTGGTTATTTATTAAACATTTATTTAGTAATTTAAGGTTATTGGAATATTTTGCAGTTTTAATAATAACATGAAATTTCTCCTACATTATAGAAATATGTATCATGGTGGAAAGTCATAAAGACTTTTGTGAATTTAAAAACGCAAACACAAGGAAATCTGCATCTGCTGGAAATTCAAACACCACACACAAAATGCTGGTGGAACACAGCAGGCCAGGCAGCATCTATAGGAAGTACAGTCGTCGTTTCGGGCCGAAACCCTTCGTCAGGACTAACTGGAAGAAAAGATAGTAAGAGATTTGAAAGTAGGAGGGGGAGGGCGAAATCCAAAATGATAGGAGAAGACAGGAGGGGGAGGGGTGAAGCTAAGAGCTGGAAAGGTGATTGGCAAAAGGGATATAAAGCTGGAGAAGGGAAAGGATCATGGGACAGGAGGCCTAGGGAGAAAGAAGTGGGGAGGGGAGCACCGGAGGGAGATGGAGGACAGGCAAGGTGTGATTGTGAGAGGGACAGAGAAAAAAAAGGGGAGGGAGAAAAAAGGGGGGATAAATAAATACATAAGGGATGGGGTAAGGAGAGGAGGGGCATTAACAGAAGTTAGAGAAATCAATGTTCATGCTATCAGGTTTGAGGCTACCCAGATGGTGTATAAGGTGTTGTTCTTCGAACCTGAATGTGGCTTCATCTTGACAGTAGAGGAGGCCATGGATAGACATATCAGAATGGGAATGGGACGCGGAATTAAAATGTGTGGCCACTGGGAGATCCTGCTTTCTCTGGCGGACCGAGCATAGGTGTTCAGCGAAATGGTCTCGCAGTCTGCATCGGGTCTCACCAATATATAAAAGGCCACACCGGGAGCACCTGACGCAATATATCACACCAGCCGACTCACAGGTGAAGTGTCGCCTCACCTGGAAGGACTATCTGGGGCCCTGAATGGTGGTGAGGGAGGAAGTGTAAGGGCAGGTGTAGCACTTCTTCTGCTTACAAGGATAAGTGCCAGGAGGGAGATTGGTGGGAAGGGATGGGGGGATGAATGGACAAGGGAGTTGCGTAGGGAGCGATCGCTGCAAAAAGCAGAAAGGGGGGGTAGGGAATGATGTGCTTGGTGGAGGGATCCCATTGGAGATGGCAGAAGTTACGAAGAATTATACGTTGGACCCAGAGGCTGGTGGGGTGGTAGGTGAGGACAAGGGGAACCCTATCCCGAGTGGGGTGGCGGGCAGATGGGATGAGAGCAGATGTGCGTGAAATGGGACAGATGTGTTCAAGAGCAGAGTTGATGGTGGAGGAAGGGAAGCCCCTTTGTTTAAAAAAGGAAGACATCTCCTTCGTCCTGGAATGAAAAGCCTCATCCTGAGAGCAGATGCGGCGGAGACGGAGGAATTGCAAGACCTTGTCCATTAGTTCCCCCCCCCCCCCCCATCCCTTCCCACCGATCTCCCTCCTGGCACTTATCCTTGAAAGTGGAACAAGTGCTCCACCTGCCCTTGCACTTCATCCCTCACCACCATTCAGGGCCCCAGATAGTCTCTCCAGCTGAGGCGATACTTCACCTGTGAGTCGGCTGGTGTGGTATACTGCGTTCGGTGCTCCTTGTGCGGCCTTTTATATATTGGTGAGATCCAATGCAGACTGGGAGACTGTTTTGCGGAACACCTATGCTCTGTCTGCTAGAGAAAGCAGGATCTCCCAGTGGCCACACATTTTAATTCCATGTCCCATTCCCATTCTGATATGTCTATCCATGGCCTCCTCTACTGTCAAGAAGAAGCCACATTCAGGTTGGAGGAACAACACCTCATATATCGTCTGGGTAGCCTCCAACCTGATGGCATGAACATTGTTTTCTCTAACTTATGTTAATGCCCCTCCTCCCCTTCTTACCCCATCCTTTATTTATTTATTCCCCCTTTTTTTATCTCTACCCTTTTTTCTCTCTGTCCCTCTCCTTGCCTGTTCTCCATTTCCCTCTGGTGCTCCCCTCCCCCTGTCTTTCTCCTGAGGCCTCCCGTCCGGTGATCCTTTCCCTTCTCCAGCTCTGTAGTCCTTTTGCCAATCAACTTCCCAGCTCTTAGCTTCACCCCTCCTCCTCTGGTCTTCTCCTATCATTTCAGATTTCGCCCTCCCCCTCCTACTTTCAAATCTCTTACTATCTTTTCTTCCAGTTATTCCTGACGAAGGGTCTTGGCCCGAAACGTCGACAGTGCTTCTTCCTATAGATGCTGCCTGGCCTGCTGCATTCCACCAGCATTTTGTGTGTTGTTTAGACTATTGTCATCTTGGTGCCTGAAAAGTATTTGTCAGTCTAATTCCACTTCCTAACTCACGTTGTTGCTTTGAGGACTATTCCTTCTATTCCTTACAGAAATGTTCAGGGATTCGGTGTCTACCATTTCAAAGAGTGAGCTTCAAAATTCTGTCGTCGTTTGGTTGAATTTCCCCACTGTCTCTCTCACTCTCCTACTAAATGCTTTCGCTAGACACTTTGGTATGTACACCTGCTTGTTAATGCAAATATCTCATCAGCTAATCACAAAGCAGCAGCATAATGCAGAAAAACATGCAGACAGGAGATTGTTGTTGTTCAGACCAAGCATCGGGATGGGGAAGAAATGTGATCCAAGTGACTGTCATTGGTGCCAGATGGGGTGGTTTGAGTATCTCAGAAGCTGCTTATCTCCTGATCTCCTGGGGTTTTTCACACACAAAGTCTCTAGAGTTATAGAGAATGTTGAGAAAAAGCAAAAAAAAAATCCAATAAACCGGTTCTGTGGATGAAAATGTCTTGTTAATGAGAGAGGTCAGAGGAGAATAGCCTGACTGGTTCAAGCTGACAGGAAGGTGACAGTAATTCAAATAACCACACGTTAAAACAGTGATTTGCAGAAGAGTTCATCTCTGAATGCACAACACGTCAAACCAAATGTGACTTCCAGTCAGGATAGCGCCTGTGTACAACGCTCCCTTGGTCGACATCTTCTGGATAGATCATGAAACCATCTTTTTCACTATTTGATGTCTTTTGCGTTTGTTTTTCATCTTGAAAGTGTTTATGGAGCTATTGGAGCCTGTGATTTGCAGTTTGGCGATCATTTGAGTGTTTCAACGCTCTGCAGTCTCTGAGAGGGTTCTGGGAGGCAGAGGCAGCATGTGTGAAGGCCACAGGATGGGGCACAAGCCGATGTTCAACTCTATTTTGCCAATTAAAGCAATGAGGGAGATTGAAGCATCGAGTTGAATGTGAAAGGTGAGCGCCAGCTACCTGCCTTTTGATTGCTTCTGGGATCGCTCTGCTATGGAGAAGGGAGACTGTCTATTGATCGCTGGTGAGATCACTCTGCTACCAGAGATGGGAGACTGTCTTTTGGTCACTGGTGGGATCGCTCTCCTGCCAGAGAGTGAAAGGTATGCGGCTGTGCCAGGAGAATATTACTTAGGTTTTCTCCATTTTTGGAAATGGACTATAGATTATTTTTAGTCTTACAGTTTTTTTTATAAACTTTTTTGCCTGATTTTTCTCATTTTTTTGTGTGTGAGTGAGGGAGATCTGGGGGTTGATATGCCTGTTTGGTTCGTTTTTTGTTTAGGGAGGAGGGAATTGGGGGTTGATGATTGTGCTGTTGTACTTTCTTGGTTTCATGGTATCGGGAGAAGAATTTCAGAGTTGTCTACTTTGGGTTTTTTTTAAAATGAACCTTTGAACCCTGAAGTGGATGGTCTGCAATAGCAGAAGACCAAGCATATGCACTCAGTGGTAATGGACTTCAGGCCCAACAAGCCTGCACCACTCAATTGCACTCATATAACATACTAACCCCTTACGTCTTTGGAATGTGGGAAGAACCTGGAGCGCCCAAAGGCAACCCATGTAGTAATGGGGAGAAAGTATAAACTCCTTACTGACAGTGGCAGAATTGAACTGGTACTGCAGTAGCATTATGCTAATAAGCCACTCCTAAATTCTTTGGCTCTGCAGCATTCACATAATTCTCGCTTCTTGTTATAACAGTCTTTTCACAATGTACTGATATCATCAGATGCATGCCGTTTTCCTCTGCCAATTAAGAATCCTGCGTGTCTTTATAATGACTTTATCTGCTTGCCTTTGTAACTGTGATCAAAGTCGCCAGATGGACACTGAAGCTAGTGGATACAGAAGTTTTTATTCAACAAAAATGAGCACTCAGCTTCATATTGAGACAGTTATGTAAGAAGAGGCCCATTTCACCCAATATTGCATGACATTTTATCTGCTGAAGATCAAAACTAACAGCAATTCTATAGTTACAAAATATCGACAATGCTTCCTTTGAATATAGTTTTCTAACACTTCCTTCTTCACACCCACTCTCCAGACACCAAAAAATGAATATTAATCAGCATTGTCTGGTTAACTCCAGTCTAAAGCTCCAGGGATAGTATTGTTCAGGGCTGCACTTTAAATACAATCTATAATCCACATTCAGGTCTGAAGATGGATTGCTGGTGAAATTATTATTTTCTATGTACAGTACCCTAACTCCAGAATACACCTTCGCAGTCCTTCTGGCTTCAGGGACCTGTACTTCTACGGACCATTTATTCCTCTGAACCTCTCAATTTCTTGGACTTTTTGGGCCTCTTTAAAGGCAGTTTTTTCCTGTGTTCTGCTTTACTAAATTCATTGATTAATTTTATTAAATGTACATGAATTGCAATATAAATCAGATTTAATCGTTGAATAAGCACTTAAAATGTTTGCTTAGTAATTTTGTTTTGAAATAGCTGTCCTGACATAATTTGGCCATACTGGTCTGTTAGTATTAATTGACACTGAAAATATAAATGTTTTACATTTTGTGTTTTTTTTAATTAAAGGAATTCAGCAGGACAGGCAACATCTATAGAAGGGAATAAGCAGTCGACATTTTGGTCTGAATTTAAAGAAATTTTTGTATCCTCAGTTCTTTTAACTGAAAGAATCTTGTCTTGTGGTGTGATGCTAGTTTCAATCTTACTGTTATTTATGCCTGATATAATCTCTGACAGCACACACTTCAGTTTCTTTCCATCAGGGAAAACAAGTATTTTCATGTCATTGGCAAACTTGGATGCTGTGCTAGACCTTCTTCCTGGTCGTTAATATAAATTACATTACTGCCATTGGATGTATACCCGTTCAATCTTTTGGCTGTGTCGAGGTTAGTGCGACACTATTACAGCTTGTGGTGTTGCAGTTCGGAGTTCAATGCCAATGCCACGTGTGAGGAGTTTGTGCTTTCTCCCTGCGACTGTGCGGGTTACCTTCGAGTGCTCTGGTTTCCTCCCATATTCCAAAGATGTACGAGTTAGTATGTTAATTGGTCTTTGTAAATTGTTCTGTGATTAAGCTGGGGTTAAATAGGTGGACTGCCTGTGAGGAGGGGCCTGTTGTGCACTGCAAATAAATAAATCTTGAGTGATTAAGGCTGAGAATGGATCCTTGAGTCTTCTCTGTCCTTGCACACTGGGGAAAAATACCTGCTTCAATGCCTATGTGTAGAATTGCAGAGGTTTTTTTTACATCCATTTGCACATCTTCTTTAATTAAAGATTCAAGAAATATTAGCTTTATACAGTATGTCAAGTAAATCAAAATATCGAAACATTAGATTAAATTAGATTCAAATTTATTGTCATTGTGCCGAGTACAGATACAAAGCCAAATGAAATGCAGTTAGCATCTAACCAGAAATGCAAAGAATAGTGCTATTTTCAAAATAACTGCGAATAAAGAGTAAGTGCTACAGCACACCAATATAAAGTACTGAGACAGTACAATATGGGTGCAATACTGCTTAGCGCCGTGATGGGACGTTCAGCAGGGTCACAGCCTCAGGGAAGAAGCTCTTCCTGTACCTGCTGGTGTGGGAGCGGAGGCTCCTGTAGCACCTACTGGATGGGAAGAGAATAAAAAGTCCATGGATAGGGTGAGATGCATCTTCGATAATGCTTTTCCCCCTGCCCAGGCAGTGTTTATGGTAGATGTTCTCAATGGTGGGCAATTGGGTGCCGACAATCCGCTGGGCAGTTTTCACCACACGCTGGAATGCTTTGCGGTCCGATACGAGACATTTGCCATACCACACTGAGATGCAGTTGGTGAGTATGCTCTCAATGGTACAGCAGAGGTGAGCTTTCTTGATGCTCTGCAGGAAATAAAGGCGCTGTACACATACAATGAAATGTGTCATTTGCATCATTTTGTGGCACGCTGGGTGCAGCCTGAAAGTGTTGCCACGTGCAGACTCGAGGGGCCGAATGGTCTACTTCTGCACCTATTGTCTATTGTTTCCAGCCTACAGTTCACGAGCCCTAACGAGAGGTCATTGGACTGTGGGAGGAATCCATCTCGATCATGGGGACAATGGTCAAATTCCATACAAACATCAATGGAAATTGAACTCTGATCTGTAATCATTGGCTCTGCAAAGTTAAACACTACACTCCAGTACCACTCCAGATGTACAATTATAAACACACTTCTCTCTCTAGTTGGGTTTTATATGCCTTTTGACATACTGGACTATGTTATGGAAGTCAAAAAGGCAAGTCTTTGTTAATTTTTTGCAATAGTGTTCAATTCTAATAAGGCCATAAGATATTTGAGCAAAATTAGGCCATTTGGCCCATTGAGTCTGCTCCACTGTTTCATCATGGCTGATCAAATTTTCCTCTCGGCCCCAATCTCCTGACTTCTCTACATGACCCTTCATGCCCTGACCAATCAAGAATCTTTCAACCTCTGCCTTAAATATGCATAAGGACTTGGCCTCCACAGCTGCCTGTGGCAAAGAATTTCATAGATTCACCACGCTCTGGCTAAAGAAATACCTCCTCATCTTTGTTCTAAGAGGACACTCCTCTACTCTGAGGCTGTGTCCTCTGGTCTTAGACTCCTCCACTGTAGGAAACATCCTCTCAACATACACTCCTTTCACCATGCAATAGTTCTCAGTGAGGTCACCCTTCACTCTTCTGAATTCTATTGAATACAGGCCAAGAGCCATCAAACACTCTTCACATGACAAGGCATTCAATCCTGGAATCATTTTTGTGAACCTCCTTTGAAACCCCTTCTGTTTTAGCACATAAAGGGCCCAAATTTGCTCACAGTACTCCAAGAGAGGCTGCACCAGTGCTTTATAAAGTTTCAACATTACATCCTTGCATTAATGTTCTAGTCCTTTTGAAATAAAAACAGACACACAGAAAACCTGCAGCACAATACAGGCCCTTCGGCCCACAAAGTTGTGCTGAACCTGTCCTTACTTTAGAAATGACTAGGCTTACCTATAGCCCTCTACTTTTCTAAGCTCCATGTACCTATCCAAAAGTCTCTTAAAAGACATCATATACGCCTCCACCACTGTTGCCATTCCATGCACTCACCACTCTCTGAGTAAAAAACGTACCCCTGACATCTCCTCTTTATCTACTCCCCAGCACCTTAAACCTGTGTCCTCTTGTAGCAACCATTTCAGCCCTGGGAAAAAAACACTGACTATCCACATGATCAATGCCTCTCATCACCTTGTACACCTCTATCAGTTCACCTCTCATCCTCTGTTGCTCCAAGGAGAAAAGGCCGAGTTTGCTCAACCTATTTTCATAAGGCATGCTCCCCAATCCAGGCAACATCCTTGTAAATCTCCTCTGCACCCTTTCTATGGTTTCCACATCCACAAATAAATGCTAACATCACATTTGCCTTGCTCACCAGATGCAACCTGTAAATTAACCTTTAGGGAATCCTGCACAAGGACCCCCAGGTCCCTTTGCATCTCAGATTTTTGTGTTTTCCTCCTTTTCATTTCTTCCACCAAATTGCATGACCATACATTTCCTGACACTGTATTCCATCTGCCATTTCTTTAACCATTCTCCTAATCTGTCTAAGTCCTTCAGTGGCCTGTTTACTTCCTCAAAACTACCTGCTCCTCCATCTATCTTCATATTGTCTGCAAACTTTGCAACAATCAATTCCATCATCCAAATCATTAATGTATAATGTTTAAAGAATAGGTTCCAACACAGACTCCTGTGGAACACCACTCGTTGGTGCCAGCCATTCAGAAAAACATAGAACATAGAATTGTACAGCATATTACAGGCCCTTTGGCCCACAATGTTGTGCCGACCCTCAAACCCTGCCTCCCATATAACCCCCCCACCTTAAATTCCTCCATATACCTGTCTAGTAGTCTCTTAAATTTCACTAGTGTATCTGCCTCCACCACTGACTCAGACAGTGCATTCTACACACCAACCACTCCACCTTCCTCTAATATCCCCCTTGAACTCCCCTCCCCTTACCTTAAAGCCATGTCCTCTTGTGCTGAGCAATGGTGCCTTGGGGAAGAGGCGCTGGCTGTCCACTCTGTCTATTCCTCTTAATATCTTGTACACCTCTATCATGTTTCCTCTCATCCTCCTTCTCTCCAAAGAGTAAAGCCCTAGCTCCCTTAATCTCTGATCATAATCCATACTCTCTAAACCAGGCAGCAACCTGGTAAATCTCCTCTGTATCCTTTCCAATGCTTCCACATCCCTCCTATACTGAGGCGACCAGAACTGGACACGGTACTCCAAGTGAGGCGTAACTAGGCCACACTAATTAGGCTTCCTTTATTCCCACTCTTTGCCTCCTGCTAATCAGCCACTGCTTTATCTATGCTGGAATCTTTCCTGTAATACCATGGGCTCATATCTTGTTCAGAAGGCTCATGTGTGGCACCTTGTCAAAGGCCTACAGAGAAACCAAGCACACAATGTCAACTGATACTCCTTTGTCTATCCTGCTTGATACTTCAAAGAATTTCAACAGATTTGTAAGGCAAGATTTTCCTTGAGGAAACCATGCTGATTACAGCCTAGTTTATCATGTACCTTCAAGTACTCTGAGACCTCATCCTTAATAATCAATTCCAACTTCTTCCTAACCACTAAGGTTAGACTAACTGGCCTATAGTTTCCTTTCTTTGCCTCTCTACCTTCTTAAAGTGTGGAATGACATTTGAAATTTTCCAGTCTTCTAGAACCATTCCAGAATCTAGTGATTCTTGAAAGATCATTACTAATGCCTTCATGGTCTCTTCAGCCACCTCTCAGGTGTACACCATCTAGTCCATGTGACTTATCTACCTTCTGACCATTCAGTTTCCCAAGAACCTTCTCTCTAGTTAAGGTAACTTCACACACTTCATGACCCCTAACACCTGGAACTTCCACCATACTGCTAGTATCTTCCACAATGAAGACTGGTACAAAATACTTATTCAATCCTCTCCCTCTAATCTTTGCTATATTATATGCCTTCTCTTTGGCTTTTACATTGGCTTTGACTTCTTTTGTGAGACATGGTTGTGTCATCTTTCCTTTAAAATACATCTTCCTCTTTGGGATGTATATTGCCTCCTGAATTGTTTCCAGAAATTCCAGCCATTGCTGCTCTGCCATCATTCCTGCCAGTGTTCTTTTCCAATCAATTCTGGCCGACCCCTCTCTCATGCCTCTGTAATTCCCTTTACTCCGCTGTAATACTGATATACCTGACTTGAGCTTCTGCTTCTGAAACTTCAGGGTGAATTTGATCACATTATGATCATTTTCTACTAAGGGTCCTTTTACCTTAAGCTCTCTAATCAAATCTGCTTCATTGCACAACACCCCAATCCAGAGTAGCTTGATCCTCTAGTGGGCCCAACCACAAGCTGCTCTAAAAAGCCATCTTGTAGGCATTGTAGAAATTCACCCTCTTGAAATCCAGCACCATTCTGATTTTCCCAATCTACTTGCATATTGAAGTCACCCATGACTATTGCAACATTGCCCTTTTGGCATGCATGATCTATCCCCCATTGTAATTCACAGGCCACATTCTTACTATTGTTTAGGGGTCTGTATACAACTCCCATCGGGGTGTTTTTACCCTTGCAGTTCCTTAGTTTTATCCACAATGATTCAACACCATCTGACCCTATTTCACCTTTTATTTCCCAATATTTTTATTGAATTTCATATACACAAATACAGAGTTCATAAGAATACTTAATATAAATCAAAATAAGATAGCACTATATATAAATCATAATGATACAATCACAGTATCCCATATTGATGATCTATCAAATAAAATGAATTGAATAATGAAATACATTAGTATGATTGATTATATTATTTTAAAAATCTATACCCCCTACCGAGACAAAGCTGGATGGAGAAAGAAAAACAAGAAAAAAAAGAAGAGAGTACTTTAACATATAGTATTTTATAATAATCACATAACCATTGAGCCTGTGTGGGCGGGGAGGAGGGGTGGCAATCTCCTTACATTTAAGCAAGGTTGTCCTTCTAGCCATAAGTGAATAAAAGCCAGTGATTCAACACCCTCTGACCCTATTTCACCTCTTCTTAATGGTCTGATTTCATTTATTACCTTTCTGCCTATCCTTTCCATATAGTGTGTATCCTTGGAGGTTAAACTTTCAGCTATAATCTGTGATTCCGTGGTGCCTATAACATCATACCTGCCAATCTGCAACTGTGCTTCAAGTTTATCTTCCTTATTCCAGATACTGCGAGCATTCAAATATAACACCATCAGTCCTGTATTCACCTTCTTCAATTTTGTCTTCCTCTTATGTTGCAAATCATCCTGTGATTAATTTAGGATTAAATTGGGGGATTTCTGGGTAGTGAAAGGCCAGAAGGGCCTATACCCCACTCTATGTCAAAAAACAAATAAATGCAAATAATCTCTTTCACCAATCAGCTTCCCAGCTCTTTACTTCCCCCCTCCCAGTTTCACCCACCACTACCACCTTGTATTTCTTCCTCCCCTCCCCCCAACTTCTTAATCTGACTTTTCCCCTTCCTTTCCAGTCCTGATGAAGGGTCTCAGCCTTAAATGTTGACCGTTCATTCATTTCTATCGATTCTGCCTGTCCTGCTGAGTTCCCCCAGCATTCCATGTGTGTTGCTTTCCATTTCCAGCATCTGCAGATTTCCTTGTGTTTGGTTTTTAGTTCTTGACTGAATCAACACAGCAGCACAATGATTTTGAAAAGTACTAATCTGTTACTTTCTGATAGCATTACAATATGTACTGATAATGCACTGTATCTCAGAATAAATTGCACACAAAATTTAATGGAATAAGAATGAAAAGTAACAAATTATTTGCAGTATTATTATGGAACCTTGAAGCATTTTGGCTAATAGACAGTTTTCAGAGTTATTCAAATAAAATTCTTCATTCACCAAGTTCCCAGATGAACTTCAGTGGGACATCTTCCATTTTTCCTTGGAATATTTTAGTAAACATCTCGTTTTGGGCCACAGTGAAATGGGTTTTCCAGTCCCCTACTATCCCTGAATTAAGACACAAAGGAGAGATTGAAAAGTTAGAAAAACATACGAAGTTGGTAGTCAGGAATTAAAAAAAATAAAAAATACTGGAAACACATCAGTTCATTTGCCATTCAACCACACTGTACACATGTATACAGATAAACAAAATATCATTTTGCTGGGGCCAGTGTGTAAAACACTGTACATCGAGTCACACACTGCACATCCAGAACATACAGTCACTAAAAATAAAATTTGCTCAAGTCTTTGAGTGGTATGGCCTGAAGATTGTAGTCCATTCCAACTGATCTGTCATAAGAAGAGAATTCTTTGGGGAAAAGATGTCTTGTCAGAGGAGAGAGATTGTTAACAGGTAGTGTACTTTTGAATGATCTTCTCCCTGTGGAGATTTACTTCTGTGACACCTGGCACGGCATCTCAGCTCCCGGGAAGACGAGCTGAATTGCCTGCAGCTGACCCAGCAGAAGACAAGTTGATTTGCCTTCATCTACTGAGCCAACATGACACGAATATCTGCTACATGCTTGTTCTTGCAGAAATGTGACTCCAGGCCAAAATCCCATGCGCCATTGACCCTCACACCTCGCCCCTCAGGGACTTGTGCTAGTATTATTTTTTGTGACTACGTGTGCAGTTGTGACTATATTTGCTGTTTGTGACTCTGTGTACTGTGATTTGCAGCCTGGCCCTGGAGGGACATTTTTCAGTTTAGCTGTATACTTGTGTAAGGTTGAAACACAATTCAATTTGAACTTGAACATGGAACTCCTGTGAGTCTGAGCTACTCGTGGTCAGTCATTTGCAATGATGAGTGTGTTTACTCCACTGGAATGTCACTAGATCACCATTTCTGACCTCAACATTCAAACTTCAAAGTAAGTTTATTATCAAAGTAGATTATCTGTCACCATATACAACTCTGAGATTCATTTTCTTTTGGGCATACTCAGTAAGTTCAATAACCATAATAGAATCAATTAAAGACTGCACCAACTTGGGCGTTCGACCAGTGTGCAGAAGAAAATAAACTGCAAATACTAAAAAAAAAGAAATAATAACAAATACATAAGCAATAAATATTAAGAGTATGAAATGAAGAATCCTTGAAAGTTAGTCCATAGGTTGTGGAAATATTTCAGTGATGGAGCAAGCGAAGCTGAGGGAAGTTATCCCCTTTGTAGATGTGCTCAACGGTAGGGAGAGCTTTATCTCTGATGGACATTGCCGTATAAACTACTTTTTGAAGGATTTTCCATTCTAGAGCATTGGTGTTTCTATACCAGGCTGTGATGCAGCCAGTCAGTACACTCTCCACCACACAGCTATAGAAGTTTGTCAAACTTTTAGATGTCGTGCCAAATCTTCGCAAACTCCTAAGAAAGTAGACATGCTTCTGCGCTTTCTTCATAATTTTACTTATGTGCTGGGCCCAGGACAAATCCTATAAAATGATAACACTGAGGAATTAAAAGTTGCTGACCTTCTTTAGCAAATGATACTTCAGTTTCGCTTCAGCTGTCTCAACAATACTCATGCACTCAACTCAATGTTCCATTGTCTATTATGCTTAATTTTTCAGTATTACTTGTTCTCAGTATTATTTTTTCTAACAATTTCTAAGTTTTATTATTCTTCATTTTTTCTGTACATGCATAATTTGTCTTTTTTGCACATTGGTTGTTTGTCAGTCTTCACCTATGTCTAATTTCTCATTGATTCTATTGTTTTAGTTGTTGTACTCTGAATATCCGCAAGAATACGAACCTCGGGGTAATAAACTGTATGTTGACATAAATGTTTCTTGATAATAAATTTACTTTGAACTTCCAGTTAGGAAATCTCAGATCATAAGGCATGGGAGCAGAATTAGGCTATTCAGCCCATCGAGGCTGCTCCACCATTCCATTTTGGCTGATATTTTCCTCTCTTAATCCCATTCTCCTACCTTCTCCCCATAACCTTTGATGCCCTTACTCATCAAACACCTATCAACCTCCACTTTAAAGATATCCATATTTTAATAAATGCTCTTGATATATTGTGTGCATGTCCCTTAACTCCTGGTGGAGTCATCGGGGCACCGTCATGACAAGCTTTATGCACCGATCTTTTTGGTGATTGCTCATTGTATGACGTGTCTTGGGCATCTGAAACCTGGCAGAGCCCATCCCTCTCCAGGATATATTGTATCCAGATATAAAATCAATTACATTTTGTGACTATTGATTTGTAAGCGGGGGTAATGCAGACAATGTAGTGGAGAGTTAACAACTGATAAAAAATATATATACAGTACAAGGCATATATAATTGGAACAACATTAATATGCTGCATGAAGATATGGGCATAATATTGGAATGTTTGCATGCTGAATCTTAAATCTACACACTTTCAAAATGCTTCATATATCTGGAAGACCAATAATAATTGATAAACCTTTCAAAGTTCACAGTAGATCAAATAGAGGTTATATAGGTTTAGAGTGAATTGTGAAATATTTAAGGGGAATCTGATGGGAAATTTCTTCATTTAGAGGGCATTGCAAGTGTGGAATGAGCTGTGAAGAGAAGTGGTAAATGCAGCTTGAATTCAGAGAAGTGTGGATATTGCAAGCGAAGAGTTAAATGTGATTGGTCCTTGGGATATGCTAAAAAAAAAATGGAAGTCTGTTAGCTTGGAGTGGGATTGTTTCAAGAAAGTACTAGGGACCCAGTCCATAGCAATGTTGTGGGAGGGTCAGGGAAGTACATCTGTGGAAAATGGAGAAAGCATGTTTGTCTGGGCAGAAGGTCATAAAAGATAAAAGGAAAAAGCAAATAATGGAAAATACTAGACTAAGTGGTTTTGAAGGGTAGAAAAGTCCACTTCCTTTGTTGCAATGGGGAAGAGTTTTGTCTTAGGCAGGATCATGGGTGGTGCTGAGATAGGGAACAGAATATTGAGTCAGAATTAGAGAGAAAGACAGTTAGACAGAGGGAGAAAGAGAGGGTTATTAGAGAGAGACGGAGAGAGAGGGACAGTTAAAGAGAGAATGTTATTAGAAAGAGAGAGAGTGTGTTATTAGAGAGAGTGAGTTACTAGAGAGAGACAGAGTTTTTAGAGAGACAGTTAGAGAGACAGAAAGAAAGAAAACAGGCTGCATGTAAGAATTCTGGCTCTGTGACTCCCCACTAACATTGCAGAAATCAGCTTTTTTAGTGAATGGAGTATTATTTTGATTTCTGTATTGCCACAAATGTAGACATTTGTTTTGCTTTCTGTATTGCATTTGTGCTGACTCTGATAAAGTGTTTTCTCCTGGTTTACTGCATGTGAAATGTCTCCATTGTTTGCGGATACATGTGCAAATACCATGATCGGAATCAGGAAAGAAGACAGAACGAAATGTAAAATTATTGTTCATTACAGAAAGGTAATGTGGTTTGGAGGGATATATTATAGGTGCAGATGGTGTTTCTAGGCAGATCAGGTCTGCATGAACTCGATGGGCTGAAGGGCCAGTTCTTCTGCTGTAGTATTCTATGTCCAAATAGGGAACAGGGGAAAGATATACACTCAATGGCCACTTTATTAGGTACACCAGCTCACTTATGCAAAATCTAATCAGCCAATCATGTGGCAGCAAATCAATGCATAAAAGCATGCAGACATGGTCAAGAGGTTCAGCTGGTGTTCAAACCAAACATCAGAATAGGGAAGAAATATAATTTAAGTGACTTCGACCGTAGAATGATTGTTAGTGCCAGTCACAGTATTTTGAGTATTTTAGAAACTGCTGATCTCCTGGGATTTTCATAGAACATAGAATAGTACAGCACATTACAGGCCCTTTGGCCCACAATGTTGTGCTAACCCTCAAACGCTGCCTCCCATATAACCCCCCACCTTAAATTCCTCCATATACCTGTCTAGTAGTCTCTTAAATTTCACTAGTGTATCTGCCTCCACCACTGACTCTGGCAGTGCATTCTACGCACCAACCACTCCCTGAGTGAAAAACCTTCCTCTAATATCCCCCTTGAACTCCCCTCCACTTACCTTAAAGCCATGTCCTCTTGTATTGAGCAGTGGTGCCCTGGGGAAGAGGCACTGGCTGTCCACTCTATCTATTCCTCTTAATATCTTGTACACCTCTATCATGTCTCCTTCCATCCTCCTCCTCTCCAAAGAGTAAAGCCCTAGCTCCCTTAATCTCTGATCATAATCCATACTCTCTAAACCAGGCAGCATCCTGGTAAATCTCCTCTGTACCCTTTCCAATGCTTCCACATCCTTCCCATAGAGAGGCGACCAGAACTGGACACAGTACTCCAAGTGTGGCCCAACCAGAGTTTTATAGAGTTGCATCATTACATCGCAACTCTTAAACTCTATCCCTCGACTTATGAAAGCTAACACCCCATAAACTTTCTTAACTATCCTATCTACCTGTGAGGTAACTTTCAGGGATCTGTGGACATGTGCCCACAGATCCCTCTGCTCCTCCACACTACCAAGTATCCTACCATTTACTTTGTACTCTGCCTTGGAGTTTGTCCTTCCAAAGTGTACCACCTCACACTTCTCTGGGTTGAACTCCATCTCCCACTTCTCAGCCCACTTCTACATCCTATCAATGTCCCTCTGCAATCTTCGACAATCCTCTACACTATCCACATCACCACCAACCTTTGTGTCATCTGCAAACTTGCCAACCCACCCTTCTACCTCCACTTCCAGGTCGTTAATAAAAATCACGAAAAGTAGAGGTCCTAGTACAGATCCTTGTGGGACATCACTAGTCACAACCCTCAAATCTGAATGTACTCCCTCCACCAGGACCCTCTGCCTTCTGCAGGCAAGCCAATTCTGAATCTGCTTGGCCAAACTTCCCTGGATCCCATGCCTTCTGATGTTCTGAATAAGCCTACCATGTGGTACAGTCTCGAGAGTTTTCAGAGAATAGTGAGAGAAGCAAACAAAAATACAGGCCTGTGGGCAGAAATGAGAGAGGTCAAAGGAGAATGGCCAGACTGGTTCAAGTTAACAGGAAGGTGAGGGTATCCCAAATAACCATGTGTTACAACAGTGGTGTGCAGAAGAGCATCTCTGAATGCACAACACGTTGAATCTTCAAGTGGATGGGCTACAGCAGGAGAAGGCCACACCGGGTTTCCCTCCTGTACCTAATAAAGTGGCCGTTGAGTGTATATCTTTGCAGCCCCCAAGTGCTAAGGACACAATAAATTGATAGATGGAACAGTGAACTTCTCTTCTGTGCACATCAGTGCTGCTTCTGGAGATGGAGACAACTTTCCAGATGGTGGTTTCAGTAGTTCCTCTCCCATTATGGTCATACCACAGCACCAGGTCATCTAAAAAAATTTCTACAGAATCAGCATTGTCAACAGTAAGGTCAAAACTCTTAAAGGCAACTATTCTTAAAAAATTCTTTATTGATATACCGTGATAATGCAGTTTCAGATTTTAATTACCTTTTCTCATAAATCCTGGAACTCTTGGGTCAAACATTGGAAATCTGGCATTTTCATAATTTGATGTGGGATCCATTTTCATGTTGTTAAAGGCACAATGCTCAACTATTATGTTAATGCTTCTGTCGTCCAAGGATCTTCCAAGAAATTTGCTGAGTTTTATTATGGCTGTTTTCAGGTCCTGGAATCCAAGAAGAGTCAGAAAATCATAGAAATCTGCAGCATGGAAACAGGCCATTCGAGCTATCTATTCTATGCCAAACCATGTAAATTGCTTAGTCCCATTGACCTGCACCCAGACCATAGCCCTCCATTCCCCCCCAATCCATTTACCTATCCAAATTTCTCATAAGTGTTGAAATGGAGCCTGCATCCACCACTTGAGCTGATTCCACACTCTCAACACCCTCTCAGTGAAGAAGTTTCCCCTCATGTTCGCTGAAAACATTTCGCCTTTCACCTGTAACCCATGGCAACTGGTTGTAGTCTCACCCAACCTCAGAGGAGAAAACATACTTGCATTTACCCTTTCCATGCCCTTCAGAATTTTGTACACTCCCATCAAATTTCTCAATCTTCTATGTTCCAGGGAATAAAGTCCTTAATATTCAATCTTTAGAAATAAGAGAAATCATTAAAATTGTGTACTAGGGAGAACTTAGTGGCTAAGTAGTGATCTTTCCAAGAAGTATAACCAGTACATTAGCTATCATTAATCTTCCTTGTGGAGTATTCTATTAACAAAGCTACTGAAGTTTTCTTATGAAGATATGAAGGAATTGCTAATAGGAACAACATGATGTTTCATTTGAATGTCAGTTGGTTCTTTTCTTGCTGGACGATTGCAGCTTAATCACATTCCTTGTCTTCACCCCTTCATTCTCTGGTTGCTAAAACTATTTTTCCAGGGATACCAGCAAGGTAAGTGCATGAGGCTCATAGGCCCTCTCATCGATGCACAGGAAGGGGTTGGGATGGTCTCTATTTGAATGACTGCAAGGACCTCTCCCCAGTGATGCCCCCTTCTGAACTGTCCAGTCGATCACTGGCCCAAATGCTGCAAGTGTCCAGCTCATTTGTATTCACTCCCCATTCAGGCTGGGGGTGACTGCCTTCAGACGTCGTGTACAATCTTTCTCAGTCTGTCATGCCTTCAAAGTTGTGAAACCTGTTGTCTCTGTGTTAAATCACTTCCCATCTACTTTTCTGTTCTGTGCTATTCAAATAATCATCTATCTTCAGCAGCCAGTCTTCATTAGAGAGCACCATTACCATCTGTTGCCCGGAGTGACTGAGGAGAACCCAAGCGCAGGACATGGGCACAGAGACTGAGATGGGGATGCTTGTGCAGACGTGAACGTTGAACCGCAAACAGGAGGGATCTTGACACAGAGATGGGGTTTTCATGGAATATCTTGAAACTGGAGCTGAACCTAGAACTAACGGTTCTAAGGAGTCAGAAAATGAAGTCATCACACGGGAATAGACCAACGAACTGGCAAACAGTGGTTGTGATGCCAGGGTTCTTATACTGCAGTTCTTGATGGAGACCAGATGTGCTGTCATCAAGCGAATAAGCAGTAAATGGGAAATTAACTATTGGAATCAAGGCATAATTGAAGGAGATTAGGGGCAAGATAGGGAATTAACAATCGAGATCATGACAGAAACTCCCGCCCCCTTCAATGGGAGCCTCCAGGTGATCCACCAAGCTTGTCCAAGTGGTCCCAATGGAAATCACAGATGAGTGAAGGGTCCAGGATGAAGGAGCGGGGAATCCAGGTAAGTTCTTCCGGGCTGTATCCTTCCCAGTCAACTAGGTACTGGAGGTCTCTGCCTCGGCGGTGCTCATCCAGGACGGTGTATGCTGGGTGGTCGTCAATGATCTGGGCGGGTGGAAGGGGTTCAGCCAGAGGGTACAAATGGCTGATAGATACCGGCTTCAATAGACAATAGATAGACAATAGACAATAGGTGCAGAAGTAGACCATTCGGCCCTTCGAGCCTACACCGCCATTCTGAGATCATGGCTGATCATCTACTATCAATACCTGGCTCCTGCCTTGTCCCCTTATCCCTTGATTCCCCTACCAATAAGATACCTATCTAGCTCCTTCTTGAAAGCATCCAGAGAATTGGCCTCCACTGCCTTCCGAGGCAGTGCATTGCACACCCCCCACAACTCTCTGGGAGAAGAAGTTTTTCCTTAACTCTGTCCTAAATGACCTACCCCTTATTCTCAAACCATGCCCTCTGGTACTGGACTGTCCCAGCATCTGGAACATATTTCCTGCCTCTATCTTGTCCAATCCCTTAATAATCTTATATGTTGCAATCAGATCCCCTCTCAATCTCCTTAATTCCAGCGTGTACAAGCCCAAGTCTCTCTAACCTCTCTGTGTAAGACAGTCCAGACATCCCAGGAATTAACCTTGTGAATCTACGCTGCACTTCCTCTACAGCCAGGATGTTCTTCCTTAACCCTGGAGACCAAAACTGTACACAATACTCCAGCTGTGGTCTCACCAGGGCCCTGTACAAATGCAAAAGGATTTCCTTGCTCTTGTACTCAATTCCCTTTGTAATAAAGGCCAACATTCCATTAGCTTTCTTCACTGCCTGCTGCACTTGCTCATTCGCCTTCAGTGACTGATGAACAAGGACTCTGAGATCTCTTTGTATTTCTCCCTTATAGACATTCTCTCTACACCATTCAGATAATAATCTGCCTTCCTGTCCTTACTCCCAAAGTGGATAACCTCACACTTATTCACATTAAATGTCATCTGCCAAGTATCTGCCCACTCACCCAGCCTATCCAAGTCACCCTGAATTCTCCTAACATCCTCATCACATGTCACACTACCACCCAGCTTAGTATCATCAGCAAACTTGCTGATGTTATTCTCAATGCCTTCATTTAAGTCGTTGATGTAAATCGTAAACGGCTGTGGTCCCAATACCGAGCCCTATGGCACCCCACTAGTCACCACCTGCCATTCCGAGAAACACCCATTCACCGCTACCCTTTGCTTTCTATCTGCCAACCAGTTTTCTATCCATGTCAATATCTTCCCCCCAATGCCATGAGCTCTGATTTTACCCACCAATCTCCTATGTGGGACCTTATCAAATGCCTTCTGAAAATCGAGGTACACTACATCCACTGGATCTCCCTTGTCTAACTTCCTGGTTACATCCTCAAAAAACTCCAACAGATTAGTCAAGCATGATTTGCCCTTGGTAAATCCATGCTGGCTCAGCCCAATCCTATCACTGCTATCTAGATATGCCACTATTTCATCTTTAATAATGGACTCTAGCATCTTCCCCACTACTGATGTTAGGCTGACAGGATGATAATTCTCTGTTTTCTCCCTCCCGCCTTTCTTAAAAAGTTGGATAACTTAGCCATTCTCCAATCCTCAGGAACTGATCCTAAATCTAAGGAACATTGGAAAATGATTACCAATACATCCGCAATTTCCAGGGCCACCTCCTTTAGTACCCTAGGATGCAGACCATCTGGACCTCGGGGTTTGTAGGCCTTCAGTCCCATCAGTCTACTCATCACCGTTTCCTTCCTAATGTCAATCTGTTTCATTTGCTCTTTACCCTATGTCCTTGGCCCATCCATACATCTGGGAGATTGCTTGTGTCTTCCCTAGTGAAGACAGATCTAAAGTACTTATTAAATTCTTCTGCCATTTCTCTGTTTCCCATAACAATTTCACCCAATTCATTCTTCAAGGGCCCAACATTGTTCTTAACTATCTTCTTTCTTTTCACATACCTAAAAAAGCTTTTGCTATCCTCCTTTATATTCCTGGCTAGCTTGTGTTCGTACCTCATTTTTTCTCCCCGTATTGCCTTTTTAGTTACGTTCTGTTGTTCCTTAAAAATTTCCCAATCATCTGTCCTCCCACTCACCTTAGCTCTGTCATACTTCCTTTTTTTTAATGCTATGCAATCTCTGACTTCCTTTGTCAACCACTGTGGCCCCTTTCCCCCCTTTGAATCCTTCCTTCTCTGGGGGATGAACTGATTTTGCACCTTGTGCATTATTCCCAAGAATACCTGCCATTGGTGTTCCACTGTCTTTTCTGCTAGGATATCCGTCCAATTAACTTTGGCCAGCTCCGTCCTCATGGCTTCATAGTCTCCTTTGTTCAACTGCAACACTGACACCTCCGATCTGCCCTTATCCTTCTCAAATTGCAGATAAAAACTTATCATATTATGGTCACTACCTCCTAATGACTCCTTTACTTCAAGATCACTTATCAAATCCTGTTCATTACACAACACTAAATCCAGAATAGCCTTGTCCCTGGTTGGCTCTCGTACAAGCTGTTCCAAGAATGCATCCTGTAGGCACTCTACAAACTCCCTATCCTGGGGTCCAGCTCCAACCTGATTCTCCCAGTTCACCTGCATATTGAAATCCTCCATAACTACTGCGACATTACCTTTGCCACATGCCAATGTTAACTCCCTATTCAACTTGCACCCAATATCCATGCTACTGTTTGGTGGCCTGTAGAAAACACCCATTAGGGTATTTTTGCCCTTACTGTTCCTCAGTTCTATCCACACAGACTCTACTTCTCCTAATCCTATGTCTCCTCTTGCAAAGGACTGAATCTCATTCCTCACCCACAGGGCCACCCCACCCACCCCCTCTGCCCACATTTCTGTCCCTACGATAGCACGTATACCCTTGTACATTAATTTCCCAGGTCTGATCTCCCTGCAGCCATGTCTCCGTTATCCCAACAACATCATAGTTACCCATTCGCACCTGAGCTTCAAGCTCGTCCGCCTTATTTCTGACACTTCGTGCATTCAGATATAGAATTTTTAGCCCATTTCTCCTCTCTCTGTTTAAATCGCTGCCTGTCGTGCTTAACCCAGCTCCCTGAACTCCCATCGGGCTATATGCCCCTTGAATTTTGTTGTCCTTCCTAAATTTACTTATTCTTTCTGCACATTTAACTCCATGTTCCGTCAGACCATCCTTCTGTACATGTGTCCTCCTTATCACTTGTTCCGCCTCACCTTTCTCTACTACACACTTAATATTCCAGAACTGCGTAGTCCCTACCTGTCCTTTATTCTTCATCTCGCTATCCTCTCTCACATTCTGGATCCCAGCCCCCGAGAAGCACTAGCAAACTTTCCTGCAAGAATGTTAGTATCGCTCCAGTTCAGGTGTAAACCGTCCCGTCAGAATGAGATCCCACCTTCCCTGGGACAAAGCCCAATTATCTAAAAACCTGATGCCCTCCCTCCTACACCATCCTCTCAGCCACGTATTAATCTGTATAATCCTTCTGTTCCTTGCCTCACTCGCACGTGGCACAGGTAGCAATCCTGAGATTGTAGGATGGATGTGACTAGATCAGGGCAGTTTGAGTCGGACCACCATGGGGTTGATAATGCTCTCAATCTCGAAAGATTCCAAGAAGCAAGGAGCGAGTTTTTTGGGCTTGTTCTCGAGGGAGATGTCTTTAGAAGGGAGCCAAACCTTCTGCCCAGGTGGATAATCAGGTGTGGGAATCTGACGACGATCGGAAATCCTCCAGTTGCAGTACGCTGAGCGGAGCAGGGCCACGCATGTCTTCACAGATCTTGTGGCTCTGGCGGAGATGGGCCCGAACAGAAGGCACATCTATGTCCTCTTCATGAGCGGAGGACAATGGGGTTGGTAACCGAGGGAGCATTCAAAGGGAGGCATTCCGGTGACAGTGCTGACCAGGGAGTTGTGGGCGTACTCTACCCAAGAGAGAGGGTGCTCCAGGAAGATGGGTTATTGGCAGTTATGCAGCGCAGTGCTGCTTCCAAATCCTGGCTAGCCTGTTCTGTTTGACAGTTCGTCTGCGGATGAAAGCCAGACGACAGACTTATTAAGGCTCGAAGGGCTTGACAAAAAGATCTCCAAGCTTGAGAGACGAATTGGGGACCCCGGTCAGAAATAATGTCAGAGGCAATCCCGTGAAGGTGGAAGATGTGACGGATGAGAAGGCTGGCTGTTTCCTGAGCTGTAGGGAGTTTGGGAAGGGCTACAAAGTGCACAGCTTTGGAGAAGCGGTCCACCACGGTGAGTACAGCAGTGCTCCCATGTGAAGGGGGCAGTCCCGTAACAAAATCCAGTGCTATGTGAACCAACGACGGCTAGGAACAGGTAGGGGACACAGCAATCCAGCAGGTGGTCGGTGGGAGGCTTTTCCACCGGCACAAACAGAATAGGCAGAGATAAAGGAACAGGGGTCAGAGTCCATGGAGGGCCAGCAGAAGTGGCTCTTCAGAAGGGACAGCATCCGATCGATCCTGGGATGGCAGGCGAAACGAGAAGTGTACCCACACTGGAGCACCTGAGATCGAATGGAATCGGGCACAAAAAGGCGATTGGAGGGTCTGTTGCCTGGGTTAGATTGAGTCCGTTGGGCCTCTTTGACTATGGCTTCGATCTCCCAGGTGAGAGCAGTCACCACACAGGTGGGTGGAAGGATGGTCTTAGGATTGGGAAGGCCCTCCTCGGAAACGTACTGACGGGAGAGAGCATCGGGCATCCCGTTCTTGGACCCCGGACGATAGGTGAGCATAAACCTGGACTGGCCAAAAGATAATGCCCAAAGGGCTTGGCAGGAATTCAGGTGCTTGGCGGTTTGGATGTATTCAAGGTTCTTGTGATCAATCCAGACGATAAATGGATTTTCCTCTCCCTCCAGCCAGTGCCTCCACTCCTCCAAAGCAAGTTTGACCGCCGGTAACTGTGGAAAGCGGCCAGTGAGTGAATGGGCCAGTGAAGGAGTGGAGATTTGAGGCTTTGACTCAAAAGGCTTCGACAAGAAGAGGCAGAAGATGAGCTTGTTCCCAGTTAGTTACATCTGCCAGAAGTGCTTGCGGCTGGGCGATCCGGAAGACCGTGTGAGGAATCTGGAGCAGCAGCTGGATGACCTTCAACTCATAAGGGAGAATGAGGCAGTCAGAGATGAGAGCTACATGGAGGTAGTCACACCTAGGCTGCCAGAAGCAGGTCATTGGTCAGGGATACTATTACAGCTGCAGAAAGGGTGGGTAATGTAGCAGGATCCTCTTTTGAATCAGTATGGGTGGAAGTCAGGAACAGGAAGGGAGCAGTTACTCTACTGGGGGTATTCTATAGGCCCCCTGGTAGCAGCAGAGATACAAGGAGCAGATTGGGAGTCAGATTTTGGAAAGGTGCAAAAATAACAGAGTTGTTATCATGGGTGACTTTAACTTTCCTAATATTGATTGGCACCTGATTAGTTCTAAGGGTTTAGATGGGGCAGAGTTTGTTAAGTGTGTCCAGGATGGATTCCTGTCACAGTATGTTGACAGGCCGACTAGGGGGAATGCCATACTGGATCTAGTATTAGGTAATGAACCGGGTCAGGTCACAGATCTGTCAGTGGGTGAGCATCTGGGGGACAGTGACTACCGCTTCCTGGCCTTTAGCGTTATCATGGAAAAGGATAGAATCAGAGAGGACAGGAAAATTTTTAATTGGGGAAGGGCAAATTATGAGGCCATAAGGCTAGAACTTGCGGGTGTGAATTGGGATGATGTTTTTGCAGGGAAATGTACTATAGACATGTGGTCAATGTTTAAGGATCTCTTGCAGGATGTTAGGGATAAATATGTCCCGGTGAGGAAGATAAAGAATGGTAGGGTGAAGGAACCATGGGTGACAAGTGAAGTGGAAAATCTAGTCAGGTGGAAGAAGGCAGCATACATGAGGTTTAGGAAGCAAGGATCAGATGGGTCTATTGAGGAATATAGGGTAGCAAGAAAGGAACTTAAGAAGGGGCTGAGAAGAGCAAGAAGGGGGCATGAGAAGGCCTTGGCAAGTAGGGTAAAGGAAAACCCCAAGGCATTCTTCAATTATGTGAAGAACAAAAGGATGACAGGAGTGAAGGTAGGTCTGATTAGAGATAAAAGTGGGAAGATGTGCCTGGAGGCTGTGGAAGTGAGTGAGGTCCTCAATGAATACTTCTCTTCGATATTTACCACTGAGAGGCAACTTGATGACGGTGAGGACAATATGAGTGAGGTTGATGTTCTGGAGCATGTTGATATTAGGGAGAAGAGGTGTTGGAGTTTTTAAAATACATTAGGACAGATAAGTCCCTAGGGCCTAACAAAATATTCCCCAGGCTGCTCCATGAGGCAAAGGAAGAGATTGCTGAACCACTGGCTAGGATCTTTATGTCCTCATTGTCCACGGGAATGGTACCAGAGGTTTGGAGGGAGGCGAATGTTGTCCCCTTGTTCAAAAAAGGTAGTAGGGAAAGTCCAGGTAATTATAGACCAGTGAGCCTTACGTCTGTGGTGGGAAAGCTGTTGGAAAAGATTCATAGAGATAGGACCTATGGGCATTTAGAGAATGATGGTCTGATCAGGGACAGTCAATATGGCTTTGTGAAGGGCAGATCGTGCCTAACAAGCCTGATAGAGTTACTTGAGGAGGTGACCAGGCATATAGATGAGGGTAGTGCATTGGATGTGATCTACATAGATTTTAGTAAGGCATTTGACAAGGTTCCACACAGTAGGCTTATTCAGAAAGTCAGATGGCATGGGATCCAGGGAAGTTTGGCCAGGTGGATTCAGAATTGGCTTGCCTGCAGAAGGCAGAGGGTCATGGTGGAGGGAGTACATTCAGATTGGAGGGTTGTGACTACTGGTGTCCCACAAGGATCTGTTCTGGGACCTCTACTTTTCGTGATTTTTATTAACGACCTGGATGTGGGGGTAGAAGGGTGGGTTGGCAAGTTTGCAGATGACACAAAGGTTGGTGATGTTGTAGATAGTGTAGAGGATTGTTGAAGATTGCAGAGAGACATTGATAAGATGCAGAAGTGGGCTGAGAAGTGGCAGATGGAGTTCAACCCAGAGAAGTGTGAGGTGGTACACTTTGGAAGGACAAACTCCAAGGCAGAGTACAAAGTAAATGGCAGGATACTTGGTAGTGTGGAGGAGCAGAGGGATCTGGGGGTACATGTCCACAGATCCCTGAAAGTTGCCTCACAGGTAGATAGAGTAGTTAAGAAAGCTTATGGGGTGTTAGCTTTCATAAGTCGAGGAATAGAGTTTAAGCGTTGCAATGTAATGATGCAGCTCGATAACACTCTGGTTAGGTCACACTTGGAGTACTGTGTCCAGTTCTGGTCGCCTCACTATAGGAAGGATGTGGAAGCATTGGAAAGGGTACAGAGGAGATCTACCAGGATGCTGCCTGGTTTAGAGAGTATGGATTATGATCAGAGATTAAGGGAACTAGGACTTTACTCTTTGGAGAGAAGGAGGATGAGAGGAGACATGATAGAGGTGTACAAGATATTAAAGGAATAGACAGAGTGGACAGCCAGCGCCTCTTCCCCAGGGCACCACTGCTCAGTACAAGAGGACATGGCTTTGAGGTAAGGGGAGGGAAGTTCAAGGGGGATATTAGAGGAAGGTTTTTCACTCGGAGAGTGGTTGGTGCATGGAATGCACTGCCTGAGTCAGTGGTGGAGGCAGATACACTAGTGAAGTTTAAGAGACTACTAGACAGGTATATGGAGGAATTTAAGGTGGGGGGTTATATGGGAGGCAAGGTTTGAGGGTCGGCACAACATTGTGGGCCAAAGGGCCTGTAATGTGTTGTACTATTCTATGTTCTATGTTCTAACTCCTGGTTCCCTACGTTGTAATTTCATTTGGTGAGGGACAGCCGGCGAGAAAAGAAGGCACAGGGATGAAGTTTCTGATCAGGGCCTGAACGTTGGGGGAGAACCGCTCCCACCCCAGAGACGGAGGCGTCGACCTCCACAATGAATTGACAAGAGGGGTCTGGTTGGACCAGGATGGGAGCGGAGGCAAACATCTCTTCAGCTCCGAGAATGCTGTCAGCTTCGGGGTCCCAATGAAAAGGGCTCGTAGGTGAGGTGAGTTGGATAAGGGGTGCCGCTACCCGACTATAACCCCTGATGAACTGGCGATAGGAGTTCGCAAACCCCAGAATTCACTGGAGTTGCTTGCGTCTCGTGGGTCTTCGCCATTCTGCCACTGCCCAGATCTTCTCGGGATCCGCTCTCACTCGCCCACTCTCGATGATGTCCCCTAAGAAGCTGACTGGGAGGACATGGAGCTCACACTTCTCAGCTTTGACGAATAATTTGTTCTCCGAAAGCCTCTGTAGAACCTGACGGACATGATGGGTATGTTCCTGGAAACTGCTGGCGAAGATTAGGATGTCATCCAGATAAACAGACTCAAAATGGTTAATAAAGTCTCTTAGGACATCGTTAATCAGCACTTGGAATACAGTGGGGGCATTGGTAAGGCCAAATGGCATGACCAGGTATTCCACTTGTCTCCTTCCCTTATTCTGACCAGATGGTAGGCGCTTCATAGGTCCGACTTGGAGAAGATGGTGGCTCCGTGACGTGGTTCGAAAGCAGAGTTTGAGGGGCAGTGGATACCTGTTTTTTATGCTTATATTATTTAGGCCTTGGTAGTCAATGCAGGGTTGCAATGAACCATCCTTCTTCCCCACAAAGAAGAACCCCGCGCCAGCTGGGGAGGCTGAGGGTCGGCTAATGCTCACCGCGAGAGATTCACTGATGTAACCCTCCATTGCTTCCCCCTCTGGCTGGGACAAGTTATGCAGTCGACTGGTGGGGAGAGGATCTCCGGGGCGAAGGTCGATGGCACAATCGTATGGTCGGTGTGGAGGCAGGGAAAGGGCCTGTTGCTTACTAAACACTTGCCCCAGGTCATGGTACTCCGCTGGAACCCTGGACAAGTCAGGGGAGTCAGCGGCAGACGAGGTCGCGGTGGCTTTTACAGGAGAAAGGGCCGACTGTAGACAAGTGGAGTGACAGAACGGACTCCAACTGGCCATCTTCCCAGTAGGCCGATCGATGTGGGGATTTTGGCGGCTTAACCAGGGGTACCCAAGAACTATAGGAGCTTGAGGAGAGGAAATTAGGTTATATTGTACCTGCTCCCAATGGTTCCCAGAGAGAATCAGACAGTGATGGTGTACAGTGTGTGACTCAGGCCAGAAGTCTTCCGTCCAGTGTCTGGGCTTCCAGAGGGGTACTCAACAGCTCCCGAGGAATTCCGGCCCGGGAAGCTATGTCTTCATCCAACAGATTTCCCTCGGCACCGGAGTCCACCAAGGCGGACAGAGACAGGGACTGTTGGTGGTAGCTTACAGTAGCTTAGATCTGCATCCGGGTTTGGGGACAGAAGGGAATGTTGTCTGACTTAGCAGGGTCCCCCTTTCTACTAGTGAGCCCTCCCTTTTGGCCGAAGGGAACAGGTAGCACGAAAATGGCCAAACTGACCACAATAGAAACAATCCCCTGTTCTGAGTCTCCGGAGTCGCTCTGTGGGAGAAAAATGGCTCCGTCCCAGCTGCATTGGTTCCTCTCCTGGGGTGGTGAAAATGGCCAGACTAGGAGCTATTTTAGGAGCGGGAGGAGGAGAGAGGCTAGGGCTGGGAGAAGATGGTAAAGCTATCTTTTATCTATCCATGGCGTACGTGGATGACTGCCAAGGAGCATTGTAGCAGAAAGGCCCGGCACCTCCCCAGATCCCCAGCATAGGGTTTCTGGTTCAGGTACGTGTGGCTCTCTTAGCAGTCATGTTGTCAACACATAGGGCATTGCCACTACAGGCTGTCCGGGCTGGTCAGACAGAGTTCCCAGAGTGGACGGGGTAAGATGAGCAGATACTCGGTCAACCTGTTCACTGACCTTTTTTACGTTCACTGACAGGGAACAGAGGTTCTCCATGACATCCCAGAGCGGCTGATCATGCAGGCCCAGTAGGGAGCCCTGGCTGGTGAGGGCTTATTGCAGGGGATTTGTGTCCGCTGGGTTCATTATGGCCAGTTTGAATTGTTGCCTGGAGTGACTGAGGAGAACCCAAGCGCAGGACACAGGCACGGAGACTGAGTTGGGATGCTGGTGTAGACGTGAACGTTGAACAGCAAACAGGAGGAATCTTGACACGGAGCTCTGATATGGAGTCTTGACACGGTAGATGGGGTTTTCATGGAATATCTTGAAACTGGAGCTGAACCTAGAACTAACGGTTCTAAGGGGTCAGGGAATGAAGTTATCACATGGGAATAGACCAACGAACTGGCAACCAGTGGTTGTGATGGCAGGGTCCTTATACTGCAGTTCTTGATGGAGACCAGGTGTGCTGTCATCAAGCAAATTAGCAGTAAATAGGAAATTAATGATTAGAATCAAGGCATAATCGAAGAAGATTAGGGGCAAAATAGGGGATTAACAACCAGGACCATCACCATCACACTGTAACATGCTATTCACATACTCCACAAGGTGTCCACCTCATGGATTCTCTGTAATTACCTGGTTACTGGGTACACTTGACCCCCCCCCCCGCTCTGTCTGTGGGGGCAACAAGAAGGTGGGTCATGAGGTTTAACCTGAGTCCAGTGTTTCCGGCCTCACAGAGTCTGCACACAGACATAAGTGCCAATTTGTTAAAAGTGCCGTCTGTGGCCCCATCCATCCGGGAGCAAACCCTGCCCTTTCAGGCAGCACTTCCACCATGACTGGTTGCTCAGCTGTGGGAGGGCTCGCTCCGATCAGCAAACTGCTGCTGTTGACTTGCTCAGTCCTTCAACACGACAGAGCTCTTTCACATACTCTGTCCATGTAAGCCCCAGGCTCAGCACAACCCGTATTTACCCCAATAGGGAGTCACATTGCTGGCTCCATCAATAATTGGTAGGGTCCGAAACCCAGCGTGTGCTTTGGGATTGCTCGAAATCCCATCAGGATTCCTGGTAATACATCAACCCATCTCGGTTACAGCTCTGGTTAAGATTATCTTGATTGTTCAATTCATCCTTCCTACCATTCTTGAACTCTGAGGGTGGTAGGGTATGTGGAGACTTCGTCCAACCCCTAAAAGGCAGCACATTTCCTTCATCACTTTCCCTGTGAAATGTGATCCCTGATCTGAGTTTCCTGAATCCGTGCAGTGGTGCTCCCGGTGTAGTCCTTTGTTGGGAAAGACTCTACCCACCCAGTGAAGTGATCCATAATTACCAGACAGTAGCTTTCCCCCGTTTTTGGGCAGGGGCCATGTGAAGTCCATCTGGATGTTTTCCCAGGGTCCCCTTGGCTGTGGCTGATCTGCCAGCTGTAGCTTTCTACGCTTACCAGGGTAATGCTGGGCAGAAGTGATCCAACAGCGGCAGTTTCTCACTATCCCCGTCCATCCCTGGCCACCAGCCATCCTGTGATCATGCTCTACCTTCCCCGGTGTATCACCACATGATATAACATGGTGGTGCCGCAACTCCACTTCTCCTTCACTTCTGCCTTCACCTCTTTATATAATTTTACTAAACTGGCTTAGACCATAAGACATTAGGAGCAGAATTAGGCCATTCAGCCCATCAAGTCTGCTCTGCTGTTCCATCATGGCTGATCCAGGATCCCATTCAAATCCACACACTACCAAACACTGTTCATATCGTTAACCCCTTCATTCCCGGAATCATCCTCGTGAGCCTCCTCTGGACTCTCTTCAATGACAATACATCCTTTCTGTGAAGAGGGGCTCACAGCCATAAGACCATAAGGCATAGGAGCAGAATTGGATCATTTGGCCCATTAAGCCTGTTCTGCCATTCAGTCATGGCTGATTTTTTTCCCCATTCCCCGGTCTTCTCCCCATTACTTTTAACTCAGTGTCCAATCAAGAACCTATCAAGCTCCGACTTTATTACATCCAACGACCTGGCCTCCACAGCTGCCTCTGGTAATAAATTCCATAAATTCACCACCCTCTGGCTAAAGACATTTTTCTGCATCTCTCTTTTAAATGGAAGCCTTTCTATCCTGAGGCTGTGCCCTCTTGTCTTACACTCCCCAGCCATGGGAAACATCCTTTCCATATCCACCATTTAACATCAAAAGGTTTCAATGAGATCCCCCTCGCCATCCTTCTAAATTCCAGAGAATACAGACCCAGAGCCAGCCAACATTCCTTATATTCCTGGAATCATCCATGTGCACCTGCTCAGAACCATCTCCAATGCCAACACATTTTTTCTTTGATGTGGAGCCCAAAACTGTTCACAATACTCAACGTAATGAGTACCTGCAAGCCAACCTTTTGTGATTCATGCACACGCACTCCCAAGTTCCTCTGCACAGCAGCATGATGCAATTTATTTACCATTTAAATAATAATGTTTTTCCTTCCAAAGTGGATATATATATATATATATATATATACACATATATCTGCAGACTCTCCATATCTTCTGCAAAATTTGCTTTTCCACTCAATTTAGTATCATCAGCAAACTTAGATACACAACACTCGGTCCCCTCTTCCAGATCGTTAATGTATATCATGAACAGTTGCGGGCCCAGCATGACCTCTATGGCACATCGTTCCCCACTAATTGCCAACCAGAGTAACACCCATGTATCCCAACTCTCTGCTTTCGATTAGCTAACCAATCCTCTATCCATGCTAATACGTCACCCCCAACTCTATGCATCCTTATCTTATGGATTAGTCTTTTATGTGGCACATTATTGAACGCCTTCTGGAAATCCAAGTAAATAACATCCATCTGTTCCCCTCTATCCACTGCGCTCATTATATCCTCAGAACTCCAGTTTGTCAAACAGGACCTGCCTTTGCTGAATCCATGCTGCATCTGCCTGATGGATCCATTTCTTTCCAGATACCTCGCTATTTCTTCTTTAATGATAGCTTCAAGCATCTTTCCAACTACAGATGTTAAACTAACTGGCCTAGAATTACCTGCTTTTTGCCTACACCCACAGCAGCATGACATTCACCGTCTTCCAATCCACCGGGACCTGCCCAGAGTCCAGAGAGTTTTTGGTAAAATTATCACCAAAGCCTCTACTATAACTTCTGCCATTTGTTTCAGTACCCTGGGATGTATTCCATCAGGACCAGGGGACTTGTCTGTCTTCAGGCCCACAAGAGGGCTCAGCACTACCTCTTTAGTGATAGCTATTGTATTGAGGTCCACACCCCCCAGTGCATCCATAAAATCTCTCTTTGTCCTTCACCATAATGATCATTAGTCTAGATTAGATAGATAGATAGATAGATAGATAGATAGATAGATAGATAGATAGATAGATAGATAGATAGATAGATAGATGCTTCATCAATCCCAAAAGAAATTACAGTGTTGCGATCGCATTATAAGTGCATCTTGTGTACTAATGATATAACAACGTTTATATGAACAATTTTCAATGGACTTTACCTGGTTCATCTCTTCATATGACTGAAATATAATATTAAATTCTTCTCTGTGATTATACCAGTTTTTAACATGGTCAAACCAGCTATCGTAATCCACTGTAATAAAATAGGTAGCATTGTTGAAACAGACAAAACGATTAAGCACATCGTATACCAATTTCCTTCAGCATTAGGATGCTAAGGAGTTAAACCAAACGTGGAACATAGAACCGTACAGCACAGAGAAAGCCTCTTTGACCCATGATGTTTGTGCTCTTTGATCCAGGATGTTTGTGCTGAACTAATTTCCTCTGCAGGTACACAGTTCAGTGCAGTGGCATAATGTCATTACAGTGCCAGCAACCGAGTTCAATTCTTGCTGCTGTCTGTTCTCCTCCTCCATGGTCCCTGTGAGTGCTCTGGTTTCCAGTGACATTCCAGAGATGTATGGGTGATAGGGATTCAAGGGCCTGTCACTGTGCTGTATCTCTTGCGAGACCACTCTCGGAGTATCGTGTGCAGCTTGGGGCTCCTTATTTTTTAAAGGATATACTGACATTGGAGAGGGTTCAGAGAAGATTCGCGAGAATGATTCCAGGAATGAAGGAGTAATGTCTGGTAGCTCTTGGGCTGTATTCTCTGGAGTTCAGGAGAATGAGGGGAGATCTCGTAGAAACATTCCAAATGTTAAAAGGCCTGAACAGATTAGATATGGCAAAGTTATATTCCGTGGGAGTCTAGGACAAGAGGACATGACTTTAGGATTGAAGGACATCCATTTAGAACAGAAATGTGAAAAAATTACTTCAGTCTGAGGGTGGTAAATCTGTGGAATTTGTTGCATTGGGTGCACTTGAGGCAGAAATAGATAGTTTCTTGATTAGCCAGGGCATCAAAGGATATGGGGAGAAGACAAGGGAGTGGGGATGACTGGAAGAATTGGATCAGCCCATGATTGAATGGCAGAGTGGACTTGATAAGCCAGATGGCCTACTGCTGTTCCTATATCTTGTGGTCTTACGATCTTATAAAATAAATTATCCATATTTCTCCATTCCCTCCTCGTGCCTCTTAAACAACATTATCACATCTGCTTCCCCCGTCACCCCTGGCAATGTGTTCCCATCCTCTATGTCAAATACTTGCACTGCACATCTCCATTCATTCAGAGTTTAGAATCAGAATCCCCATGTCCATGGCGATTCTAACTCTAGCTTCCTCCCCCAGTCCAAGGACATATAGGTAGTAGGTCACATGGTGTAATTGGACTTTTTGGGCCAGAAAGGCCTCTTACTGTGCTGATCTCTAAATTTTATAAAGAAATAAAACAGGGTGAATTCCTGACCTTGTATTTATCTTGACTTACAATCTTACACCTTACTGTTTACCTACATTGTACATCCTCTGTGACTTATTCTGTTTTCTCCATTGGTATCATTTATTCTGCATTATTATTGTTTTAAACCATAAGACCGTAAAACATAGGAGCATATTTAGGCCAATCGACCCATCATGGTTGATTTATAATCCCTCTCAAACCCATTCTCAGCTATCTGAATTTGACAGATCCACCGATTGTCTAAAGAAATTCCTCCTCATCTCCATTCCAAATGGATGCCTCAGACTCCCTCACTACTGGAAACATCCTCTCCATATTCACTCAGTCTAGGCCTTTCAATATTCAAAAACTTTCAATGAGAATCCCCTCATTCTTTTAAACTGAGTACAGTCCCAGAGCTATCAAATGCTCCTCACACGTTAACCTGGGAATGAGCCCTGGGATCATTCTTATGGAAGCTCCTCTGGACCATCTCCTTGTACTACCTCAATACAAGGTTATCCTGCAGTACCTCAAAGCACTGTGTACTGATCTGATCAGTATGAACAGTTTGCAAGACAAGCTTTTCACTGTACCTCAGCACATTTAACAACAATGGGTTCATTTTAAATTCAGTTTAAATGGTTTGCTTGGTCCAAGGAGGCTGTTTCTGTGCAGTATTTTTCGATGACTCTATTACTCTAATAAGAAACGAATACCAAATACAGCAAAATTGTCAGTGAGTATATTTTCAGTTTCTCCAGTGAGCAGTTGTTAACCAGTAAAGTGGACATGCACAAATGACAATATAAAATTAATTGCTTATGCATTTTATGTGCTTCAGTAACACTTCTGCAGTGAATTTAGCAACTTTAGAACAATAGAGATGGTTGTTGACCTCAGGAGGGCACAGAGAGACCACTCCCCGCTGAACATCAATGGCTCCTCGGTAGAGATTGTTAAGGGTACCAAATTCCTTTGTGTTCACCTGGCAGAGATTTTCAATTGGTCTCTCAACACCAGCTCCATAGCAAAGAAAGCCCAGAAGCATCTCTACTTTCTGCGAAGGCTGAGGAAAGTCCATCTCCCACCCCTCATCCTCATCACATTCTACAGGGGTTGTATTGAGAGCGTCCTGAGCAGCTGCATCACTGCCTGGTTCGGAAATTGCACCATCTCGGATCGCAAGACCCTGCAGCAGATGAAGATCATCGGGGTCTCTCATCCTGCCATTACAGACATTTACACTACACACTGCATCCGCAAAGCAAACAGCATTATAAAGGACCCCACATACCCTTCGTACAAACTCTTCTTCCTCCTGCCGTCTGGGAAAAGGCACCAAAGCATTCGGACTGTCACAACCAGACTACGTAACAGTTTCTTCCCCCAAGTTATCAGATTCCTCAAAACCCAGAGCCTGGACTGGCACCAACTTACTGCCCTCTACTGTGCCTATTGTCTTGTTTATTATTTATTGTAATGCCTGTACTGTTCTGTGCACTTTATGCAGTCCTGGGTAGGTCTGTAGTCTAGTTTAGTTTTTAGTGTTGTTTTACATAGTTCAGTGTAGTTTTTGTACTGTGTCATATAGCACCATGGTCCTGAAAAATGTTGTCTCATTTTTACTGCAGTTATGGTCGAAATGACAATAAAAAGTGACTTGACTTGGTATTGTATAGTCATGTACTTTAATACAAAGAGTAAAGGCATAGACTATTTTCCAAATGGGAAGAAAATCAGAGGTGCAAAGGGACCTGGGAGTCCTTGAGCAGGATACCTTTGAGGTTAATTAGCAAGGAAGACAAATGCAAAGTTCGCATTCATTTTGAGAGGACTAAAATATAAGAGCAAGGATGTAATGTTGAGACTTTATACGACATTAGTCAGAATACACTTGGAGTATTGTGAGCTGTTTTGGGCCCCTTTTCTAAGAAAAGATGTGCTGGCCTTAGAGAGGGTCCAGAGGATGTTCGCAAGAGTGATTCAGGAATGAAAGGGTTAATATATGTGGGGGTTTTTTTGGATTAATTAAGGGCATTAGTGTTTATGGGGAGAAGGCAGGAAGGGGCTGAGAGGCATAATAATTTACCCATGATGGAATGGCGGATGGACAGAGTTGTCAAATTCTGCTCCCGTGTGTTATGGTCTCAGGCCTCTCGATCATGACGAGGTGATGATCCTTGGAGAAATATTCCAAACTGTTTTTTCACCGTCAACAAAGTACTTTTGAAACATTCACTATTGTAATGGAAAACATTTGACTGCCTATTTCCCACAGCAACATGCAACTGTGTTAATAAGCTGATGTTCCGTATCTAGCTATCGATTGAGGGATAAAGATTGACCCTCAAATGCAATCAATTTCCATGCCTTTGGTGAAATAATGCTTTGGCTTTTTGTTAATGTCTCCTTTAATGGGATGTCAGCACACTGTCTGGTTCAGGATCAGTTATTACTCTTTAATCATCAGACTCCTGAACTAATGTGGATTATTTCACTCTCCACAGCACTGAACTGACAATCTATGGACTGTCTTTCAAGAACTCTAAAACTCATGTTCTATGTATTATTTATTTACTTTTTTATTATTTGCTCTAGTTGTTTTCTTTTGCACATTGGTTATTTACAGTGTTTCATAAATCCTATTGTATTTCTTTATTTTCCTCTAAATGTCTGCAAGAAAAATGATTTTAAATGAGTATGTGGCCACTGAGTGCACCTGTTCGTTAATGCAAATATCTCATCAGCCAATCACGTGGCAGCAACTCAAAGCTTAAAAGCATGCAGACATGGCCAAGAGGTTCAGTCATTCTTCAGATCAAACATTAGAATTGGAAAAAAATGTGAACTAAGTGACATTGATCGTGGAATGATTGTTGGTGCCAGACACAATGCATTATGTAGCACCATGGTCCTGAAAAACGTCATTTCGTTTTTACTGTGTGCTGTACCAGCAGTTGTGGTCGAAATGACAATAAAAAGTGACTTGACTTGACCTGAACCTTTAGTTTAAAATAAGTTTATTAAGAAATACCTTACATCTAGGCCAGGTGCATCGACCTGCAGCTCCTTAGAGATCGCTTTAGGGACCTGGAGCTGCAGCTCGATGACCTTCGTCTGGTCGGGGAAAATGAGGAGGTGATAGTGAGGAGCAATAGGCAGGTAGTCACCCCGAGACCACAGGAGACAGAGAAGTGGGTTACAGTCTGCAGAGGGAAGGGCAAGAGGCAGATACTAGAGAGTACCCCAGTGGCTGTGCCCCTTAACAATAAGTACTCCTGCTTGAGTACTATTTGGTTGGATAACCTATCTGGGGGAAACAACAGTGGTCGTGCCTTTGGTACAGAGTCTGGCCCTGTGGCTCAGATGGATAGGGAAAGGAAGATGGCAGCAATGATAGGGCATTCTATAGTTAGAGGGTCAGATAGGTGAATTTGTGGTCGCAGGAAAGAAAGGCGGATGGTAGTCTGCCTCCCAGGTGCCAGGGTCCGGGATGTTTCTGATCGTGTCCATGATATCTTGAAGTGGGAAGGAGAACAGCCAGAGGTCATGGTACATAGGTTGGAATAGGGAGGATGTCCTGAAAATAGACTAAAGGGAGTTAGGAAGGAAGTTAAGAAACAGGACCATGAAAGGTAGTAATCTCGGGATTACTGCCCGTGCCACGTGAATAGAAAGTGGTGGAAGATAAATGTGTGGCTGAGGGGTTGGAGCATGGGGCAGGACCTGTACAAAAAGGACGGGTTGCATTTGAATCCCAGGGAGACCAATACCCTTTCGGGAAGGTTTGCTAAGGCTATTGGGGAGAGTTTAAACTAGAATTGTTGGGGGGTGGGAATCGAACTGACGTGATGGAGCAAAGGGAGGTTGGCTCACAAACAGAGGAAGTTTGGAGACAGTATGAAAGGGAGGATAGGCAGGTGATGAAGAAGGGACAGTTTGAGATGTGTCTATTTTAATGTGAGGAATATCATGAATAAAGCGGATCAGCTTAGAGCATGGATCAGCACTTGGAGCTATGATGTTGTGGCCATTACAGAGACTTGGATGGCTCAGGGACAGGAATGGCTACTTCAAATGCCAGGCTTTCGATGTTTCAGAAAGGACAGGGAGGGAGGCAAAAGAGGTGGGGGTATGGCACTGTTGATCAGAGATTGTGTCACGGCTGCAGAAAAGGAGGAAGACATGGAGGGATTGTCTACAGAGTCTCTGTGGGGTGGAAGTTATGAACAGGAAGGGGTCAATAACTCCACTGGGTGTTTTTTATAAACCATCCAGTAGTACCGGGGACATTGAGGAGCAGATAGGGAGACAGATTCTGGAAAGGAGTAATAATAACAGAGTTGTTATGGTGGGAGATTTTAATTTCCCAAATATTGATCAGACAGGATTAAGGAAAACCCCAAGGCATTCTACAAGTATGTGAAGAGCAAGAGGATAAGATATGAGAGAATAGGACCAATTAAATGTGACAATTGAAAAGTGTGTATGGAACCAAATTAAACAGCAGAGGTTCTTAATTCAGTATTAATTCAGGTTCTTAATTCTTTGCTTCAGTATTCCCTATGGAAAATGATCTTGGCGATTGTAGGGATGACTTGCAGCGGACTGAAAAGCTTGAGAATGTGGATATTAAGTAAGAGTATGTGCTGAAGCTTTTGGAAAGCATCAAGTTGGATAAGTCACTGGGATTGGATGGGATGTACCTCAGGCTACTGTGGGAAGGGAAGGAGGAGATTGCTGAGCCTCTGGCAATGGTCATTGCATCATCAATGAGGACGGGGGAGGTTCCAGAGGATTGTAGGTTGTAGTTGTTGTTCCCTTATTCAAGAAAGGGAGTAAAGATAGCCCAGGAAGTTATAGAGCAGTGAGTCCTACTTCAGTGGTTGGTAAGTTGATGGAGAAGATCATGAGAGGCAGGATTTATGAACATTTGGAGAGGCAAAATATGATTAGTAATAGTCAGCATGGCTTTGTCAAAGACAGGTCGTATCTTATGAGCCTGATTGAATTGTTGAGGATCTGACTAAGCTCATTGATGAAGGGAAAGCCATAGATGTGGTGTATATGGATTTTAGCAAGACATTTGTTAAGGTACCCCATGCAAGGCTTATTGAGAAAGTAAGGAGGCATGGGATCCAAGGGGACATTGCTTTGTGGATCCAGAACTGGCTTGCCCATAGTAGGCAAAGAATGGTTGTAGATTGATTGACAGGTCATATTCTCTATGGAGGCTGGTCAAGTCAAGTCAAGTCACTTTTTATTGTCATTTTGACCATATCTGCTGGTACAGTACACAGTAAAACTGAGACAACGTATTTTCAGGACCATGGTGCTACATGACACAGTACAAAAACCAGACTGAACTACATAAAAAATAACACAGAAAAAAAACTACACTAGACTACAAGACCTACCCAGCACAGCATAAAGTGCACAAAACAGTACAGGCCTTACAATAAATAATAAGCAAGACAATAGGACAGTAGGGCAAGGTGTCAGTCCAGGCTCTGGGTATTGACGAGTCTGATAGCTTGGGGGAAGAAACTGTTATATAGTCTGGTGACCAGTGGTGTGCCTCAGGGATCTGTTCTGGGACCCCTACTCTTTGTGATTGTTATAAATGACCTGGATGAGGAAGTGGACGGATGGGTTAGTAAATTTGCTGATGACACAAAGGTTGAAGGTGTTGGTGATGGTGTGGAGGTTTGTCAGAGGTTACAACGGAACATTGATAGGATGCAAAACTGGGCTGAGAAGTGGCAGATGGAGTTCAACCCAGAGAAGTGTGAGGTGGTTCATTTTGGTAGGTCAAATATGATGGCAGAATATAGTATTAATGGTAAGACTCTTGGCAATGTGAAGGATCAGAGGGATCTTGGAGTCTAAGTCTATTGGACACTCAAAGCTGCTGTGCAGGTCGACTCTGTGGTTATGAGGGAATATGGTGCATAGTCCTTCATCAATCATGGGATTGAGTTTAAGAGCGGAGAGGTAATGTTGCAGCTATATAGGACCCTCGTCAGACCCCACTTGGAATACTGTGCTCAATTCTGATCGCCTTAAAAAGGAATAGATAGATAGATGATAGATAGATACTTTATTCATCCCCAAGGGGAAATTCAACACTTATTGTAGCAAAACTAATTACATACAGTATTTAACTCAGTATAAATATGATATGCATCTAAAATCACCCTCCCAAAAAGCATTAATAAATAGCTTTTAAAAAAGTTCTTAAATAGTTTACTAAAGTGCATTGAGTGGTAACTTAAGCTCAGTCCTAACCCCGGCACTTTAACATGTCTTGCCCCGGTGGTTGAATTGTAGAGCCGAATGGCGTTGGGGAGTAATAATCTCTTCATCCTGTCTGAGGAGCATTGCATTGACAGCAATCTGCCGCTGAAGCTGCTTCTCTGTCGCTGGATGGTGCTGTGCCGAGGATGTTCAGGATTTTCCATGATTGACCGTAGCCTACTCAGCACCCTCCGCTCTGCCACCGATGTCATACTCTCCAGTTCTGTGCCCACGACAGAGCCCGCCTTCCTTACCAACTTATTAAGACGTGAGGCGTCCCTCTTCTTAATGCTGCCTCCCCTGCACGCCACCACAAAGAAGAGGGCGCTCTCCACAACTGACCGATAGAACATCTTCAGCATCTCACTACAAACATTGAATGACGCCAGCCTTCTGAGGAAGTACAAAAAATAGATAGAGTGGACAGCCAGCGCCTCTTCCCCAGGGCACCACTGCTCAGTACAAGAGGACATGGCTTTATGGTAAGGGGAGGGAAGTTCAACGGGGATATTAGAGGAAGGTTTTTTTACTCAGAGAGTGGTTGGTGCATGGAATGCAGTGCCTGAGTCAGTGGTGGAGGCAGATACACTAGTGAAATCTAAGAGACTACTAGACAGGTATATGGAGGAACTTAATGTGGGGGGTTTATATGGGAGGTAGGGTTTAAGGGTCGGCACAACATTGTGGGCCAAAAGGCCTGTACTGTGCTGTATTGTTCTACGTTCTATGTTCTCACTACAGGAAGGATGTGGAAGCCATAGAAAGGGTGCAGAGGAGATTTACAGGGATGTTGACTGGATTGGGGAGCATGCCTTACGAGAATGGGTTGAGTGAACTCGGCCTTTTCTCCTTGGAGCGACAGAAGATGAGAGGTGACCTGATAGAGATGTACAAGATGATGAGAAGCATTGATCATGTGAATAGTCAGAGGCTTTTCCCCAGGGCTGAAATGGCTAGCATGAGAGGGCAGTTTTAAGGTGCTTGGAAGTAGGTACAGAGGAGATGTCAGGGGTAAGTTTTTTTACACAGAGAGTGGTGAGTGCGTGGAATGGGCTGCCAGCAACTGTGGTGGAGGCGGAAATGATAGGGTCTTTTAAGAGACTCATGGATGGCTACATGGAGCTTAGAAAAAATAGAAGGCTATGGGTAAGCCTAGGTAATTTCTGTGGTAAGGACATATTCGGCACAGCTTTGTGGGCCGAAGGGCCTGTATTGTGCTGTAGATTTTCAATGTTTCTCTGTTTTATCTCATGTTCTAGATATTTATTGCTTAATTATTTATTATTATTATTATTATTACTTCTTACCTCTTGTATTTGGACAGTTTGTTGTTTTTGCACATTGGTGCAGTCTTCCATTGATTCTAAATTATTATTATTTCATTATGGACTTATTGAGTATGACTGTATGAAAATGAATCTCAGGCTTGTATATAGTGACATATCCTTTATGTACTTTGATAATAAATTTATTCTGAACTTTGTACTTTAAACAGATATCCACTACATTCCCATTTCCTGTCAGAGCCACTTTACGTACAGACAAGTCTGAGTCTGCCATCATTTTATGGACATACAATCTATCTACCTATATAAACTAACTTTTGCTGATCGGATCCAGACTGACAATGATTTTGTTCTTCTTTACGCCTGTGTACTCTTAATGATGTTGAACTATCCTGAATCATACACAAACTAGAATGATTTTATTCTTAAATTCTGTACATTAAAATTTGACTGGGATGCATCAATTTCACTCCTGCCAGACTTATTATTGAGTGTACGCTCTTAGCGATCACTGAAAAGTTAAGAAAAGATACATAAGTGTAATTTGTGCTTCCATACCTTGTCCTTTCAGAAATCTCTGAAGAAAAGCCCCAAAACTTTCTGGAGTTTCCAAATAATTAGCAAACTTGTGAAAATGGTAAAAGGAGACTGCAACATCCTTGGGGTTTCTGTACACGTAGATAACCTAATGAGTAAAACAGCATTGTAATTAATAATCATGGTCATTTGCACAATTATTTTTAGAGTCATAGAGTCATAGAAAAGTACAGCACAGAAACAGACCCTTCGTCCCATCTAGTCTGTGCTTAACCATTTAAAATGCCTAATCCCATCTACCTGGATCGAGTCTATAGGTCTCTATACCCCTACCATCCATGTATCTATCCAACCGTCTTTTAAAAGTTGAAATCGAGCTTGCATGCACCACTTACGCTGGCAGCTCATTCCATGAGTCTCTGAGGAAGAAGGTTCTCCTCATGTTCCCCTTAAACTTTTCACCTTTCACCCTTAACCCATGCAAAGTTTCTCCAGTCTAGATGTAGGATTTTGTGAATAAAACATGCAAGAGTCATTTTGTGTGTTTAAGAAAAGTCACAGCCCTTTACTTCCATTACGAACAAACCAAAAGCAGTCATCTTACAGGGCCTGGGGAATCAGGGGTTCCCATCTTGGGGTCCAGGGACCCCCTGCTTAATGGTATTGGTGCAGTAAAAAAGGTTGAGAACCCCCTGTCTTACACAGATGTCAATATGTGGGATACCCTCCCTTAAAATTAAGACAAGAACTCAATGATGTTTTTTGTGAATTATGTAGAACCGTTTCTATTATGAACAATACGTGTCATCTGTCACCCACAACATTATCCTACACAGTCATGAATCTAAGTCCAGTATGATTGTTTGAGTGAAGATCAAAAGTGTTATTGCTTAGGCTAACTGGCCAAAATTCAGAAGTAGCCTTGCAGGTATCCGTACAGTTCATGGTTGTCAGTCCAAATTACTTCAGAGTTTGATAAATGGAATGCAAATTATTAAAACCAAATGCAAATTAGGCCACCTGAAATACTATCTGAATGGATTCCTTTGTAGAACATTGGAAAGCTTTTAAAACAACACAAGATGTACTCCCGAAGCATGGCGTAAACAATGCATTTGACGAGTTATACATTCAGAGATGTTCTTCCGCATGCCACTTTTGTAATGCATGATTATCTGAGTTACTGTCATCTTCCTGCCAGTTTGAACCGGTCTGCACATTCTCTTCTGATCTCTCACATTAACAAGGCGATTTTGCCCACAGAACCATCACCTCTGGATGTTTTCTTTTTTTTTGTTTTTCCTACCATCCTCTGCAAACCTTAGAGGCTGCTGTGCGTGAAAATCCCAGGAGATCAGCAGTTTCTGAGATACTCAAACCACCCTGTCTGACACCAACAATCATTCCAAGGTCAAAGTCACAAAAATCACATTTCCTCCCAATTGCAAAGTTTTCTCTGAATAACCAAAGAATCTCTTAATCATGTCTTCGTTGAGTTGCTGCCACATGATTGTCTGTTTAGATATTTGCCTTAGAAAGCATGTGTACAGGCATACCTAATAAGGTAGCCAAGGAGTGTATTTATTTGGTAAATTCATTTGTGCATTTAATCTGAAGCAATGAAGAAATTCTTGGGATGAGTAAAACTTTTCAAACAGGCAGTCAGATACAGTATAGGACTACACTTCTATTGTAAATTGGTGAACATTAATTTTTTTTTGATTCTCTTCAGTTTAAATCTGATGTATGTTCACCAAATTCAAATGCACTACATATATTTAAAGGAGACCAGATTTCCCAATGCTCAGATGTGAAATTGCCCTGTCAAAAAGCCAGTTGTGTTACTATTTATGATGAGAAGTTTCTATCATGGTACTGTTGCTAAGTTCATTAACTCTGGGGATGTACATTAATATCTATTTGATGTTGTCTCAAGAACTTGAAATATTTCATTTGCACAGTACTGTAGTTGTCAACGTGGAGCGGAGAGTGAGTTTGTAAATCTGGCAGGAACTAAAGGTGTTGGGAATGAAGCTGGAACGCTGTGGCAGGTGTGTGGAAAAGGAGGCAGGAGGGTGTCATAGGTGCAGACACACCCAACTGATGCTGAGGATGTTCTACGAGTCTGTGGTGGCCAGTGCTATCATGTTTGCTGTTGTGAGCTGGGGCAGCAGGCTGAGGGTAGCAGACACCAACAGAATCAACAAACTCATTCGTAAGGCCAGTGATGTTGTGGGGGTGGAACTGGACTCTCTGACGGTGGTGTCTGAAAAGAGGATGCTGTCCAAGTTGCTTGCCATCTTGGACAATGACTCCCATCCACTCCATAATGTACTGGTTAGGCACAGGAGTACATTCAGCCAGAGACTCATTCCACTGAGATGTAACACTGAGCGTCATAGGAAGTCATTCCTACCTGTGGCCATCAAACTTTACAACTCCTCCCTCAGAGAGTCAGACACCCTGAGCCAATAGGCTGTTTCTGGACTTATTTCCACTTGGCATGATTAACTTATTATTTAATTATTTCTGGTTTTATTTTGCTATATTTCTACTCTATTCTTGGTTGGTGCGGCTGTAATGAAACCCAGTTTCCCTCGGGATCAATAAAGTATGTTTGTCTGTCTGTCTGACACACCAGGCAATGTCATTTGATTCCAAACAATTGAACAATAAAATTATTATAACAGAATGTTATTGATATTTATTTCTGTTATTGATCATTACAGAATGTCCCTCTGGTGCTTTCCAATCCCTCCCCTCTCTCTTCCCCTTTCCCCAACTATGATTCCCCTCATCCTGCCCCCTTCCCACGCTCAGTCCACAATAGAGATCCAGTTCAGAATCTGATTCATCATCACTCACATACGTCATACGCGTTGTTTCTTTTGTGGCAGCAGTACATTGCAATGCATAAAATTACTGCAGTGCTGTGCAGAAGGCTTAGGCACCCTAGTTATATGATTTTTGCTCAGAACTATATGCTCCATGTTCTATGATCACATTTGGTACCAATACTCCACCTCTTGCATCTGATCGCATTGTTAAACAAGAGAGAATCTGCAAATGCTGGAAATCCAAGCAACGCACACAAAATGCTGGAGGAACTCAGCAGGCCAGGCGGCATCTACAAAAAGAGTAGTTGACGTTTCAGGTTGAGATCCTTCAGCAGGACTCTTCTAGTGAAGGGTCTCAGCCCAATACGTTGACTGTGAGACCTGCCAAAAGGGTCTCGGCCTGAAACTCTTTTCCGTAGGTGCTGCCTGGCCTGATGAGTTTCCCCCAGCTGTTCGTTTGTGATTGCATTTTTAAGTGCATGTCACTTTGCACTTGATAGCAGGCAGTTGCTTTAAACATGCCATCACCTCATGTGCAACATACATCAAAATTCAGGTCAGAGAGGTTAGAACGTGCAGCTTGCCCTCACCGAGCGGAAAAAGCAAAGCAGTGGGAGTAAGCAGGTTTCCTCAGATTACAGCCAGAGGTCGTGGTACATAGTGGTACCAATGACTAAGGTAGGAAAAGGGTGGAGGTCTTAAAAACAGACTACAGGAGTTAGGAAAAAAGTTGAGAAGCAGAACCTCAAAGGTAGTAATCTCAGGATTATTGCTTGTGCCATGCGACAGTGTGTATAGGACTAGAGTGAGGTGCAGGATAACTGCGTGGCTGAGGGATTGGAGCAGGGGACAGGGATTCTGATTTCTGGGTCATTGGGACCTCTTCTGGGGCAGGTGTGACCTGTACAAAAAGGATAGGTTACACTTGAATCTGAGGGGTTCAATATCCTGGCGGGGAGGTTTGCTAAGGCTGCTGGGGAGAGTTTAAACTAGAATTGCTGCGGTGGTGGGGGGATCCGAACTGATGTGATGGAGCAAAGGGAAGTTGGCTCACAAATAGAGAAAGCTTGGAGACAGTGTGAAAGGGAGGATAGGCAGGTGATGAGAAGGGACGCACTCAAACCGATGGCTTGAGATGTGTCTGTTTTAATGTGAGGAGTATCATGAATAAAGCGGATCAGCTTAGAGCGTGGATCAGCACTTGGAGCTATGATGTTGTGGCCATTACAGAGACTTGGATGGCTCAGGGACAGGAATGGCTACTTCAAGTGCCAGGCTTTAGATGTTTCAGAAAGGACAGGGAGGGAGGCAAAAGAGGTGGGAGAGTGGCATTGTTGATCAGAGATAGTGTCACGGTGGCAGAAAAGGAGGAAGTCATGGAGGGGTTGTCTATGGAGTCTCTGTGGGTGGAAGTTAGAAACAGGAAGGGGTCAATAACTCTACTGGGTGTTTTTTTATGGACCACACAATAGTAACAGGGACATCAAGGAGCAGATAGGGAGAAAGATTCTGGAAAGGAGTAATAATAACAGGGTAGTTGTGGTGGGAGATTTTAATTTCCCAAATATTGATTGGCATCTCCCTAGAGTGAGGGGTTTAGTTGGGGTGGAGTTTGTTAGGTGTGTTCAGGAAGGTTTATTGACACTATGTAGATAAGCCTACAAGAGGACAGACTGTACTTGATCTGGTATTGGGAAATAAACTTGGTCAGGTGTCAAATCTCTCAGTGGGAGAGCTTTTTAGAGATAATGATCATATGCTTTACATTGCTTTGGAGAGAGGTAGGAACAGACAAGTTAGGGAAAGGTTTAATTGGAGTAAGGGGAAATATGAAGCTATCAGGCAGGAACTTGGAAGCTTAAATTGGAAACAGATCTTTTCAGAGAAACATATGGAAGAAAAGTGGCAAATGTTCAGGGGATATTTGCATGGGTTCTGAGTAGGTATGTTCCAATAAGACATGGATAGGACGGTAGGGTACAAGATCCATGGTGTACAAAGGCTGTTGTAAATCTAGTCAAGAAGAAAAGAAAAGCTTACTTACGAGAGGTTCAAAAAACTAGGTAATGATAGGAATCTAGAAGATTATAAAGTCAGCAGGAAGGAGCTTAGGAATGAAATTAGGAGAGCCAGAAGGGGCCATGAGAAGGCCTTGGCAGATAGGATTAAGGAAAACCCCAAGGCATCCTACAAGTATGTGAAGTGCAAGAGGATAAGACGTGAGAGAATATGACCAATCAAATGTGGCAGTGGAAAAGTGTGTATGGAAATGGAGGATATAGTGGAGGTTTTTAATGAATACTTTGCTTCAATATTCACTACGGAAAAGGATCTTGGTGACTGTAGGGATGACTTGCAGTGGACTGAAAAGCTTGAGAATGTAGATATTAAGGAAGTGGATGTGCTGGAGGTTTAGGAAAGCATCCAGTGGGATAAGTCACTGGGACTGGACGGGATGTACCCCAGGCTACTGTGGGAGGTGAGGGAGGAGATTGCTGAGCCTCTGGCAATGATCATTGCATCATCAATGAGGACGAGAGAGGTTCCAGAGGATTGGAGGGTTGCGGATGTTGTCTATTATTCAGGAAAGGGAGTAGAGATAGTCCAAGAAATTATAGACCACTGAGTCTTACTTCAGTGGTTGGTAAGTTGATGGAGAAGATCCTGAGAGGCAGGACTTATGAAGATTTGGAGAGGCATAATGTGACTAGGAATAGTCAGCATGGCTTTGTCAAAGGCAGGATGTGCCTTACAAGCCTGATTGAATTTTTTGAGAATGTGACTAGATACATTGATGAAGGTAGAGCAGTAAATGTAGTGTATATGGACTTCAGCAAGGCATTTGATAAGGTACCCCATCCAAAGTTTATTGGGAAAGTAAGGAGGCATGGGATCCAAGGGTAAATTGCTTTGTGGAAACAGAACTGGTTTGCCCACAGAAGGCAGAGTGGTTGTAGACTGGTCATATTCTGCATGGAGGCCAGTGGTGTGCCTCAGGGATCTGTTCTGGGTCTCCTACTCTTTGTGATTTTTATATATGACCTGGATGAGGAAGTGGAGGGATGGGTTAGTAAATTTGCTGATGACACAAAGTTTGGGGGTGTTGTGGATAGTGTGGAGGGCTGTTAGAGGTTACAACAGGACATTGATAGGATGCAAAACTGGGATGAGAAGTGGCAGATAGAGTTCAAACTAGAGAAGTGTGAGGTAGTTCATTTTGGTAGGTCAAATATGATGGCAGAGTATAGTATTAATGTTAAGACTCTTGGCAGTGTGGAGGATCAGAGGCATCCTGGGGTCCATAGGACACTCAAATCTGTGTTTAAGAAGGCATACAGTGCATTGGCCATCAATTGTGGAATTGAATTTAGGAGCCGACAGGTAATGTTACAGCTATATAGGACCCTGGTCAGACCCCACTTGGAGCACTGCGTTCAGTTCTGGTCACCTCACTATAGGAAGAACATGGAACCATAGAAAGGGTGCAGAGGAGATTTACAAGGATGTTGCCTGGATTGGGGAGCATACCTTATGAGAATGGATTGAGTGAACTTGGTCTTTTCTCCTTGGAGCGACGGAGGATGAGAGGAGTCCTGATAGAGGTGCATAAGATAATGAGAGGCATTGATCATGTGGATAGTCAGAAGCTTTTTCCCAGGGCTGAAATGGCTATCACGAGAGGACACAGTTTTAAGGTGCTTGGAAGTAGGTACAGAAGAATTTTTTTTTAATATAAACACAGAGAGTGGTGAGTGTGTGGAATGGGCTGCCGGTGATGATGGAGGCAGAAATGATAGGGTCTTTTAAGAGATTCCTGGATGGCTACACGGAGCTTAGAAAAATAGAGGGCTATGGGTGAAGCCTAGGTAGTTCTAAGGTAAGGATATGTTCGGCACAGCTTTGTGGGCCGACAGGCCTGTATTGTGCTGTATGTTTTCTATGTTTCTACAGTTTCTTAGGTTCAAGGAGACAGTTAGTTACTAATACCAGTTACTAAACATCCAGGGCTCAAACACAGATATAGTTCAGAACTTGCCAGCATTTTTTCTTTGTGTTATGCATGACTTTTAACTTTGTAGCACAGAAGCTCCTGAGCCAAAGTGTGTACTGTATATAAAGATTCTCTAGACGCCCTGGAAATCCAGAGGAAGGACTGAAGAAGGGCCTCAACCCGAAATGTCGACTGTTTAAGTCTTTTCCATAGATGGTGCCTGACCTGCTGAGTTCCTCCAGCATTTTGTGTGTTTATCTTAAAATGTGCTTTAATTTATTCTTCATGAATTGGAATTTGGAACTAAGACAAAGGCACAGAATTAGGCCATTTGGCCCATCAAGCCTTCTCCACCATTTCATCATAGTTGATTAATTATCCCTCTCAACCCAATTCTCCTGCCTTCTCCCTGTAACCTTCGATGGTTCATTTAAAGATATCCAACAACTTGGCCTCCACGACCATCTGTGTCAATGAAGTCAACAGATCCCCCCCACCCTCTGCATCCACATCCTCATCTCTGTTCATTGACTGGGATTTGCAACAGAAAATAAATTGAGCCACACGCGCAAAGTGCTGAAGGAATTCAGCAGGTCAGGCAGCATCTATGGAAATAGAACCTTCCAAGAGGTGCTCCTCTCCATAGATGCTGCCTGACCTGCTGCATTCCTCCAGCAGTTTGTGTGTACACTCTGGATATCTAGAATCTGCAGAGACTCCTCTGTTTGTCATTCTCACCTTGGCCTTTTTCTTCTTCAAAGCTTTTGGGATGATTTCATAAGGCAGATGTGTGACAAACAATCGAGGTGATGGGCGGTCATCCACATTAATTTCCTTTAATGCTAACTCAAGCCAGGGAACCTCGCAGTAAGATGACTTGTATTCTCCCATTTGCAAATCTCCATCCATAAAAATATGTTTCAAAATATTCTGCATCCATATTGTTCCTAAAATTTGAGAAACAAAAGCATAATTTAGCAAAACATTTACATTTATTAAATTGCTGAACCTCTCTCCATGTCAAAGCAATCACTCAATGGCACAGGAGAGATTAACTGTATTTGTCACAAGTACAGTGAAACGTGTTGCTTGTATCAACGATAAACACAGTCTGAGGATATCCTGGTGTTGCCATGCATCTGGCTCCAACGTAACATGCCCACAAATTACTGACCCTTCCGAACCTGTGGGGGAAACCGGAGCACCCCAAGGAAACCTATTCAGTCACGGACAAATGTATAAACTCCTTAATGGCGGTGATGCATATTGTAGCCTGATATTCCAATCACTCGAGCTGTAAAAGTGTTGCATAACCACTACGATACTAGACATTAATCTACATTATATTAACATAATAATTAATATATTATATGTTAATACATAATAATACATATTATATATATTAATACAAAAATAAAATATTATCCTTCTAGATATGTATACCTCAATATTAACAAAGATATGAATTATGTTTCAAATGCTAAACTTTTATTTTCATTCTGTGGCACTGAATACTGTGTCTGCATTGTCTATGCTTTTAGATTGCTTGTCCTTCCCCTACCTGTTCACTGCCTGAGCCTCACTAAGGATAAGTCTGTCTGACTAATCGCAGTAAAGCTTTGATAACTTCGACTCCATTTCTCGCCCAGTCTCATGCATTAAAGTGTCAAGGAAGACTGAAATCATTGAGGAGGGGGCAGAAGGTGTGCGGCTGTTCAGCACCCTCTCCCAGCTGCCCCCTCGTTGCAGCCGGAAGAAGGTGTCTGTATGTGAAGGTCTCTGTCCATACCCTCTCCTCACTGCTTGCATTGGGCAGAAGGTACAGAAGCCTTAGGTCCCACACCACCAAGTTCAGCAACAGTTATTACTCTAGAACCATCAGGCTCTTGAACCAACGTGATGACTTCACTCACCTCAACACGGACCTGATCCTACAACCTACAGACCCACTTTCAAGGATTCTATAACTCATATTCTAAGTATTTTTTCCCCATTGGTTGTTTGTTGGTCTTTGTTTATGTGTACCTCTCTCAAAAATTCTACAGTATTTTTTATTTTCCTGTAAATGCCTGCAAGAAAGTAAATCTCAGGGTAGTATATGTAAACATACATATTTTTAGACTATATTTTACTTTGACATGGACTGCAATATTGTGTTGTTATCTTCAAAATGTAGATAAATCAATTTCTAAATCATTCCTGTTTCTCAGGGTGAAAATAAGCATTGTTGCTGAGTCGAATGCCATTCAATCTCCATGTTCTAAAAACAAAGGTTCATAAAGGTTCAAGGGTTCAATTTAATATCAGAGAATGTATACAGTATAGAACCTGAAATTCTTACTCTTCACAGACATCCACAAAACAAGAAAACCCACGGAATGAATGATAGAAACATCGAAGCCCCAAAGTCCCCTTCCCTCCTTTTGCACAAACAGCAGTAAAAGCATTAACAAACCCCCCACCCTTATCAGCACCCCCACCCTCATCAACACCCCTCCACCCACCCACATCAGCACCCCCCACACTCATCAACACCCCTCCCCCACCCTCATCAGCAAATCCCCCCACCATGCAAGCTATAGCAGAAACCCCAAAGAGTCATTGATCCAGAATCCATCAGAACTATAGCCCACAAACCAGCACTTTGGTATCTCAGACAGGCTCTTTCCCAATGAGAATATGCAACATTACAAATACTTTTACACTGAAGACTATCTTACCAGATTTAGGATACGTTACTACAAATACATCAGAATCTCGAATATCATAGTTTTCCATCTGTTCTAGACGTTCGATAGTATGAATCCTAGACATATTGCAGCCTTTGAATTTAAACATTTCGACTGTTTGGAATTTCCCCTCTTCCTCTGCCATGTTTCTGCTCATTAGAAGAGGCAAAGGTCTGCAAGTCTTAAGGACAATTAATAATTAACTCATTGCAGTGTAATATCTGAAACGTTCAAATATACAGATTCTGTTGCTACTCTATTTGACCACATCAAGAAGTTGCTCTAATACACTCAGTGGCCACTTTATTAGGTGCACCTGTACATCTACTCATTAATACAAATATCTAATCAGCCAATCATGTTGCAACATAAAAGCATGCAGACATGGTCAAGAACTTCAGTTGTTGTTCAGACCAAACAGCAGAATAGGGAAGGAAATGTGATCTAAGTGACTTTGACCATGGAATGATTGTTGGTGCCAGAAGGGGTGGTTTAAGTATCTCAGAAACTGGGATATCAGGGGATTTTCATGCACACGTGCAAATGCAGTTTAAGATGGTGCTGGCTCTGCAACCTCCGGCTGAGGGCCGATGAAACAAGGAAAACATCTAAGTACCTTGTTAATCACCATTTTTCTGGTAAACAATCTTCACAAACAATAGCCTATAACTTCCAACTGGACTTGGAGGCAATTTGATGTGGCAGAAGCAAGGCGAGGGGAGGCAGCAAGAGTGAGGAAGTGAGGAGGACCCGAGGTTTGATCAGTTTAAGTGATGGGCCAAATTGCAAAGGTTGGGTACTGGGCAAATCGAGGTGGTGGGGTCCAGGGCCCCGACCACATCAAAGTGACTGAACCCAATGTCTGGATCACCAGGCCACACTGAAAAGGTCAGAGTATTAGGGCAGGTTCAGCTCACAGAAGACAGCGGGTGGTGGTCGAAGGGACTTATTTGAGCTGGAGTCTGTACCTAATGGAGTTCTGCAGGGATCAGTGCTGGGACCACTGCTGTTTGTCCCTGAATGAAAGTGAGCTCTTACCAGTGACCAATCAGGAGATCAGAGGCTTGAGGGGAGGGAATTTAACTCGGGTCCGCAGACCAAGTATAAAAGAACAGCAACTTGTGGCAGTTTGTTTGGAGCTCTGACCAGCGGCCAATCGGCATTTGCCAATTAGCAAAAACAAATTAAAGGAAGGCGGGGCAAGAGCAGCGGCCGTCGTTGGAGTGGACGAAGTCAGTGATGATCCTGAAGCTTTAGCTCTTAGACGCTTCTACGAAGTGAGGCTTCAATCAGAGAAAGCAAGTTAGAAAAGCTCTAGGTAAAGTTTTTTTCCCCCTCTCTTCTTTACACCTGCTTAGCTAGGACAGTAGAGATGCCAGGCATCTGTCATTTTAACTTTCCACATATTGACTGGAAATCCCATACTGTAAAAGGACTAGAAGGGATAGAGTTTTTTAAATGTGTTCAGGGAAGTTTCCTTCATCAGTACACAAAAGTCCCAATGAGAGAGTTACAGATAGGGTAAAAGCAAGCAGGCCTTTTCCACTGTGGTCGGTCGGGTGGGACTACAACTAGAGGTCATGGGTTAAGTGTGAAAGGTGAGAGGTTTAGGGGGAACATGAGGGTAAACTTCTTCACTCAGATGGTTATGAGAGGGTGGAAGTTGCCAGCACAAGTGGAGCATTCAAGCACAATGTCGATGTTTAAGAGAAGTTTGGATAGGTACATGGACATTAGGGGTATGGAGGGCTATGGACCTAGAGCTGAACAATGTGAGTAGGCAGTTTTGATGGTCATCTATAACCTCCAGGATTATGGAGGTGCGGTTATGAAGGATTACCGCATCTCCATAATCCTTCTGGCTGTGATTTTGCCTCATCTCCTGTCCGTCTGTTCTATCATCCCTGTTGTACACTATCTTAGATTTATTTCTGTTTTCCCCTTCCTCAGCCCTATCACTCCAGTTCCCAAACCCCTGCCGAATTAGTTTAAACTTTCCCTAACAGCTTTATTAAACCTGCTTGCTAGGATATTAGACCCCTTTGGGTTCAGGTATAACCCCTCCTTTTTGTACAGGTCGTACCTCCCACAGAAGATGCCCCAATAATCCAGGAATCTGAAGCCCTGCCCCCTACACCAGTCTCTCAGCCACACATTAGCATCCCTGATCATGCTATTCTTGCGCTCATTAGCATGTGGCACAGGCAGCAATCCTGAGATTACTACCCTGGAGGTCCTGCTTTTCAGCTTCCGACCCAACTCCCTGAATTCTCTCTTCAGGACCTCCTCCCTTTTTCTACCTATATCATTGGTACCAATGTGTACCAAGTCTCTGGTTGTTCACCCTCTTCCTTCAAAATACTCTGCACCTGATCCGAGACATCCCATACCCTGGCACCTGGGAGGCAATGCACCATGCGGGTATCTCTACAAGCTGACAGATCTCCTGTCTGTTCCCCTCACTATGGAATCCCCTATGACTACCGCATTCCTCATCTTCCTCTTTCCCTTCTGCACCATGGACCCAGGATCAGTGCCAGAGACCCGATTGCCATGGTCGCCTCTTTCAGGTCACCTCCCCCGAACAGCATCAAAACAAGATAACGGTTACTGAGGGGAATGGCCACAGGCATGCCCTCTACTATCTGAGCTCTTCCCTTCCCTTCCCTGACAGTCAACTACTTGTCTCACTCCTGCAGCCTCGAGGTGACTAACTCCTTGTAGCTCCTATCTATCACCTGCTCACTTTCCCTAATAAGCTGTAGGTCATCAAATCGCAGCTCCAGATCCCTAACACGGTCTCTCAGAAGCTGCACATTGGTGCACCTGGTGCAGATGTGGCCATCTGGGAGACTGGAAAATTCCCAGAATTCCTACATGTGACACCCAGAGCAGAATTCTAACCCTACGGACATGCTCTCAATTCCTCAAAAAAAAGTGCAAGGAAAAAAAAAGTCCACTTATCTTGCTGAAGCCCGAATGAGTCAAAGCCCTACCTCTTTGACTCAGATCACTCTGTGGATGACTTGGCGCTGTGGTACGGCCATGATGGGTAAGAGACTACTGAAACGCTCATCCTGAAAGTTGCCTCCATCTCCAGAAGCAGCACTGATGGGAATATTTCACAATTCACTCAAAACCTATGTCCTCTATCTGATCTACTGTGAACTTTGAAAGGTTTATCAATTACTACTGATCTTCCAAATTTCTGAAGCATTTTGAAAGTGACTGTGTAGGATGCAGATTTAAGATTCAGTGTGCAAATATTCCCACACCTTTGTGCGGCATATTAATGTTGTGCAAATTAAATATGTCTTGTATATAAACTTCTGGTGGTTGTCTCTCGGGGTCCAAGGAAGACTAAACATTGTGCAGTCATCTGCGGATACGCATGTGGCTTCAGAGGCCGAAGGTCGAAGCACGCGTGCGGTTGCGGGTTGGACGTGGAATGGCGGTTGTTAGGACAGGTGCATACTCAGCTTTGTGACGTCGGTCTCGTGCTGCTGCAAGGCGTTGATTTCGGCCATCCTCAAAGTCAGATGCAGCTTTTTTGGTCAGGGTGCTGTCGACTGTGGACTCCTCAAGGACATTCAGCTTTCAACCATGCTCAAGGCTGTGGTCCTCACCTCTCTGCTGTATGGCTGTGAAACCTGGGCCCTGTACCACAGGCAGGTCAATCAGCTGGAGCAGTTTCACATGCGCTCTCTGCGGTTGATCATGAGGATTCGATGGCAGGACCGAATCACCAACCAGGAAGTCCTTGACAGAGCCAACAGCACAAGCGTTGAGGCAAGAATCCTCCAGGTCCAGCTATGCTGGACTGGCCATGGGTGAAACAAGAATCCCCAGGCAGCTGGTCTACAGTGAACTTGAGCATGGCAGTCGCAAACAGGGCCGCCCCAAAAAAAGATTCAAAGACAATTTGAAATCGTATATCAAATGGGCAGACCTCTTCACGTTTGAATTTCCAGCATCTGCAGGTTTCCTCGTGTTTGCAGTAGGGTTATTGCCCCCTTCCTGTTTCTGACTTCTACCCACAATGACTCAGTGGGCAATCTCTCCATGACCTCTCCTTTTCTGCAGCCATGATACTGTCCCTGATTTGCAGTGCCATGCCCCCACCTCTTTTGCCTCCCTCCCTGTCCTTTTTGAAACATCTAAAGTCCAGCTGCTCACCCTCCCCTTCAAGAATATTCTGCAACATCCTGGACCCTAGCACCAAGGAGGCAACACACTATCCTGGTGTCTCTTTTGCTGCTGCAGAATCTCCTGTCTGCCCCCATCACTCTCAAGTCCCTTGTGACTATTGCTCCAGCTGACTTCTGAGGTTCTGCCCTATTGCCACAGGGGGACCCTGCACTGACTTCCTCCTCCCTTTACCTCTCTCGGTATTCACCCATCTACCCCCCGGATTCTGCGCTCTGTAATCACCTGCTCAAAAGTCATTTCTATCAATTGCTCTGCCTCCCAGATGGCCCAAGTTCATCCAACTCCAGCTCCAACTCCTTAATGCCGTCTTTCTTGAGCTGGAGTTGGCTACACTTCCCTCACCAGGGAGACTATCAGGTTCCATGAATTCCTGCATCCCACAGGAGGAGCATTCTACTGCCATATCTGCCATCCTGCCTGCACTGTAGAATGGGCAACCAAGACCAAATCAGCAATAACAAATGGAAAAACCTACCTTTCTAACCTGTGTCTTTGTCCTCAGCCTCCTCTCCTTGAAGCCTCTTGAGCCAAAGCCTGACACTCCTACCCTCACTGCTGGCCTACTCCCAACAATGGACGTCCCGCTTGCCCCTTCTGTACTTTTATTCAATTCACAGTGCTCTGCTCCCAATGTTGTTTGGGCCTCCAGAACCCCTGGTAAGGCAGTTTGTTCATAATGAAAGTAAAGGGCTGTGACTATTGTTAAGCATACTGAATGACTCTCGCATGTTTTATTCACAAAATCCTGCAACTGGACCCAAGAAAACAATTATGCAAATGACCATGATTATTTAATTACAATGCTCTTTCACTCAACTTGTTTCCTACCAATTGTTAACAAGTTCCTAACAATTGAACAATTTCTCAATTGTTAGATTGATCTAACAATCCAGACCATTGTTAGTCTGGATCCGATCCAGCACATAAAAAGCACAGTAAGACAAAGGACATATGTAATAATGAAAAAAGCAGAAAAAAATAGAAGATAGTTTATAGATTAATAATATACCCATAAAATGACATTAGCCACAGGAGTGACCATACTGTACATAAGGTGACTCTGACAGGATCGAGTAGTGGACATTTATCTAAGTGTTTGTGATGGTAACGGCCAGGGGGCAGATTTATAGATCCTGCAAAGCACTTCTTAATAAAAAGAATAGAAGTTGTTGAATTCACTATCAAAGTGTTACTGAAGCACATAAAACGCATAAGAAATGAATTCTAAACTGTCAGGTGCGCCAGTCTTCCACTTCACAGGTTAACAACTGGTGGAACTGAAAAGATACTCTCTGACAATTTTGCCGTAATTGGAATTTTTTTATTACAATTGTCAACTGGACTGAGGTACTTGTCGTGCAGATGACTTCTTACAGATTAATTCATTACACAGTGCATTGAGGTGATACAAGGTAACTTTGTATTGAGGTAGTACGAGACGAGGGTGCAGAGGAGGTTCACAAAACTGATCCCATTTCATGTACTCGCTGGAGTTTAAAACAATGGGGAGGAGGGGATCTCATTGAAACCTATTGGATATTGAAAGGCCGAGATAGAATGGATGTGGAGGGAGTTGTTTCCTATGGTGGAGGAGTCTAGAACTAAATAAGCCTAATTCAGAATTGAAAGACATCCATTTAGTACAGAGATAGGTTTATGGCACCAAGAGATGCATATTGAAAATAACAATACATATTTACATAGAATGGACATAAGTGTTGCAACTTGGTGCTCTTGCGATCCAAAATATCTCCAGAGGTCAAGAATGAGGCAAAAAAATTGTTGCTTACAATTGTAATAATAAGTGTTACAAACCGGAAAATGTACAACCATAAGATATAAGAGCAGAATTAGGCCATCTGGCCCATTGCATATGTTCCGTCATTTCATCATGGCTGATCCAACTTTCCTCTGAGCCCCAATCTCCTGCCTCCTCCCTTATCCCTTCATGGCCTGATCAATCAACAGTCTATCAGCCTCTTCCTTAAATATACATAACGACCTGGCCTCCACAGCTACTATGGCAAAGAATTCCACAGATTCACCATTCTCTGGTTAAAGAAATGCCTTCGTATCTCCATTCTAAAAGGATGCTGCTCTGTTCTGAGGCTCTGTCCTCTGGTCTTTGATTCACTCACCAACAGAAACATCCTCTCCCCTTCATCTCTATTAAGGCCTTTCACCATTCAACAGGTTTCAATGAGGTCACCCCTCATTCTTCTGATTTCTAGTGAATTTAGGCCCAGAGCCATAAAACGCACTTCATACGACAAGCCATTTAACCCTGGGTTTATTTCCCTGAACTTTCTTTGAACCCTCTCCCTCTCCAGTTTCAGCACATCCTTTCTCAGATAAGTAGATGATGGGTGTAACATGAATGTAAGAAAGGGCGAGCCAGTGATTGGGTGCAAATGCAGACAGAGCAAAGAGTTAAATTGTACAACAGAGGCAAAATTCAAAAGGACAAAGAATGCAGGACTGAAGGCGTTGTATTTAAATGCACACAGCATTTGGAATAAGGTGGACGAACTCCACCTTAATGTGGAGCAATTGGTGATTGGTTGTATGACATTGCGGACATCACTGAATCATGGCTGAAAGAGGCCATAGTTGGGAGGTTAACATTGAAAGGACAGGCAGGAAGGCATAGGCGGTGGTGTAGCTCTGTTGGTGAGAGATGGAATTACATCTTTAGAAAGAATTGACATAGGGTCAGAGAATGTTGAATCTTTGTGGCTGCAGTTAAGAAACTGCAAGGGTAAAAAAAAATTATGGGAAACATATATAGGCTTCCAAATAGTAGCCAGGATGTGGAGTTGTGATTGCAAAGGGAGCTGGAAAAGGCATGTAATAAAGATAATGACATAATTGTAATGGGGGACTTTAATATGCAAGGGGATTGGGAAAATCAAGTTGGTGTTGGATCACAAGAGAGGGAATTTGGTGAATGCCTACGAGATGGCTTTTGAGAGGAGCTTCTGTTTGAGCCTACTTGGGGAAATGCCATCTTAGATTGGGTGTTCTGTAATAATCCAGGTTTTATTAATCATTTTAATGTAAAGGAATCTTTAGGAGGTAGTGATTGTAACATGATTGAATTCATACTGCAATTTGAGAGGGAGAAGCATAGGACACATGTATCGGTATCACAATAGAATAAAGAGAATAACAGAGACTTGAGAGAGGAGCTTGTCCGGGTGGATTGGAGGAGAATACTGGCAGATATAATGGCAGACCAGAAATGGCTGAAGTTTCTGGGAATACTTTGCAAGGTTCAAGATAGATACATCTCACAGAAGTTGTTCTCAAATGGTAGGAGTAGACAACTGTGGCTGACAAGGAAAGTTAAGGACTGCATGAATGCCAAATAAAGGACATATAAGGTAGCAAATGTGAGTGCGAAATTGGATGATAGGGAAGCTTTTAAAATCCAACAAAAGACAACTAAAAAAGCTACAAGAAGGGAAAAGATGAAATATGAAGATAGACTAGCCAATAATATAAAGCAGGATACCATAAGTTTTTTCAGTTTTCTAAAGAGTAAAAGGGAGGTGGGAGTTGATATTGAATTACTGGAAAATGATGCTGCTGAGGTAGTAATGGGGGACAAAGAAATGGCAGGTGAACCTAATGGTTATTTTGCATTTATCTTCACTGTGCAAGACACTAGCAGTGTGCTAGATGCCCATGAGTGTAAGGGGGCAGGAGTGAGTGCCATTGCTATTACAAAGGTGCTAGGCAAACTCAAAGGTCTTAAGGTCTTAAGGTGGATAAGTCACCTGGACCAGGTGGACTAAATCCCAGAGTCCTGAGAGTCATTGCTGAAGAGATAACAGATTCATCAGTCATGATCTTTTAAGAATCACTTAATTCTGGCATGGTCCCAGAGGACTGAAATTGCAAATGTCACTCCACTCTTTAAGAAGGGTGGAAGACAAAAGAAAGGAAATTATAGGCCAGTTAGCCTAACCTCAGTAGTTGGGAAAGTGTTGGAATCTATTATTAAGGATGAGGTTTTGAGGTACTTGAAGACTAAGGAGATAAAATAAGTGAAAGTCAGCATGGTTTTTGTAAAAGAAAATCTTTCCTAATTTGTTAGAGTTCTTCGAGGAAGTAACAAGTAGGGTGGGCAGAGGAGAGGTTGTGGATGTCATTTACTTGGGTTTTCAGAAGGCATTTGATAAGGTGCCACACATGAGGCTGCTTAACAAGATCAAATCCTATGGTGTTACAGGAAAGATACTGACATGGATAGAGGAATGGCTGACAGGCAGGAGGCTGCAACTGGGAATAAAAAGGGCCTTTTCTGGTTGGCTGTCAGTGACTAGTGGTGTTCAGGGTTCAGTATTGGGACTATTACTTTTCACATTGCTTGTCAATGATTTGGATAATGGAATTGAAGGATTTCTGGCAAAGTTTGCAGATGATATGAAGGTAGGTAGAGGGGTAGGTAGTGCTGAGGGAGCAATGCAATTGCAGCAGGACTTAGACAAATTGGAAGAATGGCTAAAAAAAGTGGCAGATGGAATGCAGTGTTGGGAAATGTATGATAATGCATTTTGTTAAAAGGAACAATGGTGCAGACTATATCTAAATGGGGAGAAGGTTCAAACTTCAGAGGTGCAAAGGGACTTAGGAGACCTCTTGCAAGACTCCCAGAAGGTTAATTTACAGTTTGAGTCTGTGGTAAAGAAGGCAAATGCAATGTTGGCATTTATTTCAATGGGAATAGAATATAAAAGCAAGGAGATAACGCTGAGACTTTATAAGACACTAGTTAGGCCGCACTTGGAATATAGTCAACAGTTTTGGGCCCATTTCTCAGAAAGGATGTGGCGTCATTGGAGAGAGTCCAGAGGAGGTTCATGGGGATGATTCCAGAAATGGAGGATTTAACATCTGAAGATCATTTGGCAGCTTTAGACCCGTACTCACTGGAATTTAGAAGAATGCGGGGGTGGGGGGGGGATCTCATTGAAACCTACTGAATGTTGTATTTTCTCTCCATTCAAAAATAATCAAACTTTTCATTATTTCTACCAAACCGCATGACCATGCTCTTCCCAACGCTGTATTCCATCTGCCATTTCTTTGCCCATTCCCTAATCTGTCTAAATCTTTTTGTAGCCTCACTTCTTCCTCAAAACTACCTGCCCTTCCACCTATCTTCACATCACCTGTGAACTTTGCAACAAAGCTATCAATTCCAAATCATTGACACATTATATAAAAGGAATCTGTCCCAACAGACCCCTGTCGAACACCACTAGTCACCGGCAGCCAACTAGAACAGGTTCCCTTTACTCCCACTCTTTGTCTCCTGCCAAACAGCCACTGCTTTATCCATGCTATAGACCTTCCTGTAATACCATGGGCTCATAGCTTGTTAAGCTAGTAGGAAGTTAAAAAGCAGGACCTCGAGGGTGGTAATCTCAGGATTGCTACCTGTGCCATGTGTCAGTGAGGGTAAGAATAGGATGCTCTGGAGAATGAACACGTGGCTGAGGAACTGGTGTAGGGGGCAGGGTTTCATATTTCAGGATCATTGGGACCTCTTCTGGGGCAGATGGGACCTGTACAAGAGAGACGGGTTACACCTGAACTACAGGGGGACCAATATCCTTGCAATCTCCGTAACTTCTGCCACCTCCTATGGGAACCCACTACCAAACACATCTTTCTCTCCCCCCACCTTTTTCTGCCTTCTGCAGGGATCGGCTCCCTACGTAACTCCCTTGTCCATTCGTCTCCCCCATCCCTTCCCACTGATCTCCCACTTGGCACTTATTCTTGTAAACGGAACAAGTGCTACACCTGCCCTTACACTTCCTCCCTCACCACCATTCAGGCCCCCAAACAGTCCTTCCAGGTGAGGCGACACTTCACCTGTGAGTCGGCCAGTGTGGTATACTGCGTCCGGTGCTCCCAGTGTGGCCTTTTGTATATTGGTGAGACTCGACACAGACTGGGAGACCATTTTGCTGAACACCTACGCTCTGTCCGCCAGAGAAAGCAGGATCTCCCAGTGGCCACACATTTTAATTCCACGTCTCATTCCCACTCTGATATGTCTATCCATGGCCTCCTCTACGATCAAGATGAAGCCACACTCAGGTTGGAGGAACAGCATCTTATATACCGGCTGGGTAGCCTCCAACCTGATGACATGAACATTGACTTCTCTAACTTCCTTTAATGCCCCTCCTCCCCTTCTTACCCCACCCCTGACACTTTTAGTTTTTTTTTCTCTCTGCCCATCACTCTGCCTGTTCTCCATCTCCCTCTGGTGCTCCCCTCCCCCTTTCTTTCTCCCGAGGCCTCCCGTCCCATGTTTCTTTCCCTTCTCCAGCTCTCTATCACTTTCGCCAATCACCTTTCCAGCTCTTAGCTTCATCCCACCCCCTCCGGTCTTCTCCTATCATTTCGCATTTCCCCCTCCCCCCATTACTTTCAAATCTCTTACTATCTTTCTTTTCAGTTAGTCCTGACGAAGGGTCTCGGCCTGAAACGTCGACAGTGCTTCTCCCTACAGATGCTGCCTAGCCTGCTGCGTTCCACCAGTATTTTGTGTGTGTCGCTGCCATGATATTGTCTTTATTTTTCACATGCTTTGTTACAAAAAAAAGTCAAGCTCCTGAAAAACCAGATCCTGTTATTCAAAGCGGCCTTTGGTTAACCATTGTCCCTTGTCCACTTCAAAACAGAACACTTAACCATCACATGATCAGCTCCAACATAGCTTTCAAGGACAACCTGAACTTTACCCTGCCCAAGTGCTAGCTTATCACCAATGTTTTCTAAACTAAGCCCATTTGCTGAACTTCCAAACAACTCATTAATTTCAAGCAAGTCATTAATTTTATCTTCAAGAACTTTAATTCCAAATGTTTCCATAATAACACCTGCCGATGGTCTCTCTATATCACAAACTTGAACAACATCACCAAGTTGTTTCTCTGTAAATTCTAAAATATAGTTTAACAAATCAGCATGTACTGTCTCCGCATTTGGGAGAGCTGTTTCTTTCAGCAAAGGTCTTGAAACCAATCCAGACTTCACAAGTACTTTATTCAAAAAACCAGTAACAACACTGTTCCCAATATCTACAATAAAATTCTCCTCACCAGTTTTCATTTCATCACCAATTAATACAAGTGATTGAGAATCCTCAATTTCCACTGGTGCCAGGGTTAACCCCTTACTCACTAACCAAGTCCATCTGACACGAAAGGACTGCATTCCTTTTTACCCAAGTCACACACCTCAGACCTTAACTGAGTCTCTTTTTTTTTAAATTGATTTTTTATGCATTTTTTACAGCATTACAAAAAAAACCCCAAGAACAAAATAGGAAATTAATACAGTACAAGATAAACATACAATGGTAATATAATACAGAATATAACAATTGAAAAAGCACCCAAATTGAAGTCGTGTAAAGTTAGTATCCACCCCAACCCCCGCAAGAAAAAAAACTCCAGAAACATTCAAACCCCCAAAACTGTAAATAGAATTAAAAACAGAAGATAATAATGCCTACTACCCAAAAAAAAAAGCTGAAAGCAAGGGACTGAAAAAGAAAACTTAGTCAAAAGGAAAGTTATGAAAATACTCAATAAAAGGTCCCCAGACCTTAGGAAACTTTATGTCTGAATCTCTCCATCTAAGAAGAATTAGACGTCTAGCCAGGAGAGAAGCAAAAGATAATATTCGACGTTTAGTCAAACTCAAACGTATATCTGTCTCAGCCAAGAAACCAAAAAGAGCAGTTAAAGGGTTAGGTTCTAAGTGGCGATTCAGAATACAGGATAAAGTTAAGAAAACATCTCTCCAAAATTTCTCTAGACTAGGACAGGTCCAGTACATATGAATGAGAGAAGCCTCGCTACTTTTGCATTTATCACAGAGAGGACTGATATTAGGATAAAATCGAGGTAATTTAGATTTGGACATATGAACCCTATGAACAATCTTAAACTGTAAAAGACAGTGGCGAGCACAAAGAGAAGTTGAGTTAACTGACGAGAATCTAGTCCCAAACCTCATCAGATAAAGGGATATTTAAGTCATGCTCCCAAGCCATTCTGATTTTATCGAAAGGGGCGCATCGTAAGGATACTAATTTATCATGAATAAAAGATATTAAACCTTTACACAATTGATTAATAGAAAGAAACAAGTCCATAGCATTTTTCACGGGTATCTCAGGGAAGTTGGGTAATAAAGGATTAATGAAGTGTCTAATTTGGAGATATCTAAAGAAATGGGCATTAGATACATTAAACTTTGCAGAGAACTGTTGAAAAGATGCAAAGTGATTATCAATGAAAAGATCTTCAAAATACCTAATGTCCTTTCTATACCAATCATAAAATGTTGAATCATGCATAAAGGTAGAAAAAGATGATTATGTAAAATAGGACTAGAAAGGGAAAAACCATAGAAACCATAAAATTTCCTAAACTGGGCCCACATTCACAGAGTATGTCTAACAAGAGGATTAACAATTAGTCTAGGCAAACTACTAGGGAGTGCAGATCCAAGAAGTGCAGAGGTAGATAGATCCTTCGTGGATTTCAGCTCCATTGCTACCCATTTAGGGCAGTCAGACTGGCGATGGAAAAAAGACCAGAAGATAAGACAACGAATGTTAGCTGCCCAGTAGTATAGATGGAAATTAGATAAGGCCATGCCGCCCTCTTTTTTAGATTTTTGAAGGTAAGTTTTGTTAATTCTGGAACGCTTACCCTTCCACAGATAGGACAAAATAATAGTCTAAGGAATCAAAAAAGGTTTTAGAAATAAAAATTGGAATAAATTGAAATAAGTATAAAAATTTAGGGAGAACATACATTTTAATAACATTAACATGACCTACCAAGGACGTAGATAAAGGTGACCATTGTGACAAACTCTGTTTTGTAGAGTAGAAAAGATTGGCAAAATTTTCACGAAAAAGATCCATAAAATTCCTTGTAATACCAAGATAGGTAAATTGTTTATCAACTACTTTAAAGGGGAGGTCATGAAATACTAATACTTGTGCTTCTTTATTAATTGGAAAAAGTTCACTCTTATGTAAATTAAGTTTATAGCCAGAGAACTGGCTAAATTGATCAAGAAGTGAAAACATTGGAGGTAAGGATGTGGATGTAATATCCCCGTTCTCCTTCTGGATCTTTGTCATATGTTGTTTAGCTTTAGAACGTCTCAACTGATTAGCTACAAACTTGCCGGATTTGTCACCATGAATATAAAAGCAACTCTTACTTTCAAGAAGTTGATGTTCAACTGGTTGAGTAGAGAGAAGGTCAAATTTAGTTTGGAGTTCTACACGCTTCTTATATAATTCGGGGTTTTTAGTCTGAGCATATATTTGATCTAATTCTTTAATCTGATTAATCAGGTCTAATCACTCTGAATGGGACTTTCTATTAAAATTTGCTGTATATGAAATTATTTGACCCCTCAAATATACTTTCATAGCATCCCAGACAATCTGGGATGAAATTTCAGAAGATGTATTAGTGTTTTGGAAAAAAGTTATCTGGTCCTTAATAAATTTTACAAAATCCGATAATAAAGTCGGGTTAAAGCACCAATGTTTATTCCTTTGAGGGAGACCAGGAAATTTTAGAGACAAAGTGACTGGGGCATGATCAGTGATCAGTAAACTCTGATAGTCACAAGAATGAACAAATGAAATAAGTTGATTATCAATTAAGAAACAGTCAATTCTAGTAAAGGTATGATGAACATGTGAAAAAAAGGAATGATCTCTCTCAGTAGGATGAAGGAAATGCCATATATCAGAGATACCATAGTTAGAAAGAAAAAAGAAAATAGCTAAAGCAGATTAAGTAGGTAATCTAGTAACAGGGGACAATTGATCCAAAGTTGGATCTAACCAGCAGTTAAAGTCACCACCCAATATAAGAGAATATAGGTTCAGATCTGGTAATGAGGAAAAAAAGCGTTCAAAAAAATTAACATCATCAGAATTGGGAGCATGCAGGTTAGCTAGTACTACCTTAGTATTATATAATTTGCCAGAAACAATAATAAAATGGCCAGTTGTGTCAGATATCTTACTATGTAGTTCAAAAGGAACATTTGAGTTGATAAGAATGGAACCCCCACCCCCCCCCCAGATTTGGCCTGGAAGGATGAATGAAAATGTTGACCCACCCACTTTGACATAAGCCGAGAATTATCGAAACTGCGAATATGAGTTTCTTGCAGGAAAGCAATGTCAGCTTTGAGTTGTTTAATATGGGAGAAGACCTTTCTTCTTTTAACAGGGTGATTCAATCCCTTTACATATCAGCTCACAACTTTCAATGGACTAACCATTATCAATTGCTAAGACGTAAAAGGCAGTAGGCATATATAAGATCAAACATTGCAATAACAGTTTGGAAGCAAAAATATCAACATAAATCAATAAAATCAGGACTTAGACATGTCCTAGATAACAAGGAAAAACAAAAAAAAACAATAGATAGTGTTGGTACTGGAGAATCCACCCCACCCTCACAACCCAAAACTAGATGGCTACGCAAAAAAGCAGCTAGCTCTACAAAAAATAGGACACCCCAAAAACCAACTTCCAGTTCCGTAACATTAACATAAGCTCCGTGTAAATAATATAGCAGATACTAACTAATTTAACAAATCAAAATTACAAATAGGAACAACTTCATCAGAAAGGATATAAAACTTAATACAAAATAATAATCAAGAACTAATCTACCCGCGAGAAACTATGAAAATTTGAAAAAAAAGGGTAAAAGGGGGAACAAAAGGGGGAAATTCTATATTTAAAGAGAGTACATATCAGCTGTTTTAAAAAAAGGCAGGTCTTATACAGTAAATTGAAAGGGAGACCTTCAATAAAAAAACTCTAAGCCTCCCAAATAAATTAAGACCAGTTGTAGTTCTCTATAGTTAAAGTTATTCAAAAGTAAACGAAATTACACAAATGAAATCTAAGTCCACAGGAAAACATTAATTTAAATAATCTATTTAAGAAAATCACACCGTCCAAGGAGAAACCAACTAAAACCCTTAGGTTCTCAGTAGTTAAGGACTAAATTATTCAAATAGAGTCTGAGTTCGCAAAAAAGACTTTAATTCAAGAAATACTCATCAGCCATTTTAGGAAGTCAAACCGGGTCCAAAGAAGTCAAGATGGCTGGAAGATTTCCAACAAACATCTCAGCCTCTCTAACTGACTTAAACCACTTATATTCTCCAGTAATAAGCGTAATTCGAAGATCGGCAGGATTGCAAAGGGAAGGTTTGAATTCACGATTAAAAAGCTCTTTCATAATGCCTTTGAACTTGGCACGCATCTTCAGAACCTGGGGAGCATAGTCTTCCACGATATGAATGGTATTATTTCGGAAAGTCAGTGTGCCTCTTCGGCATGCCTCCATAATCAAACGGTTTTTCACCTGATAATGATGGAAACACAGGATAACTGGTCGTGCTCTAGAACCCAAAACAGCTCAAGGGACATAAATTCTGTGAGCTCTTTCTAGGTCAGGTGGAGTCGGGAGAAATTCTTTCCCAAAAATATCACAGGGAAAAGAAGAGAAAAATTCAATGGGGGAACCCATTTCAGTGGCCTCTGGCAAACGGAGAATTCGCAAATTGCAGCACCTGCTCCAATTTTTGAGATCAGCCATTTTGGAAATAAGTTTGCTGTTTTGCTCCGTTAAGTTGGAACAGAGAGTTTCCAAATGCTGAACGTGGTGTTTTAAATCTTCAGAGGTTAGGTCGATGCGAGATAAATGTTCGGCTTGATCGTCCACTCTGGTGTTAATCTGATCCAATTTTGACTCAAGCTGACTGATAGAGGCTCTGAATTCAGTCCTGACATCAGTTAAAATGTCTTGTCGATTCTGTTCCAGGATAGAGACAATCTCGGCAGACAAAGACGTGGGAGTTTCTTTTTTCCAGGATTTAGAATTTTTTGTAGCCATTGTAAAATAGACGTATTCGCAGGCAGGTAAGAAAAAACAGACAGAATAACAAACTAAGGTTTAAAAAGGGAGACACATAGTGTGAAGGTAAGAAATGTAAAGGAGCAAAAGTTTGAAGCAACTAAACAATCGCCATCTTACTAGAAGTCCTTAACTGAGTCTCAACACAAGGTTTAGTGCCCTGTGAATCCACAGGTGCTTCAACAACCTGAACATAAGCAAACAGGACAGCTGCCTCTTCTAGGCATTCAACACCAGTCCCAGTTTCAAATTCCAGGTTCCCATGATCCTCCCACTCAACCAAATCAAATAAGAGATTTTCCCCAATCAATGGGGGATTTCAACATGCAGGTGACCTGGGAGAATCAGATTGGTGCTGGACCCCAGGATAGGAAGTTTGTAGAGTGCCTACAGGATGCATTCTTGGAACAGCTTGTACGAGAGCCGACCAGGGACAAGACTATTCTGGATTTAGTGTTATGTAATGAACAGGATTTGATAAGCAATCTTGCAGTAAAGGAGCCATTAGGAGGTAGTGATCATAATATGATAAGTTCTTACCTGCAATTTGAGAAGGATAAGGGCAGCTCGGAGGTGTCAGTGTTGCAGTTGAACAGGGGAAACTATGGAGCCATGAGGGAGGAGCTGGCCAAAGTTGACTGGACGGATATCCTAGCAGAAAAGGCAGTGGAACAGCAATGGCAGGTATTCTTGGGAATAATGCACAAGGTGCAAAATCAGTTCATCCCCCGGAGAACGAAGGATTCAAAGGGGGGAAAGGGGCCACAGTGGTTGACAAAGGAAGTCAGAGATTGCATAGCATTAAAAAAAAGGAAGTATGACAGAGCTAAGGTGAGTGGGAGGACAGATGATTGGGAAGTTTTTAAGGAACAACAGCACTTAAGTAAAAGGCAATACGGGGAGTAAAAATGAGGTACGAATGCAAGCTACCCAGGAATATAAAGGAGGATAGCAAAAGCTTTTTTAGGTATGTGAAGAGAAAGAAGATAGTTAAGAACAATATTGGGCCCTTGAAGAATGAATTGGGTGAAATTGTTATGGGAAAGTGAGAAATGGCAAAAGAATTTAATGAGTACTTTCTATCTGTCTTCACTAAGGAAGACACAAGCAATCTCCCAGATGTATGGATGGGCCAAGGACATAGGGTAACAGAGGAAATGAAACAGTTTAACATTAGGAAGGAAACAGTGATGAGTAGACTGATGGGACTGAAGGCTGACCCCAGGTCCAGATGGTCTGCATCCTAGGGTACTAAAGGAGGTGGCCCTGGAAATTGCAGATGCATTGGTAATCATTTTCCAATGTTCCTTAGATTCAGGATCAGTTCCTGAGGATTGGAGAATGGCTAATTTTATCCCACTTTTTAAGAAAGGAGGGAGGGAGAAAACAGAGAACTATCGACCTGTCAGCCTGACCTGTGGTGGAGAAGATGCCAGAGTCCATTATTAAAGATGAAATAGTGGCACATCTAGATCTGCAGTGATATCTAGCAGTGATAGGATTGGGCCAAGCCAGCATGGATTTACCAAGGGCAAATCATGCTTGACTAATCTGTTGGAGTTTTTCGAGGATGTAACCAAGAAGTTAGATGGGGAAGATCCAGTGGATGTAGTGTACCTCGATTTTCAGAAGGCATTTGATAAGGTCCCACATAGGAGATTGGTGGGTAAAATCAAAGCTCATGGCATTGGGGGGAAGACATTGACATGGATAGAAAACTGGTTGGCAGATAGAAAGCAAAGGGTAACGGTGAATGGGTGTTTCTCGGAATGGCAGGTGGTGACTAGTGGGGTGCCACAGGGCTCAGTATTGTGACCACAGCTGTTTACAATTTACATCAACGATTTAGATGAAGGCATTGAGAATAACATCAGCAAATTTGCTGATGATACTAAGCTGGGTGGCAGTGTGACATATGATGAGGATGTTAGGAGAATTCAGGGTGACTTGGATAGGCTGGGTGAGTGGGCAGATACTTGGCAGATGATGTTTGATGTGAATAAGTGTGAGGTTATCCACTTTGGGAGTAAGAACAGGAAGGCAGATTATTATCTGAATGGTGTAGAGTTAGGTAAGGGAGAAATACAAAGAGATCTAGGAGTCCTTGTTCATCAGTCACTGAAGGTGAATGAGCAAGTGCAGCAGGCAGTGAAGAAGGCTAATGGAATGTTGGCCTTTATTACAAAGGGAATTGAGTACAAGAGCAAGGAAATCCTTTTGCATTTGTACAGGGCACTGGTGAGACCACACCTGGAGTTATTGTGTACAGTTTTGGTCTCCAGGGTTAAGGAAGGACATCCTGGCTGTAGAAGAAGTGAGGCGTAGATTCATGAGGTTAATTCCTGGGATGTCTTATGCAGAGAGGTTAGAGAGACTGGGCTTGTACACGCTGGGATTGAGGATATTGAGAGGGGATCTGATTGAAACATATAAGATTATTAAGGGATTGGACAAGATAGAGGCAGGAAATATGTTCCAGATGTTGGGAGAGTCCAGTACCAGAGGGCATGGTTTGAGACTAAGGGGTAGGTCATTTAGGACAGAGTTAAGGAAAAACTTCTTCTCCCAGAGAGTTGTGAGGGTGTGGAATGCACTGCCTCAGAAGGTAGTGGAGGCCAATTCTCTGGATGCTTTCAAGAAGGAGCTAGATAGGTATCTTATTGGTAGGGGAATCAAGGGATATGGGGACAAGGCAGGAACCGGGTATTGATAGTAGATGATCAGCCATGATCTCAAAATGGCGGTGCAGGCTCAAAGGCCGAATGGTCTACTTCTGTACCTATTGTCTAATTCAAACAAGCTCCCTCACAATTTTTTCAAATCCCGGATGGCGCCTAATTTTGCCACATACCCCGTGACAGGGTAAAGAACCAGCAGAAATGGAAAACACATAGGAGTCTGTCTGTCTGTCTCTCTCTCTCATTGCATTGGACACCTCCCTCACTCTCTTTGTAATAGATCAAAAAGTGTCCAAAAGTCAGTCTCATTCTCCCGACATTTTTAAGTGATTGTTCACAGAAAATAGGAACCCTAGGGGTACATAACACTCTGCACTAAATACACTGAATGACCTGGCCTCCACAACTGCCTGTCGTAATAAATTCAACAAATTCACCACCCTCTGGCTGAAGAAATTTCTCTGCATTTCTTTTTCAAATTGGCACCCCTTGATCCTGAGGCTGTGCCCTCTATCCTAAACTCCCCACCATAGGAAGCATCCTTTCCATGGCTACTCTGTCTGGGCTTTTCAACATTCGAAAGGTTTCAATGAGATTGCCCCCCATCCTTCTAAATTCCAGTGAGTACAGACCCAGAGCCATCAAACGCTCCTCATGTGATAACCCCTTTGTTCCCAGTATCATCCTTGTGTTCCTCCTCTGAACCCTCTCCAATGCCTGCACATCTTTTTTTTAGATGAGGGGTCCAAAACTGTTTACAATACTCAAGGTGAGGCCTCACCAGTGCCTTTTAAAGCCTCAGCATCACCTCCCTGCTCTTGTATGAATGCTAACATTACATTTGCCTTCCTCACCACTGACTCAACCTACAAGTTAACCTTTGGGTAAGAGGGGAACCAGAATGGGGAATTGAAAAATTGAGGAGGTGGAGGGAGGAAAATTACTGCACGCCCTAAGAATGGTATGAAGAGAGTATATTCTGACAATCACAGTGATACTAAGAATTCAAATCTGATTTTATTAGAGGTGACTTATCAAGTTGACCAGTTCATGGTACATAAATTTCCCAAAGCATCTGATCAAATACAATTTCTCTGCTTTGTTTTATTGTAAGATTGCTGATATAAGTGTGAACTGCATTGTATTCAACATTTGTAATATTTTACAGACCTTGTCGTCAGAACTTCAGATAAAAGCTTGGTAGAGCAAGTCCGTACATAGATTATTTAAATTGCTCATGTGCTTCTACAATAAATGGTCAAATTTCTTACTGTGGAACACTTAGCCACTGGTTCACCTTCCTAAGTACACTCAGTGGCCACTTTATTAGTTACACCTGTAGAGCTGCTCATTAATGCAAATATCTCGTCAGCCAATCAGGTGGCAGCAACTCAATGCATAAAAGCATGCAGACATGCCCAAGAGGTTCAGTTGTTGTTCAGACCAAACATCAGAACGGGGAAGAAATAGGATCTAAGTGACTTTGATTGTGGAATGATAGTTGGCGCCTAACAAGGTTGGCTTGAGTAACTCAGCAACTGTTGATCTCCAGGGATTTTCGCGCATACCCGTCTCTAAAATTTGCAGAGAATGGTGTGAAAAAAACATCTAGTGGATGGTAGTTCTGTGGGGGAAAAAAATGCCTTGTTAATGAGAGAGGTCAGAAGAGAATGGTCAGACCTCATCTCCATTCTAAATGGATGTCCCTCTATTCCGAGTCCGTGTCCTCTTGTCCACCACCATCCTCCACACATCCACTCTACCTAGAATATAAAAACAAGGATGTAATGTTGAGGCTTTATAAAACACTGGCGAGGCTTCACTTGGAGTTTTGAGAGCAGTTTTGGGCCCCTTATTTAAAGGAGGATGTGCTGAAACTGGAGACAGTTCAGAAAAGGTTCCTGAAAATGATTCAATGATTGAACGGTTTATTATATGTGGAGCGAATGATGGCTCTGGGCCTGTACTCACTAGAGTTCAGAAAAATGAGTGTGGATCTCTTTGAAACAAATTGAATGAAAGGCTGAGATAGAGCGAATGTGGGGAGGATGTTTCCTATAGTGGGGAGTCTTGAACCAGAAAACACAGGCTCATAAAAGAGGGACATCCATTTAGAATGGAGATGAGGAGTTTCTTTAGCCAGAGAGTGGTGAATATGTGGAATTTGTTGTCACAGTTGGCTGTGGAGGCCAAGTCATTGGGTATATTCAAGGCAGTTGGTTGAAAGATTCTTGATTAGTTAGAGCATTAAGGGATATGGGGGGGAAGGCAGAAGTTTGGGGATGAGAGGGAAAATATATCAGCCATTGGGGATGAATTGGTGGAGCAGACTTTATGGGCGAAATGGTCTAAATCGGCATCTATATCTTAATGGTTTATTGTGGCCTTTGAACATTTGATAGAGCTCCCCCACTTATTCTTAATTGGTCTTTGGTCACTGTGATTTGCCCCTCATGTGTCACCTCATGGAGAAATTGTTGAGAATGTGGAGAGAAAAAAATAGCTATTAATATAGGATTAGCGTAAAATGGGTGGTTAATGGTAGGCATGCTTTCAATGGGCCAAATGTCCTGTTTCTGCTGTATCTCCCCATTCTCCCCATGACATCATCGGTCACTGTTGATTGTGTCATGCTCTTCGAGTGGTTGGCCTTCATATATCTGGGAGCGTTGGTCATGCCACTTTACAGCCAGTTGATGTTCATGGATCCTTATATAACCAGAAAACCATATAACAATCACAGCACGGAAACAGGCCATCTCGGCCCTCCGTGCCGAACTCTTAATCTCACCTAGTCCCACCTACCCGCACTCAGCCCATAACCCTCCACTCCTTTCCTGTCCATATACCTATCTAATTTTACCTTAAATGACACAACTGAACTGGCCTCTACTACTTCTACAGGAAGCTCATTCCACACAGCTATCACTCTCTGAGTAAAGAAATACCCCCTCGTGTTTCCCTTAAACTTCTGCCCCCTAACTCTCAAATCATGTCCTCTCGTTTGAATCTCCCCTACTCTCAATGGAAACAGCCTATTCACGTCAACCCTATCTATCCCTCTCAAAATTTTAAATACCTCGATCAAATCCCCCCTCAACCTTCTACGCTCCAATGAATAGAGACCTAACTTGTTCAACCTTTCTCTGTAACTTAAGTGCTGAAACCCAGGTAACATCCTAGTAAATTGTCTCTGCACTCTCTCTAATTTATTGACATCTTTCCTATAATTCGGTGACCAGAACTGTACACAATATTCCAAATTTGGCCTTACCAATGCCTTGTACAATTTTAACATTACATCCCAACTTCTGTACTCAATGCTTTGATTTATAAAGGCCAGCATTCCAAAAGCCTTCTTCACCACCCAATCTACATGAGACTCCACCTTCAGGGAACTATCACTGTTATTCCTAGATCTCTCTGTTCCTCTGTATTCCTCAATGCCCTACCATTTACCCTGTATGTTCTATTTGGATTATTCCTGCCAAAATGTAGAACCTCACACTTCTCAGCATTAATTCTATTTGGATTATTCCTGCCAAAATGTAGAACCTCACACTTCTCAGCATTAAAACTATCCTTGTCGATAGTTTTCTCCCAGTTTGGCCATCATAATAGTTGCTGCTGTCCCTGCATTGGATTTTGTAGACCATGCTGGTCTTGTCTAATAGCTTAGCCTGCTCTTTTGGTCTGTGAAGTCCTCTCCTCAGTGTTGCTGTGTGTGGACCAACTCTCTTGTCTCTACTCATGAAGATCGAGAGGGGCACAAATTTAACCGCGCATCACTGGAAGTCATGATGCAAGCAAACACAGAGCATGCAAGAGAAGATGGTTTTCCATGAACAAAAGTGTAGACCCCAAATCTACTTATCAGCTGATGCAGGCAAAATTCCAGACTACAATGTGTGAAGTTTGCCATACAGCCAATCAGCGATGAGATTTCCTCCCCATCTCATAACCGAGTTTCGTAAACGATGACCAGTCAGCTGATTGGAAAAGTATATGAGGGCCAAGCATTCAGAGGACACACCATAATCAACAGTGCACCGATGATATCTCCTCATCTGGTGACAAGACAGTTGCAAGCAAATTGCCAAAATTGGAGAACAACTCAACCCCTTCTGGGGACGTCACGTGATGACGTAGGATCGAGACGTGGAAATCCAGCTCTCCCGTAAAAAATCAGTAAAGTATCATTTAAATGAAGAAAAGTTAATAAATATTTTTTGAAAACTACTTATAAACTAACAGAAGAAGACTACCGCTTTGACGACACCATGAGATGGGAAGGAAAAAGGGCCTACTACTATGATGGAACCTCATGCTCAGGTTGGATCTCCTTTTGAGGAGGCACACTTTGTCTCCAGCATTGAAGAACAGGAGGCAGTGGCAACAGCAGCAGTCTCTAGGAAGAAGAATCCGGAATTGCACGAATTGGTAGAAGCCGAACTACAAGTTCCGACAGCCACTGAAAGTGAGAGTGATTTGGAGTGAGAATCAGACTCCCTGGAGAATACAGATGATGAAAAGGAGGAAGAAGAACAAGAAGAGATTAAAAGTAAAAAACATCGTGGAGACATAAGAGAGGCCTTAGTGCAAATAATGGCTGAATTAAAAGTAATAAAAACAGATGTTAAAAATATGAAGACTATGCTTGATAATGTTATGAAAAAACAGGAGAAAATGGATAAGTAAGTTAAAAAGTTGGGAGAAATCATGGAGGACACCAAAGACAGAGTGGACAAGATAGAAGATAATATCCTTGCCTGGACAACAGAAAGAAAACTGCTGTTGGAAAAAGTGGACGTGCTGGAAAATTTTAATAGGTGAAATAATATTAAGATTGTTGGTCTTAAAGAAGGTATAGAGGGGGAGGATCCAATAAAATTTTTTCAAAGATGGATCCCGGAAATTTTGCAAATGAAAGAGGGAAATCGGTCAATAGCAATTGAGAGGGCCCATAGAGCTTTAAGATCGAAACCACAACATGACCAAAATCCACGATCAATTTTAATAAAATGTTTAAGATATCAAGAAAAAGAAAGGATTCTGCAGGCAGCTGCCCAAGGTGCCAAAAAGAGAAATGGGCCATTGATGATGGAAGAGAACAGAGTTCTTTTCTATCCTGACGTAAGTTAGGAACTTTTGAAGAGAATGAAGGAATTCAACCCAGTGAAGAGAGTCCTATGGGAAAATGGTTATCAATTTATACTGCGCCATCCTGCAATGTTGAAGATTTTTTTGGCTGACGGAAAAAGAAATTTTTTTATTGATTATCGGAAGGCGGAGGAGCTTGTACAAGAATCTTTGAATATTTGCCAGACACAGGAAGAAATCCAGTGGAGCAAGATGGATTAAAGATGAAGACTGCGATTGGGAGTAGACTTGGTGGATCTTTAAGGGTGGAAGAATATACAATTATATTCTTAATTATATGATAGAGGGCAAGAAATGTAAAAGTTTGAGGAATATTAGTCGGGAGTAGTGATATTAATTTTTTTAATATATATGTTTTTTTGTTACACGGGAGCTGGAAGAACTTCTGATCGATTGCTACGGGATTCATGTGTGTAATCATGGCGGCAGCCATGGCCCACAAAATGGAAGGGGGTAATGTTGTGGTTTTTTTTACTCGCAACATTAGTAGGGGGGTATTTTGTTATTCTTTTTTTATAATCTATCTTTCTTTTATTTCTTTCTCTTTGCCTGGATGTTTGGATGGGGAGACACATATCAACATGGAGAATGTTTATGCACCGAATGAAAATGATGCAAAATTTATACAAGAAGCCTTTTTGAATTTGGCTGATGCACATGATAAATAGGTGGAGACTTTAACTTCTGTCTAGACCCAGTTTTAGATAGATCAACCAAGGCTGTTACAAAATCAAAAGTAGTAAAATTAACTTTATCATTGATGAAAGATTTAAATTTGATTGATATATGGAGAAGAATCAATCCAAGAGAAAGAGATTATTCGTTCTATTCAAACAGACATGAAACTTACTCAAGGATAGATTTTTTTTTAACTACCAACGAATATTCAGGATAGAGTGAAGAATATGGAATATAAAGCAAGAAAGTCAGATCATTCTCCTTTAATAATGACAATGATAATGACAGATAAGGAAGAATTGACTTATAGATGGAGATTTAATTCAATATTATTAAAATGTCAAGATTTTTGTGATTTTATGAAAAAACATTCAATTTTTTTGGATACAAACTTTTATTCAGTTGATGATAAATTTGTATTATGGGAAGCGATGAAATATGAATAATGAAATATTTAGCTGTATTCCACTTGAAAAAATTACTTATAATTTAAGAAATAAATATGATACATTTTTGAGTATTTGGTGCCCTTATTTGCAAAAGATAGGATTATACATATAGTTGCTCTGATGATAAGGATGTTGGTCCTCTGGGGAAGGAAACAAATACATATATTAAATTTATTTTGAATTCCATGGAGCATGTGGAGACCTTCCGATATCCAGGCAATCTTTCTTTCTTCTTTCTTTTTTTTTGTTTTTTTTTTAGGTAGGGGTATGTTATGGGGGGGAGGGTAGATATTATTCTATGTAATTAAATTTGAAAATTGAATAAAAAATTTTTTTTAAAACCCAACCTTCTGTTTGCCTTTTTATTTTAACTGCGAGCTTTTGCTTCACTCAGTTTAACTTGTTCCTATGACTTCCCCTTCAAGATACCTCCTTCCAAAATTGACTTGTATTGGAACCCAGCCATTTAAACTCTTATTTGCAATTCTGTCTGCTGCAGATTGAGGTAGATCTGGTTTTAATGAGTGGTTAGATTGCAGTGTTCAAGGTCTGGAACAGGACGGATAACAATAGCTGCAGCAAAATAAATGTTCAGGTTTCCTCGTTCAAACTTCAGGTCAATTATACCGCACGTGTAAGGGATATGTACAGCCCACCAGTGCCCGGATCCTTAGAAAGTTCACGGGAGAAGAGGAATCACTGTGGGCTTGACTAATTGATGATTTTAGACTGGGAGGTGGAGGAGGTAACATTGATTGCCAATTCCTGCTTTAGGTGGATCACATCATGACAGCTTGATATTCATACATCGGTGATGCTCTCATGTTGCTGTGGCAGAATTGAAATTAGTGACATGCTCTGACTGGATTGCACGGAAGAGCTTTATTTGTTACATAAACATTGAAACACAGTGAAATGGAGAAAGATAAGAGACGATCTTTACCAATCCACAACCTAGGCAAGCTACAAACTCAAAATACGGCAGGATCTCAGCAGGTCCGGGAGCATCCCTGAAGAGAATAAACAGCCGATGTTTTGGGCCAAGACCCTTTGTAGGTTTTTGTAAATAAAATGGCAGAGACTCAATGTCAATGGTTGTGAATAATACATTTGCTTCCACTCATTACATTGCCCTACACCTTCGTCAGGACTCAAAACGCCAAGTGTGTATTCTTCTCCATAGATGTTGCCTGACCTGATGAGTTCGTCCAGCATTTCATGTGTGTTGCTCCAGATTTCCAGCATCTGCAGAATCTCATGTGTGTAAATTAAAGCTAAGCATGCAGGCATGGCTGAGAGCACATTTACTACCTGTAGGCTTGCAAAAACATTGGTATGACTTTGTTCTGCTACTCTTGTCAGGAAAGTTTATGACTATGATTCCCCTACTGCAGGAACAAGCTGAACTAGAAATGACAGTAAAATGAGGTGGGAAGTCCCAGAAGCAATTCCAGAGTAACACCTACAAAATGCTGGAGGAACCATAAGACACAGGTGTGCTATTCAGCCATCCAACCCATCGAGTTTGCTCCACCATTCCATCATGGCTGATTCCAGATTCCACTCAACCCCATACACCTGCCCTCTCACCATATCCTTTGATGCCCTGACCGGTCAGGAAACTATCAACTTCCACCTTCAATATACCCATGGACTTGGCCTCCACCATAGTCTGTGGCAGAGCATTCCACAGATTCCCTACTCTCTGGTTAAAGAAAGTTCCTCCTTACCTCTGATCTGAAGGATTGTTCCTCAATTGTGAGACTGTGCCCTCTAGTTATGGAAACCTCCTCTCCACATCCACCCTATCTAATCCTTTCAATGTTGAGCAGGTGCATTCTTCAAAATCCCAGTGAGTACAGGCCCAAAGCTGCCAAATGCTCCTCATATGTTAACCCCTTCATTCCCAGAATCATCCTCGTGAACCTCCTCTGGACTCTCTCCAATGACAACACATCCTTTCTGAGATATGGGGCCCAAAACTGTTGTTAATACTCCAAGAGCAGCCTGACTGATGTCTTATAAATGCTTAGCATTATCTCCTTGCTTTTATATTCTATTCTCCTTGAAGTAAATGTCAACATTGCATTTGCTTTTTTAACATAGACTCAACCTGTAAATTAACCAACCATCTGGGAGCCTTGCACAAGGACTCCTAAGTGCCTCTACACCTCTGATGTTTGAACCTTCTCCCCAATTAGATAATTGTCCGCACTATTATTCCTTTTAGCAAAATGCATTATCCTACACTTCCCAACACTGTGTATTGTTATGTGTGATGAGAAAACCAGATGGAGATGGGGTCCAGAGTTAACCCCCCTGTGAACTATGCTGCTAACGAGAGAGAGAGAGAGATAAAAGGGGGGAGGCATCCTGCTGCAGATGTGAGAGAGAGAGAGAGAGAGAGAGAGAGAGGCAAAGATTTTACATTATGGCTCCAGGGATGATTTAGTATTATGGCTCCATTGCTAATTGTTGACTTTAGCGACAAGGACATTTGGCCTGTTTGTGTGGATCCCTGCTGACACAGCAAGAAGGTGCCAGGTGATGGACATGATGGATAGCTGGTACCCTGGCAGGGGAGATAAAAAGCAGGTCTGTTCAGACACCGGCAGACCCGCCACTGGACACTGAAGGAGCATTGTGCACCCACAGGAAGGTGGGGGTTTGGAGGATCGATTCGGGGGCATCGATCAGAGGCTCACAGTGTGTGAAGGCAGTCCGGTGGGGGCATGTGTGTGTGTCCACCCACGCCTGGGTGCCAAGCTCATTACTGAAGAACGGTCTGGCCGGGAACTGAGGGGTCACAGTCGGTGACCACAATGGCACAACAGAACAAGAAGACAAGGTAATTGCAATTTTCCTTGCACAGTAAAGCCACCTCTCTTCCTCTAATCCGTCCCACTCTGTCATATCTAAAACAATGGAATGCCAGAATGCTGAGCTGCTAGTCCTACCCCTGTGGCCACCAAGTCTGACCAATGGCCACAATTTCATAGCTTCACCTGTTGATTCACGGCCTGAGCTCATCTGCTGTCCCTACAAATATACACAGCTCAGAACATCAGTCTCACCATGCTGAACCTTTTGACGACTGTCCTTGTACGTAGGCCTAATATCATCTTTCTCCACAACCACTCCACTATCTGTTCTGCTGTTCTGGCTCCCGTCTGCTTTAATTGTAGTTTAACACCCTGCCCCATCCTCCCCAATGCAGCACCAGCAAACCTTCCCACTGGGATATTAGTGCCCCTCATTCAGGTACAAACTGTCCCTTCTATATCGGTCCCACCTTCCCTGGAAGAGAGCCCAGCGATCCAAAACTCTTATGTCCTCTCTCCTGCACCAACACCTTAGCCATGTGCTAAACTGTATAATCTTCCTATTTCTGGCCTCACGAGCACGTGGCACGGGTAGCAATCCTGAGATCACAACCCTGGAGGTCCTGCCCTTTAACTTAGCACCTAACTCCCTGAACTCCCTATGCAGATCCTCATCACTCATCCTACTCGTGCAATTGGTACCTACGTGGACCACAACCTCTGGCTGTTCACCTTCCCACTTAAGAATGTTGTTGGTTCGATCTGAGATGTGTCAGACCCTGGCACCTGGGAGGCAACAAACCATCCAAAAATCTTGTTCTCATCCACAGAACCTCCCGTTTTGGTTAATAAATCTCCTATCACCACAGCTCACATGCTTCTTCACATGTGACCCCACCTTCCCTTCTGAGCCACAGAGCTAGACTCAGTGCCAGAAACATGATTGCTGTGGCTTTCTTCTGCTAGGTCATTCACCTGTTGGCCAGAAAGAATGACAATCTTCAAATCAATGAATTCAAATGAATCAAGGACATTGGAAACAGTCTTTGTTCTTGCTGTGTGCTTGGGGGATGGAGGCTGCCATTTTGTGAAGACACTCGATTCTCCATTTTGTGAGCTTGCCATGCTGGACTTGATTAGTGTTTTAAAGAAGACACAAAGACTTCAGGTAATCTGCTGGACTGGAGGTCATTTCCAAATAAGGAGATGTTTGTGAGGTGTTCTTTGGTTGGCTATAACATGCAGGATTGTGAATGCCTGAGGCGATTCAAGCTCATTGCTGACTGAGAACAAAGAGCCATGAGTCAGCAACTGTCCCTTGATGGGGAGAGGACAATAGATGCTGCTTGGACCAGAGCCAATGACCAGGTGTTAAAGGCCAGACACATGACCTGCGGCAAATGACACGGGAATGCGACATTTGAATTGATAAGCAATGGATATAAAAGTGGATGCTTTGTGTGCGCCGGTAGCAGTAACTTCGAAGAATAACTATCGCAGACACTGTGGTGAACTACACCTGTCTGGACATGCCCCACCCTGCTGACTGCTCCTGTGGCTCCTCCCACTGACCGTGGCTCCTCCCACAGACCCCGGTATAAAGGCGATGGGAGACACCGCCCCAGCCTCAGTCTCCAGGATGTACCATGGTGGTCAATTGCTGCTTGTTCTTTCTTCTAGTCAATAAAAGCCTACATCTCGCCTCACGTCTCAGAGAGAGTTATTGATGGTGCATCAATTTTATTGACTGGATGTTCTAAAACATGGAAAGTATTTTACGTCCGGAAAAATTAGACTTGGACCCTCAAAACTCAGAAGCAGCTCTTGCCTTTGAACTCTGGCTTGCATTCTTCCAATCATACTTGGAGGAGGTTAGTGCAACTGAGCCCGCTATTATGCACAGAATTCTCCTTTCGAGGGTCACCACGAAAGCTTACTCACTTATCAGGGACCTGCCGAACTACGAAGGGGCACTGGATGCCCTGAAAAGACAGTACCTGCGGCCGATGAACACCGTCTATGCAAGACATCGCTTAGCGACGCGGCGACAGCGACCCGATGAGTCGAGCAGGGAGTTTCTCCGAGCCCTACAGACACTCGTGTGAACTTGCGACTGCAAAGGTCTGACGGCGGAACAACATGCGGAGCTGCTAGTACGAGACGCCTTTGTTACAGGGATCAGGTCAGTGTACGTGCGCCAGCAGCTGCTGGAAAATGCTCATCTTACCTTACACTCGGTGATTGAGACGGCCGACATGCTGGAGGCTGCTCTGCACAATGCTGACACTGTCCAACCGCGCGATCCCCTGCCGGTCCCATGGACACCTCAGACCCCGCCACCCGCGAGCGATTTCACCACTGCCGCTGCCAGTCGTGAGTCCACGAACTCCCCGAAACCGACCACAGCTGCTGCCAGTTGCACGTCTCTGCAGTGTTACTTCTGCGGACTCAAAAAGCACCTCCGAAAACGCTGCCCGGCCCGAGAAGCGACCTGCTCCAGCTGCGGGAAGAATGGCCATTTCGCCAAGGCCTGTAAGTCTAAACCACGAGCAGGGTCAGGCAGCGCTGCGTGTGAGGCATGGGGGCCGCCATCTTTGTCGGCGCCACCTCGCCCCACTTCTGACCCACCGGTGCTTACCGGGCACCAAGACGGCAGTTCAACTCTGGCCTCCATAACCCTCAACCAAAACGCCCCACACCAGCTTGCAAGGTCAATGATGGACATCCTGGTGGAGGGGCACAGGACTAGCTGCCTGTTTGACACGGGCAGTACTGAGGGTTTTATTCACCCGGACACAGTGCAACGCTGCGGACTCGTGACACGGCCGGTAAGCAAGAGGGTCACCGTGGCTTCTGGGTCGCATTCCACAGACATCCGGGTGGGATGTGTAGCGACATTGGTGGTGCTGGGCACAGAATATCGGGACTTTGCACTACTGGTCATGCCTCAACTGTGTGCCCCTGTGCTACTGGGGCTGGACTTCCAGAGCCACCTAAAAAATGTGACTACGGCATATGACGGGCCCCTCCCACCACTCACTGTCAGGAATCCTCAGTTTTGTGGGACTTCGCCATATACCCCGCTACTGACCACACACGCACACACCGACCCACACATCCCACCCAGCACCATGCCGACAGCTGTGTTACTGACACCACTTGCAGCCTCTCCACCCTCAAGATCCCTCCCCCACCGCTGTTCGCCAACGTGACCCCCGACTGTAAACCTGTGGCAACTAAAAGCAGGAGGTACAGCGTGGGGGACAGGGTCTTCATTCAGTCGGAGGTGCAGCGGCTGCTCAGGGAGGGGATCATTGAGCCAAGCTCAAGCCCTTGGAGGGCCCAGGTGGTTGTTCGGACCGGGCAGAAAAATAGGATGGTGGTGGATTATAGTCAAACCATCAATAGGTTCACGCAGCTTGACGCGTAACCCCTACCCCGCATCGCGGATATGGTCAACCAGATAGCTCAGTACAAGGTGTACTCGACAATAGATCTGAAATCTGCTTATCACCAGCTCCCCATCCGCCCAGAGGACCGCCCCTACACCACCTTCGAGGCAGGCAGCAGGCTCTATCACTTCCTGCGCGTCCCCTTCGGTGTCACGACCAGTGTCCGGTCTTCCAGAGGGAAATGGACTGGGTGGTGGACCAGATATTTCCCTATCTGGATAATATCACCATCTGTGGTCACGACTGGCCGGATCACAATGCCAACCTCCAACGATTTTTCCAAGTGGCCAAAGCCCTGAACTTTACTTATAACAGGGACAAGTGTGTGTTTGGAACCACCCAACTCGCTATCCTTGGGTATGTCGTGGAGAACGGGGTCATTGGCCCTGATCCCGACCGTATGCACCCCCTGTTAGAACTCCCTCTTCCCACCACCCTCAAAGCCCTCAGACGGTGCCTGGGCTTCTTTTCCTATTACGCCCAATAGGTCCCCCATTTGCAGACAAGGTCCGCCCCCGGTCAAGTCTAACACATTTCCCCTCTCTGCCGAGGCCCACGCGGCCTTCAGCCGCATTAAAGGGGACATTGCCAAAGCAACGATGCATGCGGTGGACGAGACCATTCCCTTCCAAGTAGAGAGTGACGCCTCCGATTTCGTGCTGGCTGCTACCCTCAATCAGGCAGGCAGGCCAGTAGCATTCTTTCCTCGTACCTTCAAGGCCCTGAAATTCGGCACGCCGCAGTGGAGAAAGAAGCCCAGGCCATTGTGGAAGCTATTAGGCACTGGAGGCACTATCTCACCGGCAAAAGGTTCACCGACCAGCGCTCAGGTGCGTTCATGTTCAGCAACCAACAGCGGGGCAAAATCAAAAATGATAACATTTTGAAGTGGAGAATAGAACTCTCCACCTACAACTATGATATCCTGTACCGGCCTGGAAGGCTCAATGAGCCCCCTGATGCCCTATCCTGGGGAGCGTGTGCCAGCGCACAGCTCGACCAGCTATACGCCCTCCATGCACATCTTTGCCACCCAGGGTTCACCCAATTTTACCATTTCATGAAAGCCCGGAACCTGCCGTACTCCCTGGAGGACATCAGGACGATGACCAGGGACTGCCAAGTCTGCGCTGAGTGCAAACCCCACTTCTACTGTCCTGAAAAGGCGCAACTTATCAAGGCCACCCGCCCCTTTGAGCGACTGAGTGTTGACTTTAAAGGCCCCCTTCCCTCCACTGACCGCAATGTCTACTTTCTCAACATTATCGACGAGTACTCGCGGTTCCCTTTTGCCATCCCCTGCCCCAACACCACTGCCACATCTGTCATAAAAGCCCTACGCCAGCTCTTCACTCTGTTCGGATATCCCTGCTATATCCACAGCGATAGAGGGTCCTCCTTTATGAGTGATGAGCTGCGCCAGTACCTGCTGGCTAGGGCCATTGCTACTAGTCGGACCACGAGTTATAATCCCCGGGGTAATGGACAGGTGGAGCGGGAGAATGCCACGGTGTGGAAGCCCACACTTTTAGCCCTTAAGTCAAAAGGGTTGCCGGTCTCTCGATGGCAGGAGGTCCTCCCCGAGGCACTCCACTCTATCCAGTTCCTGTTATGTACGTCCACCAATGCCACCCCTCATGAGCGCCTATTCTCTTTTCCCAGGAAGTCTGTCACTGGGACCACCCTACCAGCTTGGCTGACGTCCCCAGGGCCTGTGCTGCTCCGGAAACATGTGAGGAGCAATAAATAGTCCCCACTGGTCGAGAGGGTTCACCTTCTACATGCGAACCCCCAGTATGCCTACGTGGTCTTACCTGATTGGCGGGAGGACATGGTCTCCGTCCGCGACCTGGCGCCCGCAGGAGCAGCAGACCAGCACCCCGAACACTCCACGGTAACTATGAACCCTGTACCCGAGGTGACACCGCGCACACCGAGCCCTACACAGACTCCTCACGACACTCCTATACTGGGCGTCTCGAACGCGCATATACCAGGCGCCTCGCACACGCATGAGGGATCACTGATGCCTAGTGGGCTGACACCTCCAGTCAGGCCGGAACCAGCACAACCTCCATCTCCGGTGCAAGCACCACCGGCACCTGGGCGATCACAGCCGGAGCTACGTAGATCACAGCGACAGATTCGACCAGCTGATAGACTTAACCTGTAAATATACTTGTAAGAAACTTCGCCCCATGGGGACTCTCCTTTAAAACAAAGGGGGTGAATGTTGTGAACTACATATACCTGTCTGGACACGCCCCCCCGCTGACTGCTCCTGTGGCTCCTCCCACTGACCGTGGCTCCTTCCACAGACCCCTGTATAAAGGCAGTTGGGGCCTGAGACCTGCCCTCAGTCTCCAGGATGTAGCATGGTGGTCAATTGCTACTTGTTCTTTCTTCCAGTCAATAAAAGCCTATATCCTGCCTCACATCTCAGAGAGTTATTGATCGTGCATCAGACACAAGCGAGAAAAATCTTGTGTGAAGCACGTGGAGAGTGAATCGGGACCACGAGGAACAAGGAGCGCCTGGCCAGTGTAAATTCCTCCGCCCAGGTAACACCTTTGCTATTCTTTGACTACCCAGGAGAGTCAGGGATACTTAGCAGTTGTGCGCACAAGGTATTTAATGTATGAATTCACGTATTTGTTAGTTTGAACAATAAAGGTAATTGTCAGTAAATACAGATCTCTCTGTGCCTCACTCAGAATCGTTGGAAGAGGTAGAAGCGGCATCTCTCTCCTCTCCTTTCCAACATACCCAACAGTATCCAAAGTAGTATTCCTTTTATTGAGAGGAATGGCCACATATGTACCCTGTACTGGCTGCCTATCCTCTTTCTGCCCTCTTCCCAGTTGATGGTCAACCTGTCAACTGTTTTCTGCACCTCTTGCTGTGGTAGTCATCAGGGACCCTGAAGGAGTCCCTGGCTTCTCACATCCCGTAAGAGGAGCATTCCAGTATCCTGTCTGGCATCCCCACTGCTCTAAACGTGCAAAAAGAAAGATAGATTAAATCATGAAAAGGCTATGTCTCTCCTTGTTGAGTCTTCGAAGAGCCAAAGCCTCAACTCTCCACTAACACTGGCACAATCCCACGGTGGTCACTCCACTTAAACCTAACTTCTTTTTATTGGTCTTTGCCAAGTGCCTAATTATGCACAATCCCACATCTCCGCTGGAACTGTAGCCTGCTGAACTTCCCAACTGACTCCACTCACTTCTTTTAAATTCTCTCCCTCCCTCTATACAATCCAATGTGTTTTCAGACTCTGTGGGCAAACATGCCAAGTGTTCCTGCTCATTTCCTTTAAGCGCTCTCTTTTTTACGCCATGCAATCAGTTGTCTCCTCGAGACTGGTGTGCAAAAAGAGTGCTGATTGTCCCTGCTCGCTTCTATACTCTCCTTCCCTCTGCGCAATCTGGTGTCTCCTCGGCACTGTGGCACATAAAAAAAAGGGCCGACTGCTCCTTCTTGCTTCTTTTAAACTCTCTGTCACCTCTTCACAAAGATATAAATTGGGATTAAAATGAAGACATTGTAGCGGTGTGCTACACTCAGCGCTGGAATAACGGCACGCAGATGGTGAGTTGCAGTTGCGTAAAAGATTTATTCAAACTTCGCGGCCTCGCTTTTAAGCCTTCCTGATTCTGCCTTCCACAGGCATATTCACAGTCCCTTCCCTCGCGCAGGCTTTTCCCCTTGCTGGTGAAGAAGGCCTGGCGCCCTTTTTGGGGCCGGCCTCTCTGCCGGCACGTGCCATTTTGTGAGCCGGCTCGAGGGTGCTGGAAAGTGGGTCACCACATAACCCCTCCCAGAACCGGCGATACACCCCCCAATGTCCACAGTCTGAGTTGGCCTCTGTTTGGGAGGTCTGCCTTTGCACTGCAGTGCCTGAATCTCAACCGGCTGTGCCAAGTCCACATGGGCTGGTTTGAGTCGGTCCACTGTAAAAACCTCCTCTTTCCCCCCAATGTCCAGCATTAACGTGGACCCGTTGTTCCTGATCACCTTAAACGGCCCCTCGTAGGGCTGCTGCAGTGGTGCCCGATGTCCGCCCCATCGTACAAAAACAAACTTACAGTGCTGCAGGTCTTTGGGTACACAGGTCAGGATCTGTCCATGCTGTGAAGTTGGCACGGGGGCCATGTTACCGAGCCTCTCGCGTAGTCTGTCCAGACTGCTGCGGGTTCTTCCTCTTGCCCCCTTGGGGCTGGTATGAACTCTCCTGGGATGACCAGGGGTGCACCGTACACCAACTCGGCCGACGAGGTGTGCAGATCCTCTTTGGGTGCCGCGCGGATTCCGAGCAGGACCCAGGGAAGTTCATCCACCCAGTTAGGTCCTTTCAGGCGGGCCATGAGAGCCGACTTCAGGTGACGGTGGCAACGCTCCACTAGTCCATTTGATTGTGGGTGGTAGGCAGTTGTGTGATGTAGCTGTGTCCCCAAAAGGCTGGCCATAGCTGACCACAGCCTGGAGGTGAACTGGGCGTCTCTGTTGGAGTTAATGTGGGCCGGTACACCCAAGCGAGATACCCAGGTTGCAATCAGCGCTCGGAGGTGGTGTCGGTGAGCGGGACCGCCTCTGGCCATCTTGTGAACCGGCCTACGATAGTGAGGAGGTGCCGTGCTCCTCGCGACACTGGCAGGGGGCCCACGATATCCACATGAATGTGGTCAAAACGCCGGCGGGTGGGGTGGAACTGCACCTTGGCTGTTTGGCACTGCATGCATGTTTTGGCCCATTCACTGACCTGCTTGCGGAGTCCGTGCCAAACGAACCTGTTGGAGACCACCCCGACGGTTGTCCTGATGGAGGGGTGCGCTAAGTTGTGAATGGAGTTGAAAATTCGCCGCCGCCAGGCTGCCAGGACGATGGGGCAAGGTTGGCCGGTAGCTACGTCACACAGTAGGGTCCTCTCACCTGGGCTGAAGGGGAAGTCTTGGAGCTGCAAACCGGAGACTGCATTTCTGTAACTGCAGAAACCAGAGACTGCAGTTTGTCTGCCTGCTGCAGCTCCGCCAGCACTGCATAGTCCACCCCCAGGGACAGGGCCTGGATGGTAAGTCTGGAGAGTGCGTCCGCCACAACGTTGTTCTTTCCTGAAACATGCTGGATGTCCGTCGTGTATTCGGAGATGTAGGACAGATGTCACTGCTGGCAGGATGACCAGGGGTCGCATGCCTTCGTGAACTCAAAGGTAAGCGGTTTGTGGTCCGTGAACGCGGTGAAGGGCCTACCTTCTAAGAAGTACTGGAAATACCGGATTGCCAGGTATAGTGCCAATAGCTCCCAGTCGAAAGCACTGTATTTGAGCTCGGGTGGTTGTAGGTGTTTGCTGAAAAACGCCAGGGGTTGCCAGCAACCCGCGATGAGTTGTTCCAGCACTCCACCGACTGCCCTTTTGGATGCATCCACTGTGAGGGCGGTAGGGACGTCTGTTCTGGGCTGTACTAGCATCGCGGCGTTTGCCAAGGCTTATTTGGTTTTAAAGAAGGTGGCTGCGGCCTCTTCATCCCAGGTAATGTCCTTGCCCTTACCCGACTTCAGGGTGAACAGGGGGCGCATGATTCAGGCTGCTGAGGGGAGGAAGCGGTGGTAGAAATTCACCATACCCACAAATTCCTGCAGGCCTTTGAGTGTGTTGGGTCGGGGGAAGTGGCGGACCGCGTCTACCTTGGCGGGCAGAGGAGTTGCCCCATCTTTAGTAATCCTGTGGCCCAGGAAGTCAATGGTGTTGAGTCTGAACTGGCATTTGGCCGTATTGTTAGGCCGTATTCACTCATTCGGGTGTAGAGTTGACGGAGGTGGGACAGATGCTCCTGACGATTACTGCTGGCTATAAGGATGTCGTCCAAATAGATGAATGCAAAGTCCAGGTCGCATCCCACCGCATCCATTAGCCACTGGAATGTCTGTATAGCACTCTTTAGGCCGATCGACATTCGAAGGAATTTGAAAAGGCCGAACAGGGTGATGAGTGCTGTTTTGGGGATGTCATCCGGATGCATCGGGATTTGATGGTATCTCAGGACGAGGTCTACCTTGGAAAAGATCCTTGTGCCGTGCAGGTTTGCTGCAAAGTCCTGAATGTGCGGCACAGGGTAGCGGTCCAGTGTTGAAGCCTTGTTCAGTCTGTGGTATTCGCCGCATGGTCTCCAGCCCCCCGTCGCTTTGGGCACCATGTGCAGGGGGGAGGCCCATGGGCTGTCGGACCTCCGTACAATCCCCAATTCCTCCATCATCTTGAACTCCTCCTTCGCCAGGCGGAGCTTGTCCAGGGGAAACTGTCGAGCACGGGCATGGAGGGGTGGTCCCTGGGTCGGGATGTGGTGCTGTACTCCATGTCTGGGGATGGCTGCCGTGAACTGCGGTGCCAGAACCGATGGGAAATCCGCCAGGACTCTGGTGAATTTGTTGTCGGACAGCGTGATGGAGTCCAGGTGTGGGGGTGGCAACTTGGCTTCACCCAGGGAGAACGTCTGGAAAGTCTTGGCATGGACTTCCCTTGCAGGTCGACCAGTAGGCTGTGAGCTCGCAAAAAATCTGCCCCCAGGGGAGGTTTGGCCACGGCGGCCAGTGTGAAGTCCCACGTGAACCGGCTGGAGCCGAACTGTAGCCGCACCGTACGGGGGCCGTAGGTCCTTATTGTGCTGCCATTTGTGGCTCTCAGGGCGGGTCCCAGTACTCCGTTGTGGGTGTCGTAACTCGTCAGAGGTAAGACGCTGATCTCGGCTCCGGTGCGCTGGAAAGTGAGTCACCACAGCATGTTCATTACAAGCATATTAAAATTGTCTGCAAAGAGCTCCTTAGAATAATATCAAGTTTTGAAAGCAACTTTTTGTCTTGTACATCTGCTTCTCTGGTGTGTCATCTGGTGCACTTAGCAGCAAAAGGACTTGCAGCTGCTGAAATTGGTAAGTGCTAGCTTACTAACGGCATTGGTTCATTATTCTCACTCAGACCAAGGCTTGTCTTGCATACTGTCCATGCAGATCAGATCACTACACAGAGCATTGAAGGGAAAGTAATAACATTGCAGAATAAAGTGTAACCGCTACAGAGAAGTGCAGTGCTGGTTAACAATAAGGTTCAAGATTATAATGAGGTAGATTGGGAGGTCTGGAGTTCATCTTTTTGTACGGCGGGAATCATTTGATTGTTTTATCTCACTGGGGTGGAAATTGACTTTGAGCTTGGTACATGCCTTCAGGCTTTTCTATCTTCTTCCCAGTGGGACGAGAGGATGTCCAGAGTGGGTGGGGTCTTTGATTATGCTGGCTGCTATAGTAAGGCAACAAGAGGTGTAGATAGAGTCCTCTGAGGGGAGGTTGGTTTCCGTGCTGAACTGTGTCCACTACTGGAACACACACAAAATGCTGAAGTGACTCAGCAGGTCAGGCAGCAGCTATGGAAATGAATAACCAGTCGACGTTTCAGGCCGAGCCCCTTCTTCAGGACTGAGGAGAAAGGGGGCGGTTACCTGGTGGGTGGGAAAGATAAAGGACTGGAGAAGGAAGAATCTGATAGGAGAGGAGAATGGACCATAGGAGCAAGGGCAGGAGAGGAGACCTGGGGTAAGTAATAAGCAGGTGAGAAAAAGTAAATGGTCAGTGGGGAATGGGGTGTAGAGAGGTGGAATTGTGGGATTTGTTTACTAGAAGGAGAAATCTCTACTACTCTCTGCAGTTTCTGATGGTTGCACACAGAGCTGTTATGTTCCCTTCCACTGAACGTTTCCTTATTACAGTTTCTATGGATTCCAATGTAAGATGAAGTAAAACTGGAGGGGGCAGAAGTGAGTGTAGACATTGTTGCTAAAGAGAAGATGCTTGGGAAACTGAAAGGTCTGAAGATGGGTAGGTCACCTGGATCAGATGGGCTACACACCAGGGTAGAGAAGTGGTGGCAGGAGAGATTGTAGAGGCATTAACAATGATCTTCCAAGAATCACTAGATTCTAGAATCGTTCTGAACGACTGGAAAATCACAAATGTCACTTTACTCTTCAGGGGTGGGGGCAAAAAGGCAGGAAACTATGGACAGGGGAGCTTGAGTTTAGTGGCTAGAAAGAATTTAGAGTTTATTACTAAGGATGTGGTTTTGTAGTACTTGAAGGCACTAAATGGCTGAAGTCAGCATGGTTTCCTTAAGGGGACTTCTTGCCTGCTGGATCTGTTGGAATTATTTGTGGCAATAACAGGCAGGATAGACAAAGGCGAGTCAGTGGATGTTATTTACTTGGATTTTCAGAAGGCTTTTGACAAGGTGCAGAACATGAGGCTGCTAAGCAACTTAAGAACCCATGGGGATACAGAACAGATGCTAGCAGGGATAGAAAATTGGCTGATTGGCAGGAAGCAAAGACTGGGAATAAAGGAAGCCTTTTCTGGTTGGCTGCCAGTGACTAGTGGTGTTCCACAGGTGCCTCTGTTGGGACTACATCTTTTCATGTTATATCTTAATGACCTGAATGATGGAATTGTTGGCTTTGTGGCCCAAATTTGAGATGATTGGTAAGGGGCTGATAGTGCTAAGAAAGCAGGGAATCTGCAGAAGGATTTGAACAGGTTGGGACAATGGACAAAGAAGTGGCAGGCGGAATATAGTGCAGGGAAGTATATAGTTATGCACTTTGGTAGAAGGAATAACACAATGGATTATTTTCTAAATGGAAGTGAATTCAGAAATCAGAAGTAAAAAGTAAATTTATTATCAAAGTACACATATGTGCAAATGGACTTGGGAGTCCTCGTGCAGGATTCCCTAAATGTGAACTTGCAGGTTGAGTTGGTAGTGAGGAAAGGGAATGCAATGTTAGCATTCCTTTCAGGGGACTAGAACGTAAAAGCAAGTATGTAATGCTGGAAGGGAAACATTTGGAGTACTGGACCCAATTTAATGAAGAATGTGCTGGTGTCAGGGAGGGTCTAGGAAAGGTTTACAAGAATAATCCAAGGGATGAAAGGGTTAGCATATGAGGAGCATTTTATGGCTCTCAGCTTGTACTCACTGGAGCTTAAAAGAAGAGGGTGGGGGATCTCACTGAAACCTACCAAATATTGAAAGGCCTGGGTGGAGTGAGTATGGAGAGGACATTTCCAGTAGTTAGGAGAAACTCACTCGGGGCGGTGAACCTTTTAGAGAATGTGTCCACATTGGTAATAATGTCCAAAAAAATACTCTCGTGTGTCATGGTCATTTTAAGCAGAGATCAACCATGTGAGACGCTCAGGAAAAAGGATGAGACCTGTTCTTTATTTGTGTATCCATTGTTTCACTATTAATAAAATATAACAGAGACAGATTGAAACAAAGGAAGCATTTTCACAACCTGTTGAAAAGTTGTGTATCTTTTAAAAAGACAATTGAAATATGACAAAATTTCTAAATAGTATTGTTATTGTACCAGATAACAGAAATGAGAATGTGAAATTCTGAGCTTTGGTTTATATTTATAAAAGATTAAGGAGAGGAAAATAATATCTGGCTTGTACTTGGTCATTCTGAGAACTATGCATATCGCACTAGTTTCATTGGGAATCAGAATCAGGTTTATTGTCACTGGCATGCGTCGTGACATTTGTTAACTTAGCAGTTCAATGCAATACAAAATATAGAAGAGGAAGAAAATAATAAATAAATAAATAACGGTATATTTATATTGAATAGATTAAAAATTGTGCAAAAACTGAAATAATATATATTAAAGAAGTGAAGTAGTGTTCATGAGTTTAATGTCCATTTAGGAATTGGAAGGCAGAGAGGAAGAAGCTGTTGCTGAATCGCTGAGTGTGTGCCTTCAGGCTTCTGTACCTCCTGCCTGATGGTAACAGTGAGAAAGGGGCATGCCCTTGGGTGCTTGGGGTCCTTTGTAATGGATGCTGCCTTTCTGAGACACTGCTCCCTGAAGATGTCCTGGGTACTTTGTAGGCTAGTACCTAAGATGGAGCTGGCTAAATTTATAACCTTCTGCAGCTTCTTTTCATTCTGTGTGTTAGGCCCACCCCATACCAGACAGTGATGAAGTCTGTCAAAATGCTCTCCACGGTACAGCTATAGAAGTTTTTGAGTGTTTTTGTTGACATTCAAAATCTCTTCAAACTCCTAATGAAGTATAGTTGCTGTCTTACCTTCTTTATGTTGAGACCAGGTTAGGTCCTCAGAGATCTTGACACCCAGGAACTTGAAACTGCTCACTCTCTCCATTTGTGATCCCTCTATGAGGATTGGTATGTGTTCTTTCATCCTACCCTTCCTAAAATCCACATTCAGCTCTTTTGTCTTACTGACATTGAGTGCAAGGTTGTTGCTGCAAAACCACTCCACTAGCTGGATTTCCTCACTCCGGTACGCTCTCTCTCATTTCTATCTGACATCTTATCAACAATGGTTGTATCATCAGCAAATTTATAGATGGTATTTGAGCTATGCCTAGCCACACAGTCATGGGTATAGAGAGAGTAGAGCAGTGGGCTAAGCACACACCCCTGAGGTGCACCAGTGTTGATCGTCAGTAAGGAGGAGATACTATCACCAATCCGCACAAACTGTGGTCTTCCGGTTAGGAAGTTGAGAACTGCAGAGGGAGGTACAGAGGCCCAGGTTCTGTGACTTATCAATCAGGATTGTGGGAATGATGGTGTTAAATGCTGAGCTATAGTCGATGAACAGCATCCTGACGTAGGTGTTTGTGTTGTCCAGGTAGTCTAAAGCCGTGTGAAGAGTCATTGAGATTGTGACTGCCTTTGACCTATTGTGGCAACAGGCAAATTGCAGTGGGTCCAGGTCCTTGCACCAACCTCTCAAAGCATTTCATCACTGTCGATGTGAGTGCTGCCAGGCAATAGTCAATAAGGCAGCCCACACACTCTTCTTAGACACTGGTATAATTATTGCCTTTTTGAAGCAAGTGGGAACTTCCACCTGTAGCAGTGAGAGGTTGAAAATGTCTTTGTATAGTCCTACCGATTGGTTAGCACAAGTTTTCAAAGCCTGCCAGGTACTCTGTCAGGGCCTTTCGCCTTATGAGGATCCACCTCTTTAAAGATGGTCTAACATCGGCCTCTGAGACAGAGATCACAGGGTCACCTGGTGCAGCAGGGATCGTCACAGCTATGGTTATATTCTCCCTTTCAAAGCGCACATTGAAGGCATTGAGTTCATCTGGTAATGAAGCATCACTGCCTTTCATGCTATTGGATTTCGTTTTGTAGGAAGTAATGTCTTGCAAACCCTGCCAGAATTGTCGTGCATCCGATGTCACCTCTAACTTCATTTGAAATTGTCTCTTCGCCCTTGAAGCAGTCCTCTGCAAATCATACCTGGTTTTCTGGTACCGGCCTGGGTCGCCAGACTTGAATGCTACAGATCTAGCCTTCAGCAGACAATGTACCTCCTGGTTCATCCATGGCTTTTAGTTTGGGAATGTACAGCAAGTCTTTGTAGGCACACACTCATCCACACAAGTTTAAATGAAGTCAGTAACAACTGCAGCATACTCATCCAGGTTTGAAGATGAATCCCTGAATACAGTCCAGACCACCAATTCCAAGCAGTCATGTAAATGTTCTTGTGCTTCCCTTGTCCTATAATTAGACTTAATTAATTTTCTGGCCAAGAAGGATGTCCAACTACGACCTACTCTTTCAGTTTCATCAAAGGGTCATGGCCACAATCTTCTTGAGGCAACACTGGAGATGGAAAGAGCTCATGATGAGAGGTCAACTCCGTCATCAAAACAGCACTTCGTTGGACTCCCGAAGGGCTGAGGAAAGATTTGAGACTAAAGACAACTTGGCGGCATACCATTGAAGAAGCAATGAGGACCCTGAAACACACCCAGGGCACAACAGAGAAGATGGTCAGGGATAGACAGAGATGGAGGATCTTTGTTATTGCCCTAAGCGTGAGCAGCATAACAGGCATTAAGTAAAGAGCACCAAATTTCTTGGTGTTCACCTGATGGAGAATCTCACCTGGTCCCTCAACACCAGCTCCATAGCAAAGAAAGCCCAGCAGCGTCTCTACCTTTTGCGAAGGCTGAGAAAAGTCCATCTCCCACCAACCCCCCCCCATCCTCATCACAGTCTACAGGGGTTGTATTGAGAGCGTCCTGAGCAACTGCATCACTGCCTGGTTCGGAAATTGCACCATCTCGGATCGCAAGACCCTGCAGCAGATCTTGAGGTCAGTTGTGAAGATCATCAGGGTCTCTCTTCCCACCACCACGGACACTTACACTACACGCTGCATCCGCAAAGGAAACAGCATTATGAAGGACCCCATGCACCCCTCATACAATCTCTTCTCCCTCCTGCCGTCTGAGAAAAGGCTCCGAAGCATTCGGGCTCTTATGACCAGACTATGTAACAGTTTCTTCCCCCAAGCTATCAGACTCCTCAATACCCAAAGCCTTGACTGACACCTTGCCCTGCTGTCCTGTTTATTATTTATTGTAATGCCGGTACCGTTTTGTGCACTTTATGCAGTCCAGTGTAGGTCTGTGGTCTAGTATAGCTTTCTCTGTGTTTCTTTTTATTACGTAGTTCAGTCTAGTTTCTTTGTACTGTGTCATGTAAACCATGGTCCTGAAAAACGATGTCTCAGTTTTACTGTGCACTGTACCAGCAGTTATGGTCAAAATGACAATAAAAGTGACTTGACTTGAAGTTGATGACTGAAAACAATGACATGAATATTTAATAATTCAAGACATCAGCATCAGTATATCAAGTGCAACATCTAATTTTAATCAGTTTCAATCAAGACAAGACCATATGTTAACATTAGAATACAAGTCAATTTAAACATGCAATAAAGAAATATATTTTAATTGAATCAGGATAAATACAAAAATGCCCAACCATCACAAAATAAAGTATTGCTGTTTCCTACAAAAAGATGGAAATGCTTATATGTAAAATAAGGGTCTTGCTTCTTAGAAAAATTAGTGTATTTTGTAAATCTAAATGTACCTTTTTTCAATTAATCTCATTATCTATCACATTTATTGTCTGTTTCAGCGTAAAAGAAAATATACTCTTGCCAAATGTAAAAATGCAATCAATAAAGATGCCAGCTAAGGCAGAAAATCTCATATGAAAATAAACAGATCAGTAATTTAATCGATTTTCTTTATTTCTTCCTGTCCCAAGGTTGGGTTCAAATAATGTATCACTCACCAACATCCCTCACCTCGAGGGTGAAATAGCTCAGCCCACAACAGCCTCACTTCAGCCAAAAGTTAACAACTTGAAGCTGCGGAAATGTGGTTTTTGAGAAGAATGATGGCAATATCGTGGAAGGATAGAGTGACATAGAAACATAGAAAATAGGGGCAGGAGTAGGCCATTTGGCCCTTCGAACCTGCACCACCATTCAGTATGATCATGGCTGATCATCCAACTCAGAACCCTGTACCTGCTTTCTCTCCATACCCCCTGATCCCTTTAGCCACAAGGGCTGTATCTAACAAATGAGGAAGAGTTGCGAACAGCTTGAATAAGATGGGAGCCGATGTCATCAATGAGGAAACGGCAACCAGAACGTCTGGGACACATACTGAGGAAAGAGAAGCTTGAACATCTTGCAGTGATAGGAAAAACTGATGGATGACAAAGTCACGATCAACATGAATAACTCACATTCATGAGTTACATCAAGAGATGGACAGGCAAAAGTTTGGAAGAGCTTATTAGAACTTCTCAGGTTAAAGACAGATGGAAGACCATGATTGCCCATGTCATACATCATGGCACATAATGATGACAATAAGATCGCACTGAAAATATTTTCTATTATTTCTAAAATATCACCATCTACAAGTTTTTGCTTTTTACTTCTTCTTATTCTGTTTTTTAAAAAAAGAAGTTATTTTTCATCCCAGATGAACTCCAGTGGAACATCCTTCATTCTTTCTTGGAAAATTTTGTCAAACATCTCAGACTGAGCAACTGTGAAATGATTTTTCCAGTCACCAATTATCCCTGAAAGAAAAAAAAAGAAATGAAGAATCATGTCAAACACAACAACAAAATTGGGAAATTGAGGGAAGCAAATTGTTCAAGATAGCTAATCAATTGAAGAATGCTTTGGTTAAACGTCAAATTATTAAGATTCGTCAGCAGAATGGTGAATTGACAGTTAACCATGATGAGATAAACAAATCTTTTCAAGATGTTTATACCTCCCTGTATCATTCTGAATTCCCTCATGATCATAATACCATGAATGATTTTCTTGGGAAATTGAATTTTCCAAAATTATCATCAGATGACCTTTCAATATTAGAAACTCCTGTTACGGATGCAGAAATTAAAGGGGTTATTTCCTCTTTGAATTCTGGGAAAACACCAGGTCCAGATGGGTATACAGTGGAATTTTTAAAGTGTTTTTCCTCTACTCTTTCTCCTTGGTTAAGCAGGGTTTTTGAAGAAGCAATTAGATTGGGTAAACTGCCAAAATATTTTTATAGAACTTCCATTTCTTTAATATTGAAAAAAGATAAAAACCCTATTGACTGTGCATCCTATAGACCAATATCCTTATTGAATGTAGATTCCAAGATCTTTTCCAAGTTACTGGCGTCCAGGCTGGAGAAGGTATTACCTCAAATTATCTCGGAAGATCAAACTGGTTTTATTAAAAATCTCTATTCTTTTTTCAATGTTAGGAGATTATTGAATATTGTTTATACTCCTTCACGTAGCACCTCAGAATGTCATTTCATTAGGTGTGGAGAAAGCATTTGATAGAGTTGAATGGCCATACTTATTTACTGTGCTTGAGAAGTTTAATTTTAGTCCGACATTCATTTCCTGAATTAAACTGATATATCATACTCCAGCAGCCTCGGTTTTTACTAACAATCAAAGATCTTACTTTTTCATTTATTTCAGGGTACTAGACAAGGCTGTCCTCTTAGTCCATTATTATTTGATATTGCTTTAGAACCTTTGGCAATTGCTATTAGAGAATCACCAAACATTTTTGGCATTACTCATGGGATGGATATACATAAGTTATCATTCTACGCAGATGATTTATTATTATTTATTTCTGATCCTGAGAAATCCATTCCTGCAGTTATATCATTGTTGGCTCAATTTAGTACTTTTTCTGGGTATAAATTAAATCTTAATAAGAGTGAATTGTTTCTTTTAAATAGACAGGTTCCAATTTATGGAAATTTACCTTTTAAATTAGTTAATGACTCTTTTATATACTTAGGGATTAAAATTACTAAAAATTATAAGGAGTTATTTAAGGTTAATTTTTTACCCTTAATTGATCAGGTTAAATGTTTGTTCACTAAATGGTCACCATTATCTTTATCTCTGATAGGTCACATCAATGCTATTAAGATGATTATTTTACCCAAGTTTTTATATATATTTCAAGCGATACCAATTTTTATTCCGAAATTTTTTTTGCTAACGTTGATTCAAAAATTTCTTCATATATATGGCAGAATAAAAATCCTAGATTAGGTAAAAATTATTTACAGAAGGCAAGGAAGGAAGGTGGATTGGCATTGCCTAATTTTAGATTTTATTATTGGGCAGTTAATATCCAATATTTGATATGTTGGTTAAAGGATTGGGATTTATCTTTTAGCCCTCATTGGGTGAACCTGGAAATTAAATAGACAATAGACAATAGGTGCAGAAGTAGACCATTTGGCCCTTCGAGCCTGCACCACCATTTTGAGATCATGGCTGATCAATTACTATCAATACCCAGTTCCTGCCATGTCCCCATATCCCTTTATTCCCCTATCAATAAGATACCTATCTAGCTCCTTCTTGAAAGCATCCAGAGAATTGGCCTCCACTACCTTCCGAGGCAGTGCATTCCAGACCCTCACAACTCTCTGAGAGAAGAAGTTTTTCCTTAACTCTGTCCTAAATGAGCTACCCCTTATTCCCAAACCATGCCCTCTGGTACTGGACTCTCCCAGCATCTGGAACATATTTCCTGCCTCTATCTTGTCCAATCCCTTAAAAATCTTATACGTTTCAATCAGATCCCCTCTCAATCTCCTTAATTCCAGCATGTACAAGCCCAGTCTCTCTAACCTCTCTGCGTAAGACAGTCCAGACATCCCAGGAATTAACCTTGTGAATCTACGCTGCACTTCCTCTACAGCCAGGATGTCCTTCCTTAACCCTGGAGACCAAAACTGTACACAATACTCCAGGTGTGGTCTCACCAGGGCTCTGTACAAATGCAAGAGGATTTCCTTGCGCTTGTGCTCAATTCCCTTTGTAATAAAGGCCAACATTCCATTAGCCTTCTTCACTGCCTGCTGCACTTGCTCATTCACCTTCAGTGACTGATGAACAAGGACTCCTAGATCTCTTTGTATTTCTCCCTTACCCAGCAATACCGTTCAGATAAAAATCTGCCTTCCTGTTCTTACTCCCAAAGTGGATAACCTCACACTTATTCACATTAAACGCCATCTGCCAAGTATCTGCCCACTCACCCAGCCTATCCAAGTCACCCTGAATTCTCCTAACATCCTCATCACATGTCACACTGCCACCCAGCTTAGTATTGTTATGCCTGCAGCCCCCTCCTTTGTGAGAATCGCAAGAGCACTAGTGGGGGTTTCAGTAGACCCAGGAAATGGGAGAGAGACGTGCCGGATGCCTCGTTCCCCAGCGATGCAAAATAACACGACATTGACCATTGTCTCCTGGAGACACCTTTGTGGATTGGGGACTATGCTACGTGCAAGCCCTCGGGCAAAGTGGGCTGGTTGAGAGAGAGATAGCATCATCCCAACCTGATTGACATCTGAGACCCCGTGAGGAAGTATAAAAGAGAGTCTGGGGGAACAACCCCTTCAGACACACCAGAAGAAACGCTAACGATCCCGTAGTAGCGGGAAGCCATTTGAAGGAAGCCACGTGCATTCAGTTCCCTCGCCTGGGAGCCAGTGGCGGGTACCACAGAAATGATTTTCTTGAACAAACAACGGGGAACCAACTTTCCCGATTCAATGGATTTGCTTCATAAAAGACCCGGGCAAGTTTCTTTTCTCACAAATATCTCTCTCTCCACAAGTGAAAACACAGCAGTTCCCAAAGTCTGAAGCCTGCAGGAACTGAGTGACTTTTATATTTCCATCGGACAATATATTATCCCCTAGACAAACGATCGAGCTGTTTCTTATTGATGGTTATTATTATACCTACGCTTTTAGATTGAGTAGTGACGACGTATATTATCTGAATGTTTGTATTAAACTTGTTTTTATGCCCCTTTATAAATAAAGACTTTTAAAAATAGTACCATCAGACTTCAACGGACCTCTCTATCTTTGCTGGTAAGTGACCCAATTACGGGGTACGTAACAGTATCATCAGCAAATTTGCTGATGTTATTTTTTATGCCTTCATCCAAATCGTTAACGTAAATGGTAAACAGCTGTGGTCCCAATACCAAGCCCTGTGGCACCCCACAAGTCATCACCTGCCATTCTGAGAAACACTCATTCACCGCTACCCTTTGCTTTCTATCTGCCAACCAGTTTTCTATCCATGTCAATGCCTTCCCCCCGATGCCCTGAGCTTTGATTTTACCCACCAATCTCCTATGTGGGACCTTATCAAATGCCTTCTGAAAATCGAGGTACACTACATCCACTGGATCTCCCCCATCTAACTTCCTGGATAGAGGGCACAGCCTCAGAATCAAGGGGTGCCAATTTGAAAAAGAAATGCAGAGAAATTTCTTTAGCCAGAGGGTGGTGAATTTGTTGAATTTATTACCACAGGCAGTTGTGGAGGCCAGGTCATTCAGAGTATTTCGTGCAGAGTGTTATGTACCCCTAGGGTTCCTATTTTCTGTGAACAATCACTTTAAAATGTCGGGAGAATGAGACTGACTTTTGGACACTGTTTGAGCTATTACAAAGAGAGTGAGGGAGGTGTCCAATGGGGGGGGGAGAGAGAAGAGAGAAGAGAGAAGAGAGAAGAGAGAAGAGAGAAGAGAGAAGAGAGAAGAGAGAAGAGAGAAGAGAGAAGAGAGAAGAGAGAAGAGAGAAGAGAGAAGAGAGAAGAGAGAAGAGAGAAGAGAGAAGAGAGAAGAGAGAAGAGAGAAGAGAGAAGAGAGAAGAGAGAAGAGAGAAGAGAGAAGAGAGAAGAGAGAAGAGAGAAGAGAGAAGAGAGAAGAGAGAAGAGAGAAGAGAGAAGAGAGAAGAGAGAAGAGAGAAGAGAGAAGAGAGAGAGAGAGAGAGAGAGAGAGAGAGAGAGAGAGAGAGAGAGAGAGAGAGAGAGAGAGACTCCTATGTGTTTTCCATTTCTGCTGGTTCTTTACCCTGTTACGGGGTATGTAGCAAAATTGGGGGCCATCCGGGATTTGAAAAAAATTGTGAGGGAGCTTGTTTGAACTAGACAATAGACAATAGGTACAGAAGTAGACCATTCGGCCCTTTGAGCCTGCACTGCCATTTTGAGATCATGGCTGATCATCTACTGTCAATACCCGGTTCCTGCCTTGTCCCCATATCCCTTGATTCCCCTATCAATAAGATACCTGTCTAGCTCCTTCTTGAAAGCATCCAGAGAATTGACCTCCACTACCTTCTGAGGTAGTGCAATTCACACCCCCACAACTCTCTGGGAGAAGAAGTTTTTCCTTAACTCTGTCCTAAATGACCTACCCCTTAGTCTCAAACCATGCCCTCTGGTACTGGACTCTCCCAGCATCTGGAACATATTTCCTGCCTCTATCTTGTCCAATCCTTTAATAATCTTATATGTTTCAATCAGATCCCCTCTCAATATCCTCAATCCCAGCGTGTACAAGCCCAGTCTCTCTAACCTCTCTGCGTAAGACAGTCCAGACATCCCAGGAATTAACCTTGTGAATCTACGCCTCACTTCTTCTACAGCCAGGATGTCCTTCCTTAACCCTGGAGACCAAAACTGTACACAATACTCCAGGTGTGGTCTCACCAGGGCTCTGTACAAATGCAAGAGGATTTCCTTGCTCTTGTACTCAATTCCCTTTGTAATAAAGGCCAACATTACATTAGCCTTCTTCACTGCCTGACTGCCTGCTGCACTTGCTCATTCACCTTCAGTGACTGATGAACAAGGACTCCTAGATCTCTTTGTATTTCTCTCTTACCTAACTCTACACCATTCAGATAATAATCTGCCTTCTTGTTCTTACTCCCAAAGTGGATAACCTCACACTTATTCACATCAAACATCATCTGCCAAGTATCTGCCCACTCACCCAGCCTATCCAAGTCACCCTGAAATCTCCTAACATCCTCATCATATGTCACACTGCCACCCAGCTTAGTATCATCAGCAAATTTGCTGATGTTATTCTCAATGCCTTCATCTAAATCGTTGATGTAAATTGTAAACAGCTGTGGTCACAATACTGAGCCCTGTGGCACCCCACTAGTCACCACCTGCCATTCTGAGAAACACCCATTCACCGCTACCCTTTGCTTTCTATCTGCCAACCAGTTTTCTATCCATGTCAATGTCTTCCCCCCAATGCCATGAGCTTTGATTTTACCCACCAATCTCCTGTGTGGGACCTTATCAAATGCCTTCTGAAAATCGAGGTACGCTACATCCACTGGATCTTCCCCATCTAACTTCTTGGTTACATCCTCGAAAAACTCCAACAGATTAGTCAAGCATGATTTGCCCTTGGTAAATCCATGCTGGCTTGGCCCAATCCTATCACTGCTATCTAGATATGCCACTATTTCATCCTTAATAATGGACTCTAGCATCTTTCCCACCACCGATGTCAGGCTGACAGGTCGATAGTACTCTGTTTTCTCCCTCCCTCCTTTCTTAAAAAGTGGGATAACATTAGCCATTCTCCAATCCTCAGGAACTGATCCTGAATCTAAGGAACATTGGAAAATGATTACCAATGCATCCGCAATTTCCAGGGCCACCTCCTTTAGTACCCTAGGGTGCAGACCATCTGGACCTGGGGATTTGTCAGCCTTCAGTCCCATCAGTCTTCTCAACACTGTTTCCTTCCGAATGTCAATCTGTTTCATTTCCTCTGTTACCCTATGTCCTTGGCCCATCCATACATCTGGGAGATTGCTTGTGTCTTCCTTAGTGAAAACAGATCTAAAGTACTCATTAAATTCTTTTGCCATTTCTCACTTTCCCATAATAATTTCACCCAATTCATTCTTCAAGGGCCCAATATTGTTCCTAACTATCTTCATTCTCTTCACATACCTAAAAAAGCTTTTGCTATCCTCCTTTATATTCCTGGGTAGCTTGCATTCGTACCTCATTTTTACTCCCCGTATTGCCTTTTACTTAAGTGCTGTTGTTCCTTAAAAACTTCCCAATCATCTGTCCTCCCACTCACCTTAGCTCTGTCATACTTCCTTTTTTTTAATGCTATGCAATCTCTGAATTCCTTTGTCAACCACTGTGGCCCCTTTCCCCCCTTTGAATCCTTCGTTCTCCGGGGGATGAACTGATTTTGCACCTTGTGCATTATTCCCAAGAATACCTGCCATTGCTGTTCCACTGCCTTTTCTGCTAGGATATCCGTCCAGTCAACTTTGGCCAGCTCCTCCCTCATGGCTCCATAGTTTCCCCTGTTCAACTGCAACACTGACACCTCCGAACTGCCCTTATCCTTCTCAAATTGCAGGTAAAAACTTATAATATTATGATCACTACCTCCTAATGGCTCCTTTACTGCAAGATCGCTTATCAAATCCTGTTCATTACATAACACTAAATCCAGAATAGTCTTGTCCCTGGTCAGCTCTCGTACAAGCTGTTCCAAGAATGCATCCTGTAGGCACTCTACAAACTCCCTATCCTGGGGTCCAGCACCAATCTGATTCTCCCAGGTCACCTGCATGTTGAAATCCCCCATTGATTGGGGAAAATCTCTTATTTGATTTGGTTGAGTGGGAGGATCATGGGAACCTGGAATTTGAAACTGGGACTGGTGTTGAATGCCTAGAAGAGGCAGCTGTCCTGTTTGCTTATGTTCAGGTTGTTGAAGCACCTGTGGATTCACAGGGCACTAAACCTTGTGTTGAGACTCAGTTAAGGACTTCTAGTAAGATGGCGATTGTTTAGTTGCTTCAAACTTTTGCTCCTTTACATTTCTTACCTTCACACTATGTGTCTCCCTTTTTAAACCTTAGTTTGTTATTCTGTCTGTTTTTTCTTACCTGCCTGCGAATACGTCTATTTTACAATGGCTACAAAAAATTCTAAATCCTGGAAAAAAGAAACTCCCACGTCTTTGTCTGCCGAGATTGTCTCTATCCTGGAACAGAATCGACAAGACATTTTAACTGATGTCAGGACTGAATTCAGAGCCTCTATCAGTCAGCTTGAGTCAAAATTGGATCAGATTAACACCAGAGTGGACGATCAAGCCGAACATTTATCTCGCATCGACCTAACCTCTGAAGGTTTAAAACACCACGTTCAGCATTTGGAAACTCCCTGTTCCAACTTAACGGAGCAAAACAGCAAACTTATTTCCAAAATGGCTGATCTCAAAAATTGGAGCAGGTGCTGCAATTTGCGAATTCTCCGTTTGCCAGAGGCCACTGAAATGGGTTCCCCCATTGAAATTTTCTCTTCTTTTCCCTGTGATATTTTTGGGAAAGAATTTCTCCCGACTCCACCTGACCTAGAAAGAGCTCACAGAATTTATGTCCCTTGAGCTGTTTTGGGTTCTAGAGCACGACCAGTTATCCTGTGTTTCCATCATTATCAGGTGAAAAACCGTTTGATTATGGAGGCATGCCGAAGAGGCACACTGACTTTCCGAAATAATACCATTCATATCGTGGAAGACTATGCTCCCCAGGTTCTGAAGATGCGTGCCAAGTTCAAAGGCATTATGAAAGAGCTTTTTAATCGTGAATTCAAACCTTCCCTTTGCAATCCTGCCGATCTTCGAATTACGCTTATTACTGGAGAATATAAGTGGTTTAAGTCAGTTAGAGAGGCTGAGATGTTTGTTGGAAATCTTCCAGCCATCTTGACTTCTTTGGACCCGGTTTGACTTCCTAAAATGGCTGATGAGTATTTCTTGAATTAAAGTCTTTTTTGCGAACTCAGACTCTATTTGAATAATTTAGTCCTTAACTACTGAGAACCTAAGGGTTTTAGTTTGTCTCTCCTTGGACTGTGTGATTTTCTTAAATAGATTATTTAAATTAATGTTTTCCTGTGGACTTAGATTTCATTTGTGTAATTTAGTTTACTTTTGAATAACTTTAACTATAGAGAACTACAACTGGTCTTAATTTATTTGGGAGGCTTAGAGTTTTTTATTGAAGGTCTCCCTTTCAATTTACTGTATAAGACCTGCCTTTTTTTAAAACAGCTGATATGTACTCTCTTTAAATATAGAATTTCCCCCTTTTGTTCCCCCTTTTACCCTTTTTTTTCAAATTTTCATAGTTTCTCGCGGGTAGATTAGTTCTTGATTATTATTTTGTATTAAGTTTTATATCCTTTCTGATGAAGTTGTTCCTATTTGTAATTTTGATTTGTTAAATTAGTTAGTATCTGCTATATTATTTACACGGAGCTTATGTTAATGTTACGGAACTGGAAGTTGGTTTTTGGGGTGTCCTATTTTTTGTAGAGCTAGCTGCTTTTTTGGGTAGCCATCTAGTTTTGGGTTGTGAGGGTGGGGTGGATTCTCCAGTACCAACACTATCTATTGTTTTTTTTGTTTTTCCTTGTTATCTAGGACATGTCTAAGTCCTGATTTTATTGATTTATGTTGATATTTTTGCTTCCAAACTGTTATTGCAATGTTTGATCTTATATATGCCTACTGCCTTTTACGTCTTAACAATTGATAATGGTTAGTCCATTGAAAGTTGTGAGCTGATATGTAAAGGGATTGAATCACCCTGTTAAAAGAAGAAAGGTCTTCTCCCATATTAAACAACTCAAAGCTGACATTGCTTTCCTGCAAGAAACTCATATTCGCAGTTTCGATAATTCTCGGCTTATGTCAAAGTGGATGGGTCAACATTTTCATTCATCCTTCCAGGCCAAATCTGGGGGGGGGTTCCATTCTTATCAACTCAAATGTTCCTTTTGAACTACATAGTAAGATATCTGACACAACTGGCCATTTTATTATTGTTTCTGGCAAATTATATAATACTAAGGTAGTACTAGCTAACCTGCATGCTCCCAATTCTGATGACGTTAATTTTTTTGAACGCTTTTTTTCCTCATTACCAGATCTGAACCTATATTCTCTTATATTGGGTGGTGACTTTAACTGCTGGTTAGATCCAACTTTGGATCAATTGTCCCCTGTTACTAGATTACCTACTTAATCTGCTTTAGCTATTTTCTTTTTTCTTTCTAACTATGGTATCTCTGATATATGGCATTTCCTTCATCCTACTGAGAGAGAACATTCCTTTTTTTCACATGTTCATCATACCTTTACTAGAATTGACTGTTTCTTAATTGATAATCAACTTATTTCATTTGTTCATTCTTGTGACTATCAGAGTTTACTGATCACTGATCATGCCCCAGTCACTTTGTCTCTAAAATTTCCTGGTCTCCCTCAAAGGAATAAACATTGGTGCTTTAACCCGACTTTATTATCGGATTTTGTAAAATTTATTAAGGACCAGATAACTTTTTTCCAAAACACTAATACATCTTCTGAAATTTCATCCCAGATTGTCTGGGATGCTATGAAAGTATATTTGAGGGGTCAAATAATTTCATATACAGCAAATTTTAATAGAAAGTCCCATTCAGAGTGATTAGACCTGATTAATCAGATTAAAGAATTAGATCAAATATATGCTCAGACTAAAAACCCCGAATTATATAAGAAGCGTGTAGAACTCCAAACTAAATTTGACCTTCTCTCTACTCAACCAGTTGAACATCAACTTCTTGAAAGTAAGAGTTGCTTTTATATTCATGGTGACAAATCCGGCAAGTTTGTAGCTAATCAGTTGAGACGTTCTAAAGCTAAACAACATATGACAAAGATCCAGAAGGAGAACGGGGATATTACATCAAATCACTCAGAAATTAATGACTTATTTAAGAATTTTTATTCTCGGCTTTATTCCTCCGAATCCCTGAATGAGAATATTTCTGTTGACCTTTTTTTAAATAGCTTGAATACTCCTTCGATTTCATCTCATTCTAAAGCAAAACTTAATGAGCCTATATCATTAGAAGAAATATCTTTTGCAATCTCTGCACTGTCGTCAGGCAAATCTCCTGGTCTTGATGGGTTCCCCATAGAATTTTATAAATCATTCTCTTTACTTCGTTCACCTCGGCTACTCTCAGTACTAGCTGATTCGTTTAATTATGGTAAATTGCCACCCTCATTTAATGAGGCATGTATTATTCTTTTATTTAAACGGGCAAAGATCCAACAGAGTGCTCCGCTTACGGGCCGATTTCTTTGCTTAATGTTGATGTTAAAATTTTGGCCAAAGTTTTGGCTCATAGATTAGAAACTGTTATACCCTCTGTTATTTCTGATGATCAAACTTGTTTTATTAAAAATTGTCTTCCTTTTTTTAACATATGCCGTTTATTTAATATTTTATACTCACCTTCAACTGGGACTCCTGAATGCGTTATCTCTCTCGATGCGGAGAAAGCGTTGGATCGTATAGAGTGGAACTAACTCTTTGCAGTTTTAGAAAAATTTGACCTCCGTCGAAGTTTTATCTCTTGGATCAAATTACTATATCTATGTCTTACCGCCTCTGTTTTGACTAATTCGCAGCAATCCCAGTTGTTTAACCTTAAACGTGGCACCTGTCAAGGATGCCCCTTAAGTCCCTTTCTTTTTGATTTGGCTGTAGAGCCTCTGGCAATTGCATTCCGAAGTTGTCCTGAATTGACGGGGATCTGGAGGGGGGGGTGTTGAGCATAAAGTTTCTCTTTATGCTGATGATCTATTACTTTTTCTTTCAAATCCATCCACATCCTTACCTCCAATGTTTTCACTTCTTGATCAATTTAGCCAGTTCTCTGGCTATAAACTTAATTTACATAAGAGTGAACTTTTTCCAATTAATAAAGAAGCACAAGTATTAGTATTTCATGACCTCCCCTTTAAAGTAGTTGATAAACAATTTACCTATCTTGGTATTACAAGGAATTTTATGGATCTTTTTCGTGAAAATTTTGCCAATCTTTTCTACTCTACAAAACAGAGTTTGTCACAATGGTCACCTTTATCTACGTCCTTGGTAGGTCATGTTAATGTTATTAAAATGTATGTTCTCCCTAAATTTTTATACTTATTTCAATTTATTCCAATTTTTATTTCTAAAACCTTTTTTGATTCCTTAGACTATTATTTTGTCCTATCTGTGGAAGGGTAAGCGTTCCAGAATTAACAAAACTTACCTTCAAAAATCTAAAAAAGAGGGCGGCATGGCCTTACCTAATTTCCATCTATACTACTGGGCAGCTAACATTCGTTGTCTTATCTTCTAGTCTTTTTTCCATCGCCAGTCTGACTGCCCTAAATGGGTAGCAATGGAGCTGAAATCCACAAAGGATCTATCTACCTCTGCACTTCTTGGATCTGCACTCCCTAGTAGTTTGCCTAGACTAATTGTTAATCCTCTTGTTAGACATACTCTGTGAATGTGGGCCCAGTTTAGGAAATTTTATGGTTTCTATGGTTTTTCCCTTTCTAGTCCTATTTTACATAATCATCTTTTTCTACCTTTATGCATGATTCAACATTTTATGATTGGTATAGAAAGGACATTAGGTATTTTGAAGATCTTTTCATTGATAATCACTTTGCATCTTTTCAACAGTTCTCTGCAAAGTTTAATCTATCTAATGCCCATTTCTTTAGATATCTCCAAATTAGACACTTCATTAATCCTTCCCTGAGATACCCGAGAAAAATGCTATGGACTTGTTTCTTTCTATTAATCAATTGTGTAAAGGTTTAATATCTTTTATTCATGATAAATTAGTATCCTTACGATGCGCCCCTTTGGATAAAATCAGAATGGCTTGGGAGCATGACTTAAATATCCCTTTATCTGATGAGGTTTGGGACTAGATTCTCAAGTCAGTTAACTCAACTTCTCTTTGTGCTCGCCACTGTCTTTTACAGTTTAAGATTGTTCATAGGGTTCATATGTCCAAATCTAAATTACCTCGATTTTATCCTAATATCAGTCCTCTCTGTGATAAATGCAAAAGTAGCGAGGCTTCTCTCATTCATATGTACTGGACCTGTCCTAGTCTAGAGAAATTTTGGAGAGATGTTTTCTTAACTTTATCCTGTATTCTGAATCGCCACTTAGAACCTAACCCTTTAACTGCTCTTTTTGGTTTCTTGGCTGAGACAGATATACGTTTGAGTTTGACTAAACGTCGAATATTATCTTTTGCTTCTCTCCTGGCTAGACGTCTAATTCTTCTTAGATGGAGAGATGTTGCCCCACCCATGCACACTCAATGGCTTAACGATATTATGTCCTGTTTAGATCTTGAAAAAATTCATTATTCAATTCTTAATTCAGACATAAAGTTTCCTAAGGTCTGGGGACCTTTTATTGAGTATTTTCATAACTTTCCTTTTGACTAAGTTTTCTTTTTCAGTCCCTTGCTTTCAGCTTTTTTTTTGGGTAGTAGGCATTATTATCTTCTGTTTTTAATTCTATTTACAGTTTTGGGGGCTTGAATGTTTCTGGAGTTTTTTTTCTTGCGGGGGTTGGGGTGGATACTAACTTTACACGACTTCAATTTGGGTGCTTTTTCAATTGTTATATTCTGTATTATATTACCATTGTATGTTTATCTTGCACTGTATTAATTTCCTATTTTGTTCTTGGGGTTTTTTTTGTAATGCTGTAAAAAATGCATAAAAAATCAATTTAAAAAAAAAGAGACTCAGTTAAGGTCTGAGGTGTGTGACTTGGGTAAAAAGGAATGCAGTCCTTTCGTGTCAGATGGACTTGGTTAGTGAGTAAGGGGTTAACCCTGGCACCAGTGGAAATTGAGGATTCTCAATCACTTGTATTAATTGGTGATGAAATGAAAACTGGTGAGGAGAATTTTATTGAAGATATTGGGAACAGTGTTGTTACTGGTTTTTTGAATAAAGTACTTGTGAAGTCTGGATTGGTTTCAAGACCTTTGCTGAAAAAAACAGCTCTCCCAGATGCGGAGACAGTACATGCTGATTTGTTAAACTATATTTTAGAATTTAAAGAGAAACAAGTTGGTGATGTTGTTCAAGTTTTTGATATAGAGAGACCATCGGCAGGTGTTATTATGGAAACATTTGGAATTAAAGTTCTTGAAGATAAAATTAATGACTTGCTTGAAATTAATGAGTTGTTTGGAAGTTCAGCAAATGGGCTTAGTTTAGAAAACATTGGTGATAAGCTAGCACTTGGGCAGGGTAAAGTTCAGGTTGTCCTTGAAAGCTATGTTGGAGCTGATCATGTGATGGTTAAGTGTTCTGTTTTGAAGTGGACAAGGGACAATGGTTAACCAAAGGCCACTTTGAATAACAGGATCTGGTTTTTCAGGAGCTTGACTTTTTTTTGTAACAAAGCATGTGAAAAATAAAGACAATATCATGGCAGCGACACACACAAAATACTGGTGGAACGCAGCAGGCTAGGCAGCATCTGTAGGGAGAAGCACTGTCGACGTTTCAGGCCGAGACCCTTCGTCAGGACTAACTGAAAAGAAAGATAGTAAGAGATTTGAAAGTAATGGGGGGAGGGGGAAATGCGAAATGATAGGAGAAGACCGGAGGGGGTGGGATGAAGCTAAGAGCTGGAAAGGTGATTGGCGAAAGTGATAGAGAGCTGGAGAAGGGAAAGAAACATGGGACGGGAGGCCTCGGGAGAAAGAAAGGGGGAGGGGAGCACCAGAGGGAGATGGAGAACAGGCAGAGTGATGGGCAGAGAGAAAAAAAAACTAAAAGTGTCAGGGGTGGGGTAAGAAGGGGAGGAGGGGCATTAAAGGAAGTTAGAGAAGTCAATGTTCATGTCATCAGGTTGGAGGCTACCCAGCCGGTATATAAGATGCTGTTCCTCCAACCTGAGTGTGGCTTCATCTTGATCGTAGAGGAGGCCATGGATAGACATATCAGAGTGGGAATGGGACGTGGAATTAAAATGTGTGGCCACTGGGAGATCCTGCTTTCTCTGGCGGACAGAGCGTAGGTGTTCAGCAAAATGGTCTCCCAGTCTGTGTCGAGTCTCACCAATATACAAAAGGCCACACTGGGAGCACCAGCCGCAGTATACCACACTGGCCGACTCACAGGTGAAGTGTCGCCTCACCTGGAAGGACTGTTTGGGGGCCTGAATGGTGGTGAGGGAGGAAGTGTAAGGGCAGGTGTAGCACTTGTTCCGTTTACAAGAATAAGTGCCAAGTGGGAGATCAGTGGGAAGGGATGGGGGAGACGAATGGACAAGGGAGTTACGTAGGGAGCGATCCCTGCAGAAGGCAGAAAAAGGTGGGGGGAGAGAAAGATGTGTTTGGTAGTGGGTTCCCATAGGAGGTGGCAGAAGTTACGGAGATTGCAAGGATATTGGTCCCCCTGTAGTTCAGGTGTAACCCGTCTCTCTTGTACAGGTCCCATCTGCCCCAGAAGAGGTCCCAATGATCCTGAAATATGAAACCCTGCCCCCTACACCAGTTCCTCAGCCATGTGTTCATTCTCCAGAGCATCCTATTCTTACCCTCACTGACACATGGCACAGGTAGCAATCCTGAGATTACCACCCTCGAGGTCCTGCTTTTTAACTTCCTACTAGCTTAACAAGCTATGAGCCCATGGTATTACAGGAAGGTCTATAGCATGGATAAAGCAGTGGCTGTTTGGCAGGAGACAAAGAGTGGGAGTAAAGGGAACCTGTTCTAGTTGGCTGCCGGTGACTAGTGGTGTTCGACAGGGGTCTGTTGGGACAGATTCCTTTTATATAATGTGTCAATGATTTGGAATTGATAGCTTTGTTGCAAAGTTCACAGGTGATGTGAAGATAGGTGGAAGGGCAGGTAGTTTTGAGGAAGAAGTGAGGCTACAAAAAGATTTAGACAGATTAGGGAATGGGCAAAGAAATGGCAGATGGAATACAGCGTTGGGAAGAGCATGGTCATGCGGTTTGGTAGAAATAATGAAAGTTTGATTATTTTTGAATGGAGAGAAAATACAACATTCAGTAGGTTTCAATGAGATCCCCCCCCCCACCCCCGCATTCTTCTAAATTCCAGTGAGTACGGGTCTAAAGCTGCCAAATGATCTTCAGATGTTAAATCCTCCATTTCTGGAATCATCCTCATGAACCTCCTCTGGACTCTCTCCAATGACGCCACATGCTTTCTGAGAAATGGGCCCAAAACTGTTGACTATATTCCAAGTGCGGCCTAACTAGTGTCTTATAAAGTCTCAGCGTTATCTCCTTGCTTTTATATTCTATTCCCATTGAAATAAATGCCAACATTGCATTTGCCTTCTTTACCACAGACTCAAACTGTAAATTAACCTTCTGGGAGTCTTGCAAGAGGTCTCCTAAGTCCCTTTGCACCTCTGAAGTTTGAACCTTCTCCCCATTTAGATATAGTCTGCACCATTGTTCCTTTTAACAAAATGCATTATCATACATTTCCCAACACTGCATTCCATCTGCCACTTTTTTTAGCCATTCTTCCAATTTGTCTAAGTCCTGCTGCAATTGCATTGCTCCCTCAGCACTACCTACCCCTCTACCTACCTTCATATCATCTGCAAACTTTGCCAGAAATCCTTCAATTCCATTATCCAAATCATTGACAAGCAATGTGAAAAGTAATAGTCCCAATACTGAACCCTGAACACCACTAGTCACTGACAGCCAACCAGAAAAGGCCCTTTTTATTCCCAGTTGCAGCCTCCTGCCTGTCAGCCATTCCTCTATCCATGTCAGTATCTTTCCTGTAACACCATAGGATTTGATCTTGTTAAGCAGCCTCATGTGTGGCACCTTATCAAATGCCTTCTGAAAACCCAAGTAAATGACATCCACAACCTCTCCTCTGCCCACCCTACTTGTTACTTCCTCGAAGAACTCTAACAAATTAGGAAAGATTTTCTTTTACAAAAACCATGCTGACTTTCACTTATTTTATCTCCTTAGTCTTCAAGTACCTCAAAACCTCATCCTTAATAATAGATTCCAACACTTTCCCAACTACTGAGGTTAGGCTAACTGGCCTATAATTTCCTTTCTTTTGTCTTCCACGCTTCTTAAAGAGTGAAGTGACATTTGCAATTTCAGTCCTCTGGGACCATGCCAGAATTAAGTGATTCTTAAAAGATCATGACTGATGAATCTGTTATCTCTTCAGCAACGTCTCTCAGGACTCTGGGATTTAGTCCACCTGGTCCAGGTGACTTATCCACCTTAAGACCTTAAGACCTTAAGACCTTTGAGTTTGCCTAGCACCTTTGTAATAGCAATGGCACTCACTCCTGCCCCCTTACACTCATGGGCATCTAGCACACTGCTAGTGTCTTGCACAGTGAAGATAAATGCAAAATAACCATTAGGTTCACCTGCCATTTCTTTGTCCCCCATTACTACCTCAGCAGCATCATTTTCCAGTAATTCAATATCAACTCCCACCTCCCTTTTACTCTTTAGAAAACTGAAAAAACTTATGGTATCCTGCTTTATATTATTGGCTAGTCTATCTTCATATTTCATCTTTTCCCTTCTTGTAGCTTTTTTAGTTGTCTTTTGTTGGATTTTAAAAGCTTCCCTATCATCCAATTTCGCACTCACATTTGCTACCTTATATGTCCTTTATTTGGCATTCATGCAGTCCTTAACTTTCCTTGTCAGCCACAGTTGTCTACTCCTACCATTTGAGAACAACTTCTGTGAGATGTATCTATCTTGAACCTTGCAAAGTATTCCCAGAAACTTCAGCCATTTCTGGTCTGCCATTATATCTGCCAGTATTCTCCTCCAATCCACCCGGACAAGCTCCTCTCTCAAGTCTCTGTTATTCTCTTTATTCTATTGTGATACCGATACATGTGTCCTATGCTTCTCCCTCTCAAATTGCAGTATGAATTCAATCATGTTACAATCACTACCTCCTAAAGATTCCTTTACATTAAAATGATTAATAAAACCTGGATTATTACAGAACACCCAATCTAAGATGGCATTTCCCCAAGTAGGCTCAAACAGAAGCTCCTCTCAAAAGCCATCTCGTAGGCATTCACCAAATTCCCTCTCTTGTGATCCAACACCAACTTGATTTTCCCAATCCCCTTGCATATTAAAGTCCCTCATTACAATTATGTCATTATCTTTATTACATGCCTTTTCCAGCTCCCTTTGCAATCACAACTCCACATCCTGGCTACTATTTGGAAGCCTATATATGTTTCCCATAATTTTTTTTTACCCTTGCAGTTTCTTAACTGCAGCCACAAAGATTCAACATTCTCTGACCCTATGTCAATTCTTTCTAAAGATGTAATTCCATCTCTCACCAACAGAGCTACACCACCGCCTATGCCTTCCTGCCTGTCCTTTCAATGTTAACCTCCCAACTATGGCCTCTTTCAGCCATGATTCAGTGATGTCCGCAATGTCATACAACCAATCACCAATTGCTCCACATTAAGGTGGAGTTCGTCCACCTTATTCCAAATGCTGTGTGCATTTAAATACAACGCCTTCAGTCCTGCATTCTTTGTCCTTTTGAATTTTGCCTCTGTTGTACAATTTAACTCTTTGCTCTGTCTGCATTTGCACCCAATCACTGGCTCGCCCTTTCTTACATTCATGTTACACCCATCATCTACTTATCTGAGAAAGGATGTGCTGAAACTGGAGAGGGAGAGGGTTCAAAGAAAGTTCAGGGAAATAAACCCAGGGTTAAATGGCTTGTCGTATGAAGTGCGTTTTATGGCTCTGGGCCTAAATTCACTAGAAATCAGAAGAATGAGGGGTGACCTCATTGAAACCTGTTGAATGGTGAAAGGCCTTAATAGAGATGAAGGGGAGAGGATGTTTCTGTTGGTGAGTGAATCAAAGACCAGAGGACAGAGCCTCAGAACAGAGCAGCATCCTTTTAGAATGGAGATACGAAGGCATTTCTTTAACCAGAGAATGGTGAATCTGTGGAATTCTTTGCCATAGTAGCTGTGGAGGCCTAGATTTCATTTTTTTAGATATTTACAGATTAGGAATTTCTTAAATACTGTACTTCCTACCTTTCCAAATCTTGAGTCTTTGGGTATTTTGGAGAATTTGTTAGAACTAAATCCTTCTCAGAAAGGTGTAATATCAAAACTCTACAATATAATTATGAAAATACATTCAGAGTCCTTCTGTAAGATTAAAAATGATTGGGAAAGAGAGCTTTACCTTACTATCCCTATTGAAAATTGGGATAAAATTCTTCAATTTATCATCTATATGTGCTAAACATTCATTAATTCAGTTTAAAGTTGTGCATAGGGCTCATATGTCTAAGGATAAATTGGCTCATTTTTATTCCTATATAAATCCTATTTGTGACAGATGTCATTCTGAGAAAGCGTCTTTAACTCATATGTTTTGGTCATGTCCGCTTTTGAAAGAATATTGGAAAGACATTTTTGATATTATTTCCACGGTATTGAACATTGATTTACAACCTCATCCTATTACAGCAATTTTTGGTTTACCAATGATGGACTCAATCCATTTATCATCTTCTGCTTGTCAAATGATTGCATTTCTTACATTAATGGCTAGAAGATCTATTTTGTTGAATTGGAAAGAAATTAATCCCCCTACCGTATTTTATTGGCTTTCTCAAACCATGTTATGTCTAAATTTGGAGAAAATTGTAAGTGTTGTATTTGACACTTCTATTAAATTTGAAAAGACATCGAGACCATTTATTCAATATTTTCATATGATGTAATGAAACCCTGTTCCAAACCTATTCGTTTTTCCAGTTTTGATTATACATATGTTGAGAGGATTGGAGTTGGCGACACTGATGATTTTGTATTCTTTTTATAGATGTTATAAACAGCCCATTTTTAAAAATTATTATTTTTTTCTCTTTTTTCTTTTTTTCTCTTTATTAGTTATTAGGTTGTTAGATTAGTTTTTTCTAGCATAATTTTTTTTCTTTTTCTCTTTTTTGTTTTTTTTAAATATATATTATGATATAACCTAGTTTTGCTTTGTTTATGTTATTTGTATCATTCATGATTTGGGAAGACTTAGTTATATTGTAACTATTGCTTGTGTATCCTCTCATGTTTAGCATAAATTTGTAAGTTTGTAATTCCAATATATATTGATAATAATAATAATATTGAAAAAAGAAAAAAGATAGCACCTGCAGCAATGTATCTACGCCAATAAAAACAGAAAATATTGGAAAAATCCATCAAGTCAGACAGAATTGTGGGAAGAGAATCAGTTAATGTTTCAGATTGGATATTTTTATCAACTTGCATCGACTTGGATTTGTCAATTCAAAAGCAATCTTATTTTATATAGAGATCTATTGCAGACCCGGTCTTTAGGACCCAACGAGCTATACCACCCAGTAACCTACCTACTTTAATCACATGACAATTTACAACCAATCAGTCTAATAACTGGTACATTGTTGGACTGTGGGAGGAAGCTTCCAGGTAAGATGACATGCATTTGGTAGCAGTGGCTTTTACTGGGCCAACAAAAGGTGCTACTGCGGTATTTAAATATATTTTTAATGATGGCATGATCCTGCTATACATGAAGAAATTAAAGTACTGCAGGTGTACGCCATCAGTGAGTTGCTCACTGGTGGAGAAAGTGAAGGAGCTGCACATCGTGCTGCTGCCCGAGTTGAAGGAGGCATACAGGCTAATAATGATTGACCATCTTGGTCACTTTCCTTAGGGCAAGATGCTTTTGGACATTGTTAAACCGGTGTGCCACAAGTTTGATTCACTTATTTATTGACTATGAGCAAGGGTGAACAGTCGTGTGTGGCCTTGGTCGTAGCAAGGACTAGGCCTCAAGCCGTGGTGTCACCTGTTTACAGCCTGGGACAGAGGCGTTGGAGTCACTGACTGCAATTTTGCCTTATCAGCTGCTTGTTCTTCCTGACAGACTGACTGTGTACTGTATCTAGTTGTATACCACCTGCCCCAACCTGAGCCCTGTCACTCTGGTTCCCATCCCTCTACCAAAATGGAAATAAATAGAGAGGGCAATATTTATAGAGGATAAATTAACATTGAAGATAAATATTGAGGGCGAAGATATAAAAAGCAGGTTGTCCAGATGGCCAGCCATTTTAATTCTAATCCCCATTCCCATTCCAACATGTCGGTCTGTGGTAACTTCTACTTTACAAAAAGACGACTTGACAATTTGATGGCCAAAAGAACATCTTTATCGGGGACAGCAAATGATATTTACAATATAGAGGCTTCCAGGTACCTCATGTGGCATTGGTGGAGGAACTATATAACATGGGAGGGGATGAACTGGAAATATAAGGATGGAGTTAAAGGGAAAGGGAAAATAAGAAAAGTTAAAAAGGACAACAGAATCAATGGAGTAGAAAGCTCAAGAAGAGATCATACAGTACGGCCAAGTGAAATAGAAATTGATATGAAAGGAGAGGGGAGTACCGAATTAAAAGTATTATATATGAATACACAAAGTATAAGGAATAAAGTAGATGAGCTTGAGGCTCAGTTGGAAATTGGCAAGTATGATGTTGTGGGAATAACAGAGACATGGCTTCAAGCGGACCGGGCCTGGGAAATGAATATTCAAGGATATACATCTTATCGAAAGGACAGACTGACTGGCAGAGGGGGTGGGGTGGCTCTGTTGGTGAGGAATGATATTCAGTCCCTTGCGAGGGGGGACATAGAATCTGGGGATGTAGAGTCAGTATGGATAGAACTGAGAAATTCTAAGGGTAGAAAGACCCTAATGGGATTTATCTACAGGCTCCCAAACAGCAGTCTGGATGTAGGGTGTAAGTTGAATGAAGAGTTAAAATTGGCATGTCACAAAGGTAATGATACAGTTGTCATGGGGGATTTCAACCTGCAAGTAGACTGGGAGAATCAGAATGGTATTGGACTCCAAGAAAGGGAGTTTGTGGAGTGCCTCCGAGATGGATTCTTAGAACAGCTTGTACTGGAGCCTACCAGGGAGAAGGCAATTCTAAATTTAGTGTTGTGCAATGAACCGGATTTGATCAGGGACCTCGAGGTAAAGGAACCATTAGGAGGTAGTGACCATAATATGATATGTTTTAACCTACAATTTGAGAAGGAGAAGGGAAAATTGGATGTGTCAGTATTATAACAAAGGGAACTATGGAGCTATGAGGAAGGAGCTGGCCAAAGGTCAATGGAACAATACCCTAGCAGGGAAGACAGTGGAACAAAAATGGCAGGTATTTCTGGGAATGACGGAGAAGGTGCAGGATCGGTTCATTCCAAAGAGGAAGAAAGATCCTAAGGGGAGTAAGGGGCGGCCGTGGCTGATGAAGGAAGTAAAGGGCAGTATAAAAATAAAAGAGAAGCATAATATAGCAAAGATGAGCAGGAAACCGGAGGACTGGGAAACTTTTAAAGAGCAACAGAAGATAACAAAAAAGGCAATATGCCAAGAAAAAATGAGGTACGAAGGTAAACTAGCCAAGAATATAAAGGAGTATAGTAAAAGCTTCTTTAGGTATGTGAATAGCAAAAAAATAGTTGACCAAAATTGGGCCATTGAAGACAGAAACGGGTGAATTTATTATGGGGAACAAGGAAATGGCAGATGAGTTGAACAGGTACTTTGGATCTGTCTTCACTAGGGAAGACACAAACAATCTCCCAGATGTAATAGTGGCCAAAGGAACTAGGGTAAACTGAACTGAACTGAAGGAAATTTATATTAGGCAAGAAATGGTGTTGGATAGACTGTTGAGTCTGAAGGCTGATAAGTCCCTGGGACCTGATGGTCTGCATCCCAGGGTACTTAAAGAGGTGGCTCTAGAAATCGTGGACGCATTGGTAATCATTTTCCAATGTTCTATAGATTCAGGAACAGTTCCTGCTGATTGGAGGGTAGCTAATGTTGTCCCACTTTTCAAGAAAGGAGGCAAAGAGAAAACAGGGAATTATAGACCGGTTAGCCTGACATCAGTGGTGGGAAAGATACTGGAGTCAATTATAAAAGAGGAAATTATGACACATTTGGATAACAGTAGAAGGATCAGTCCGAGTCAGCATGGATTTATGAAGGGAGAATCATGCTTGACTAATCTTCTGGAGTGTTTTGAGGATGTAACTATGAAAATGGACAAGGGAGAGCCAGTGGGTATAGTGTACCTGGACTTCCAGAAAGCTTTTGATAAAGTCCCACATAGGAGATTAGTGGGCAAAATTAGGGCACATGGTATTGTGGGCAAAATTAGGGCACATGGTATTGGGGGCAGAGTACCGACATGGACTGAAAATTGGCTGGCTGACAGAAAACAAAGAGTAGTGATTCACAGGTCCCTTTCGGAATGGCAGGCTGTGGCCAGTGGGTTACCGCAAGGTTTGGTGCTGGGACCGCAGCTGTTTACAATATACATTAATAATTTAGATGAAGGGATTAAAAGTAACATTAGCAAATTTGCTGATGACGCAAAGCTGGGTGGCAGTGTGAAATGTCGGGAGGATGTTATGAGAATGCAGGGTGACTTGGACAGGTTGGGTGAGTGGGCAAATGTATGGCAGATGCAGTTTAATGTGGATCAATGTGAGGTTATCCACTTTGGTGGCAAGAACAGGAAGGCAGATTACTATCTAAATGGAATCAAGTTAGGAAAAGGGGAAGTACAACGAGATCTAGGTGTTCTTGTACAACAGTCAATGAAAGCAAGCATGCAGGTACAGCAGGCAGTGAAGAAAGCTAATGGCATGCTGGCTTTTATAACAAAAGGAATTGAATATAGGAGTAAAGAGGTCCTTCTGCAGCTGTACAGGGCCCTGGTGAGACCCCACCTGGAGTATTGTGTGCAGTTTTGGTCTCCAAATTTGAGGAAGGACGTTCTTGCTATTGAGGGAGTGCAGCGTAGGTTCACAAGGTTAATTCCTGGGGAAAGGCGGGACTGTCATATGTTGAAAGATAGGGGCGACTGGGCTTGTATACACTGGAATTTAGAAGGATGAGAGGGGATCTGATTGAAACATATAAGATTATTAAGGGATTGGACACACTGGAGGAGGGAAGCATGTTCCCGCTGATGGGTGAGTCCAGAACTAGAGGACACAGTTTAAGAATAAGGGGTAGGCCATTTAGAACAGAGATGCGGAAAAACTTTTTCACCCAGAGAGTGGTGGATATGTGGAATGCTCTGCCCCAGAAGGCAGTGGAAGCCAAGTCTCTGGATGCATTCAAGAGAGAGTTAGATAGAGCTCTTATAGATAGCGGGGTAAAGGGATATGGGGAGAGGGGAGGAACGGGGTACTGATTGTGTATGATCAGCCATGATCACACTGAATGGTGGTGCTGGCTAGAAGGGCCGAATGGCCTACTCCTGCACCTACTGTCTATTGTCTATATACAATGCATACTGGGAGTAAAAAGAACGGAAGTAAAAACCCCACCAACCCCGGATCCCGCCTCTCGTTACCAACAGCTTCCGGGTTAGTATTAACTTACTTTTAATAATAATACTCACATTACAATATGGTCAATGGCCTCCTCTACTACCAGAATGTGCCCACCCTCAGGTTGGAAGAGTAACACTTCATATTCTGTCTGACTAGTCTCCAACCTGATGGCAGGAACATTATTTTCTCCAATTTCCAGTAATTCCCCCCTTCTTTAATTCCCCCCTTCTTTAATTCCCCATTCTGGCAAACTTTTTACCTCTTCTCTTCACCTTGCCCTGGTGCACCTCCTCTTTTCCTTTCTCTCATGGTCTACTCTTCTCTCCTATCAGATTCCTTCTTCTACAGCCCTTTACCTTTTCCACCTATCACCTCCCAGCTTCATTATTCATCCCCATTCCCCACCCAACAAGCTTCACTTACGACCTACTAACTTTTCCTACTTACCAGTCTCCCACCTTTTTACTCTAGCTTCTTTCCCCTTCCTTTACAATCTTGAAAGGTCTCGGCCCAAAACATTGACTATTTATTCGTTTCCGTAGCTGCTGGCCGACCTGCTAAGCTCCTCCAGTATTTTGTGTGCATTACCCTGGATTTCCAGCATCTGCAGAGTCTCTTGTGTAAAGACAGAGGATCTATTTTATTTGGCAGAGGGGTCAATAAATATGGATCGGATTTAAACTGATTGCTTAAAGAACCAGGTGAGAAGAAAAAATCACCTGTGGGTCTGGACCTCTGTCTCACAGCGTAAGGCAGGCAGAGAACCTCACCACATAAAAGGTAACTTAATGAACAACTATTCAGCAAAACCTTCAGGGTCAAGGCCAGAAACTGAGAGCAGCGAATGGGACTGGCTGGCATGGAGTCTGAGCTGAGTGGCTCTTTCTATTCCAGAACTTACAGGGAGCCAATTAGTTTACTTTTCTTCCAATCTCGTACACTTTATGCTCAGTAGCCACTTCATTAGGTACACCTGCACACTTGCTTGATAGCGCAAATACCTCATCAGCCAGTCACATGGCACCAACTCAATGCATAGAAGCATGTAGCTACGGTCAAGAAGGCCAGTTGTTGTTGAGCCCGAATGTCAGAAGGGGAAAGAACAGGGATGGCTTGGTAGTGTAGTGGTTATCACAATGAATGTTTTACAGTACCAGTGACCCAGTTTCAATTTCCACTGCTGTCTGTAAGGAGTTTGTACCTGGGTTTCCTCGCACAGTCCAAAGATGTACCGCTAGTAAGGTTAATTGTTTCATTGTAAATTGTCCCATGCACAACAGTCCCTAGAGTTTATACAGGTGCAGAAACCAAAACGAAGAAAAAAAATCCAGTGAGCAGCAACCTGCGGGCAAGAATAGCTTGTTAGTGAGAGAGTTCAGAGGAGAACGGCCAGACGGGTTCCAGCTGACAGGAAGGAGACAGTAACTCAAATAACCACGTGTTACAACCTTGCTGTGCAGAAGAGCATCTCTGAATACACAAGACTTTGAACCTTGAGGTGGATGGACTACAGTAGCAGAAGACCACGAGCATCCACTCAGATATTAGATATAGGAGATACCTTATAAAGTGACTATTGTGTCTGTGTTTCACAATGAAATGTGTTGCACCTGAAATCATCAACACTGAATTATAAAATTTTCTGTACCTTTACGAAGAAATGTACCCATCTCTTTTTTGGGGATGTTTTCATAGTTGGCCATTGGATTTGTTTTCATTTCATTGAACGAGCTGTACTTCATCACATTCTCAAGTTGTTCATCATCCAACTGTCTTCCAACGAAGTTGCATATTTTTTGTATCGTCGCTCGACAATCCTGTTAACACAGATTAAGCTTCTGTAACACTCCCTCAAGATACATCTTCCCTGCCATTCACAAGTAATGTATCGTTTGATCACATTACTAATAAAAGACCATAAGACCATATGACAAAGGAGCAGAAGTCGGCCATTCGGCCCATCGAGTCTGCTCTGCCATTTCATCAGGAGCTGATCCAATCTCCCCTTTAGTCCCATTCCCCTGTCTTCTCACCATAACCTTTGATGCCCTGACTACTCAGATACCCATCAATCTCTGCCTTAAATACACCCAATGACTTGGCCTCCACTGCCGCCAGTGGCAACAAATTCCATAGATTCACCACCCTCTGGCCAAAAAAATTCTTTTGCATCTCTGTTCTGAATGGGCGCCCTGCAATCCTCAAGTCACGTCCTCTCATACTAGACTCCCCCACCATGGGAAACAACTTTGCCACATCCACTCTGTTCATGCCTTTCAACATTTGAAATGTTTCTATGAGGTCCCTCCCCTTCATTATTCTAAACTCCGAGGAGTACAGTCCAAGAGCGGTCAAACGTACCTCATATGTTAACCCACTCATTCCCGGAATCATTCTAGTGAATCTTCTCTGAACCCTCTCCAATATCAGCCCATCCTTTCTTAAATAAGGAGACCAAAACTGCACACAGTATTCCAAGTGAGGTCTTACCAGTGCCTTATCGAGCCTCAACATCACATCCCTGCTCTGATACTCTATTCCTCTAGAAATGAATGGCAACATTGCATTCACCACCGACTCAACCTGGAGGTTAACCTTAAGGGTATCCTGCACGAGGACTCCCAAGTGACTAGTGGGGTACCACAAGGCTCAGTGCTGGGACCCCAGTTGTTTACAATATATATTAATGATTTAGACAAGGGAATTAAATGCAGCATCTCCAAGTTTGCAGACAAAGCTGGGCGGCGGTGTTACCTGTGAGGAGGATGCTAAGAGGGTGCAGGGCGTCTTGGATAGGTTAGGTGAGTGGGCAAATTCATGGCAGATGCAATTTAATGTGGATAAATGTGAGGTTATCCTCTTTGGTTGCAAGACCGGGAAAACAGATTATTATCTGAATGGTGGCCGATTAGGAACAGGGGAGGTGCAATGAGACTTGGGTGTCATTGTACACCAGTCATTGAAAGTGGGCATACAGGTAACAGCAGGCAGTGAAAAAGGCAAGTGGTATGTTGGCATTCATAGCAAGAGGATTTGAGTACAGGAGCAGGGAGGTTCTACTGCAGTTGTACAAGGCCTTAGTGAGACCGCACCTAGAATATTGTGGGCAGTTTTGGTCCCCTAATCTGAGGAAAGACATTCTTGCCATAGAGGGAGTACAAAGAAGGTTCACCAGATTGATTCCTGGGATGCCAGGACATTTATATGAAGAAAGACTGGATTGACTGGGTTTATACTTGCTGGAATTTAGAAGATTGAGGGGGGATCTTATTGAAACGTATAAAATTCTAAAGGGATTGGACAGACTAGATACAGGAAGATTGTTCCTGGTGTTGGGGAAGTCCAGAACGAGGGGTCACAGTTTAAGGATAAAGGGGAAGCCTTTTAGGACCGAGATGAGGAGAAACTTCTTCACACAGAGAGTGGTGAATCTGTGCAATTCTCTGCCACAGGAAACAGTTGAGGCCAGTTCATTGGCTATATTTAAGGGGGAGTTAGATATGGCCCTTGTGGCTAAAGGGATCGGGGGTATGGAGAGAAAGCAGGTACAGGGTTCTGAGTTGGAAGATCAGCCATGATCATACTGAATGGCGGTGCAGGCTTGAAGGGCCGAATGGCCTACTCCTGCGCCTATCTTCTATGTTTCTATGTTTACCTCATTTCAATGTACATGTGACACTAAGATAATCTTTATCTCTATTCTTTTTATTCACCCTTCTCTTGTGTCACGCTTTCACCTACAATCCAAAACAAATTTATTTCAGAGACACAGGAGATAGTGTTGCTCCCTCAGAGTTACATTGGCAGATTTAGTCTTGAACGAGTGCTGCATGTTCACTGAATCAAAGTCACTGCACTTTTTTGACATGCCAAGGGCTTGGCCTAAGAGCTCCGAGATCCCGTGGCTCTGGAGACGATGTCCCAGCAGAAGATCAGTGTGTTGTGGGAGTTGGAAGATCTCTGGCTGTGTGCCCAGAGGCTTGAGATCTTTGGGCACAGAGCTCGGAAAAAGTGAAGCAACAGATTTCTAACATCATAAACCAGCGATTCGTTTGTTATGTCTCCCCTCTCGCTGTGAAATGGAAACACCCCTTTTCCCCTTATTAGGGAGAGAGAGAGCCTGTGGTATGTTGAATACTCGGTGAACGAGTAGTCTTCGGGGTACTGCAAGTCTGTATCTTTATTGATGCTTTGCTGCACACTTGAGTGCTCGATGGCAGGTGCTGATACTTTTTTCTTGCTAGTGGGGGGAGCAGGGTCATTGTTTGCTGCCTCTTCTGCACAGGAGAGAGGGGAGCTGGGGGGGGGGTACTTTGAGGTTCTAACATTTAACTGTCATTCATTCTTTGGGGGCATTCTGTTGTCGTGTATGGTTGTGAAGGAAAAGCATTTCAGGATGTACACTGTAAACATTTCTGATGTTAAATGCACCTTTGAAACCTTTGAGAATGTCCTCAAGTGCTCCAGTTTCCTTCCCCATTTCAAGGCCAAACCCCTTAAAAGGACCAGAAGACTGAAACATACCCAGACAGAAAATATGGAGTGCTCTTCTGCCAAGATGAGGCTACATTCAAGCTGCAGGAGCAACACCTCATATTCTATCTAGGTTGCCCCTAAGCTGCTGGCATGGACATTGATTTCTCCAACTTCTGCTAATTTCTCCCCCCTCCCACTTCCCTCTTCTTCAATTCCCCATTCTGACCTCTTATCTCTTCTGCTCTGTTGTCTATCACATCCCCTCGTTCTTCCCTTTCTGCCATTGTCCACTCTCCTCTCCTCATCTGCAGCTCTTTGTCTTTACAACTATCACCTCCCAGCTTCTTAATTCCTCACCCAACACTCACTTGGCTTCACCTATCACTTTCTAACTTGTCCTCCTTCCCCAATCTCCACCTTCTCATTCTGGCATTCCCCCCTTTCCTTCTAGTCCTGAAGAAGAGTCTTGGCCCAAGATGCCCACTGTTTACTCTTCTCCATAGACTGTGTGTGTGTGTGTGTGTGTGTGTGTGTGTGTGTGTGTGTGTGTGTGTGTGTGTGTGTGTGTGTGTGTGTGTGTGTGTGTGTGTGTGTGTGTGTGTGTGTGTGTGTGTGTGTGTGTGTGTGTGTGTGTGTGTGTGTGTGTGTGTGTGTTGCTTTGAATTCTAGAATCTGCAGTTTCCCTCGTGTTTATATGTATTATTGCTGTGGCTCCTTCAGTTTGCTTTGGGTCTCATAGTAATGAGAAGCTCAGGGTGACACATCTTTAGATTGAATGAAGTTGCTGAACCAAGCAATTACCCTGTCCTCGAGTTGGAGGCTTAGTAATGGAAGGAGGAGGTTTGTAGAGTCCTTTGTTTTGGTGTTTGGTGGGGTTTTTTGGCTGCTTCCATTGTTTTGCTGAACAATGTGGGCATACTACATTGGCAATGGAATGCATGGTAACATTCGCGGCCTGTCCCCAGCACTTTCTCAGATTGTTTTTTAACTTTTATAGATACAGCATGGTAACAGGCCCTACAGGCCACCCAAGACTGTACTGCTCAATTGATCTACCAACCGGCATGTCTTTGGAATTTGGGAGGAAACTGGAGCATCTGGAGAAAAAAAACACGGACAGAGGAAGAACGTACAAGCTCTTTGCAGACACTGGGGGGAATTGAACCTGTGTTGATGGTGATCTGAATGATGGGGTGGTAAATTGGATTAGTAAGTATGCAGATGATACTAAGATAGGTGGTGATGTGGATAATGAAGTAGGTTTTCAAAGCTTGCAGAGAGATTTATGGCAATTAGAAGAGTGGGCTGAAAGATGGCAGATGGAGTTTAATGCTGATAAGCATGAGGTGCTACATTTTGGTAGGAATAATCCAAATAGGACATACATGGTAAATGGTAGGGCATTGAAGAATGCAGCAGAACAGTGATCTAGGAATAATGCTGCATAGTTCCCTGAAGGTGGAATCTCATGTGGATAGGGTGGTGAAGAAAGCTTTTGGTATGCTGGCCTTTATAAATCAGTGCATTGAGTAAAGGAGTTGGGATGTAATGTTAAAATTGTACAAGGCATTGGTGAGGCCAAATTTGAAGTATTGTGTACAGTTCTGGTCACCGAATTATAGGAAAGATGTTAACAAAATAGAGAGAGTACAGAGGAGATTTACCAGAATGTTACCTGGGTTTCAGCACCTAAGTTACAGAGAAAGGATGAACAAGTTAGGTCTTTATTCTTTGGAGTGCAGAAGGTTGAGGGGGTTCTTGATAGAGGTATTTAAAATTATGAGGGGGATAGATAGAGTTGATGTGGATAGGCTTTTTCTATTGAGAGTGGGGGAGATTCAAATGAGAGGACATGAGTTGAGAGTTAAGGGGCAAAAATTTAGGGGTAACATGAGGGGGAACTTCTTTACTCAGAGAGTGGTAGCTATGTGGAACGAGCTTCCAGTAGAAGTGGTAGAGGCAGGTTCGATTTTGTCATTTAAAAAAAATTATATAGGTATATGGACAGGAAAGGAATGGAGGGTTATGATCTGAGTGCAGGTAGGTGGGACTCGGTGAGAGTAAGCATTCAGCAAGGACTAGAAGGGCCAAGATGGCCTGTTTCCGTGCTGTAATTGTTATATGGTTGTATGATGCCACTGTAACCTCGCACTGCCCTACACGTGTCGTTATTGTTAATGCAAGTGACACAAGGAATTGATTGTGGAGAAGTCAAGGGAACACATATCAGTCCTCTCTAAGGGATCAGTAGAAGCAGCTTCCAGTTCCTGGGTGTCAACAGCTATGAAGGCCTATCCTGGGCCCAACATATTGATGTAATTACACAGAAGGCACAACAGAGGCTATATTGCATTAGGAGCTTGAGGAGACTTGGAATGACACTAAAGACTCTCGCAAGTTTCTACAGCGGTAACGTAGAGAGTATTCTAACTGGCTGCATCACTGTCTGGTACGAGGAGCCAATGCACAGGATCAGTAAAAGCTACGGAAAGTTGTAAACTCAGCCAGTTCCATTGTGGGCACTACCTTTCCCAGTATTGAGGACACCTTCAAAAGGCAAATGCCTCAAAAAGGAAGCAACCAGCATGAAGGACCTCCATCTGCCCTCTTCTCATTGTTAGCTTTGAGGAGGAGGAACGGGAGCCTGAAGAAGCACAGCTTCTTTCTCTCCACTGTCAGATTTCTGAGTGGGCAATGAACCCATGAACACCAGCCCAAATTCTTTTGCTCTTTTTACACCGATTATTTACAAAGTAATATATAAATATATATACAGTGGATTCCAGTTAATTAGGACGCATCGAGACCAGTACATTTTGGCCCAATTAAGCCTCTGTCCCAATTAGCCAAAGTTTCATGGAAATAGTTGAAAAGGTATACAGTATAAAAGGACGAACTACCATTTAACAGAGTAACAATTCATGTATTTAAATAAGACACAGATCAGATTACCTCTACAGTACAATAAAACTGTGTATTAGTTCCTCAGCATCATTGACAAAGGAATTCATTGAGTGTACATTACCATGTTCCATGTTCTTTTGGTTGAGGGGAAATGAAATCAGCTCCAGTGGACTGGGCGGATGAGATCTACAGTGAGATCCAGTGGTCAGGAAGGTGGCACTGCAATGCTCCGTGGAGAGTGAAGGACATGACAAGGTAGAGAAGTCATGATGATCCACCACAACTTCGGGAGACTACAGTTCTGATGTTTACTTGTAGCCCTGGACCCAGAATTCTGAGGTTGAGAGAGTGGAACTGGCACAGTCCACTTTAAAAACTCTTGCGCACAGGTTTTCCCGTCATCATCGGACACAATGGACGAGCATCACCAAAAGGACAAAATCAACACAGACACCTAGACTGGTTCATACAATATTTCTGACAACTGCATCCTCCAAATCTTCATTTTGATTGTAACATTCAAGATAATTGCCAATCCCTTCAAATTCTTTGTGGCTTCTCATTTTTTGAAATGGTGAAATAATTTCATTTTCACTCCTGTCTGGTTTTGGCATCTCTAGGTCTGAATACTTCAACCGCAGTGAGCAAAACAGTTCCAAATTGTCTTACTGCTTAGTTCTCACCAATTATCCATGACAAGAATCACTGCTTTTTGAACATAAACACATACATAGAAACATAGAAAACCTCCAGCACAATACAGGCCCTTTGGCCCAAAAAGTTGTGCTGAATATGTCCCTACCTCAGAAATTATCTAGGCTTACCCATAGCCCTCTATTTTTCTGAGCTCCATGTACCTGTCCACGAGTCTCTTAAAAGACCCCATCGTATCCGCCTCCACCACCGTCACCAGCAGCCCATTCCACGCACTCACCACTCTATGTAAAAAACTTACCCCTGACAGCTCCTCTGTACCTACTCCCCAGCACCTTAAAACTGTGTCCTCTTGTGGCAACCATTTCAGCCCTGGGAAAAAAACCTCTGACTATCCACATGATCAATGCTTCTCATCATCTTATACATTTCTATGAGGTTACCTCTCATCCTCCATCACTCCAAGGAGAAAAGGCTACATTCACTCAATCTATTCTCATAAGTCATGCTCTCCAATTCAGGCAACATCCTTGTAAATCTCCTCTGCACTCTTTCTATGGTTTCCACATCCTTCCTGTAGTAAGGCGACCAGAACTGAGCACAGTACTCCAAGTGGGGTCTGACCAGGATCCTATCCCGCTGCAACATTACCTCTTGGCCCCTAAACTCAATCCCATGATTGATAAAGGCTATTGCACCATGTGCCTTCTTAATCAAAGTCAACCTACGCAGCAGCTTTGAGTGTCCTATGGACTTAGACCCCAAAATTCCTCTGATCCTCCACACTGCCAAGAGTCTTATCATTAATACTATGTTCTGTCATCATATTTGACCTACCATACAACTGATGCTAAACTGATTGTTCTAAGCATGGTGTAGTGTCTAACAGCCACATAAGTGGAGGCAACTGATGCGAGATAGAAATGTTCAACAGCAATCCCCTGTCCCAGTTGAGCAGCATAGTGTCCTGATGAAACAAAGGGAACCACAGCTATTTTGTCAATTTTTGTTCTTTCAGAGTTGTCCCAAATAAACAGCTGGCCCAGTTAACCAATGGCCCATTCGATTGGAATCCACTGTGTGTCTATGTATACGTTGACTGTACTCTTTTCCACTGATGCTGCCTGAAATGCTGAGTTCCTCCAGCATTTTGTGTGTGTTGCTTAGGTTTCCAGCATCTGCAGATTCTCTCGTTTCCAATCTAACCTGCATTTGGTCTCACTGATATAGAGGAGGCTACACTCTGAACACTGAATGTAGTCCACTGGATTACTGCTGCCAATGGATTGCCGTTTCATTTGGAATGACTGTGTGGGTCCCTGGCTGGCGGGAAGGAAAAATCAAAAAGGACAGGCACAGCATCATCTGAGTTTACATGGTAAAATTTTAAAGATTAACTTTATTTGTCACGTGCAGTGAAATATTGAACAAAGATTGCGACTTAGTAGCAGCATCTTGGTGAGTGAAAAATGCTTTCAGAAATTATGGGAAATATAGCTAATAATTTAATGTTCTTGGAAGACTTAATATTCTATCCACCTCTCTCTGTAAGAAGTTTGTATGCTCTCCCCATGACCACGGAAGTTTTACTTCTAGGTGCTCAGGTTTCCTCCCACAGTCCAAAGACAAATGGAGAAGTATGTTAATTGGTTACATGGGTGTCATTGGAAGAGGAGGGGAGGGAAGAGGAAGTGGAGGGCGGGAGGAGGGGAAGGGAGAAATGTGTAATTTGGTGTCAAGTCAAATTAGTCAAGGACTGTGCTGGGCAGCCCCCAAGTGTCACCATGATTACAGCACCAACATAGCACACCCACAAATCACTAACCCTTTTCTCTTTACAAGGAAACAGACCACCCTGAAGAAACCCACATGGTCACAGTGAGAATGTGCAAATTCCTTACCAAACTCAGCAAGAATTGAAACCAATCTTAGGGTTGACGCTGTTAAGTGTCATGATAACCTCTACATCACCATACGGCTGCCCCATGAGAAGTGAAGCACTTGGTAGAAACTAAAGATACTGTATAATGGATATTTGATTACTTTGGTTACATTGCTACTATTTAGTTATTACAAATTATTAAATAATGCAATACTTGAACAATTGCTCTACCTTCTTCAATTGCTCATAGGTTATCAGCAAAAAGTTGAATTCATCCTTGTGAACATACCAGTCCCTGATGTGGTCAAACCAACAGCTGAATACCACTGTTGGAGAAAGAAAACATAAAATTACACTTAATTTTGTCTATTTGAATAATTATTAAAACATTCTTGATGAGACAGCAATTCAGTAAGATGAAAGCAAACAGATTTCTTCTCTGAAGAATATAAAACTGACTCAGAATTAGAATCAGGTTTAATATCTCTGACAAATGTTGTGTAATTTGTTAACTTTGTGGCAGCAGAACATGATAAATAAAAAAGAACCTGAATTACAGCAAGTAATGTATATATATTCTAAATAGTTACATTAAGACATAGAGAGCAAAAACGCACTTTAAAAAAGCAGTGAGGTATAGTTCTTGAGTTCAACGTGCGTCTGGAAATCTGATGGCAGAGGGGTAAAGAACTGTTCCTGCATTGCTGAGTGTGCGTTCAGGCCTCTCTCTTCTTAATGGTATCAATGAGAACAGGGCATGTCCTGGGTGGTTGGAGTCCTTAATGATGGACCCCACTTTTCTGAGGATTCGCTCCATGAAGATGTCGTAGATACTATGGAGGCTGGTACCCTTGGTGGAGCTGACTAACTTTATAACTCTGCCGCTTGCTGTGATCATGTGTGGTACCCCCCACCCGTACCATTCCATATGGTGATGCAGCCAGTTAGAATACTCTCACAGTACATCTGTAGAAGTTCATGTGGTTTAGGCCATTCAAATGATTTTAGGTGAAAACTGTACATAATTTTTATAGAACAACTATGAAGTATTGATGATGATGAATCTTGGTGATTTCAGCTTATAAAACTATAAGACCATTGAAGCAGAAGTAGGCCATTCAGCACATTGAGTCTTGTCTGCCATTCCATCTTGACTAATTTATTATCCCTCTCAACCCCGTTCTCCTGCCTTCTCCCTGCAACTTTTGATGCCCTGACTAATCAATAATCTATTACCCTCTGCTATAAAGTACCTGTGTTATTTATTGTCCCACATTACATTACAAAGAATGCAGCTGCAGGGACATAAATTTATGTTCATGGCTTTGCCTAGAACAGTTTGGTGTGAAAAAATGCTTTCCTTGACTAAAACCTTCCAAACATTTTTAATGAATGAGTCATTAATTAAATACACTCAGTGGCCACTTTATTAGGTTAATACAAAATCTAATCGGCCAATCATGTGGCAGCAACTCAATATCTAAAAGCATTCTGACATGATCAAGAGGTTCAGTTGCTGTTTAGACCAAGTATCAGAATGACTTTGACTGTGGAATGATTGTTGGTACCAGACGAGATGGTTTGTGTATCTCAGAAACTGCTGATCTCCTGGGGTTTTCATGCACAGCGGTTTTTAATTTACAGAGAATGTTGTGAAATTTTGTGAAAAGCAAACTAATCCAGTGAGGACAGTTCTGTGGGTGAAGATAGCTTGTTAATGAGAGAGGTGAGAGGAGAATGATCAGACTGGTGCAAGCGGACAGGAAGGCAACAGTAACTCAAATAACCACACGTTACCACAGCGGTGTGCGGAAGAGCATCTCTAAACGCACAACACATCGAACCTTGAAGAGGATGGGCTACAGCAGCAGAAGGCCGTGAATGTTCACTCAGTGGCTACTTTTTAAAAAAAGTACAGGGGGTGTGTAATAAAGTGGCTTCTGAGTGTACTTGCCCTACTAAAAATGATAATTAATCCTAACAGGACAACACTATGAAGTCTGGGAAAGTATCCCTCAAAATCCTGCAACCAAAAACAGTTGCCAGTAACTGGGCCAGCAAATTCCAGGATGCAATGTAAAGCTGGAATGGATCATAAAAATGTTAGATAGTCACAAGAAATTTGGCAGATGCAACACACAAAATGCTGGGGGACCTCAACAGGTCAGGCTGCATCTTGGAAGTGAAGAAACAGTCGACGTTTTAGACTGAGGAGGAAGGTGATGTGAAGCCAGAAGAACGGGGAGGGGAGTGGGGTGGAGAGGGTTGGTGGGGCAGAGAGGGACTGGGGGAAAGAGAGGGACGGGTGGGGCACAGAGAGGGATGGGGAGTGTGGAGAGGTTTGGGGGGTGGTGGAGAGAGATGGGGAGAGGGGCGAGGGGGAAGGAGAGGGACAGGAGGGGAGAGGGACGAGGGGAGAGGGTCAGAGATCTCCATCGGTCAGGGCGAACCATGGATATTGTGTCTGAGCTGTCTAGATACGCAAGCCAGGGCAGTACAATGTGGAGAGCAATCGGTTGCCCACATAGCAAGCTCCCCCTCTCCTCACATCTGATGAACCCAAAAGAACAGCAGAGACTGATACAGTTTGGCACCAACAGCAATGAACTCACACATAGGACTGCCTCAGGGACTCCACCTCCGGATATTACCCTTGGGATTTACTTCAGAAGCCTTCTCCATGAGTGGCTATTGATACGAGGCAGCACAAGTTTTGAGATAAGAGTTTTCTTTCCCCTAGATGAGCTGCCAACTATGCTGATGATCCCCATCCGCCTGAAGTAACTGGTTTTAAGGTGCTAATAACCCATCTTTGCCCATTCTCCTGTCGGTAGAAATGGTTCCAGCAGGCTTCGTAGCTAAGCCACACATGAAAGCTAGGAGCTGCACTCAGTTGTCAGAGGCTCTTTCAGCTGCAACATCATTACCACTCCCGACTATTACAACCTCATTCAACGCCCCCAGCACCCTTTCAGTTACTAAATATAATGAGACCAGGTCACTACTATGCAGAAGGTTTACCGAACAAACTGACAATTACATGAAGCTGACCGATTTACCTCTACCATCAAGGAATTTTTCAAAGAAGTCCATGAAATTCTTTGGTGCTTCAAACATGGCAAAATATTTATGGAAATAATATGAAGAGACCATGATGTCCTTAGGATTCCGTGCAACATAAATAACCTACAAGGAAAGAACATGAACAGAACAACTAAATTTACAGAGAACATGAAGGATGATCGAGTAGATGAATTAGATGCTGTAGCAAACTGGTTAACTTTGCTCTTTATTAATAGGAGCCCATTTGTTGTTCCCTCTACTGCTCATTATTCTGCTGACATTTAGGGCAGCAATGAAGCTCCTGGCAGTGTTCATCATGTCAGTAGCTTCCACTCAGTTTTCACTACTGTCAGTCATGCAAGTCTCAGGTGGGGTCTCAGGAATGCCATCACACTCAGATGTAGAAGGATTCTTCATTGGTGTTTCTGTAACAGTTTTGTTTGGCGAGTCAGGGTTGTTAGTCCTGGGCTGAATCTGCACCCCCAACCCGGAGAACTGGTGAACCACTCTTAGTTTGGCGTCTGCACTTTGACCTGTTTGGCATGGGTGACCCTCCCGAGAGCCAAAGCATAAAGCCCCGACTCCAGCCAACATAGCTCTCTGGGTCATTGAGGCACACAAGCCTCCAAAGCATGACAAGGTTGTGTCCTCCTGGAGGATTTGCTATTCTGTATGACCTAATTCTGCCCCGATGTCTTAATAATCTTAATTAACCACTCTTAATTTTAGATTCTACAATGATTGAGTTGAATCTCCTTATTTGCTTCAGGGGAAAAATAGTTTCTAACCAACGCAATGAAACTCAGTCATATGTCAACCAATGGGCAGCCACCTGTATTAGAGCGTTACAGGAAAGATACTAACATGGATAGAGAATAGCTGGCATGCAGAAGCCAGCAAGTGGGAATTGTGGAAGAATTTAACACTCTTTGGATATGTAGGGTTTAATCTAATCGCTTGTGAATGCTCTTAGAATTTAGCTGAAAAGTCCTTGCAAGTCTTAGAATTTAGCAAAAGTCTTTCTTTCTTTATCAATCTTTTTATTGATTTTAAAAGAGCATATATACAAGCAAGAGGAGAATTATCTCAAATATATATATCAATAACAATTCATACAGAAGGTGAAATAAACATTATCAAAATCATAAATAGTATTAATCTGATACAGAATGTATAATAGGGAAAAAGATAATTAAATCTCCTTTTAGAACCATAGAACATTACAGCACAGAAACAGGCTTTTTGGCTCTTCTTGGCGGTGCTGAACCATTTTTCTGCCTAGTCCCACTGACCTGCAGCTGGGCCATATCCCTCCAAACCCCTCTCATCCATGTACCTGTCCAAGTTTTTCTTAAATGTCAAAAGTGAGCCCACATTCACCACTTCATCTGGCAGCTCATTCCACACTCCCACCACTCTCTGCATGAAGAAGCCCCCCCCTAATGTTCCCTTTAAACTTTTCCCCCTTCACCCTTAACCCATGTCCTCTGGTTTTTTTCTCCCCTAGCCTCAGTGGAAAAAGACTGCTTGCCTTCACTCTATCTATACCCATCATAATTTTATACACCTCTATCAAATCACCCCTCATTCTCCTATGCTCCAGGGAATAAAGTCCTAACCTATTCAACCTTTCTCTGTAACTCAGTTTCTCAGATCTCAGCAACATCCTTGTAAACCTTCTCTGCACTCTTTCAACCTTATTAATACCCTTCCTGTAATTAGGTGACCAAAACTTGCACACAATACTCCAAATTCGGTCTCACCAATGTCTTATACAACCTCAACATTACATTCCAACTCTTATACTCAATACTTTGACTTATAAAGGCCAATGTACCAAAAGCTCTCTTTACGACCCTATCTACTTGTGACGCCACTTTTAGGGAATTATGTATCTGTACTCCCAGATCCCTCTGTTCTACTGCACTCCTCAGTGTCCTACCATTAACCTTGTATATTCTATCTTGATTTGACCTTCTGAAGAGCAATACCTCACACTTGTCCATATTAAACTCCATCTGCTAATTTTCAGCCCATTACTCCAACTGGACCAAATCCCTCTACAAGCTTTGAAAACCTTCCTCACTGTCCACTACACCTCCAATCTTTGTATCATCAGCAAATTTGCTGATCCAGTTTGCCACATTATCATCCAGATCATAGATATAGATGACAAATAACAATGGACCCAGCACTGATTCCTGTGGCACACCACTAGTCACAGGCCTCCACTCAGAGTAACAATCCTCCACTACCACTCTCTGGTTTCTTCCATTGAGCCAATGTCTGTTCCAATTTACTACCTCTCCATGTATACCTAGCAACTGAATCTTCCTAACTAACCTCCTTTGCGGGACCTTGTCAAAGGCCTTACTGAAGTCCATGTATACAACATCCACTGCCTTCCCTTCATCCACTTTCCTGGTAACTTCCTCGAAACACTCTAATAGATTGTTTAAACATGACCTACCATGCACAAAGCCGTGCTGACTTTTTCTAATAAATCCCTGTCTATCCAAATACTTGTAGATCCTATCTCTCAGTATTCCTTCCAATAATTTACCTACTACCAATGTCAAACTTACCAGCCTATACTTTCCTGGATTACTTTTTGAGCCACTTTTAAACAACGGAACTACATGAGCTATCCTCCAATCCTCTGGCACCTGACCCGTAGATATCGACATTTTAAATATTTCTACCAGGGCCCCTGCAGTTTCAACACTAGTCTCCTTCAATGTCCGAGGGAATACCCTGTCAGGCCCTGGGGATTTATCTACTCTGATCTGCCTCAAGACAGCAAGTACCTCCTCCTCTTCAATCTGTATAAGTTCCATGACCTCCCTACTTGTTTGCCTTGTTTCCATAGACTCCATTCCAGTTTCCTTAGTAAATACAGATGCAAAAAACCCATTTAATATCTCTCCCATTTCTTTTGGTTCCATACATAGCCGACCACTCTGATCTTCCAGAGGACCAATTTTATCCCTTACTATCCTTTTGCTCTTAACATACCTGTAGAAGCTCTTAGGATTATCCTTCACCCTGACTGCCAAAGCTACCTCATGTCTTCTTTTAGCCCTCCTGATTTCTTTTTTAAGTATTTTCTTACTCTTTTTGTACTCCTCAAGCATCTTATTTCCTCCCTGTTGCCTATACATGTTATACATCTCTCTTCTTTATCACAGTTCCAATAACCCTCGAGAACCAAGGTTCCTTATTCTTGTTCATTTTGCCTTCAACCCTGAGAGGAACATACAAATTCTGCACTCTCAAAATTTCTCCTTTGAAGGCCTCCCACTTACCGATCACATCCTTGCCAGAGAACAACCTGTCCCAATCTATGCTTTTTAGATCCTTTCTCATTTCTTCAAATTTGGCCTTTTTCCAGTTTAGAACTTCAACCCGAGGATCAGATCTATCTTTATCCATGATCAAGTTGAAACTAATGACGTTATGATGACTGGAAACAAAGTGTTCCCCTACACACATTTCTGTCACCTGTCCTAACTCATTTCCAAATAGGAGATCTAATATTGCATCCTCCCTAGTTGTTAAATCTATATATTGATTTAGAAAACTTTCCTGAACACATTTCACAAACTCTAACCCATCTAGACCTTTAACAGTATGGGAGTCCCGATCAATGTGTGGAAAATTAAAATCCCCTACACTCACAACTTTCCATCTCCTGAAGTTCTCTGTTATCTCTCTGCAGATTTGTTCCTCCAATTCTCGCTGACTATTGGGTGGTCTATAATACAACCCTATTAATGTGGTTATCAATTCTTATCAATTCATAAAAAGAAAAAAAAGACTTTTGGAATTTTTATATGAAAAAACCCCTGCTATTCTCTACAAACAAAAACAAAAAGGAGGGAAAAAGGACTGGGCAGTCCATCCTGAGAGTAAAACTGAGAAAGGCTTTCTGATCAAATCCAAAACTTCAAAAAAAATAACTGGAAGAGAGTCAGTACAAAAATCAATAAATCAATTCACATGAAAATATTGAATAAAAGGTCGCCAGATTTCTTCAAATTTAAAGGATGTATCAAATGTCGGACTTCTTTTTTCTCTAAACTTAAACAGGACATGATGGAGGAAAGCCAATAAAGAGCAGTAGGTGGATTAGAATCCTTCCATTTAAGCAAAATGGCTCTCCTAGCTTATAAAGTTGAAAATGCTATCATCCGTTGAGCGGAAACAGGAATATATCCTGCTTCCGATGGAATGATCCCAAAAATAGCTGTAAGTAAATTTGGTTGTAGGTCCAGATCCAGTTTTGATAAAGTTTTAAAAACATCTTTCTAAAAATTGTCCACCTTTATGCAAGACCAAAACATGTGAGTTAAAGTGGCCACCTCAATATTACATCTATCGCAAATAGGATTGATATTGGGAAAAATACAGGCTAACTTATCCTTTGACATATGTGCCGATGCACTACCTTGAACTGTATCAAGGAATAATGGGCACAAATAGATCGAATATTTACCAAATGAAAAATTTTACTCCATTGATTATCTGACAGCAACTCTTGAAATTCCAGTTCCCAAGCACCTTTAATTTTAACATTAGATATCATTCATAAATTCAATAACCATTTATAAATTGTAGCTATCAGTCCTTTTTGAAGTGATTTAACCTGAAAAAGGGTATCTATCATATTAGGTGGATAAGCATAGGGGTAACTTGGAAGCAAAATACGTAAAAAAATTCCTAATTTTTAAATATCTAAAGAAGTGTGCATTAGGTAAGTCATAATTATCTGCTGAGTGAAATACATTAAACAATCTCCTATAAATAAATCTGAAAAAGTTATTATTCCTTTGGCTTTCCAAATTAAAAACGCCTGATCTAAAATTGATGGTTTAAAAAAATAATTAAGATGGATTTTACTAGAAAGAACAAAATTATTTAACTCAAAAAATCTGCGAAACTGAAACCAAATTCTTAATGTATGTTTAATAATGGGATTGAGTTCTTGTCTACCAATCTTAGAGAGCAAAAAAGGAAGAGGAGCACCCAGTAAAAAGGCCAAAGAATACCCCATCACTGAGTCCTTGCTAATGTCTAAAGAAAAATATTGTGGCACTGCATTTACATAATGCTCTTGTTTGTTGAAATCTAGTTCTAAGTTCAAAGTCACGTTGTTTGTTACAATCTAGTTCTATGTTTGGCCTAGTGGGCAAGGCATCAGACTAGTAACCTGAAGGTCACTGTTTCGAGCCTCAGCTGAGGCAGTGTGTTTGTGTCCTTAAGGCATTTAACAACACATTGCTCTGCGATGTCACCAGTGCCAAGTCCTAGGGTCCTTCCCTTGGACAACATCAGTGGCGTGGAGAGGGGAAGGCCTGCAGCTTGGGCAACTGCCAGTCTCCCATTCTACCCTGCCCAGGCCTGCGCCCTGGAAGCCTTCCAAAGCGCAAATCCATGGTCTCTCGAGTCCGACGGATGCCACCACCAGTTCTATGTTTACAGTCAAGCAATGTTATTGTTAAGTGCTTTTAGTTACGTATGCTGTGTCCATATATTGAAGTGTGTCTGAAAGCTAAGGAGAGCCCCCGAAATGCCACTCTTAGCTGGAAGGAGGCTCTCCATGATATCATATAATAAAATCCTTTAGTTTGAAACAATTCTCTGAGTTGGCCTGATTGATTCTGTCTGCTGCTCCTGAGATTTCTCCACAACAGGAACAAAGGAAGCCTTTTCTAGTCGGCTGCCAGTGGCTAGTGGTGTTCCTCAGGGGTCAGTATTGGGGTCCCGACTTCTCAAATTGTTTGTCAGTGATTTAGATAATGGAATTGATTGCTTGTGGCAACGTTTGCAGATGATATGAAGGTAAGTGGGGGGGGGGGGGGTAGTAGGTAGTGCTGAGGAAGCAATGTGATTGCAGCAGGACACATTGGAAGAACCGGCAAAAAAGTGGCAGATGGAAGACAGTGTTGGGAAGTACATTTTGGTAAAAGGAATGAAAGTGCAGACTATGATCTAAATGGGGAGAAAATTCAAACATCAGAGGTGCAAAGGCACTGATTTCATGGGCAATAGAATTTAAAAGCAAGGAGATAATGCTGAGGCTTTATAAGAAGCTAGTCAGGCCACACTTGGTGTATCGGCAACAGTTTCGAGCCCCATATCTCAGAAAGGATGTGTTGTCATTGGAGAGGGTCCAGAGGAGGTTCACAACGATGATTCCAGGAATGAAAGGGTTACACATGAGGATCCTTTGGCAGCTTTGGGCCTGTACTCACTGGAATTCAGAAGAATGGAAGGGGGGAAATCATATTGTATTCTACCGAATATTGAAAGGACTAAATAGGGTGGATGTGGAGAGGATGTTACCTATGGGGGAGGTGTCGAGAACTACAGGGCACAGCCTCAAAATTGAGGAGGCGACCATTTAGAACAAAGGTAAGGAGGAATTTCTTTTTTTAATCAGTGAGTAGTGAATCTGTGGAATGCTCTGGCAGAGACTGTGTTGGAGGCCAAGTCTGTGGGTATATTTAAGGTGGAAATCGATGGTTTCCTGATTGGTGAGGGAAACAAAGGTTACAGTGAGAAGGCAGGTGTGTGGGATCCAGGATCAGCCATGGGGTAATGGTGGAGCAGATTGAATGGGCTGAATGGCCTAATTCTGCTCTTATGTCTTATGGTCTAAGTCTTTGAACCCTTCAGCAACATACACAAAATAGTGGAGGAAATCAGCAGATCAGGCAGCATCCATGGAAAAGAATACGCAGTTGATGTTTTGAGCTAAGATCCTTCTTCAACGATTACCCTCATAGATGTTACATTACTTGCCCCGCCACCATCTTTTCCATCACCTTCCCATGAATCCAAGCATCCTTTCCTATATCCCCCCATTCAAATGTTAACACAGAGGCTGAATAACAGAGTCAGTCCCTCTTAATTATTTTTCAATTCATCAATACCTTCAATATCCATTTTCCATAGCGAAAACAAATGCACTTTTCACCACTCATGAAAAAAAAATCTGAGACAAATTCTACCCATCAATTTTTTTTTTTTTTTGGCTTTCAAAATTAGATCTTAAACTAATCTAAATCTGCAGGCTGAAAACTGTACAATCGAGAACAGCCTGGAACCAAAGTAATGTTACTTTTCTCTGCAAAAAGCAGATTGAAACTTTTGATTTGCTTTTGTCCTCTGATTTAGAGAAATCAAATGTCTCAGGGGGTTTTACTATGTAAGTGGATGTAGATACTGCAGGCATTTGCTCCATTTTCCTGTTTGATATCTGTTATTGTGCTTATTAGGACTACAAAAATCTTATTTTTCTCTCCCTGAGAGATTGACTGACCTTTCTACTGTGACTGTGTCTCTGTGCACTTGTCCAGGCTAGTGGCCCACAGATTATTACAATGCATCCACTTTTGAGTGTAGCTTGGAGGCATTGCCTAGCAGCCCTGGCCAAGTCTCAGTTCATGCCTCATGGTGCATGCAATTAGCAACTACCATATAGGCAGTTTAGGTTGATAAGTTAGAATATGTTCTATGATAGAATACAAGGAAATGTCCCAGAAGATGATGAAACTCAAGTCAAAGAAATAGGGAGGGAGGAAATAGACATTGACTTGGAAAGGTTCAGTCATGGATTCCAGAGCTTAGGGATATAAAGCGGCATGTTTATAGCTGGTGCAGTGTTTAAAATTTGGGCATGCTTATCCAATAAGTTATAGGAGGAAAAAAACACTCACTTTTCCCTTCTTTTCCTTCAGCCCCTTAGGAATGAGTTGGTAGGGCAAATGCATGACATTCAGTCGAGGTGATGGGCGTTCTGGAAATTTTGAGTCTGGCACTTCAATCCAAGGAACACGCTCTATTGCGAGTTTACGTTGGATTGCAGATATATCACCACCAGAATAAATTAAACTCAATATTTGTTGCATCCAGATGGTACCTGCACACAAGAGAGAATGGTAATAAGAAAAACACACACAAGATTGCTCATCATACACCTTTTTTTTAATATCTAAAGAAATGGGCATTAGGTAGATTAAACTTAGCAGAGAACTGTTGAAAAGATGCAAAGCGATTATCAATGAAAAGATCTTCAAAATACCTAATGCCCTTTCTATATCAATCATAAAATGTTGAATCATGCATAGAAGGTAGAAAAAGATGATTATGTAAAATAGGACTAGAAAGGGAAAAACCATAGAAACCATAAAATTTCCTAAACTGGGCCCACATTCACAGAGTATGTCTAATAAGAGGATTAACAATTAGTCTAGGCAAACTACTAGGAAGTGCAAAGATAGATAGATCCTTTGTGGATTTCAGCTCCATTGCTACCCATTTAGGGCGGTCAGACTGGCGATGGAAAAAAGACCAGAAGATAAGACAACGAATGTTAGCTGCCCAGTAGTATAGATGGAAATTAGGTAAGGCCATGCCGCCCTCTTTTTTAGATTTTTGAAGGTAAGTTTTGTTAATTCTGGAATGCTTACCCTTCCACAGATAGGACAAAATAATAGTCTAAGGAATCAAAAAAGGTTTTAGAAATAAAAATTGGAATAGATTGAAATAAGTATAAAAATTTAGGGAGAACATACATTTTAATAACATCAACATGACCTACCAAGGACATAGATAAAGGTGACCATTGTGACAAACTCTGTTTTGTAGAGTAGAAAAGATTGGCAAAATTTTCACGAAAAAGATCCTTAAAATTCCTTGTAATACCAAGATAGGTAAATTGTTTATCAACTACTTTAAAGGGGAGGTCGTGAAATACTAATACTTGTGCTTCTTTATTAATTGGAAAAAGTTCACTCTTATGTAAATTAAGTTTATAGCCAGAGAACCGGCTAAATTGATCAAGAAGTGAAAACATTGGAGGTAAGGATGCGGACGGATTTGAAAGAAAAAGTAATAGATCATCAGCATAAAGAGAAACTTTGTGCTCAACACCCCCCCTCCAAATCCCCGTCAATTCAGGACAACTTCGGAATGCAATTGCCAGAGGCTCTACAGCCAAATCAAAAAGAAAGGGACTTAAGGGGCATCCCTTGACAGGTGCCACGTTTAAGGTTAAACAACTGGGATTGCTGAGAATTAGTCAAAACGGAGGCGGTAGGACATAGATATAGTAATTTGATCCAAGAGATAAAACTTTGACCGAGGTCAAATTTTTCTAAAACCGCAAAGAGGTAGTTCCACTCTATGCGATCAAACGCTTTCTCTGCATCGAGCCAGATAACGCATTCGCATCATACACCTTGTATGAAATTTCGATGGACAGTGAGGAAACTAACTCCTGTAAGGTGAATCAGCAGATATTAGGAATCAGAAGAAGACCGCTGTTTAAACAAGCAGGTCAAGCAGCAACTATCGAAAAAGAAGCACTCCGTAGAGTGTCAAGGTGAAGATACATCTCTACCAAAGCTGGTGCAAGCTTCTCCATAGGGGTTTCTCCAGAGCTTTCTCCAGAACAGATCAAGTTTTGAAGAAGGATTTCAGATCCAAAACAATGCTTCTTTTTCCATAGCTGCTGTTATATATTATTGCATATAGGGATCGTTGACAAGGGCTCTGCATACAAAGCACTCCTGATCAATTTCTCGGATGTGTGGAAGAGAGAGCCCAATGTCCCTCTCAGCACTCTTCACGATCCTTTGTATGGTTTAGCGATGTTAACTATTTCCATGGATGTTCCCATGCGGAGACGTGTAGGAGAATGGACTAATGATGGAGTCTAGAAAAATTAGACCATAAGATATAAGAGCAGAACTAGGCCATTTGGCCCATCAATTCCGCTCTGCCATTTCATCATGGATGATTGATTTCCCTCTCAGCCGCAATCTTCTGCCTTCTCCCCATATCTCTTCACAGCCTGATCAATCAAGAATCTATCACCTTCTGCCTCAAATACTTGGCCTCCAGTCACCTGTGACAACAAGTTCCACAGATTCACCACTCTCTGGCCAAAGAAATTCCTCCACAAATCCATCCTAAAAGGATGCCCCTCTATTCTGAGGCTTTGTCCACTGGTCCTAGACTCCCCCACATAGGAAACATCCTCACAACATCCACTCCCTGGAGGCATTTCAATATTCAATAGTTTTTAATGAGGTCATCCTTCATTCTTCTGAATTCCAGTGAGTACAGCCCCAGAGCCATCAAATGCTCTTCATATAACAAGCCTTTCAATTCCAAAATAGTTTTTGTGGACCTCCTTTGATCCCTCTCCAATGTCAGCACATCCTTTCCTTGGTAAGGGGCCCAAACCTGCTCACAATAATCCAAGTGAGGCCTCACCAGTGCTTTATAAAGTCTCAACATTACATCTTTGCTTTTATATTCTAGTCTTCTTGAAATGAATGCTAATGTTGCATTTGCCTTCCTCACCACAGACTCGACCTGCAAATTAACCTCGAGGGAATTCTCTGCACGAGGACTCCCAAGTCTCTTTGCACATCAAATTTTTGATTTTTCTCTCCATTTAGAAAATAGTCTTTTTTTTAATTTCTCCTATCAAAGTACATGACTATACACTTCCTGACACTGTTATCCCATCTGCCACTTCCTTGTCCAATCTCCTAATCTGTCTAAATCCAGTAAGAGGCTGGTTCAGAAGGTTCAGTTACTTGGCATTCAGGATGATAAGGCACTGGCTTTGGGGGAGAAGCCAGAGAGTGGTACTGGTCTGACTGGAAGCCTGGTACTAAAGCTGTGCCACAGGGATCGATGCTCATCCTTTGTTGTTTGTTGCACTTTGGGAAGCCCATCCAGGGTAGATTAGATTAGATTCAACTTTATTGTCATTGAGTCGAGTACAGACACAATGCCAAATGAAATGCAGTTAGCATCTAACCAGAAATGCAAAGAATAGTGTTATTTACAAAATAACTGCGAATAAAAAGTAAAGGCTACAGCACACAAATATAAATGTAGTGTTCTTGTACAGGTGTAGAAACTCTGAACTAAACTCCAAGGTAAACCGTAGTTAATAGACAATAGACAATAGGTGCAGAAGTAGACCATTCGGCCCCTCGAGTCTGCACCGCCATTCTGAGATCATGGCTGATCATTCACTATCAATACCCAGTCCCTGCCTTGTCCCCATATCCCTTGATTCCCCTATCCATCAGATATCTATCCAGCTCCTTCTTGAAAGCATCCAGAGAATTGGCCTCCACTGTCTTCCGAGGCAGTGCATTCCACACCTCCACAACTCTCTGGGAGAAGAAGCTCTTCCTCAACTCTGTTTTAAATAACTGACCTCTTATTCTCAATCCATGCCCTCTGGTACTGGACTCTCCCAACATCTGGAACATTTTTCCTGCCTCAATCCTATCAAATCCTTTAATTATCTTAAACGTTTCAATCAGATCCCCTCTCAATCTCCTCAATTCCAGCGTGTACAAGCCCAATCTCTCCAATCTCTCTGCGTAAGACAGCCCTGCCATCCCAGGAGTCAACCTAGTGAATCTACGCTGCACTTCCTCAATTGCCAGAATGTCCTCCCTTAAACCTGGAGACCAAAACTGTATACAATATTCCAGGTGTGGTCTCACCAGGGCCCTGTACAAATGCCAAAGAACATCCTTGCTCTTGTATTCAATTCCAACATTCCATTTGCCCTCTTCACTGCCTGTTGCACTTGCTTATTCACCTTCATTGACTGGTGAACTAGGACTCCTAGGTCTCTTTGCATTTCTCCCTTACCTAACTCGACACCGTTCAGACAATACTCTGCCCTCTTGTTCCAGCTTCCAAAGTGGATAACTTTGCATTTGGTTTTTGGCTTCTCTGGCAGCCTTTTCCATTTTCAGTTTTGCTTCCTGTTCAGTGTATGACGCTCGCACCTTGGCGGTTTCTGCTTTAGCTCTTGCGTGGGCAGCCTTATTTGCTGATACCCTACTGCTCCTAGAGCTGGATGGCAACCATTTGACAGCTGGTAATGCCGCCTTTTCACTGTAGTGTTCTCTTACAGGTGTAGAAACTCTGAACTAAACACCGAGGTAAACCGTAGTCAATGAAGGCACAATCGCAGTAAGATTAACCATTTACTGTTCACTCTTCCACATTAATGTGTGGTGAAAACTGTTGATAAAACAATACAAAATATATACAGTATTTGTTTCCTTCTTGTCATCACATTTACATCATAAATACTTGTAAAAGTAAAACTACAACAAACTATATTACATTAAAGTACAACATACAGTCAGAATCTACCTACGCCATGAACAACTGTAAATGCACCTCACACAAACTATACAACAATGCTTTCAATAGCACAAGAAAATAACTTTATCAACCATCATTACTTTTAACAGAATCAGCATTAACATTTTTACTCCAACATATCGATTGTCTTATGAACTTAAGGTGTTGCTTCTATGTTTCTTAGTGCATAGAATGAAAACTTTTCTCGAACTGATCCTGCACACACAAGCCCCCTCCTTCCCTTTGGTTTACAGAGGGTTACCTCAAGTGGAGTGGCCTGTGTAAAGCGGCCCGTGAGTGAGTGGGCCAGTGAAGGAGTGGAGATTTGAGGTTTTGACTCGAGAGGCTTTGCCGAGAAGAGGTGGAGGACGAGCTTCACTCCAAATGAAGTAAGGCCGGGTAAGTTCCTTTCAAACGAGAAAGTTTCAAAAGTTGAGGCAAGTATTGGGTAGGTCATGGCAGCGGAGACTGGTCCCGTGGTTTGTTCATCCTGCAGCACGTGGGAAATCAGGGATACTTCCAGTGACCCTGACGACTATGTGTGCAGGAAGTGTGTCCAACTGCAGCTTCTGGCAGACAGCATTGAGCGTCTGGAGCTGCGATTGGATTCATACTGGAGCATCCACAATGCTGAGAAAGTCGTAAATAGCACATTCAGTGAGTTGGCCGCACCGCAGGTAAAGGCTACACAGGCAGAAAGGGAAGGGGTGGCCACTAGACAGAGTAGCAGTAGGCAGGTAGTGCAGGAGTCCCCTGAGGTCATCTCCCTCCTAAACAGATATGCTGTTTTGGATATTGTTGGGGGAGCTGTCTCATCAGGGGAAGGCAGCAGCAGCTGAGTTCATTGCACCATGGGTGGCTCTGCGGCACAGGAGGGAAGGAAAGGGAGTGGGAGCTATGGTGATAGGGGATTCGATTGTAAGGGGAATAAATAAGCGTTTCTGCGGCCACAAACGAGACTCCAGGATGGTATGTTGCCTCCCTGGTGCAAGGGTCAAGGATGTCTCTGAGCGGCTGCAGGACATTCTGGAATGGGAGGGTGAACAGCCAGTGGTCGTGGTGCACATAGGTACCAATGATATAGGTAAAAAACAGGATGAGGTCCTACAAGGTGAATTTAGGGAGTTAGGAGATAAACTAAAAAGTAGGACCACAAAGGTAATAATCTCTGGATTGCTACCAGTGCCATGTGCTAGTCAGAGTAGAAATAGGAGGATATTTCAGATGAATACATGGCTTGAAAAATGGTGCAAGGGGGAGGGATTCAAATTTCTGGGGCATTGGAACTAGTTCTGGGGGAGGTGGGACCGGTATAAACAGGACGGTCTGCACCTGGGCTGGATTGGAACCAATGTCCTAGGGGGAGCATTTGCTACTGCTGTTCAGGAGGCTTTAAACTAATGTGGCAGGGGGATGGGAACAAGTGCAGAGAGACAGAGGGGTGTAAAATGAGGGTAGAAGCAAAAAGTAGTAAGGTGAAAAGTAAAAGTGGCAGGCAGGCAAATCCAGGGCAAAAAGCAAAAAGAGCCACTTTTCAACATAATTGTATAAGGGCTAAGAGTGTTGTAAAAACAAGCCTGAAGGCTTTGAGTGTCAATGCGAGGAGCATTCGTAACAAGGTGGATGAATTGAATGTGCAGATAGTTATTAATGAATATGATATAGTTGGGATCACAGAAACATGGTTCCAGGGTGACCAAGGATGGGAGCTCAACATCCAGGGATATTCAATATTCAGGAGGGATAGACAGGAAAGAAAAGGAGGTGGGGTAGCATTGCTTGTTAGAGAGGAGATTAATGCAATAGGAAGGAAGGACATTAGCCTGGAGGATGTGGAATCGATATGGGTAGAGCTGCATAACACTAAGGGGCAGAAAACGCTGGTGGGAGTTGTGTACAGGCCACCTAATAGTAGTAGTGAGGTTGGGGATGGCATTAAACAGGAAATTAGAAATGCATGCAATAAAGGAACAGTAGTTATAATTGGTGACTTCAATCTACATATAGATTGGGTGAACCAAATTGGTAAGGGTGCTGAGGAAGAGGATTTCTTGGAATGTATGCGGGATGGTTTTCTGAACCAACATGTCGAGGAACCAACTAGACAGCAGGCCATTCTAGATTGGGTTTTGAGCAATGAGGAAGGGTTCGTTAGCAATCTTATCGTGTGAGGCCCCTTGGGTAAAAATGACCATAATACAGTGGAATTATTCATTAAGATGGAGACTGACATAGTTAATTCAGAAACAAAGGTTCTGAACTTAAAGAAGGGTAACTTTGAAGGTATGAGATGTGAATTAGCTAAGATAGACAGGCAAATGATACTTAAAGGGTTGACGGTGGATATGCAATGGCAAGCATTTAAAGATCGCATGGATGAACAATTGTTCATCCCAGTCTGGCAAAAGAATAAACCAGGGAAGGTAGTGCACCCATGGCTGACAAGGGAAATTAGGGATAGTATCAAGTCCAAAGAAGAAACATATAAATTAGCAAAAAAAAGCAGCACACCTATGGACTGGGAGAAATTCAGAGACCAGCAGAGGAGGACAAAGGGCTTAATTAGTAAAGGGAAAAAATGATTATGAGAGAAAGCTGGCAGGGAACATAAAAACTGACTGTAAAAGCTTTTATAGATACGTAAAAAGAAAAAGATTGGTCAAGACAAATGTAGGTCCTTTACAGTCAGAAACAGGTGAATTGATCATAGGGAACAAAGACATTGCAGACCAATTGAATAACTACTTTGGTTCTGTCTTCACTAAGGAGGACATAAATAATCTTCCGGAAATAGTAAGGAACCGATGGTCCAGTGAGATGGAGGAACTGAAGGAAATACATGTTAGTAGGGAAGTGGTATTAGGTAAATTGAAGGGATTAAAGGCAGATAAATCCCCAGGGCCAGATGGTCTGCATCCCAGAGTGCTTAAGGAAGTAGTGGATGCATTAGTTATAATTTTTCAAAACTCCTTAGATTCTGGATTAGTTCCTGAGGATTGGAGGGTGGCTAATGTGACCCCACTTTTTAAAAAAGGAGGGAGAGAGAAACTGGGGAATTATAGACCGGTTAGCCTGACATCGGTGGTGAGGAAAATGCTAGAGTCCATTATCAAAGATGTGATAACAGCACATTTGGAAAGAGGTGAAATCATCAGACAAAGTCAGCATGGATTTGTGAAAGGAAAATCATATCTGACAAATCTTATAGAATTTTTTGAAGATGTAACTAGTAGAGTGGATAGGGGAGAGCCAGTGTATGTGGTATATTTATATTTTCAAAATGCTTTTGACAAGGTCCCACACAGGAGATTAGTGTGCAAACTTAAAGCACACGGTATTGGGGGTATGGTATTGATGTGGATAGAGAATTGGTTGGCAGACAGGAAGCAAAGCGTGGGAATAAATGGGACCTTTCCAGAATGGCAGGCAGTGACTGGTGGGGTACAGTAAGGCTCAGTGCTGGAACCCCAGTTGTTTACAATATATATTAATGATTTAGACTTGTCTCCAAGTTTGCAGATGACATGAAGCTGGGCGGCGGTGTTAGCTGTGAGGAGGATGCTAAGAGGATGCAGGGTGACTTGGATAGGTTAGGTGAGTGGGCAAATTCATGGCAGATGCAATTTAATGTGGATAAATGTGAGGTTATCCTCTTTGGTTGCAAGAACAGGAAAACATATTATTATCTGAACGGTGGCCGATTAGGAAAAGGGGAGATGCAACGAGACCTGGGTGTCATTGTACACCAGTCATTGAAGATGGGCATGCAGGTACAGCAGGCGGTGAAAAAGGCAAATGGTATGTTGGCATTCATAGCAAAAGGATTTGAGTACAGGAGCAGGGAGGTTCTACTGCAGTTGTACAAGGCCTTGGTGAGACCACACCTGGAATATTGTGTGCAGTTTTGGTCCCCTACTTACAGGAAAGATGTAAACAAGACTGAAAGAGTACAGAGTAAATTGACAAGGATGTTGCTGGGTCAGGAGGACCTGAGTTTCAGCATATGGGAAGTTTGAATAGGTTAGGACTTTATTCCTTAGAATGTAAAAGATTGAGAGGAAATTTGATAGAGGTATACAAAAATATGAAGGGTATAGACAGGGTAAACTAAAACAGGCTTTTTCCACTGTGTTGGGTGGGACTAGAACCAGAGGTTGTGGGTTAATGGTGAAAGGTGAGAAGTTTAAGGGAAACGTAAGGGGAAACTTCTTCACTAGTGCTGCATGCGAGTCTGATCTCAACATTTAAGAGAAGTTTGAATAAGTACATGGATAGTGGGGATATGGAGAGCTATGATAATGGGAGGTTAATGGGAGTAGTTAACTTAAATGATTTGGCGTGGACTAGATTGGCCAAAGGGCTTGTTTCTAAGTGGTATTTCTCTATGACTCTAAGTCTTTCTGTAGCTTTTCTACTTCCTCAGAACTACCTGCCTTTCATCCTATCTTTGCAACAAAGCCATCAATCCCATCATCCATATCAATGATAAATAATATAAAAAGAATCGGTCCCAACACTGACCCCTGTGGAACAATAATCACAGGCAGTCAACCAGTGAAGGTTCTCTTTATTCCCACTCTTTACCTCCTGCTAATCAGCGAATGCTCTATGCTAGTAACTTTCCTAGAATACTATGGGCTTGCAACTTGTTAAGCAGCCTTATGTGTGGCACCTTGCAAAGGGCTTCTGATAATCCAAGTACACAACACCCTCTTGTTTGTCTATTCTGGTTGTTATTTCTTCAAAAAGTCCCAACAGGTTTGTCAGACAAGTTTTCCATTGAAGGAACTATGCTGATTATTGCCTACTCTATCGTGCGTCTCCAAGTTTCCCAAAACCACTTCTTTGATGTCTGACCCCAACAACTGGAACTTCCACCATACCACTAGAATCTTCTATAATGCTGACTGATGTAAAATACTTATTCAGTTCATCCACTATTTCCTTGCCACCATTACTACCTCTTTTTACCATTACTACATCATTTTCTAGCAGTCCAATATCCACTCTTGCCTCCCTTTTACTCTTTATGTATCTGAAGAAACTTTCGGTATCCACGTTAATATTATTGGTTAACTTTCTTTCATGTTCCATCTTTTCCTTCTTAATAACTTTTTTTGTTGCCTTCTGCTAGTTTTTAAACGCTTCCTAATCTAATATCTCACTAATCTTTGCTCTATTGTATGGCCTCTCTTTGGCTTTTATGTTGGATTTGACTTCTCTTATTAACCACAGTTGTGTCATCTTGCCTTCAGAATAATTCTTCCTCTTTAGTATGTATAGATCCTGCGCCTTTGGAATTGCTTCCAGAAATTCCAGCTATTGTGCTCTACCGCCATCCCTGCCACTGTTTTTAAGACCATAAAATCATATGATTACTTGCCCGAAAGGATCCTCTACTTTAAGCTCTCTAATCAATTCAGGTCCATTCCACAAAAACCAATCAAGAATATCTGATCTCCTAGAGGGCTCAACCACGATCTGCTCTAAGAAGTCATCTCACAGGCTTTCCCCCTTCTGGAATTCAGCACCAATCCTGATTTTTTTTCAACCTACCTGCATATTGAAATTCTCCATGATTATTCTAACATTGCCCTTTTGGTATACATCCCCCCCCATTGTAATTTGTATACCACATCCTTACTACTGTTGGTCTGTAAATAACTCCCATCAGGGTCTTTTTACTCGACTCACAATGATTCAACACCTTCCAACCCTATGTCACCTCTTTCCAATGATTTGATTTCATATTTTACCAACAGAGCAAACCTGCCCCCTTTGCCTTCCTCCCTGTCCTTTTGTATCCTTGGACATTAAGCTCCCAGCTATAATCTGCTTTCAGCCATGATTCAGTGATGCCAATATCGTCATTCCTACCAATCTGTAACTGTGCTACAAGTTCATCGACCTTATTCCATATAGACCATAAGACAGAGGAGCAGAATTAGGTCATTTGGCCCATCGAGTCTGCTCCACCATTAATGGCTGATCTTTTATTCCACTCTTCAGCCCCACTGCCCAGCCTTCTCCCCTTAACCTTTGATGCCATGTCCAATCATGAACCTATCAATCTCTACCTTGAATACACCTAACAACCTGGCCTCCACAGCCGCCTGAGGTAATAAATTCCACAAATTCACCACCCTCTGGCTAAAGAAATGTTTCCGTATCTCTATTTTAAATGGATGCTCCTCTTTCCTGAGGCTGTGCCCTCTTGTCCTAGACTCCCCCACCATGAGAAACATCCTTTTCACATCTACTCTGTCTAGGCCTTTCAACATTCAAAAGGTTTCGATGAGATCCTCACTCATCCTTCTAAATTCCAGCGAGTACCGATCTGGAACTATCAAACGTTCCTCGTCTGATAACCCTTTCATTCCTGGAATCATCCTTGTGATGCTCCTCTGGACCCTCTCCAATGCCAGCACTCTTTACTTAGACGAGGAGCTCAAACTGTTCATAATACTCGAGGTGAGGACTCGCCAGTGTCTTATAAAGCCTCAGCTCCACATTCCGACTCTTGTATTCTAGACCTCTTGAAATGAATGCTAACATAGCATTTGCCTTCCTCACCACTAACTCAACCTGATGTTAACCTTTAGGGCGTTCTGCACAAGGGCTCCCTAATCCCTTTGCATTTTAGAATTTTGGATTCTCTCCCAGTTAAGAAAATAGTCTGCACATTTATTTCTACTACCAAAACACATAACCATGCATTTTCCAACATTGTATTTCATTTGACACTCTCTTGCCCAATCTCCTAATCTAATTCCTTTTGCAGCCTACTCCTTTCCTCAACACTACCTGCTCTCCACCAATCTTCATATCATTTGCAAACGTGGCAACAAAGCCATCTATTCCATCTTCTATATCATTGATATACAGCATAAAAACAAGTGGTCCCAACACCAACCCCTGCGGAACACCACTAGTCACTGGCAGCCAACCACAAAAGGATCCTTTTATTCCCACTCACTGCCTCCTACCAATCAGCCAATGCTCTAATCACGTTAGTAACTTCCCTGTAACAACATGGACCCTTAACTTGGTAAGCAGCCTCGTATGTGACACCTTATTAAGGCCTTCTGAAAATCCAAATATACACCATCCACTGCATCCCCTTTATCTATCCTGTGTGTAATCTTCTCAAAGAATTCCAACAGGTTTGTCAGGCAGGATTTTCCCTTAATGAAACTATGCTGACTATCAATCTCTATCTTGTCCTGTGTCACAAAGTACTCCATAAGCTCATCCTTAGGAATTGACTCCAACATCTTCCCACCCACTGAGGTTAGGCTAACTGATCTATAATTTCCTTTCTGCTACCTTCCTACTTTCTTAAAGAGTGGACTGACATCTGCAATTTTCCAGTCCTTTGGCACCATGTCAGTCCAATGATTTTTGAAGGATCATTCTAATGCCTAATGCCTCCACTATCTCCACTGCTACCTCTTTCAGAATCCTAGGGTGCAGTTTACCTAGCCTGGGTGACTAATGTACCCTCAGGTCTTTCAGCTTTTTGAGCATATTTTCCTTTTTAGTAGTAACTGTACTCACTTCTCTTTCCTCATACCATTCAATATCTGGCATACTGCTGGTGTCTTCCACATTGAAAAATACTCACTTAGTTTATCTGCCATCTCCTTGTCCCCCGTTATTATTTCTCCTCTCATTTTCTTGCAGCTCTATATCCACTCTCATCTCTCGTTATTTTTCACGTTCTTCAAGAAGCTTTTACTATCCACTTTGCTATTGTTTACTAACTTGCTTTCGTATTTTATCTTTTCCCTCCTAATGATTCTTTTAGCTGCTCTCTGTAGGGTTTTAAAATCTTACCAATCCTCTGTCTTCCCACTAATTTTTGGTTTGTTGTGTAACCCCCTGGGTCGCCTCAGACTCGCTCAGCTCGTTCTCGTCTAGGGGGAGCAGCCAGACTGGGTAATCAGTAATCAGTAATCAGCTGGTGTGGATGCTGTGTGATGTCCCTGCCTCGCCCAAAAACAGACAGTACACCATATGCGATTAAATGAGTACAATTTATAAAGGTTACTAGAACTAAGTGATTAATAACGATACAGTATATATAAAGGAAAAAAAATAAAGAAAAGGCGCTGAACTTATCGAAGTCCAAAACACTTCGTGCACAACCATTGGAGCTCAAATACTGAAGTCTTCTGGCCACCATTCGATCCCCTCCGAACTCCTCGACTCGCAGCTTAGGACCATCCGAAGTGGTCAACCAAGCACATCTAGCTTCATCTCCTCTCCTCGGAGTACCTCCTGGCCTCGGACCCCCGCTTGGGGTCCGTTCCTCGCCCAGTTTACAGCATTGCGTCCTCTCTCTCTCACCCCCTCGTGCCGATCTGCCCAAAAGCCCGCCAACAATAGCTTACAGACTCAGAAGAAAGAACAACATTAATCCCAATTGGTTTACAAAGGAATACAATTCTTGTTATCAGTAAATTTTAACCCAAACAAGCTTCCAGCACTCTCTCGCAACAAAGAAGCATTCGTACTTTTAAGAAAACAAAGAAGCCATTTTGATTACATACACAGTAACAAAGAAAAAGAAATCCCCTTTACAGTTGTATGCCCTGGCTTTTGTTTTTACATTAGTTTTGATTTCCCTTGTCAGCCACAGTTGTACTATTTTGCCATTTGAGTATTTCTTTTTTTCTGGAATACATCTATCTTGCACCTTCCTCATTTTCCCCAGAAACTCATGACTTTGCTACTCTGCTGACATCCCTGTCAGCATCTCCTTCCAATTTACTTTGGCCAACTCCTTTCTCATACCACTGTAGTTTCCTTTACTTCACTGAAACACTGCTACATCAGACTTTACTTTCTCCCTATCAAATTTTAAGTTGAACTCAACCATATTGTGATCACTTCATCCTAAGGGTTCTTTTACCTTAAGCTTCCTGATCACCTCCAGTTCATTACATAACACCCAATCCAGTACAGCTGATCCCCTAGCAGGCTCAACACCAAGCTGGTGTAGAAAACCATCTTGTAGGTATTCAATGTCACGTATCCCATGACCTGGTTAAAGAACCAACAGAAATGGCAAACACGTTGGAAACACAAAGTACACTGCAGATGCTGTGGTCAAACGTATTGGAGTCTGGTATTGCTATAAACTAATATTGTTTATTAGTAGACTACGCAATACAGTACTATAAATGCAAATATATCAAACAGGTTAGCAATGATATACATATACATAAGTGTGGAAATATGAACAAAACTAGGCTCTTTCAAACCTGGGGGTAAATGGGTACAGTCTTATGATGATATGTAAGAAAGATCAGTTCAATGCACGAGGTTGCTGTTGTAAGAGAGAGAGATTTGTAATCCAAAGACGTATGTTGTGAGAAAGCAATTATGCCGATATTCTAAAATAACAATAGTTGTCGGTTTTATCTTCCGAAGTTGTTCCACTCCACACATGAAGTATCACCGACAGTGATCTTCAATGAATATCCTTTCAACATAAGTGGTACCACACCCAAATTCAGCTACGGGTCATCCCAAAGTGATGGCCACAGGATACTCAAACAGAATCCACATATGGATTATCACCAGCAGTAGCTTATCACTGAGGTACCGTCTTCAAATGGTAAAACTACCAACCCAAGACAGGATTATCACACACGGGTAGAGTCCACAAGGTTACCTCAAACACACAACTGCGATAGCCACTTATCCAGTTCCACGACTTATGAAATAACTCCTACAGTGATTTGCCACAGGGGTGCCTTTCTTCAGTGAACTACCACACCCAAACAAGGGTAACACACAAGTGGTATTCACAAAGGTTTCCCCCTCACCAGAGAACCCACTCTTGTGAATTAACTACGTGACAGTCACACTTTTGTATTCGAATGGAACACAAACTCACCCTTATGGGCTACAGAGGAGAGAGTCCAAACAGTGACCTCTTTGTCACTAGGTTTCAAACCTTCCTCTCCCCTCTTCTCTTCCTTTAAAGTCACCGAATGTGACCACAAACAAAAGCGACCGTTCTTCTGTGGTAAAGTTACCAACCCAGGCCAGGGTTGCACACACAAATAACTCCCCACCAGTCACACCTTTTCTGCACTGCGAGAGCCACTGATCAATTTCCCCGAATCGATCCTCCAAAACCCCCACCTTCCTGTGGGTACAACAAAGCTTATCCAGTGTCCAAAACCGTGTGTCTGTCTGTGTAACAGCGGACCTGGTTTTTATCTCCACATGTTCGAACCCAGCTGTCCATCAGCCTGCTCCGCCCTCCTCGCTCTGTAAGAACTTTACAAGCAGGCAAGTGTCCTTGTGGAAAGGTAAACAATTTGCAGAGAAACCATAACATCAATCTTTCGAACAGTTTCTGTCTCTCTGTCACTGCCTTGGACACCTCACTCTCTCTCTCTCTCTGTAACAGCTCAAACAGTGTCCAAAAGCCAGTCTCATGCTCCCGACATGCGCGTATCTCCCATGATTATCATAATATTGTCCTTTTGACATGCCTTTTCTATTTCCTATTATAATCTGTGGTCCACATCCTAGCCACTGTTTGGAGGCCTGTATATAATTGCCATCAGGGTCCTATTACCTTGCAGTTCCTTAACTCAATCCACCAGGATTCAACACCTTCTGATCCTATGTCATATCTTCTACTGATTCGATGCTATTCTTTACCAGCAGAGCCACACCATCCCCTCTGGCTACCTTCCTATCCCTCTGGTGCAATGTGTAACCTTGGACATTCAGCTCCCAACTACAACCATTCTTCAATCACGATTCAGTGATGGCCACAACATCATACCTGGCAATCTGTAATAGTGCAACAAGATCATCAACCTTACATCTATACTCCATGCACTGAGAAACAACACTTTGAGTACTGTGTTTGCTACCCTTTTTGATTCTGCATCCCTAATCCACTGATACTCACCCTGCTGGCTGCAATTATGTCCTATCATCTGTCCTTCCTGACAGTCTGATTGTATGCTATCTTTGCTTTTTTTAACCATCTGTCCTATCCTGAGTCCCTTCACTCTTGGTCCCACTCCCTGCCAAATTAGTTTAAATCCTCCCAACAGCTCTAACAAACCTGCCCATGAGAATATTGATCCCACTCATGTTTAGGTGCAACCAGCCTCTTTTGAACAGGTCATTCCTCCAGAAGAGATCCCAATGATCGAAGTACCTGAAGTCCTGCCCCTGCACCAGCGACTCAGCCACACATTTATCTGCCAAATCATCCTGTTTCTACCCTCACTGCCATGTGGCACTGGTAGCAATCCAGAAATTACAACCCTGGAAGTCCTGCTTCTCAGCTTTCTGCCTAGCTCTCTAAATTCTCTCTTCAGGACCTCTTTGCTTTTCCTTCCTATGCCAAGACATCTGGCTGCTCTTCTTCCCTCTCCAAAACATTATGGATGTGATCCAAGATGTCCCTGACCCTGGCACCAGGGAGGCAACATAGTATTTGAATGTCCCATTCACATCTACAGAATCTCCTGTTTCTCTGACTATTGAGTCCCTATCACTACCACTCATCTCTTCTCCCTCTTCTCATACTGCTGAGGCCACCGTTGGTCAGGGTCAACCATGGATCCTAGTTGTCTAGATACACATGCCAAGGCAGTACGACATGGAGAGCAAGCTGTTGCTCACGTAGCAAGCACCTGCTCTCCACCCTGCTGATGAAACCAATGGCACCAGCAGTGTCGCAGGAGTTGCCAATCAGCTTTGAACTCAACGTAGGACTGCCGTAGGGACTCCAGCTCTGGATTTTTCCCTGGGGGTTTACTCCTGAAGTCTTCCCCTTGAGTGGGTACGGCTGCAAGGTTTGAGATCGGGGATTTCCTTCTCCTAGAAGAGCTGCCAACCCCATCTGCCTGAAGCCACTGCTTTACAGCGCCAGTAACCCGCCTTTGCCCCTTCTCCTGTCAGTAGAAATGGTTCCGCTTGGCTTAGTAGCTAAGCTATACATGAAGGCCAGGAGCTGGACTTGGTTGTCAAGAGGCTATATGAAGTGCATGCCATTGGGAGCACTTAATAGGTAGTGGGAGCTTGTCTCCATTCCCACTCTGGGTGTAGGTCCGTGGTCCTTTCTACACCATGGACCTATTACTCAGTAGCAGTAACCCAGTATCCATTACATTCCCCTGGGAGGTCATCCTCCACACCTGTATCCAAAATCGTACGGTTATTATTGAGGGGAATGGCCACAGGGCTGCTCTGCACTAACTGCCTGTTCACATTTCCATTTCTCCTGACAGTCACCCAGCTACTCACCTCCTGCAACTTTGGGATGACTACTTCCCTGTAACTCTGATCAATTATCTCCTCACTCTCCTGTACAAGCCGAAGGTCATCGAGCTGCTGCTCCTGATCCCTAACACAGTCTTCAAGGAGCTACAGCGGATGCACTTCACGCAGATGTAGTTCCCCAGGAGACTCTGGGTCGCCCAGGGCTCCAACGTCTGGCACGAAGAACACACAACAGCCATTTACTACATTAGGCCTGCATTCAAATTTAAGACCTTCAGTCCTGTGTTCACCCTTTTCAATTTTATCCACCTTTTATGCTGCAACTCATCCTGTTGACTGCAGTTTTGCCCTATCAACAGCCTCTCCTTGCTAGCAGTCTCACTGCATACTGCGTCTGTTTGTAAACCAACTACCTCATCCTCAGCAGTATCATTCCCCCTGCCAAATTAGTTTAAACCCTCTTGGACATCTCTTGAAAACTTGCCTGCAAAGATATTGGCCCCCCCTCAGATTCAGGTGTAACACGTCCCTTTTGGACAGGTTGTCCCTTCCCAAGAAGAGATCCCAATAAATCTGCCCCCTGCCCCCTGCACCAGTTCCTCAGTCACACATTACCCTGCCAAATCTTCCTATTCTTACCCTCAGTGGCATGTGGTATGGTCAGAAATCCAGAGATTACCACACTGGAGGTCCTGGTTTTTAGCTTCCCACCTAGCTCCCTGAAATCTTTCTTCAGGACCTCCTCACCTTTTCTACCAATGACATTGGTGCCAATATGAACCAAGACTTCTGTCTGCTCAGGTTTCCCCTTGAGGATGTCATGGGCCCGATCTGAGACATCCCTGACCCTGGCACCAGAGAGGGAAGATGCCATCTGGGTGTCTCTATTGTGCCTCTGTTCCTCCAATCCTGATGGTAGTTACATACAGGCCTCCTAACAGTGGCTGGGATGTGGACCACAGATTACAATAGGAAACAGAAAAGGCATGTCAAAGGGACAATATTATTATAATCATGGGAAAGTTTGTCTTCTACCACTTCTTCAGATACTACATCAAACGATTTCTTACTGAGACATCTTAAAAGTCTTTCTCCTTCTGCCTCTGGGTAAATGCTTATTCACAGTAGTTTGAAATTTATCTCAAGTCATGCTTCTCCCTCAGCTGTTACCTTCCTTTCATTAATCTCTTGAATTATATCCAACCGCATTCACAGGATTTGCCATCTCACACAGCCTTAGAAATTTTCCCCAGTCTTAATCACAAATCTCTGATTATTTTTCTTTATAATTGTATTCTACACTAGCTTTCTTTCCAACCCAAATTCCATTCATGTTTATCTCAGGGAGATAAACCTTATCATGTATATCTCAGGGTGGACTTGAATGGGTGTGGCAGAGAATTTTAGTTCCTGCACCTTCTCCAAGCTCACTTTGCACTGAAAACCCAATTGGGCCTCTAAGAGAACCCAACCTTGTTGTAATTTAGAGGCTTAATGCCTCAATGATCCAGAGTGCTGTGCTGGCTGGAGTCGAGGCTCTTTGCTTTGGCTCTTGATAGGGTCACCCATGCCAAAGGGTAGAGACCAGACTAAGGGGTTCAGCTCAGGACTAACAATCTATACTGGTACAACAAAACTGTTACAGAAACTGCAACGAATAATCCTAGCAACACACACAAAATGCGGGTGGAACACAGCAGGCCAGGCAGCGTCTACAGGAAGAAGCACTGTCGATATTTTGGGCCGAGACCCTTTGTCAGGTCGTCCTTGGACTATTTTTACTGTGCCCATAGTCTGTTTTTTTTTAATCAATTATGCTATTGTTTGCACTGTTGTAACTATATGTTGTAATTATGTGGTTTTGTGCAGGTCTTGTAGCTTTAGTTTTTGGTCTTGTTTTTGTCTGGTGGATTTGGAGCTCCTTTCCGGGGAACGTGCTAGATGGTAGCGTGATATTAATACGCAGCAGCCTCTCCGAACTCTGGATTGGGGATTGCCAAGCGTTACATGGATTTTCTGTTGTAGTCTGTTTTGTCATATAGTTTTGTGATATTATTCTGGAGGAACGTTGTCTAATTTTTTAACTGCATTGCATTTGTGGTTTCTAAATGACAATAAACGGAATCTGAATCTGAAGATGGAGGATCTTCATAGCTGCCCTAAATGCCAGGGGTGTAATGGGCAAAAAAAAAAACCCATACAGACTCCCTTAGCCCTCTCACCAACCCATTTGTTTCTATCATTAGCAAATACACTTAACAGTTTTTAGCCTCTGGATCTCCAACAGCTGCAGAAACTTCTGTGACTACTTACTTGTTCTACAATGAAACTACCTGCTGCCACCTCTATAATATTCAACCCCTCTTACCACAGCGTAACAACTGAAGAAACCCTTATCTCTTCCAACACACTCCTAGTCTCCCCCATTCTAAACTATAAACTTGCTCCACGTAATATAAATTACCATACAACTTTCAAGCTTGCCAATTTATACTGGGATATAGTTACAAGGTTTTTACCAAATTTTAAATTATTTCATTCTACTTATCAAAATCTCTTTCTCATTGGCTGTTTTGCTCCATTCCGGTGTACCAAATTTGGCTTCCTGGCCATTTTCTGGTTTCATCGGACCATCATGACCATGGCTCAAGCAACAAAAGTGATAACCACAAATGTTGGACAAATTCCCTCAGATTTTTTAAAATGTACTAACTCTGGTTTACCTGTTATTTTGTCCCAATTACTCAAAAGATCTGAGGCAATTTTTAAAATATTGCTCATGAAATTATTTTATTGAGATGAATCACAGAATAGTCCCTTCCAGCCTTCGAACCATGCTGCCCAGGAACCCACCTATTTAACCCTAGCTGAATCAATTTACAAATGTAAAGCCCTGGTTAAGATTGTTACTGCTGTGCTATAGGTATTTCATTTTAGCAGTTCTGTAAGAGCAGTCTGTACTGCTTTCAGCACGTTTGGGTTTAAGCTAAAGATAAGGAGCTATGATGTTCAACTTAGGAATGTTGTGTCAGCCAGTCAGGATGGTAGAATTGGGAGCAGGTTCTAGAGAACACAGGGCGAAGAAGTTTTTGGGATGGACACTGATGTGGGTCGAGGTCTTTTTGACAGAACCTGGGAGAAGGCAGGAGAGAAGATGGCTGAGGATGATCCCTGTTGGACAAGGTGTTTTGTGCAGTTGAATGGCTCCAAGGAGGAAGGACCAATCCTCCTTGGGGGAGCCTGTTCGAGATGGATTTCGAGTGACATTTGGAAGGTGGTAAACATGAGAAAATCTGCAGATACTGGAAATACAAACAATACACACAAGATGCTGGTGGAACACAGCAGGCCAGGCAGCATCTATAAGGAGAAGCACAGTTGACGTTTCGGGCCGAGACTCTTCGTCAGGACTAACTGAAGAGGCAGATACTAAGAGATTTGAAAGTAGTGGGGGGAGGGGGAAATGCGAAATGATGGGAGAAGATCGGAGGGGGTGGTGTGTGCTTTCACGCAGACCGAGGGTCCAGTGCGTGAGTTAAAGACAACGTCAAGATGAGCTCCAGCTTATTTGGACTCTGTTAACTGTAATGATCTCTTTTCATTTTTTCCCCTTTACTTTTTCCTATTAACTGTTCGATACAGCTGACATTTGAAAACATACTCTCGTTATGATTGTATGCAGTGTAGAATGTTAGTTCTTGCTGATGGTTAATTGAATGGGGGTAGTACCTACACAGTTGCACAGATCGGGGTTCAGGTGGTCAAGATATCCCAACTTCATGGTTTTGGTGGGACCCAAGTCATAAGGACCCTAGATGTATGGAGTTTGAGAAAGGTGGTTTTCTCAGTGCTGTTAGTGAGGGGCTAACAAGCTGCATCTCTGGCGAAACCTGGCAAAGAGGGATTTCACAATGACTAATTAACCAGTGTCTTTGGTATGTCTTTGGACCGTGGGAGAAAACCAGAGCACCCCAGGGGAAACCGAGACAGTCATAGAGAGAACATACAAATTCTTTACTGACAGCAGCAGGTAAGGAACCCACTTTGCTCTTTCTGTATTGTGCTAACCACTACACTACTGTGTCACACTCTGTAACTGAGTAAACTTTAATGTTTAACAGCTAGCCTAGAGTTTTTTGACCACACCAGTACCCGTGAGCTGTGGGCATGTGACTTAAAACAAAATCCATTGTTGAATGCAGGCAGAAAGGAATGCTGGAGAGATAAATACCAACAGAAGACTGGAGTTTTCTGTACATATAGTGTTATGTGTGATGAGAAAACCAGATGGAGATGGGGTCCAGAGTTGACCCCGCTGTGAGCTATGCTGCTAATGAGAGAGAGGGATGAAGCACAGAGGGAGAAGCATCTGATACAGATGGGAGAGAGAGAGAGACAAGGATTAAAATGGATGATTTAGTATTATTGCTTCTTTGCTAATTGTTGACTTTAACGCCAAGGACATTTGGCCTGTCTGTGTGGATCCCTGCTGACACAGCATAGTGATGCCAGGTGCCTGCTGAGACAGGAGGGAGTGGCCAGTTTGATGGACATGGAGTTGATGAATGGCTGGTAACCTGGCTGGGGAGATAAAAGACAGGTCTGCTAAGACACTGCCAGACATGCCATGATACAGTGCAAGAGTGGTGTGCACCCACAGGAAGGTGGGGGCTTGGAGGACTGAGTCAGGAGATCGGTCACAAATCTCACAGTGTGACGACAGGACCGGTGGGGGCTTGTGTGTGTGTCCACTCACGCCGGAGTGACGAGTCCACCTCGGAAGAACGGTCTAGCCGAGAACGGAGGGGTCATAACCGAATGACCACATCAGTACAACGGAACAAGACAACAACAGAAGGTTTGCCTGCTGTAGCTGCTCCCATCTTGCTCTCTCACTCTCTCTCCAATGTCACAACAGCAACTACCTTGACTTTAAACTGAACTGAACTCTGCATTACCCCTAGACTGCAATAGAGCTTGGTTTTGATTCTTAGTTCTACCCTTCTGTATTTATCATTGCTAACCTGTTTTATACGTATATTTACATTTTTGATACTGTATTACTTAGTTTACTAATAAATACCTTTAGTTGCAGTACCACCAGATTCCAATCTATCATTCCAGTTCTGCTGGTTTGGTAACCCGGTCACGGAGTACGTGACAATAGAAACTACCCGCAAGTTTCTTACCAGATTTGGGGTACGTCACAATGAAGACATCAGAATCATTTATTTCAAAATGTTCCAGTTGCTCCAAGTGTTCTTTTTTGTAGATCGATGAAATAAAGGTACAACCTTTGTACTGAAAATAATAATCATCAGTCGAGGACATTTTCTTGCTTGCACAACTGAGAAACCTATAAAAGATGATCAAACATACTCATCCAATTGTCAAATAAAAATATAACAACACAATAAACATGGGGGGGGGGGTCACGTGATGACGTAGGATCGAGACGCGGGGACCCAGCTCTCCCGTAAAAAATAAATTAATTAATGTTTAAGTGAAGAAAAGTTAGTCAACACTTTCTAAAAGTTACTTATAAACTACTCCGGACTGTTTCAAGTTATGCCTCACAGACAGAAGATGAAGAAAACCACTACCGTGAAGACAACGCAAGTTGGAGCAGAATCTGCCAAAGAACCGCGGGCTCAGGGACGTTTCACCACCGGCGATACAGAACAGGAATCGGCGGCAACATCGACCACCTCTGAAGAAAAACACCACGGCGAACTGCGCAAAGGTGAAGGACGGAGCATGCGCAAACGGGAGCAGCAGAACGACAAATCCCAGTTACGACTGAACCCGAAAGTGAAAGTGAATCTGAGAGAGACTCAGGTTCTTTTTCTGGAAAAATCAGACCAAGATGGAGATAAAAGTTTTTCTGGAAATATAAAAAAGACTTTGATGCAAATAATGCGTACATTAGAAAAACATAAACGCATTAAAAGTAATCAAAAAAGGTGATAAATATGGAGATTATGTTCGACAAAATGACAAAAAGACAGGAAAAAATGGAAAAGAGAATTATAGATTTAGGAACTACAACGGAGGACATGGTTGAAAGAATGAATAAAATGGAAGATGATATTACTGCCTGGACATCAGAAAGAAAACAATTCGTGGAATAAATTGATAAGCTTGAAAATTTTAGTAGACGAAACAATATTAAAATTGTTGGACTTAAAGAAGATATAGAAGGAGAAGATCCAATAAATTTTTTTTCAAAAATGGATCCCTGAAAAATTGGAAATGGAAGGAGAAACTCTAATTGAGATTGAAAGGGCTCATACAGCCTTAAGGTCAAGAACTCAAGCTGATCAAAATCCACGAACAATTTTGATAAAATGCTTAAGATACCAAGATGAAGAAAAGATCCTGAAGGCGGCTGCCCAATGTGCCAAAAAGAGAAACGGGCCATTGATGATAGCAGGGAAGGCAGTTCTTTTTTGTCCTGATACAAGTTATAACCTTTTGAAGAGAAAGAAGGAATTTAACCCAGCGAAAAAAGTTTTATGGGAAAAGGGTTATAAATTTATAATGCGTCACCCAGCAACACTGATAATTTTTTTGGAGGAGGGAGAAAGAAGATTCTTTACCGATTATTGATAAGTGGAGGAGTTCGCACAAAAACTTCCAACTACTCACTAATTACACATAGAGATTTCCAAGTGTAATGGATTAAAGATGAAGTTAGAGACAGTGAATGGAAGTGATGGACATTTAAGGATGATACAGGGGAGTAAAGCAAAATTTCAGAAATACTAATTGAGAATAGTATTTTTTTTCTTCTTATATATATACTTTTTTATGTTGTGGGGGGGGCTGGGGAGCTTTGGATCGATTACTACAGGATTCACGTGTGTAATCATGGCGATCGCCATGACCCGTACAACAGAGGGGGGTAATGTTGTGTTCTTTTTTTACACAACATTAGTAGGGGGGTATTTTGTTTTTTTTTGTTATTTTTCTTTATACTCTGTTTTTCTTCTATCTTTCTGCTTGGATGATCAGTGGGGACACACATAGCAACATGGAGAATCTTAAAAAGATTTCCCAAGATATCATGAAAGTTGAAAGATTAGGTATTATTATAGATTGGAGTAACATAATTAAAAATAATGACTAATTTACTGAATTTTAAAAGTTTTTCTGTTAATGGGCTTAATGGACCGTTGAAAAGAAAAAGAATTTTAACATACTTTAAAAAAATTGAAAACAGATATAGCTTTTTTACAAGAAACACATTTAACAGACATAGAATATCAGAAATAAAAAAGGGACTGGGTTGGAAATGTTATTGCAGCTTCATTTAATTCAAAGGCGAGAGGAGTTGCAATTTTGGTTAATAAAAATTTACCAATTAAAATACAAAACGTATTAATTGATTCGGCGGGGAGATACGTAATTATACATTGTCAAATTTTTTCAGAACTATGGACTCTTATGAATATTTATGCACCAAATGAAAATGATGTAAAATTTATACAAGAGGTCTTTTTGAATTTGGCTAACGCACATGACAAAATATTAATAGGTGGAGATTTTAACTTTTGTCTAGATCCAGTTTTAGATAGATCAACAAAGGTTGTCACAAAATCAAAAGTAGTAAAATTAACTCTATCATTGATGAAAGACTTAAATTTGATTGATATATGGAGAAGAATTAATCCAAAAGAGATTATTCATTTTATTCAAATAGACATAAAACATATTCAAGGATAGATTTTTTCCTATTATCAACGAATATTCAAGATAGAGTGAAAAATATGGAATATAAAGCGAGAATATTGTCAGATCATTCTCCTTTGATAATGACAATGACAATGATAGATAAAGAGAAGTCAATTTATAGTTGGAGATTTAATTCAATATTACTAAAACATCAGATTTTTGTGATTTTATGAAAAAGCAGAGTCAGTTCTTTTTAGATACTGTTATGAATGTACCACAGCTCTGAGGGGCCGAAGGGGCGGGAGCAGCCCCCTCCTTCCGGAGAATCGCAAGAGCACTATTAATTCGGGTCTCGGACCCAGGCAAATGAGAGACAATGTAATGGTTTTGGCCATTGCTCTTAGCAACACCTGCGCTAAGGGCATGACCCTGCTACGTGACAGCTACCACAGATATGGACACCCTCGGGCAATGTGGGGGTGGGGATTGCATCACCCTACTTTGATGGACATCTACAACTCTGCAAGTCAAGATAAAAGGGGACTGCAGAAGGCGGTACCCCAGAGAGACGCACCAGAAGGACTCCATCGCTCAACGCTCCCGTGATAGCTGGAAGCCATTCAAAGCCACGTGCGTTCCGTTTCTCCTTTGCCTGGGGAGCGGGTGGCTGATAATACCAAGAAGGACTTCGAACTAATAACAGGGAAACAACGCTCCCCTGATTCAACGGTGTTGCTTCGTCAAAGACCCGGGCAAGTTTTTCCCGTTTCTCCTCACTCTCTCTGAAACCCGTGAAACCCAGCGATTCCCCAAAAAGACTGAAGCCTGCAGACTTCTGAGTGACTTTTATATTTCCAACGGACAATCTATTATCCCCTAGACAACAGTCGAGATTATTTCTTAATGATGATTATTGCTATACCCGCACTTTAGATTGAGTTTTGCCGATGTATATGTTCTGAATGTTTGTTTTAACCTTAATTTTGTGCCCCCCTTTATGAATAAAATGTTTGAAAATAGTGCCATCAGACTCCAACGGACCTCTCTATCTTTGCTGGTGAGTTATCCAGTTACGGGATACGTAACAATACAAATTCACATTGAGTTGATAAATTTATATTGTGGGAAGCAATGAAGGCATATTTGAGAGGTCAGATAATAAGTTATACTTCTAAAATTAAGGAATATATGATAGAAATAGATCAATTGGAAAAAGAGATTACAAAATTAGAAAAAGAATCTCAAATATGACAGAAGAAAAATGAAGACAACTTATTAATAAGAAGTTACAATATAATACACTTCAGACATATCGAACAGAAAAAGCAATTATGAGAACTAAACAGAGATATTATGAACTAGGTGAAAGATCACATAAGGTCCTTGCATGGCAGTTAAAAACAGACCAGACTTCTAAAACAATAAATGCAATTCGAACAAGAGTAAATAAAATTACTTATAAACCTTTAGAAATTAATGAAATTTTTAAGAATTTTTATTCTGAGTTGTATAAATCAGAATCACAAAATGATAATGTCAAGATAGAAAGGTCTTTATCACAAATAACTCTTCCAAAATTAAATACGGAAGAACAGAAGGGATTAGATGAGCCTTTTACATTGAAAGAGGTCGAAGAAGCTCTAGGATCACTTCAAAGTAATAAATCTCCAGGAGAAGATGGTTTTCTGCCTGAATTTTATAAAAAGTTTAAAGATTTATTAATTCCTCATTTATGGAGTTAATACATCAAGCGGAAAGAATGCATGAACTTCCAGAATCTTTTTTGACAGCTATTTTAATAGTATTTCCAAAAAAAAGATGGAGATCTTTTAAAGCCAGTATCATATAGACCTATTTCTTTATTAAACACTGATTATAAAATAATAGCAATAATCTTATCTAACAGATTATCTAAATACTTAACAAAATTAGTACATATGGATCAAACAGGATTTATTAAAAATAGACAATTGGCAGATAATGTAACTCGGTTATTTAGTATAATTCATTTGGTGCAAAAGAGGGAGGAAATGAGTGTGGCAGTTGCTTTAGATGCAGAAAAAGCATTTGATAGATTGGAATGGGATTTTTTATTTAAGGTATTGGAAAAATATGGATTAGGAGTATCTTTTATAAAATGGATTAAAACCTTAAATACTAATCCCAAAGTTAAAGTAGTGACAAATGGTCAAATTTCAACATCATTTCAGTTAACAAGGTCAACTAGGCACGGTTGTCCATTATCACCTGCTTTATTTGTGTTGTCGATAGAACCATTAGCTGAATTAATTAAAATGGACCCAGATATTAAGGGTTTCAGAGTTAATCAGGAAGAATACAAGATTAACTTATTTGCTGATGATATTCTGCTTTATTTAACAAACCCATTGCACTCATTGTGTAAATTATCCTATAGATTAGAAGAATATGGGAAAATATCAGGTTATAAAATAAATTGGGATAAAAGTGAAATTTTACCTCTTACTAAAGGAGATTATTGTCAATGTCAATTAATAACTCAATTTAGATGGCCGGCAAATGGTATAAAATATTTAGGTAAAAGAGTTGATAATGATATAAAGAACTTATATAAATTAAATTACTCACCATTATTGAAAAGAATTCAAGAAGATGGTAATAACATTAGTAGGTAGAGTAAATACCATAAAAATGAATATATTTCCTAGATTACAATACTTATTTCAATCACTTCCAACACAAATACCCCAGAAGTTTTTTCAAGAGTTAAATAAATATGTGAGGAAGTTTCTTTGGAAAGGTAAGATGTCAAGAATATCGTTGGAAAAATTGACATGGAAATTTCATCTAGGAGGGTTACAACTTCCAAATTTTAAGAATTATTATAAAGCAAATCAACTTAGATTTATTGCATCTTTTTTTGAGAGAGATAGACCGGCATGGATTAGAATAGAACTAGATAAAATAGGAGAAAATATACCAGAAGATTTTATATATAAATTGGAATCTAAATGGATACAGGAAGAGAAAGAACCTCCTTTATTAAAGCATTTGATTGACTTATGGAAAAAGATAAATGTAGATGATGAGACAAAGAAATCTTTATTAGCAAAGAGATCTTTAATTCAAAATAGACTTAATCCTTTTACAATGGATGATCAACTTTTATATAATTGGTTTCAATAAGGGATTAGATATATAGGAGATTGTTTTGAAGGAGGTATAGTAATGTCATTTGCTCAATTAAAGAATAAATATGAAGTATCAAACAACACTCTTTTTTGTTACTTCCAATTAAGGGCTTATTTAAGAGAAAAATTAGGTCAAACAATGTTATTGCCGAAATCTAATGAAATAGAAACTTTAATTCAAAAAGGAAAGACTAAAAAAATTATTTCTTGTATGTATAGCTTGATTCAAAAACAGGCAATTAAACAAGGAATCCATAAGTCAAGACAAAAATGGGAAAGTGACTTGAATATTAAAATTGAAGGAACAAATTGGTCAAGACTATGTCTTGATAGTATGACATAAATGTCCGGTTAAGATTAGTGCAATATAATTTTTTACATCAATTATATATTACACCACAAAAAATAAATAAATTAAACCCAAATTTATCTGATCAGTGTTTCCAATGTAATCAAGAAATTGGTACTTTTTTACATTCTACTTGGTCTTGTTCTAAAAGTCAACCTTTTTGGACAAATTTAAGAGTTTTATTGGAACAAATTATTGGAACACAACTTCCACATATCCAATGTTATTTTTATTAGGTGACATTGAAGGGATAAAATTGAAACCCAAATTGAATAAATAACAGAAAGAATTTATAAAAATTGCACTGGCGGTACCCAAAAAGGCTATTGCAGTTAATTGGAAATCGGATGCATACTTAAGTATAGATCGTTGGAAGAAAGAAATTTATAGCTATATTCCACTTGAAAAAATTACTTATAATTTAAGAGATAAATATGAAACATTTTTGAAAATTTGGCACCCTTATTTACAAAAGACAGGATTAAATATATAGGTTCTCCGAAGATAAAATAATTGGTTATTTGGGGAAAGAAATAAATATATATACTAAAGTTATTACGAACTCCATGGAGCATGTGGGGATCTTCCAATATCCAGGCACTCTCTTTTTTTTCTTTCTTTCTTTTTTTCTATAGGGATGTTAGGGGGGAGGGGTTAATGAGAGGGGGGAAGGGTATATATTTTTTTTTACATATTTTCTTTTTCTTTCTGTAATTATTTGAAAACTCAATTAAAAAGTTTAAAAAAAACAGTAATTTCTGTTATGAATGCACCACAGCTCTGAGGGGCCGAAGGGGTGGGGGAGCCCCCTCCTTTGTGAGAACCGCAAGAGCATTATTGGGTTGGCTCAGAGGACCCAGGAAATGAGAGAAAGAGACCTGGCCATTGTCGCCTGGAGACCACTTTTATGGATTGGGGACTATGCTACGTGCAAGCCCTCGGGCAAAGTGGGCTGGTTGAGAGAGGGATTGCATCATCCCAACCTGATTGACATCTGAGACCCCGTGAGGAAGTATAAAAGAGGGTCTGGGGGAACAACCCCTTCTGACGCACCAGAAGGAACACTAACGATCCCGTAGTAGCCGGAAGCCATTTGAAGGAAGCCACGTGCGTTGGATTCCGTGGCTGGGGGCCAGTGGCGGGTACCACAGAAACGATTTTCTTGAATTAACAATGGGGAACCAACTTTCCCGATTCAATGGATTTGCTTCATAAAAGACCCGGGCAAATTTCTTTTCTCACAAATCTCTCTCTCTCCAACAAATGAAAACCCAGCGGTCCCCAAAGGCTGAAGCCTGCAGGAACTGAGTGACTTTTATATTTCCATTGGACAATATATTATCCCCTAGACAAATGATCGAGCTATTTCTTATTGATGATTATTATTATACCCATGCTTTTAGATTGAGTATTGATGACGTATATTATCTGAATGTTTGTATTAATCTTATTTTTGTGCCCCTTTATAAATAAAGACTTTTAAAAATAGTACCATCAGACTTCAACGGACCTCTCTATCTTTGCTGGTAAGTAATCCAGTTACGGAAATTCGTAACAAAGTTGGGGTTCTCGTCTCGAGATTTGACACCAAATTGGGAGGCCAGTGAATCGGGATTGTAAGTCCAAAACTTGGATCTGGTTACGCGGGTAGCCAGACGGGAAACCAGCAAAGATGGATGTGGATGAATTTATAGAAAACCCGACTCTGGAGGCGCTAGAGGCAGCCACAAAATCAGACTTGATAAATTTGGCGAAGGGGTTAAACCTCGCAGAGGTGAGGTTGGCATGCGTAAGCGGGAGGTGCGAAGGGCAGTAACGCAGTATTATATTGGGAAGAATGTGTTTGCAGCTGAGGTATTGGAAAATATCCGTCAAAAGGTACCAGCTAGTGGGATGGCTCAGTTAGAGTTGGAGAAATTAAGGCTGTAACAGGAAATCAAGTTAAAGCATCTGGGGGGGGGAGAGAGAGGAAGAAGAGGAGGAAGAGGAGGAAGAGGAGGAAGAGGAGGAAGAGGAGGAAGAGGAGGAAGAGGAGGAAGAGGAGGAAGAGGAGGAAGAGGAGGAAGAGGAGGAAGAGGAGGAAGAGGAGGAAGAGGAGGAAGAGGAGGAAGAGGAGGAAGAGGAGGAAGAGGAGGAAGAGGAGGAAGAGGAGGAAGAGGAGGAAGAGGAGGAAGAGGAGGAAGAGGAGGAAGAGGAGGAAGAGGAGGAAGAGGAGGAAGAGGAGGAAGAGGAGGAAGAGGAGGAAGAGGAGGAAGAGGAGGAGGAGGAGGAGGAGGAGGAGGAGGAGAGAGAGAGAGAATGAAATGAGGGTAAAACAGCTGGAGGCAGAGGAAACATGACTTGGAGATGGAGAAGTTAAAGCAAGAGCGATGTGGTCTGGGGTCAGACCGAGATGAGCGGTTTGATGTTAGTCGGGCGTTGAGGTTAGTACCCCCGTTCGAGGAGACGGATGTTGATAGTTATTTCTTGCTTTTTGAAAAGGTGGCAGTGAATCAGAGGTGGCCCAGAGATCAGTGGATGGCGTTGTTACAAAGTGTGTTACGAGGGAAAGCACAGCGGGCATATGCGGCATTGTCCATGGAGGAGGAGAGTTATGCCAAAGTAAAGGCGGCCATTCTCCGGGGTTACGAGCTAGTACCTGAAGCCTATAAAACAAAAGTTCAGAAATTTATGGAAAGGATGGAATCAGGCGTATACCGAGTTTGCCCATGAGAAGGGTGTGCTCTTGGACCGGTGGTGCACCGCAGAGAGAGTGGGAGAAGATTATGGGCGTCTCAGGGAGTTAATTCTGATTGAGGAATTTAAAGGGTGTGTTTTGGAGGATATCCGGACGTATCTGAATGAGAAGCCGGATAAGTCCATCTCAGAATTTGCTAGGTTCGCAGATGAATATGCCCTCACCCACAAGGCAAAGTTTTCCTTGAATAAAAGTACCCAGGGAGACCGTGGGAACGATCGAGAAAGTCCGCAGGCTGAGGCAGAGGTCCCGCCGGGAGCTAGTGGTAAGGTCGAGGGGGAAAGGCCAGACGGCCAGAGATTTCAGGGCTTGACCTGTTTTAATTGTGGGAAGTGCGGGCATGTTGCGTCTCGGTGCTTTGCTCCGAGGAAGGAGACAGGAAAAGGGAAAGCAGCGGTCCCTCTCGGATGTGCCGTGGTAATCAGTAGATCGACAAGAGAGCCCCGGGTAGACAGAGTACGAGAAGGGTCTGAGACTTGTCTGTCACACGAAACCGTGTCTGTGAGGGAGGGAGACCCACCAATTCCCGTGCGAATCTGGAGAGACACGGGGGCTGAGCTGTCGTTGATCAGCAGTAAGGTACTAAAGTTCGGTCGAAAGACGAGACGGGTAGCTGTAAAGGGAATAAGCAAAAGGATAGAAATGGTGCCTTTACATGAGGTCATTATGGATTGTGAGCTGGTGTCTGGACCCGTTGAAATAGGGGTGCCATCAGAATTCCCGAGAACTGACGCGGACGTCCTTCTCGGTAACGATTTAGCAGGAGGTAAGGTTTGGGCAGCCACGATGCCGACCCGCCGACCAGCGAGTGCGGTGACCCCACCCCTAGAGTCCCAGATCTATCCCGCATATGCACGGTCACTCGCAGCCTGTCGAGAAAGGCAGCTGAGAACGAGAGCAGTTTAAATCGGACCAGTTTTGATTTGGCCGAGACGTTTCTACCGACCCTGTACCACGAGGGTTTAGAGGGTGGTAAAACGAAGAGTAGTAAAGTGAAAGAGGGTAAGGGAGCGGAGGTAGATCTGCCTTTAGCGAGGAGAAAGGTTCTAGAGGCAGAAAATAAAGATGAACCAATAGAGCGGTTAAGAGGTCCAGAGTTGGACATGGATGATCTGTTTGGTTTGGCAGAACTGTTTGAAGAAGTTGAAACTTCTAAAGGTGTTCCCGATAATGAAATGAGGGCAGCCCTAGATGAAAAGGGTGCCCTTAACTCGAAGAAGTCTGCTGGGTTGGCAGATGAGGTTGTTTCAGCCCGCGGGGTTGAGTTTACTCCAGAAGGGAGTTGCCCAGAGAGTACCTGGGAGAAACGGGGGAACTTAGAATTTGAAAAGGGTACGGGTATTGAAAGCCTGGAAGAGGCCAATGTCCCGTTTGCGTGTGTCCAAGATGGGGATGCACGTGGTACTGAACCTAGTAACGGAGCTCAGAAAAAGTCTGAGGTATTTGATTCAGCTGAACGAGACGGCCGTCCTTTTGGGTCAGATAGACTGGGTTCAGTGAAGAAAGGGTTAACCTTGGTAATAGTGGGAAGTGAGAGTTCCCAAGTGTGTGTGCTCGAAGGTGTGCTGAAAGTTAATGCGGAGTTCACAAATGGGGAGATAATTATTATCATTGAAGGGAACGTGAAATCTGTAGTTCCCAAATCGAATGAAGGAATTTTAAATCCTGCAGATTGCTTACAGATTAGGCCAGGAGATGTCAGGGCCCCCCACGCTATTGTTATTCCAGGATGTGGTATGAAGAGGCCGAACTTGAAATGCTGCGTGAACAAAGAGTTCGAATTAAAACCCAATAGCCTGATGAGAGGGCTAGCCACCTGGGTAAAATTAAAGAATTGGGTGGAAATGGTCTAAGTTTGGGACATGGTGTTGATAAAATAACCCCTATGAAAAAGGCAGGCGGGAGTTTACCTCGCCAGATTACTCAAGTTCCCCACGGGGGAACTCACCGGAAAAGAGGTGACGGTTAATGGGGATGCCATTTTAAATAGCAAAGCAGGTTGTACGGGATTTCGCCACAGTCTGTGAATAATAAAGACAGCCCCCTTGGAAGCCTGCCGGTTAAGTGAAAACGACCGAAACGATTAGTATTCACATAAACTTTTGTAGATGCACATAAGCGAAGATCACAACTCCTTAGTTTTGTTGCTGAAAAAAAAGGTGGTTATTAAGTTGAAGTCTGATGCTACAACTCTTTAGTAAGGTACAAGATGTTAAAATATTAAGGGAAATGCCACTGTAATCGTTTAACCGTTTGGATGCTGAATTGAATGTATCACTATTACTCTGTAGGAAAAAAACTTTTGTTTTGTGTTAGCTTCTAAAATCCTGTAAGACTCTGTACTACTTCGTTTCACCACTGGTGAAAACGCTTTGAAGAAAGGGGGTGTTATGAATGCACCACAGCTCTGAGGGGCCGAAGGGGCGGGGGAGCCCCCTCCTTTGTGAGAACCGCAAGAGCATTATTGGGTTGGCTCAGAGGACCCAGGAAATGAGAGACAGAGACCTGGCCATTGTCTCCTGGAGACCACGTTTGTGGATTGGGGACTATGCTACGTGCAAGCCCTTGGGCAAAGTGGGCTGGTTGAGAGAGAGATAGCATCATCCCAACCTGACTGACATCTGAGACCCCGTGAGGAAGTATAAAAGAGGGTCTGGGGGAACAACCCCTTCAGACGCACCAGAAGAAACGCTAACGATCCCATAGTAGCGGGAAGCTATTTGAAGGAAGCCACGTGCGTTCGGTTCCCTCACCTGGGGGCCGGTGGCGGGTACCACAGAAACGATTTTCTTGAACTAACAATGGGGAACCAACTTTCCCGATTCAACGGATTTGCTTCATAAAAGACCCGGGCAAGTTTCTTTTCTCACAAATCTCTCTCTCTCTAATAAGTGAAAACCCAGCATTCCCCAAAGGCTGAAGCGTGCAGGAACTGAGTGACTTTTATATTTCCATCGGACAATATATTATCCCCTAGACAAACGATCGAACTATTTCTTATTGATGATTATTATTATACCCATGCTTTTAGATTGTATTGATGACGTATATTATCTGAATGTTTGTATTAATATTATTTTTGTGCCCCTTTATAAATAAAGACTTTTAAAAATAGTACCAGCAGACTTCAACGGACCTCTCTATCTTTGCTGGTAAGTAATCCAGTTACAGGAATTTGTAACATTTCTCACATACAGGAGACAAAGGTTTGAATGTCTAATATTAATTAGGTAGGAGAGAAAATAAAAAATGATTCAGAGAAAAAAAAAACACAATAAACATGAGAGGTTCTGCAGATACTAGAAATCCTGAGCACATATCAATAGAAATGGTGTTGAGGTTACTGGAGACTCAAGATGCTCAAATCTAGAACAAAACTGTTCTAAAGTTTGAACACAGAAATGCCGTTTTTATACATTAACTGATTACTTGGATACAGATGTTGACCCAATAGAATCTTTATGCACTTGTGCATCCAATATCTGGTATTAGTAACCAACTAAATCTATGTATTAAAGGCCCATAGTACTTGAGAATTAGCAAAACAACTATCCAGTATTAAGTGTTGTCCTCGAGTCCTTTGTTTGCATCTTTACATTGTTTTGGTATAATCTGATTCTGATAATCTGATTCAATATTGTCTTACGTTTAGATGATGCAAATGAGAACTTCCTGGTAACTTCACTTTGCAAACCCCATCTCTTCAGCAGCTAGCCCCATACGGTGGTCTAGCAGCTGACGCTGAGCCGGCAGTACTATGCGTTTGTAATCTCTGCTTTTATTTTGTAATTTTTTTTATTGAAGTTCATCATCAAACAAACATTTCCGTAAGATGTATTTCAGACATTGCGTGTGTGTGTGTATATATATATATATATATATATATCACCAATCTCTGCAAAGTATTTATCTGAGGTATACACTTAAAGAAAAGAGTGGAAAGAAAAAACAAGCAAAAGGAAAGAACTATGTACAAGTAGGGAGTGATTTTTTTTTTAACAACAGATTCATTGATTTGTGAGAATAAAATCAGGCCTGTAGTGTTCTCGCTCAGGTGTAAGAGATCACTGAACTAAACACTGAGGTAAACCATAGTCAATGAAAACAGGATTGCAGTAATATTAACCGTTTACTGTTCACTCTTCCACATTAACTATGTACAAGTAGGGAGTGATTTTTTTTTTAACAACAGATTCATTGATTTGTGAGAATAAAATCAGGCCTGTAGTGTTCTCGCTCAGGTGTAAGAGATCACTGAACTAAACACTGAGGTAAACCATAGTCAATGAAAACAGGATTGCAGTAATATTAACCGTTTACTGTTCACTCTTCCACATTAACGTATGGTGAAAACTGTTGATGAAACAATACAAAATTTGAACAGTATTTGTTTCCTTCTTGATATCACATTTACATTGTAAATACTTGCAAAAGTAAACTACAACAACTACATTATATTAAAATGCAACATACAATCAGAATCTACCTACGCCATTGACTACTTTAAATACACTTCAACACAAACTATCCGCAACTCTTTAACTAACGAAAACATAAACCTTATCAACCGTCATTACTTTTAACAGAATCAGCGTTAACATTTTAATTCAACATATCGATTATCTCATGAACTTACGGCATTGCTTCACTATGTTTCTAGTGCGTAGAAAGACAACTTTTCTTGCGCTGATCCTACACATGTGAGCCCCCTCCTTCCCGTTTCTCCAAACCGGTATTTTCCCACAAGACGCGGCAAAACCAGATGTGATGTCATCGCATGCTGTGATATATCACAGACAACGAACTTACTTTAAACAATCCTAACTTTAACTAAAAAATGCTAACAAAGGAATTACTAAAGCGAAAATATTATAAACTAAACAAATGCCATAAAGGCAACACAAGGCCTATGAGACATTATGTAGTTAAACCATTTTCCCCAGTATGAATCAAATTGTTCCAGTTTATGATTAACAGATGCTGTTATCTTTTCCATTTTGTAAATGTCCATTGTAATTTCCATCCATGTATTTAAAGTTGGGCTCTCCTGTGATAACCATTTCCTAATAAGAGTCTTTTTACCAGCCACCAACAGTATATTCATCAAATATTTATCTCTTTTCAACCATTCTTGAGGTATATATCCAAAATATATGATCTTACTTTCTAAGGGTATTTCACATTTAAAGATGTCTTGTAGGGCATTGTGTATCCCCCTCCAATAGTCTTTGATAACAGGGCAGTCCCAAAAAATATGATAATGATTTGCATTTTGATTTCCACAATTTCTCCAGCAAACAGGGAGGTTACTATCATAATGGGATTTCTGAGAGGGTGTAATAAAATATCTTATCAAGTTTTTCCATCCAAACTCCCTCCATTTCTGTGAACTGGTACACTTCCATTGATACCTCCATATTATTGTCCATTCTTCCTCAGATATAATTATCCTTCCTTCTTTCTCCCATTTTGTTTTAATGTGTGAATGTGTTTTAATATTTGACAACCCCTTATACATGCTTGAAATGATTCTACTACCATTATCTGAATTATATGCTTTTCTAAAGAGCTCTATTAAGCATGTATTTGCCTTGGTTACATTTTTAAGCATCGTAATAACATATTGTCACATCTGTAAATACCGATAAAAATCTTGTTTTTCTAATAAGTGTTTCTCTTTAAGCATTTCAAAACTGAACAGTGTACCTTCTTTCATTATGTTGCAAAGAACTGTTATTCCTTTAGCTGTCCAGTCCTTAAATCTAGCATCCAATTTATTTCATGTAAAATCCAAGTCAAATGCACACCATTTAAGAACTGCAATATCTCCCTCTAGATTATATTCTTTTATAGTAGTTTTCCATATTTTAAGAGTCAATTTCACCCATGGGTTATCAATAGTATTTATGTACCTTTGCAGCCAAAATTGCTTGTATGGGGATGGGAAGTACCCACTCCTCAATGTTTTCCCATTGAGCATCATATGATGGGTTACACCAACATATCACAGCTCTTAACTGTGCTGCAAAATAATAATCTCTAAGAGAAGGCAAGCCCCATCCCGCCCCCCTTTTCCTTTGCTAATTGCAAAGTTTTGAGATGAACTCTAGGCCTTTTACCGTGCCAAATATACTTTGATAGCATCTTGTTCCATTCATTGAATTGATTTTGATTAATCTCTGTTGGTAGGGTCTGAAAAAGATATAATAGTCTGGGCAGTACATTCATTTTAATAGACTCAATCCTTGAACTGAGACTGAGAAAAGGAATCAGGCTCCATCTTGCCACATCTTCCTTAATTTTTTTATATAAAGGCTGATAATTACATTCTGATAATTTTGCCAAATCTTTTGTCATAATGATGCCCAAATATTTGAGAGACTCTGTGTGCCATGCCCAGGGGTATTGACTTTCAATTTCTCTTGGTGGGATATAGTAATATGAAAGTAATTGGGCTTTATTTATGTTGATCTTGTATCCTGATAATTGACCATATTGTTCAAAGGATTGCATCAATTTAGGTAAAGAGTATATTGGTTGTCCTAGATAGATCAAAATGTCATCCGCATAACAAGCCAATTTATGCTCTGTCCCTTTAATAGTAATTCCCCTGATATCTTCATTTTGTCTGCTGTATTGAGCTAATGCTTCCAAATATAATACCAAGAGTAGTGGTGAACATGCACAACACTGTCTCATGCCCCTTTCTAGGATAAGACTATTTGATAAATATTCATTGATTTTAATTCTAGCAGTAGGATTGTCATATAGTGTCTGCATAGTTTTAATAGTAGAAACCAAATCTATGTAAAACTCTGAAAAGAAAATTCCAATTAACCGAATCAAATTCTTCTTCAACGTCCACGCTTATCACTATTGCTTCGATTTTTTTTGTATATGATCCATAATGTGAAGTGTCCTTAGTACATTGTCTTGTGTCTGGCGTTGTCGTATAAAACCTGTCTGATCATTACGTATCAGTATGGGTAGAAACTCCTTTAATCATTTGACCATGATGGAGGTAAATACCCTATAATCTACATTAAGAACGAATATTGGTCTAAATGGCCCGCATTCCATTTTATCCTTGCCTTCTTTCAGTATAGCTGAGATTATCACTTCCTTCCAACTGGGTGGCATTTGTGCATTTTTTAGAGCCCGGTTCAGTGTGGCGAGTAAAACAGGAATTAACTCATTTTTAAATTCTTTGTACCACTCTGCCATGTACCCATCTGATCCTGGTGACTTGCTTAATTTAAGCCTACTAATTGCAGCTTTTAATTCCACTTCAGTTATGTCAGCAGTCATTGTTCTATTTTGTTCTTCGCTTAAAGTGGGTAACTCTAGAGAATTAAAGAAGGTGTCAATTTGGGTTATGCTTCCCCCTGGAACTTTGGAATATAGAGGTTTGTAAAACACTTCAAAAACTTCTTGAATTTCAGTTAGCTTATTTTCTATCATTTTCATTCTTGGGTCCCTAATTCTATGAATTGTATTTTCTACTATCTTTTTTTTTTCAGTTTCCATGCCAGTATTTTCATAGATTTCGATCCACTTTCATAATGTCTCTGTTTCAGAAACATTAAGTTTTTCCTGCTTTCTTGTGTAGCCGAATTATTTATTTCATTCCTAGTTCTTTTAATTTCCTCTAATGTATCCTGAGCCAAATTCAATTTGTGATTTTTCTCTAGTTCCTTCAGCCTATTTTATAATTCCTCTAATGTCTTATTCCTTATTTTTTTCTTATATGAACATATCACTGTAACTTTCCCTCTTAAGACCGCTTTCAGAGTATCCCATAAAATGGGAGGTGAAACCTCTCCATTATCATTAAATTCTAAGAAGAGACCAATTTCTTTTTTAATTTGTTCCTTAAAGTACGGATCATTGAGTAGACTTGAATTTAGTTTCTGAATAGTATTCTTTGGTTGTAGGTCAAAATCAACAGATAAATATATAGGTGCATGGTCACTTACATCTATTGTCCCAATTCCACAGGTGTTTATTTTGTCTTTGGCTTTTCCAAATGTTATGAAATAGTCTATTCTTGTATATACAGAATGAGGAGCAGAATAATGAATGTAATCCCTTCTGTCAGGGAAAAGGTCCCTCCATATATCAATTAAACCAACATCCTCAAAATGTGTATTAACTTTCTTATGTAAAGATTTTGTTTCATAGGTTTTTCTATAGGAAGAGTCTAAGTTTGGTTGTAATTGTAAATTTAAGTCTCCCCCACATATCAGGAGACCTTCTGTTTCCGTTACCATAATATCAGTAATTTTCTGAAAGAGACCAATATCACTTCCCGGGGGTGCGTATGTATTCAATACAGTAACTGAATTACTGTCTATATTCCCCCATACCAGAATATCCCATTTCGAATACTTTTTCAAAACTTAGCTTACTTGAGATAAGAATAGCAACTCCTCTCTTATGTCCTGACTTATATGAAGAGAAAAACAGATTAGTAAAGCCCATTCTCTTTAGTTTTTTATGCTCATTATCACTTAAATGAGTTTCCTGTAAATATACTACATGGGCTTGTTCTTTTTTTCATTTTGGATAAAATTCTCTTATGTTTGATTGGACTTAATAGCCCATTTATGTCAACCTGTAACTGTTAACTGCCCAGTTGAGGAAAAACACCAGGGTTACAAAATTACCTCTGAAACGGTTTTCTTCAGAGAGGAGTTCATAGCCCCACACACTTCGGGTGTAAGGTAGCCAACTCCCAATTTGTCAGTTTACAAAGGTCATACTTATACCCAAAAGCAGGGCACTACATTTACAAATACAGTTACCGATTCAAGTTCATCAATTGATTGGCTATTGCATAGCTAAGCATGCGAAATACTCAGAATTTAGCTAAGGTTAAAGCGTAATACCTAGAATTAATACTGACGTACTTCAAAACACTTGAAATAGGTATCCTCAAAATATTTTGCCAAGCACATTGTCTTGTGGTCGTAGGTTCCCTTTTCCTTGTGGTCTCCACGTCTGGCCTGGCACCTTATTTTAGCTACCTGTCCTTACTTCCTCAATGACGTACCTCTCTCTTGTCCTGTCTACATATTTTGCTACACTTACCCCTCGCCCACCTCCTCTACACGTACCCCTTACCCTCTTCACATTCTCATTTACATTAAAAGAAATGAATTTTACCTTCTCCTTATCCATCTGTATTTATCTGTCAATGTATCATTGAAATTAGAATAAAACTAAATCGATCTACTCCCTGAACAAATAAGAACCAAGAAATGCAAATAATAACAAAAATGGTGATGAACGTGTGCTTCCAAGGCTGACCCTGCGTTGAGCTAGAGGAAATGTCTAGTTGTGGGGGATAACCCCTCCTACTTGTGAGTTGAGGGCCCCCATTGCAGTATTCATAAAAGTCCGTGAACAAATCCATTACACAGAAAAGATTTCCCTGTGTACTCCTCCTATACACACACACACACACACATTAGACGCATACACATATAAGCACACATATATATATTCTCATTTTGGTGGGAAAAAAGGAGTAAGTGAGCGAATAAAGAATAACAACTAAGTAATATAAAATCCACATTATAAGAAGTATTTCTCGAGATAGGTATATCACCGTGTACTTTTGCTTCTCAACATTTTTAAAGTTAGCTAAACATTATGGCTCTTCTGAAGGGGGTGAGGACTGTCTTTGGGAAACTCCCGGTCTCTACCTGATATGTTTCTCTCGGCCTCCTCCTGTCTCCTGCCTTCTCGATTCTTGCACTATTTCCCAAGCGGAGCGGGATAGTTCCTCAGTCAGGCTTTCCCTCATTTTGGTCATGCTGACGGACAACTCTCTGGCCTACATGTCTGTAGTCGCCTCATCCACTGTCTGGTACAACCGCGTCCCATTGTCATAAAACACTCGAAGTTTAGCAGGGTACGGAGTTTGAGATCTAATCTTATTTTGCTTTAGTACTCGCTTTACTTCAGAGTATTCTTTGCATTTCTGGAGGACCGTGGGGGTGGGGGGTAATTTGGTTAAAATATATTAATTTATCCTCCAAAAATACTCTCTTCTTACCCCAGGCCCTTCGTAGGATCTCTGCCTTGGTGCTGTACTGAAGGAATTTAATTATTATTGAGTGTGGCTTTCTATCCTGGGTAGGTTTCGGGACGAGCACGCGATGGGCTCTTTTGACTTCCAGCTTCATAGCCAGGGGAAGATCCAGCGCGTCCCGACAAACTTCCGACAAACTCCATCATAGATGAGCCCTCCGCTCCTTCGGGAACGTTGTAGACTCTGATATTTTTCTGCTGTGATCTTCCCTCCAGGTCAAGCAGTTTACCTTCTTGGTAATGTAATATTTTTATTGTCTTACTCAGTATCCGTTCCACGTTTTGAACGCAATCTTCCACCTTCTCAATTTGAGTCTCTGCCACTGCTATTTTTTGATTGATAATAGCGAGCTCTGACTTAATATCACGGAGCTACTGCTCTATTTCTTTCCAGAACTGCCTTATTTCTTTCCGGATTTCGAAGATATTCGCCGCTTCACCTGAACGAGGCCCAGTGTCCGCCTCACTAGCACATGGTCGAGTAGGAAAGCCACTCGCTGCACTCCTCTCGGCCGCAGGCTCCACAATGTCACTTTTTTAATTTCCATTCCTTTTCCCCATTCTTGCCCCTCTTTTCAGTTCAAATATTTTTTGAAAAATATTATATTTGATGGGTTAACGGGGCTTAATACGTGTTTTTCTGGAGGAGCTAGTGACTTAGGCTGCCATTCTCAACGATGAAGTCACCGGAAATCTGTGCTTTTAACTTCAAGCTGACGTAAAATGGTGCTGGTGTTGCTGTTGTGTGCTGGGGCAGCAGGCTGAAGGTAGCAGACACCAACAGAATCAACAAACTCATTCGTAAGGCCAGTGATGTTGTGGGGGTGGAACTGGACTCACTGACTGTGGTGTCTGAAAAGAGGATGCTGTCCAAGTTGCATGCCATCTTGGACAATGACTCCCATCCACTCCATAATGTACTGGTTAAGCCGGGGGTCGGCAACCTGCGGCTCCCGAGCCATTTGTGGCTCTTTCACCTCTGTTCTGCGGCTCCCTGTGGCTTTGGGAAATAATTGGTCAGTATTTAATTAAAATGTATTTTATGTTAGTTTGTTAGCTTTAGAAATGTAATTCTAAATTTGAAGATTATGGTGATCTTGTACAATCTAAGTGTGGCGACACATTTCCTGGCACATCCGAAACGGCTCACAATTAGCCAGCATTCCGGCTAAGGGAGATAGCCTACGGGGGTTTGTGAGTACGCGTCTTTTGCAGCATCTGCGTCCATGGGGGCTGGGTTGAGGGAGGCTTAAAAGCAAGGCTGTTTAGTTCGAATAAAGTTATTCGACTGCAGTTTACTGACTGCGTGAGCACACCGCTACAACGTGTTTTTATCGCTATTAATATACGTCACCACTGCCAATACCTGACACCCGCCAGTGCGCGATTTCTTTAATTTTTCGATCCAAGGTAAGCCAACTATGGAGAATTCTAAAAAAAGAAAAGTGACTGAAGAAAACAGAACGTTTAATGATACGTGGGCAGATTCATTTGCTTTCACTGTTGACGAGACTGGTTTACCGGTATGCTTAATATGCAATGAGAAACTAGCAAACAACAAAAAGTCAAATGTCGCAAGGCATTTCCAGAATAAACACGCAGCCTTTGCTCAAAAATATCCGGATGGAGATGAGAGAAAAAAAGCCTTTTCGGAACTGATGCGGAAGGTTGATCTGAGCAAAAATCATTTCCAGAAATGGATGAAGTCTGGAAAATCAACGACATACGCCAGTTATATTGACGCTCAGGAAATAGTCAGGCACGGGAAGCAGTTTACAGATGGTGAATATATAAAAGAATCTTTCATTAAGATTTCAGAACATCTATTCACGGACTTTAAAAACAAGAGTGAAATTGTGCAGAAAATCAGGGATATGCCCCTCTCTGCAAAGACTGTCAAAGACAGAACCATAAAAATGGCAGAAGACATCACAAGACAGCAAATTAAAGACATCAATTCAGCTGTGGCCTACTCGATTGCCTGTGACGAGTCTAAAGACAAAGGTGATATTGAACAAATAGCGTTGTTCTGCCGGTATGTAAACTCTGCCGGGCCACAGGAAGAACTGATTGAGTTGATACCTCTAAAAGACCAAACACGGGGGGAGGACATCTGTGAGGCTGTCTTGAATTGTTTAAGAGCCAAAGGAATAAAGACCACCCATCTGGTGTCAGTAGCTACTGATGGGGCACCTGCTGCACAACAAAGTCCAGTGGCTGTCCAAAGGGGAGGTGCTGAAACGCTTTGTCGCGTGTCTAGAAGAAGTGAAAACTTTCCTGGGCAGCAAAGGGCTCAACTTTCCTGAGCTGGAACAGCCAGAGTGGCTGGAAAAGCTACACTTCATGGTAGACATGACAGCGCACCTGAACACGCTGAACACAGCTCTTCAACGGGGTAAGGACGTACAGCCCTGCACATGTTGGAGGATGTTTTGGCATTCGAGCGCAAGTTGACGTTGCTTGCCAGAGATTTACAGAAAGGCACATTGTCTCACTTCCCCAATTTGAGAGAGTTCAAACAAGGTCACGACATGATAAATTCGGAGTATTTACATTCTGCAATCATCGCAATGCAAACATCGTTTGGGAAACGCTTCTGTGAGTTCAGAGGAAAAAAACACATTATCCTTCCCGGTCACTCCCCTAAGCATCGATCCATCCCTACTAAATACGACTGCATTGTCAGGTGTGAGTCAACCTGAACAAGTATGATAAATATTTTAATTGCCTATTATTTTACGTATATTCATATGTTTTCATTGTTCAGTGAAATAGTCCTTTTATTTTTCAGGTTGACAGCTGGCTGACGTTATTTTTGGTTTGCTGCTGGCGGCAAATTTAAGTTTGGCGTTTTTCATAAATACAAGAAGGACTCAAATAGACTTTGAGTATTTTACTTAAAAGTAACCTTCAACCCAACGTCTTTTTTTCGGAGTTCAAAATGTTTTTGTTGCATGCAGAAATGTAATTTCATTTTCTCTGCAGGAGTTCATCAATTTCATAAATGCAACACATTATAGTTTGTTTATACATAGCATAAAGGCAAAACAAAACGTTGTATGCAGTGTTATTTCATTTTAAATGTCAAGCGGGTTTTGCGGCTCCCAGTGTTTTCTTTTCTGTGGGAAACGGGTCCAAGTGGCTCTTTCAGTGGTAAAGGTTGCTGACCCCTGGGTTAAGCACAGGAGTACATTCAGCCAGAGACACATTCCACTGAGATGTAACACTGAGCGTCATAGGAAGTCATTCCTGCCAGTGGCCATCAAACTTTACAACTCCTCCCTCGGAGTGTCAGACACCCTGAGCCATTAGGCTGGTCCTGGATTTATTTCCACTTGGCATGATTAACTTATTATTATTTAATTATTTATGGTTTTATATTGCTATATTTCTTCACTATTCTTGGTGCGGCTGTAATGAAACCCAATTTCCTTCGGGATCAATAAAGTATGCCTGTCTGTCTGTGAAGCACAGCGACTTTGTGTCGGTAGCAATCAAAACAGACAAAGGTACTAATCACATTAATCACACATTTTTCTGCTAAATGATCACTGCAATCAATAGCCTCTAACTTCCTTTTTGGAGTTGAGCTTTGAACTGGCGTGGTGCTATTAGGGCTGAATCGAGGCAGTGGGACCTGGGTCTGATGGCAGGGAATGATTTGGCCATTGCTAGAGTGGACTCAATGTGGCAGAACCAAGGCAAATCGTGCAGAGGGGCAGTGGGGCCCAGGCTTCAGAGGGAGGAAAGACCTGATTATTTAAGTGTTGACCCAGATTGAAAAGATCCAGGTTTCAGAGCCAGAGGCAAGGGATGAACCAGTTCATTCCGCTGCTCCGTGAGGTTTACTTGTCTGTGCTGAACAAGCTACTAGGTCAGCTGCCGTGAACATTGGCTCCGCAGCCGTGGACTCAAACTTGCCTTTCTCCTTTGCACAACTTGCTTTCTTTTCTGCACATTGGATGTTTGGGAGCCTGAAGCAAGGCAATACTTGCAGGCTGACCCCAGCATTCAAGACCATAAGATATAGGAGCAGAATTAGGCCATTTGGCCTATTGAGTCTGCTCTGCCATTTCATCATGGCTGATTAATTTTTCCTCTCAGCCCCAATCTCTGGCCTTCCCCTCCCCCCCCCCCCCACTCCCCATATCCTTTCATGCCCTGACCAATCAGGAATTTATCAACCTCTGCCTTAAATATACTTAAAGACTTGGCTCCACAATTGCCTGTGATGAAGAATTCCACAGATTCACCACTCTCAGGCTGAAGAAGTTCCTCCTCATCTCTGTTCCAGATGGATGTCACCCTATTCTGAGGCTGTCTCCTCTGGTCTTAGACACTCCCACCAAAGGAAACATCCTCTCCCCATCCACTCTGTCAAGGCCATTCACCATTCAATAGTTTCAATGTCACCTCTCATTCTTCCGAGTACCAATGAGTACAGCCCCAGAACCATCAACTGCTCTTCATATAACAAGCCATCAAATCCTGGAATCATTCTCATGAACAACCTTTGAACCCTCTCCAGTTTTAGCACATCCTTTCTAAGATAAGGGGTCCAAAACTGCTCACAACTCTCCAAGTGAGGCCTCACCAGTGCCTCACAAGGCCCCAATATTACATCCTTGTTTTTAAATTCTGGTCCTCTTGAAGTGAATGCTAAATTTGCATTTGCCTTCCTCACCACAGACTCAACCTGCAAAATAACCTTTAGTGAATCCTGCACAAGGATTCCCAAGTCACTTCGCACCTCAGAATTTTTTATTTTTCCCCATGTATAAAATAGTTAACCCTTTCATTTCTTCTACCAAATTGCATGACCATACACTTCCTGACACTGTATTCCATCGGCCATTTCATTGCCCAGTCTCCTAGTCAAAGTCCTTCTATAGCCTCTACTTCCTCAGAACTACTTACCCCTTCACCTATCTTCATATCATCTGCAAACTCTGCAACAAAGCTATCAATTCCATCAACCAAATCATTGACATAAATTGTAAAGAGAATTAGTCCCATCTCAGACCCCTATAGAACACCAGTCACTGGTAGCCAACCAGAAAAGGCTCCTTTTATTCCCACTCCTTGCCTTTTGCCAATCAGCCACTGCTTTATTCAAGCTAGAACCTTTCCTATGGGCTTATCGCTTGGTTAGCAGCTTATGTGTGGCACCACATCAAAGACCTTCTAAAAATCCAAGTACACAAAAAAAACCTGATTCTCCTTTTTCTATCCTGCTTGTTATTTCTTCAAAGAATTCTAAAAGGTTTGTCAGGCGAGATTATCCCTTGAGGAAACCATGTTGACTACAGCCTATTTTATCACGTGTCTCTAAGTACCCTGAGACCTCATTCTTAATATTTGATTCCAACAACTTTCCAGCCACTGAGGTCAGACTAACTGGCCTTTACTGTCCTTACTTCTACCTCTCCGCATTCTTGAAGAGGGGAGTGACGCTTGCAAATTTCCAGTTTCCCTGAACTATTCCAGAATCTAGTGATTCTTGAAAGATCATTACTAATGCCTCCATAATTTCTTCAGCCACCTCTTTCAGAACTCTGGGGTGTACCATCTAGTCCAGGTGACTTATCTACCTTCAGACCTTTCATTTTGCCAACAACCTTCTTCTTGGTAATGGCAACTTCACACAATTTTGACACCTGACACCCTGGAACTTACACCATACTGCTAGTGCCTTCACAGTGAAGACTGATGCAAAATACTTATTTAATTTGTCCATTACTACCTCTCCAGCATTGTTTTCCATCAGTCTGATATCCATTCTCACCTCTCTTTTACACTTTATGTATCTGGAGAAACTTTTGGTATCCTCTTCAATATCATTGACTGGCTTACTTTGTATTCCATCTTTACTTTCCTAAGGATTTCTTAAAGTTGTCTCTGTTTTTTTTTTTAAAAAGTTTTCCAATCTTCTAACTTCCCACTAATATTGGCTCTATTATGTGCCCTCTCTTTGCCTTTTATGTGGGCTTCAACTTCTCTTATCTGCCACGGTTGTGTCATCCCATCATTGAAATACTTCCTCCTCTTTGGGACATATATATCCTGTGGCTTCCTAATTGCTTCCAGAAATTCCAGTGATTGCTGCTCTGCCATCATCCCTGCCAGTGTTGTTTTCCAATAAACTCTGGCCGACTCCTCTCTCATGCCTCTGTAATTCCCTTTACTCCACCGTAAATATGATGCATCTGACTTTAGCTTCTCCTTTTCAAATGTCAGGGTGAATTTAATCTTATTGTGATCACCTTCCCCTAAGGATTCTTGTACCTTAAGCTCCCTAATCAATACTGGTTCATTGCACAACATGCATAAAACTCAATCAAGAATAGCTGATGCTGATCCCCTAGTGTGTTCAACCACGAGCTGGAGTAGGCCTATAGCCTCAGCTCATCACACAGTGGAGAAAATTATGGCAAAGCTTGCAGACTCAAAGCCCAGGGCAGCCGGAGCAGGCCACGGCCTCAGCCTGGGAGTGGAGTAAACATCGTGGAGTAACAAACAGAACTGTCCAATCCTCACACCCTGCTGTTTCAGTCCATCTGGCCCAGTGTTTCAATTGTCCAAACAATGGGTTGTCCCCCGAACTACGATCCAGGCCCTGTTGCTTCGGTACACTCTGGGTCTGGACATTGCTGCCATGTTCCAGCCCTTACTCAACCTTTCCAAACTTCACTCTCAGTTTAGGCAGATAGGCTTTGAAACTCCTCCACTCCAACTCTGTCTCGAAAATGCCTCAACCTTGCTCTGATCACTTCCCCTTGATCTCACTCCAGCCTTGAATCACACATGCACACCATAACCCTCCAGTTAGCCTCACCTTCGCTCACCTACTCACTATCTTTGGTGATAATTTACCACAATTTTCCACAGGAAAAGCGTCATCAGTATTTAGATGTATTTCTTACTTTATGAACCACCAATAACCTGATACTCATATTCAATTGTGCCATCTTAAACCAGTTTGTCGGTCTTTGCCTATGTGCAGTTTGTCATTGATTCTAGTGTATTCACAAATCTCAAGGGTTGTAAATGGTGATATCTACATACTTTGATAATAAATGCACTTTGAACTACTGCTGCCACAGACCACAAATTTTATAACACACATCAATAATAAAAAAAACATAAGCCTCATTCATAACTTATCATGCCCACAATCGCTTGCACTGTAACAGAATCTGTTTCATCTTTTCTAGCAATCTCACATGGTCACCAGCTCGGTGTATCCTCATTCCAATTATACCAGTCACCCTCAGACAAGATGCCACCCTGGCGGATCCAACGGTGCCTGGATTTGTCCTCATAGGAGTAAGGCCCTTCAGCATCAATCTCACTGGTAAAGCAGATTACTGAGAGAGTAATCTTCCTCAAACGTGCCTTTCTTTGGAATCACTCTGTTACACATTGCCCAGAGGTTGAGAATGACAAATCCAGAGCAAATATTTATTTTATTAGTTAGGATCTTTGCTCAGCTCAATCTCCGTGCAAGACCACAAGAAAAGAATTAAGCATATTACTTGTCAAGGTTTTCCTTCACATGCTGAAATAGCTCCTCTGTGGGGATAATAATTAACAGATTCTAAAAGATTTTCCAAGAATGATTGGAATATCGCTAATTCTGTAATCGGATGCATTATCTGACTGGCTTCCTGGAGTTGCTACCTTGGCCTCCAACACTTGAACACCAAAGTCACCTCAAGTCATCTCAGAGTAAATAGGCCTTTGATCCTTTGATAGTTCTGATGAACAACTAAAGCCAATAGCAGTCACTTTCCCATCCCACAATGCATCAGAATCAAGTTTAATATCCTTGGCATACGTTGTGAAATGTGTTGTGATGTGGCAGTAGTACAATTGATATGACAACTGAAGATTACATCAATGAAAGTCAACTCAGTTACAGTAAAAAAAAAATTGCCTCAAGATCCAGGGGAAGAAACCACAAAATTCATGAAAGGCAACCAACATTCACCTGTGAAAACACCCCTAATCCTGAATAAGTGGATTAAAATTTAGCTTTATTTGTTACATGTGCATCAAAACTTAATGTGAAATGCATCATAGCATCAATGACTAATGCAGTTCTTGACCATGGCAGATTTAAAACGTTAAACTTGAATGGGTCAAGGACAGTGGAAACAGACAGCTCAATTGTCTTTGTTCCTGTCACATGCTTGGAGATGGAGGCTGCCATTTTGTGGAACTATTTTACATCCTCCATTTTGAGAGACAGAGTTGCTTTGCCTTCTGTGTTTTAAAGTAGACACAATTGTGTTTCAGGTAATCTGAGTGTCTAGAGATGATTTCCAAATAAGAAGTTATTTGTGAAGTGTCCTTTGATATAACATAACATGCAGGTTTGTGAATGTTGGGGTTGGTGCCTGTCTGGAGTGATGTGAGCTGGTTACTGAAGAGAACAAAGAGCCATAAATTACTGATTATCTCTTGCTGGGAAGAGGGCAGTAAATGGATGCAGATCTGGAGCAGAGCCAATAAGAAGATCAATCAAATTACCCACAGCCAATGACACTGGAATGCAATATTTGAACTGGGAAGGAACAAGTATAAAAGTGGACACTTCGAGTGTGCTATCAGCGATAACTTTGTTAAGAGATCCATCATTGCAAGAAAGAACCCCCATGCCAGAAGCTTGGCGAAGAAAAGATTAATCACCTGGCTAACAAAGATCTCTTATTCCGGTGGTCAGCACAATGCTTTAACATACCAGCTTTAACCATTCAAATAACCAGGTGGCAGAGCTGGTACTGTTTAACTGGTTCCTAAACTGGTCGTTGGGAGTGGATCCAGATGCAAGACACAGACACTGAACTACCAGGAACAGAACTAGGTGTGAGAAGGAAGCAAGGGAAGAGAGGAAGAAAGGAAGCTGGACATGACATCGGCCCCAGACAAGACAAGGACTCCAGGCCTGGGCTAGGGAAGCAGGACATGGAACTGGGGACTAGGAGCCTGGGCTTGGACTCCGAGCCAGAGACTGGACAAGGACCCAGAACCTGGGTCTTGACTCAGACTCAGACTCCAGAACCCGGTGAGGACAAAACATGGCTACAGGATGAGGAGAGGCACAGGGCTGGATGTGAGACTCCTGGACAGGACAAGGGAACCTCAGCACAGTTCAAGGGAATCCCAGCTCCGGGCTGAGCAAGGTATTCCTATGCTGGGCGAGGCACAGAGATGTGACGAGAACACAGAGCCTTGGTCAAGGGAGAAACAGGAACATGGAACACCGAGCCTGGACCCCTCCTTGGATACAGGACGTAGGGCCGGGACTCATTACTCAGAACACTGAATACAACAAGACAGTTCCCAATGCTAGGTAGTAGCAAATGTCCGGACCTACCTAGTGAAGGCATGGACACAGACAGACAGTTCCAAATAGGGCGAGGCGAGGAAAGGCGAGGCTCCAGGCAGGAAGGTGAAGGGAAGGGATACAGACAGGGGGTTTGGACAGGAACAATCCAGCAGCCCGAGGCTGAATCCTGAAGCTATTTATGAAGCCAGCCCAAACAAGAATTAGATGCCTCAACAGAAACTGGGGAAACCTAGAAAACCTGGAATAAGGAGTTGAACCGGACCGTGAACCAGAATGCGGATTTCACGGACCGGACCATGACATAAACTTCTATCCCCTATCAAGGAGGATTTAAAACTTTCTCTCGACTCAAGCTGCCCTCCACCACAACCTTCTTCCATCTGGCAGAACTGATCCTCACCATCAACAATTTCTCCTTTGGCTTCTCCCACTTTCTCCAGACAAGCGATGAACAGCCTCATGGGCCCCAGCGATGCTCGCCATTTCATTGGCTATGTGGCGCAGTCCATGCTCCAAACCTTCCCTGCCAATGTCCCCCAAATCTTCTGTGCTATATTGATGACTGCAATGGTGCTGCTGTATCCACCAACAGTGAGCTTGTCAATTTCATCAACTTTGCCTGCAACTTCCACCCTGCTCTTAAATTCACTTACTCCATCTCTGACACCTCGCTCCCCTTTCTTGATCTCCCTGTCTCTATCTCTGGAGACAAACTGTCTGCAGGCATCTTTTATAAACCTACTGATTCCCATGGTTATCTTCACTTTACCTTTTCACACACTGTCTCCTGTAACAAAAATTAATTTCACAAGGTAAGACATCGGAGCACAATTATGCCATTGAATCTGCTCAGCCATTTCATCATGGTGGATCCAACTTCCCTCTCAGTCCCTCTCCTGCCTTCTCCCTGTATCCTTTCATGCCCTGACCAATCAAGCATCTATCAACCTCTGCTTAAATATACATAAAGACTTAGCATCCGCAGTTGACTGTGGCAAAGAATTCCACAGATTCACCACTCTCTGGCTAAAGAAATTCCTCCTCATCTCTATACAAAAAGGACATCTCTCTACTCTGTGTCCTCTGGTTTTACACTCCACCACCATAGGAAGTGTCCTCTCCACATCCACTCCATTGAAGCCTTTCAACATTTGATAGGCTTCAATAAAGTTACTCCTTATTCTTCTAAATTCTAGTGAATACTGGCACAGGGCCATCAAATGCTCTTCATATCTCAAGCCATTCAATCCCCGAGTCATTTTTGTGAACCTCCTTTGAACCTTCTCCAGTTTCAGCACATCCTTTTGAAGATAAGGGGCCCAAAACTGCTCACAATACTCCAAATGAGGCCTCACCAGCGTCTTATAAAGCTTCAACATCACACCCTTGCTTTTAAATTCTAGCCCTCTTGAGATTAATGCCAACATCACAGTTGCCTTCCTCACCACAGACTCACTCTGAAAATTAACCATACCATAGAACCATTGAATTTTACAGTACAGAAACAGGCCTTTTGGCCCTTCTTGGCTGTGCCAAACCATTTTTTTTGCCTAGTCCCACTGACCTGCACCTGGGCCATATCCCTCCAAACCCCTCTCATCCATGTACCTGTCCAAGTTTTTCTTAAATATCAAAAGTGAGCCCACATTCACCACTTCATCTGGCAGCTCATTTCACACTCCCACCATTCTCTATGTGAAGAAGCCCCCCTAATGTTCCCTTTAAACTTTTCCCCCTTCACCCTTAACCCATGACCTCTGGTTTTTTCCTCCCCTGGCTTCAGTGCAAAAAAAACCTGCTTGCATTCACTCTATCTATACCCGTCATAATTTTATACACCTCTATCAAATCACCCCTCATTCTCCTATGCTCCAGGGAATAAACCTATTCAACCTGTCTCTGTAACTCAGTTTCTCAAGTCCCGGCAACATCCTTGTAAACCTTCTCTGCACTCTTTCAACCTTATTAATATCCTTCCTGTAATTAGGTGACCAAAACTGCACACAATACTCCAAATTCGGTCTCACCAATGTCTTATACAACCTCACTATTACATTCCAACTCTTAGACTCAATACTTTGATTTATAAAGGCCAATGTACCAAAAGCTCTCTTTACAACCCTATCTACTTGTGATGCCACTTTTAGGGAATTATGTATCTGTACTCCCAGATCCCTCTGTTCTACTGCACTCCTCAGTGTCCTACCATTTACCTTGTATGTTCTACCTTGGTTTGACCTTCCGAAGTGCAATACCTCACCCTTGTCTGCATTAAACTCTATCTGCCATTTTTCTGCCCATTCCTCTAACTGGTCCAAATCCTTTGAAAACCTTCCTCACTGTCCACTACACCTCCAATCTTCCTCGATAAACTCTAATAGACTGGTTAAGCATGACCCACCACGCACAAAGCCAAGCTTTTCTTTCTTTTTACAATATTTTTATTCAGAAGAAAAACAAGATTTATAGAGTGCAACATATAGATACATCTCAACATGTTCATATATTGTAATAAAATTGATCAAAATGTTATAGCATATCACATAAAGGTATACCACTGTAATCAAAAATTTAAAGATAGGTCATACATCATAAAAGAAATTTTTAATATAAAAAAAGTCAACCCCCTACCAACTACCAAAGAAAAAAACTGATGGATGATAATGGATAATTAGAATAAAAAACATATTCGCTTAAGAAGAGAAGATAGAAATATACATAAAAGTCTGTGCACTGTTAAACTTTATAAATTGGACAAGTAATTTAGGAAAGGTCCCCAGATATCATAAAAAGATTGTTTTGAATTTAAGACTGAGCAGCGGATCTTCTCTAAATTTAAATAAGACATAATATCACACAGCCATTGAAGATGTGTAGGAGGGGTAGACTCCTTCCATTTAAGCAAGATTGCTCTCCTTGCTAAAAGGGAGGTAAAAACTAAAACCTGTAGGTTAGGACTATTTAAAGTTATATCTTCATTTGCAATAATACCAAACAAGGCAGTAAGGGGATTTGGGTTAAATTGGACCCTAAAAAGTTGTGAGAAGATATGGAATACTTCCCGACAAAACTTTTCAATTGTAGGGCAAAACCAAAACATATGAATTAAAGAGGCATCAGCAGAGTTGCATTTATTACAAAGTGGAGAAACATTTGGATAAAAACTGGACAGCTTCTGTTTAGAAATGTAAGCTCTATGAACCACTTTAAATTGTAGAAGAGAATGATGAACTCAGAAAGATGATTTATTAACCCGTTTAAGAATTTTATTCCATCTTTCATCAGAAAAATTCTGACAATTTAGGTCATCCTCCCAAGCTTTTTTTATTTTATCTAAAAAGTCTTGTCTAGAATCAATCAACAAATTATAGATATCAGTAATAGAACCATTAACAATAGGTTTTAAATTTAAAAGATCGTCCAGTAAATTTTTATCAGAACGTATAAGAAAAGTAGTTAATTGCCTGTTTCTCACCGAAGCCTGACTAAGCCACAGCTGTTCCACTCTGACTCAGTCCACTCCAAAGATGGCCGCTGTATCTGGCAGTCTTTCTTTTAAACCTTGGCACGCTATGTCAAGCACCTGCGCAGTAGAGCCTCTTTTCACGGATCAGTTAAAGAAAACTGACCTCCCCGCCACGATGCTTCAGTCTTTCACTCTCAGCCTCTTGCTTCAATTGAAATTGCTTTGAGCTTTTCAAATTGCTTGGTCACCTGACCTCGATTGCCTAATCAGCTGCTTTCTGCTGAGTCTGAGCTATTCAAATCTTGATTGTCTAATCAGCTTTCTGCTGAGCTATTCAAATCTGGATAGACTTGATTGCACAGTCCAATTGCCAAAACTGCCAGAATCTCTCGAGTCAAAGCCTTAAATCTCCACTGCTTCACTGGCCCACTCACTCACTGGCCACTATCCACAACCTTTAGGGAATTGTCCACAAGGACTCCCAAGTCCTTTTGTGCCACAGTTTTTTGTATTTTCCCTCCATTGAGAAAATAGTCAACCCTTTTAATTCTTCTCCCAAGGTGCGTGACCATACATTTCCCAACGCTGTAGGCCGTCTGCCACTTCTTTGCCTATTCTCCTAATCCATGTCTCTACTTCCTCAAAACTTCCTGCCCCTCCACCTATTTTCAGACAGACAGACAGACATACTTTATTGATCCCGAGGGAAACTGGGTTTCATTACAGTTGCACCAATCAAGAATAGTGTAGAAATATAGCAATATAAAATAATAAATAATTAAATAATAATAATTTAATCATGCTAAGTGGAAATAAGTCCAGGACCAGCCTATTGGTCAGGGTGTCTGACACTCCGAGGGAGGAGTTGTAAAGTTTGATGGCCACAGGCAGGAATGACTTCCTATGACGCTCAGTGTTACATCTTGGTGGAATGAGTCTCTGGCTGAATGTACTCCTGTGCCTAACCAGTACATTATGGAGTGGATGGGAGACATTGTCCAAGATGGCATGCAACTTGGAGAGCATCCTCTTTTCAGACACCACCGTCAGAGAGTCCAGTTCCACCCCCACAACATCACTGGCCTTACGAATGAGTTTGTTGATTCTGTTGGTGTCTGCTACCCTCAGCCTGCTGCCCCAGCACACAACAGCAAACATGATAGCACTGGCCACCCGTAGAACATCCTCAGCATCGTCCGGCAGATGTTAAAGGACCTCAGTCTCCTCAGGAAGTAGAGACTTCTTCAAACTTCTTCAAACATATCATCTTCAAACTTTGTAGCAAAGCCATCAACTCCATTATCCAAGTCATTGACATAAAATGTAAAGAGGATCAGTCCCAACACAAACCTCTGTGGAACACCATTAGTCATCAGCAGCCAACCAGAAAAGGCTCCCTTTATTCCCATTCTTTGCCTCCTGCCAATCAGCAACTGCCTTATCCATGCTAGAATCTTTTCTGTAGCACCATAAACTCACAGCTTGTTAAGCAGCCTCATGTGGAGCACCTTGTCAAAGGCCTTCTGGAAATCTCAGTACACAATATCAACATCAATAATTAAGAAATAAATAAAAAAGCAAGCAGCAATAGATATAAAGAACATGAGATGGAAGAGTTCTTGAAGATGAGTCCATAGGTTGTTGAAACAGTTCAGTTTTGAGGGTGTGAAGTTATCCCCTCTGGTTCAAGAGCCTGATGGTTGAAGGGTAATAACTGTCACTGAACTTGGTGATGTGAGTCCTAAGGCTCCCATACCTTCTTCTTGATGGCAGCAGTGAGAAGAGAGCATATCCTGGGTGGTGGGGGTCCCTAATGGTGGATCCTGCTTTCCTACAAAAATTAATTTTTGTTACAGGAGACAAACTGTCTGCAGGCATCTTTTATAAACCTACTGATTCCCATGGTTATCTTCACTTTATCTTTTCACACACTGTCTCCTGTAACAAAAATTAATTTCACAAGGTAAGACATCGGAGCACAATTATGCCATTGAATCTGCTCAGCCATTTCATCATGGTGTATCCAACTTCCCTCTCAGTCCCTCTCCTGCCTTCTCCCTGTATCCTTTCATGCCCTGACCAATCAAGCATCTATCAACCTCTGCTTAAATATACATAAAGACTTAGCATCCGCAGTTGACTGTGGCAAAGAATTCCACAGATTCACCACTCTCTGGCTAAAGAAATTCCTCCTCATCTCTATACAAAAAGGACATCTCTCTACTCTGTGTCCTCTGGTTTTACACTCCACCACCATAGGAAGTGTCCTCTCCACATCCACTCCATTGAAGCCTTTCAACATTTGATAGGCTTCAATAAAGTTACTCCTTATTCTTCTAAATTCTAGTGAATACTGGCACAGGGCCATCAAATGCTCTTCATATCTCAAGCCATTCAATCCCCGAGTCATTTTTGTGAACCTCCTTTGAACCTTCTCCAGTTTCAGCACATCCTTTTGAAGATAAGGGGCCCAAAACTGCTCACAATACTCCAAATGAGGCCTCACCAGCGTCTTATAAAGCTTCAACATCACACCCTTGCTTTTAAATTCTAGCCCTCTTGAGATTAATGCCAACATCACAGTTGCCTTCCTCACCACAGACTCACTCTGAAAATTAACCATACCATAGAACCATTGAATTTTACAGTACAGAAACAGGCCTTTTGGCCCTTCTTGGCTGTGCCAAACCATTTTTTTTGCCTAGTCCCACTGACCTGCACCTGGGCCATATCCCTCCAAACCCCTCTCATCCATGTACCTGTCCAAGTTTTTCTTAAATATCAAAAGTGAGCCCACATTCACCACTTCATCTGGCAGCTCATTTCACACTCCCACCATTCTCTATGTGAAGAAGCCCCCCTAATGTTCCCTTTAAACTTTTCCCCCTTCACCCTTAACCCATGACCTCTGGTTTTTTCCTCCCCTGGCTTCAGTGCAAAAAAAACCTGCTTGCATTCACTCTATCTATACCCGTCATAATTTTATACACCTCTATCAAATCACCCCTCATTCTCCTATGCTCCAGGGAATAAACCTATTCAACCTGTCTCTGTAACTCAGTTTCTCAAGTCCCGGCAACATCCTTGTAAACCTTCTCTGCACTCTTTCAACCTTATTAATATCCTTCCTGTAATTAGGTGACCAAAACTGCACACAATACTCCAAATTCGGTCTCACCAATGTCTTATACAACCTCACTATTACATTCCAACTCTTAGACTCAATACTTTGATTTATAAAGGCCAATGTACCAAAAGCTCTCTTTACAACCCTATCTACTTGTGATGCCACTTTTAGGGAATTATGTATCTGTACTCCCAGATCCCTCTGTTCTACTGCACTCCTCAGTGTCCTACCATTTACCTTGTATGTTCTACCTTGGTTTGACCTTCCGAAGTGCAATACCTCACCCTTGTCTGCATTAAACTCTATCTGCCATTTTTCTGCCCATTCCTCTAACTGGTCCAAATCCTTTGAAAACCTTCCTCACTGTCCACTACACCTCCAATCTTCCTCGATAAACTCTAATAGACTGGTTAAGCATGACCCACCACGCACAAAGCCAAGCTTTTCTTTCTTTTTACAATATTTTTATTCAGAAGAAAAACAAGATTTATAGAGTGCAACATATAGATACATCTCAACATGTTCATATATTGTAATAAAATTGATCAAAATGTTATAGCACATCACATAAAGGTATACCACTGTAATCAAAAATTTAAAGATAGGTCATACATCATAAAAGAAATTTTTAATATAAAAAAAGTCAACCCCCTACCAACTACCAAAGAAAAAAACTGATGGATGATAATGGATAATTAGAATAAAAAACATATTCGCTTAAGAAGAGAAGATAGAAATATACATAAAAGTCTGTGCACTGTTAAACTTTATAAATTGGACAAGTAATTTAGGAAAGGTCCCCAGATATCATAAAAAGATTGTTTTGAATTTAAGACTGAGCAGCGGATCTTCTCTAAATTTAAATAAGACATAATATCACACAGCCATTGAAGATGTGTAGGAGGGGTAGACTCCTTCCATTTAAGCAAGATTGCTCTCCTTGCTAAAAGGGAGGTAAAAACTAAAACCTGTAGGTTAGGACTATTTAAAGTTATATCTTCATTTGCAATAATACCAAACAAGGCAGTAAGGGGATTTGGGTTAAATTGGACCCTAAAAAGTTGTGAGAAGATATGGAATACTTCCCGACAAAACTTTTCAATTGTAGGGCAAAACCAAAACATATGAATTAAAGAGGCATCAGCAGAGTTGCATTTATTACAAAGTGGAGAAACATTTGGATAAAAACTGGACAGCTTCTGTTTAGAAATGTAAGCTCTATGAACCACTTTAAATTGTAGAAGAGAATGATGAACTCAGAAAGATGATTTATTAACCCGTTTAAGAATTTTATTCCATCTTTCATCAGAAAAATTCTGACAATTTAGGTCATCCTCCCAAGCTTTTTTTATTTTATCTAAAAAGTCTTGTCTAGAATCAATCAACAAATTATAGATATCAGTAATAGAACCATTAACAATAGGTTTTAAATTTAAAAGATCGTCCAGTAAATTTTTATCAGAACGTATAAGAAAAGTAGTTAATTGCCTGTTTCTCACCGAAGCCTGACTAAGCCACAGCTGTTCCACTCTGACTCAGTCCACTCCAAAGATGGCCGCTGTATCTGGCAGTCTTTCTTTTAAACCTTGGCACGCTATGTCAAGCACCTGCGCAGTAGAGCCTCTTTTCACGGATCAGTTAAAGAAAACTGACCTCCCCGCCACGATGCTTCAGTCTTTCACTCTCAGCCTCTTGCTTCAATTGAAATTGCTTTGAGCTTTTCAAATTGCTTGGTCACCTGACCTCGATTGCCTAATCAGCTGCTTTCTGCTGAGTCTGAGCTATTCAAATCTTGATTGTCTAATCAGCTTTCTGCTGAGCTATTCAAATCTGGATAGACTTGATTGCACAGTCCAATTGCCAAAACTGCCAGAATCTCTCGAGTCAAAGCCTTAAATCTCCACTGCTTCACTGGCCCACTCACTCACTGGCCACTATCCACAACCTTTAGGGAATTGTCCACAAGGACTCCCAAGTCCTTTTGTGCCACAGTTTTTTGTATTTTCCCTCCATTGAGAAAATAGTCAACCCTTTTAATTCTTCTCCCAAGGTGCGTGACCATACATTTCCCAACGCTGTAGGCCGTCTGCCACTTCTTTGCCTATTCTCCTAATCCATGTCTCTACTTCCTCAAAACTTCCTGCCCCTCCACCTATTTTCAGACAGACAGACAGACATACTTTATTGATCCCGAGGGAAACTGGGTTTCATTACAGTTGCACCAATCAAGAATAGTGTAGAAATATAGCAATATAAAATAATAAATAATTAAATAATAATAATTTAATCATGCTAAGTGGAAATAAGTCCAGGACCAGCCTATTGGTCAGGGTGTCTGACACTCCGAGGGAGGAGTTGTAAAGTTTGATGGCCACAGGCAGGAATGACTTCCTATGACGCTCAGTGTTACATCTTGGTGGAATGAGTCTCTGGCTGAATGTACTCCTGTGCCTAACCAGTACATTATGGAGTGGATGGGAGACATTGTCCAAGATGGCATGCAACTTGGAGAGCATCCTCTTTTCAGACACCACCGTCAGAGAGTCCAGTTCCACCCCCACAACATCACTGGCCTTACGAATGAGTTTGTTGATTCTGTTGGTGTCTGCTACCCTCAGCCTGCTGCCCCAGCACACAACAGCAAACATGATAGCACTGGCCACCCGTAGAACATCCTCAGCATCGTCCGGCAGATGTTAAAGGACCTCAGTCTCCTCAGGAAGTAGAGACTTCTTCAAACTTCTTCAAACATATCATCTTCAAACTTTGTAGCAAAGCCATCAACTCCATTATCCAAGTCATTGACATAAAATGTAAAGAGGATCAGTCCCAACACAAACCTCTGTGGAACACCATTAGTCATCAGCAGCCAACCAGAAAAGGCTCCCTTTATTCCCATTCTTTGCCTCCTGCCAATCAGCAACTGCCTTATCCATGCTAGAATCTTTTCTGTAGCACCATAAACTCACAGCTTGTTAAGCAGCCTCATGTGGAGCACCTTGTCAAAGGCCTTCTGGAAATCTCAGTACACAATATCAACATCAATAATTAAGAAATAAATAAAAAAGCAAGCAGCAATAGATATAAAGAACATGAGATGGAAGAGTTCTTGAAGATGAGTCCATAGGTTGTTGAAACAGTTCAGTTTTGAGGGTGTGAAGTTATCCCCTCTGGTTCAAGAGCCTGATGGTTGAAGGGTAATAACTGTCACTGAACTTGGTGATGTGAGTCCTAAGGCTCCCATACCTTCTTCTTGATGGCAGCAGTGAGAAGAGAGCATATCCTGGGTGGTGGGGGTCCCTAATGGTGGATCCTGCTTTCCTACAAAAATTAATTTTTGTTACAGGAGACAAACTGTCTGCAGGCATCTTTTATAAACCTACTGATTCCCATGGTTATCTTCACTTTATCTTTTCACACACTGTCTCCTGTAACAAAAATTAATTTCACAAGGTAAGACATCGGAGCACAATTATGCCATTGAATCTGCTCAGCCATTTCATCATGGTGTATCCAACTTCCCTCTCAGTCCCTCTCCTGCCTTCTCCCTGTATCCTTTCATGCCCTGACCAATCAAGCATCTATCAACCTCTGCTTAAATATACATAAAGACTTAGCATCCGCAGTTGACTGTGGCAAAGAATTCCACAGATTCACCACTCTCTGGCTAAAGAAATTCCTCCTCATCTCTATACAAAAAGGACATCTCTCTACTCTGTGTCCTCTGGTTTTACACTCCACCACCATAGGAAGTGTCCTCTCCACATCCACTCCATTGAAGCCTTTCAACATTTGATAGGCTTCAATAAAGTTACTCCTTATTCTTCTAAATTCTAGTGAATACTGGCACAGGGCCATCAAATGCTCTTCATATCTCAAGCCATTCAATCCCCGAGTCATTTTTGTGAACCTCCTTTGAACCTTCTCCAGTTTCAGCACATCCTTTTGAAGATAAGGGGCCCAAAACTGCTCACAATACTCCAAATGAGGCCTCACCAGCGTCTTATAAAGCTTCAACATCACACCCTTGCTTTTAAATTCTAGCCCTCTTGAGATTAATGCCAACATCACAGTTGCCTTCCTCACCACAGACTCACTCTGAAAATTAACCATACCATAGAACCATTGAATTTTACAGTACAGAAACAGGCCTTTTGGCCCTTCTTGGCTGTGCCAAACCATTTTTTTTGCCTAGTCCCACTGACCTGCACCTGGGCCATATCCCTCCAAACCCCTCTCATCCATGTACCTGTCCAAGTTTTTCTTAAATATCAAAAGTGAGCCCACATTCACCACTTCATCTGGCAGCTCATTTCACACTCCCACCATTCTCTATGTGAAGAAGCCCCCCTAATGTTCCCTTTAAACTTTTCCCCCTTCACCCTTAACCCATGACCTCTGGTTTTTTCCTCCCCTGGCTTCAGTGCAAAAAAAACCTGCTTGCATTCACTCTATCTATACCCGTCATAATTTTATACACCTCTATCAAATCACCCCTCATTCTCCTATGCTCCAGGGAATAAACCTATTCAACCTGTCTCTGTAACTCAGTTTCTCAAGTCCCGGCAACATCCTTGTAAACCTTCTCTGCACTCTTTCAACCTTATTAATATCCTTCCTGTAATTAGGTGACCAAAACTGCACACAATACTCCAAATTCGGTCTCACCAATGTCTTATACAACCTCACTATTACATTCCAACTCTTAGACTCAATACTTTGATTTATAAAGGCCAATGTACCAAAAGCTCTCTTTACAACCCTATCTACTTGTGATGCCACTTTTAGGGAATTATGTATCTGTACTCCCAGATCCCTCTGTTCTACTGCACTCCTCAGTGTCCTACCATTTACCTTGTATGTTCTACCTTGGTTTGACCTTCCGAAGTGCAATACCTCACCCTTGTCTGCATTAAACTCTATCTGCCATTTTTCTGCCCATTCCTCTAACTGGTCCAAATCCTTTGAAAACCTTCCTCACTGTCCACTACACCTCCAATCTTCCTCGATAAACTCTAATAGACTGGTTAAGCATGACCCACCACGCACAAAGCCAAGCTTTTCTTTCTTTTTACAATATTTTTATTCAGAAGAAAAACAAGATTTATAGAGTGCAACATATAGATACATCTCAACATGTTCATATATTGTAATAAAATTGATCAAAATGTTATAGCATATCACATAAAGGTATACCACTGTAATCAAAAATTTAAAGATAGGTCATACATCATAAAAGAAATTTTTAATATAAAAAAAGTCAACCCCCTACCAACTACCAAAGAAAAAAACTGATGGATGATAATGGATAATTAGAATAAAAAACATATTCGCTTAAGAAGAGAAGATAGAAATATACATAAAAGTCTGTGCACTGTTAAACTTTATAAATTGGACAAGTAATTTAGGAAAGGTCCCCAGATATCATAAAAAGATTGTTTTGAATTTAAGACTGAGCAGCGGATCTTCTCTAAATTTAAATAAGACATAATATCACACAGCCATTGAGGATGTGTAGGAGGGGTAGACTCCTTCCATTTAAGCAAGATTGCTCTCCTTGCTAAAAGGGAGGTAAAAACTAAAACCTGTAGGTTAGGACTATTTAAAGTTATATCTTCATTTGCAATAATACCAAACAAGGCAGTAAGGGGATTTGGGTTAAATTGGACCCTAAAAAGTTGTGAGAAGATATGGAATACTTCCCGACAAAACTTTTCAATTGTAGGGCAAAACCAAAACATATGAATTAAAGAGGCATCAGCAGAGTTGCATTTATTACAAAGTGGAGAAACATTTGGATAAAAACTGGACAGCTTCTGTTTAGAAATGTAAGCTCTATGAACCACTTTAAATTGTAGAAGAGAATGATGAACTCAGAAAGATGATTTATTAACCCGTTTAAGAATTTTATTCCATCTTTCATCAGAAAAATTCTGACAATTTAGGTCATCCTCCCAAGCTTTTTTTATTTTATCTAAAAAGTCTTGTCTAGAATCAATCAACAAATTATAGATATCAGTAATAGAACCATTAACAATAGGTTTTAAATTTAAAAGATCGTCCAGTAAATTTTTATCAGAACGTATAAGAAAAGTAGTTAATTGCCTGTTTCTCACCGAAGTCTGACTAAGCCACAGCTGTTCCACTCTGACTCAGTCCACTCCAAAGATGGCCGCTGTATCTGGCAGTCTTTCTTTTAAACCTTGGCACGCTATGTCAAGCACCTGCGCAGTAGAGCCTCTTTTCACGGATCAGTTAAAGAAAACTGACCTCCCCGCCACGATGCTTCAGTCTTTCACTCTCAGCCTCTTGCTTCAATTGAAATTGCTTTGAGCTTTTCAAATTGCTTGGTCACCTGACCTCGATTGCCTAATCAGCTGCTTTCTGCTGAGTCTGAGCTATTCAAATCTTGATTGTCTAATCAGCTTTCTGCTGAGCTATTCAAATCTGGATAGACTTGATTGCACAGTCCAATTGCCAAAACTGCCAGAATCTCTCGAGTCAAAGCCTTAAATCTCCACTGCTTCACTGGCCCACTCACTCACTGGCCACTATCCACAACCTTTAGGGAATTGTCCACAAGGACTCCCAAGTCCTTTTGTGCCACAGTTTTTTGTATTTTCCCTCCATTGAGAAAATAGTCAACCCTTTTAATTCTTCTCCCAAGGTGCGTGACCATACATTTCCCAACGCTGTAGGCCGTCTGCCACTTCTTTGCCTATTCTCCTAATCCATGTCTCTACTTCCTCAAAACTTCCTGCCCCTCCACCTATTTTCAGACAGACAGACAGACATACTTTATTGATCCCGAGGGAAACTGGGTTTCATTACAGTTGCACCAATCAAGAATAGTGTAGAAATATAGCAATATAAAATAATAAATAATTAAATAATAATAATTTAATCATGCTAAGTGGAAATAAGTCCAGGACCAGCCTATTGGTCAGGGTGTCTGACACTCCGAGGGAGGAGTTGTAAAGTTTGATGGCCACAGGCAGGAATGACTTCCTATGACGCTCAGTGTTACATCTTGGTGGAATGAGTCTCTGGCTGAATGTACTCCTGTGCCTAACCAGTACATTATGGAGTGGATGGGAGACATTGTCCAAGATGGCATGCAACTTGGAGAGCATCCTCTTTTCAGACACCACCGTCAGAGAGTCCAGTTCCACCCCCACAACATCACTGGCCTTACGAATGAGTTTGTTGATTCTGTTGGTGTCTGCTACCCTCAGCCTGCTGCCCCAGCACACAACAGCAAACATGATAGCACTGGCCACCCGTAGAACATCCTCAGCATCGTCCGGCAGATGTTAAAGGACCTCAGTCTCCTCAGGAAGTAGAGACTTCTTCAAACTTCTTCAAACATATCATCTTCAAACTTTGTAGCAAAGCCATCAACTCCATTATCCAAGTCATTGACATAAAATGTAAAGAGGATCAGTCCCAACACAAACCTCTGTGGAACACCATTAGTCATCAGCAGCCAACCAGAAAAGGCTCCCTTTATTCCCATTCTTTGCCTCCTGCCAATCAGCAACTGCCTTATCCATGCTAGAATCTTTTCTGTAGCACCATAAACTCACAGCTTGTTAAGCAGCCTCATGTGGAGCACCTTGTCAAAGGCCTTCTGGAAATCTCAGTACACAATATCAACATCAATAATTAAGAAATAAATAAAAAAGCAAGCAGCAATAGATATAAAGAACATGAGATGGAAGAGTTCTTGAAGATGAGTCCATAGGTTGTTGAAACAGTTCAGTTTTGAGGGTGTGAAGTTATCCCCTCTGGTTCAAGAGCCTGATGGTTGAAGGGTAATAACTGTCACTGAACTTGGTGATGTGAGTCCTAAGGCTCCCATACCTTCTTCTTGATGGCAGCAGTGAGAAGAGAGCATATCCTGGGTGGTGGGGGTCCCTAATGGTGGATCCTGCTTTCCTACAAAAATTAATTTTTGTTACAGGAGACAAACTGTCTGCAGGCATCTTTTATAAACCTACTGATTCCCATGGTTATCTTCACTTTATCTTTTCACACACTGTCTCCTGTAACAAAAATTAATTTCACAAGGTAAGACATCGGAGCACAATTATGCCATTGAATCTGCTCAGCCATTTCATCATGGTGGATCCAACTTCCCTCTCAGTCCCTCTCCTGCCTTCTCCCTGTATCCTTTCATGCCCTGACCAATCAAGCATCTATCAACCTCTGCTTAAATATACATAAAGACTTAGCATCCGCAGTTGACTGTGGCAAAGAATTCCACAGATTCACCACTCTCTGGCTAAAGAAATTCCTCCTCATCTCTATACAAAAAGGACATCTCTCTACTCTGTGTCCTCTGGTTTTACACTCCACCACCATAGGAAGTGTCCTCTCCACATCCACTCCATTGAAGCCTTTCAACATTTGATAGGCTTCAATAAAGTTACTCCTTATTCTTCTAAATTCTAGTGAATACTGGCACAGGGCCATCAAATGCTCTTCATATCTCAAGCCATTCAATCCCCGAGTCATTTTTGTGAACCTCCTTTGAACCTTCTCCAGTTTCAGCACATCCTTTTGAAGATAAGGGGCCCAAAACTGCTCACAATACTCCAAATGAGGCCTCACCAGCGTCTTATAAAGCTTCAACATCACACCCTTGCTTTTAAATTCTAGCCCTCTTGAGATTAATGCCAACATCACAGTTGCCTTCCTCACCACAGACTCACTCTGAAAATTAACCATACCATAGAACCATTGAATTTTACAGTACAGAAACAGGCCTTTTGGCCCTTCTTGGCTGTGCCAAACCATTTTTTTTGCCTAGTCCCACTGACCTGCACCTGGGCCATATCCCTCCAAACCCCTCTCATCCATGTACCTGTCCAAGTTTTTCTTAAATATCAAAAGTGAGCCCACATTCACCACTTCATCTGGCAGCTCATTTCACACTCCCACCATTCTCTATGTGAAGAAGCCCCCCTAATGTTCCCTTTAAACTTTTCCCCCTTCACCCTTAACCCATGACCTCTGGTTTTTTCCTCCCCTGGCTTCAGTGCAAAAAAAACCTGCTTGCATTCACTCTATCTATACCCGTCATAATTTTATACACCTCTATCAAATCACCCCTCATTCTCCTATGCTCCAGGGAATAAACCTATTCAACCTGTCTCTGTAACTCAGTTTCTCAAGTCCCGGCAACATCCTTGTAAACCTTCTCTGCACTCTTTCAACCTTATTAATATCCTTCCTGTAATTAGGTGACCAAAACTGCACACAATACTCCAAATTCGGTCTCACCAATGTCTTATACAACCTCACTATTACATTCCAACTCTTAGACTCAATACTTTGATTTATAAAGGCCAATGTACCAAAAGCTCTCTTTACAACCCTATCTACTTGTGATGCCACTTTTAGGGAATTATGTATCTGTACTCCCAGATCCCTCTGTTCTACTGCACTCCTCAGTGTCCTACCATTTACCTTGTATGTTCTACCTTGGTTTGACCTTCCGAAGTGCAATACCTCACCCTTGTCTGCATTAAACTCTATCTGCCATTTTTCTGCCCATTCCTCTAACTGGTCCAAATCCTTTGAAAACCTTCCTCACTGTCCACTACACCTCCAATCTTCCTCGATAAACTCTAATAGACTGGTTAAGCATGACCCACCACGCACAAAGCCAAGCTTTTCTTTCTTTTTACAATATTTTTATTCAGAAGAAAAACAAGATTTATAGAGTGCAACATATAGATACATCTCAACATGTTCATATATTGTAATAAAATTGATCAAAATGTTATAGCATATCACATAAAGGTATACCACTGTAATCAAAAATTTAAAGATAGGTCATACATCATAAAAGAAATTTTTAATATAAAAAAAGTCAACCCCCTACCAACTACCAAAGAAAAAAACTGATGGATGATAATGGATAATTAGAATAAAAAACATATTCGCTTAAGAAGAGAAGATAGAAATATACATAAAAGTCTGTGCACTGTTAAACTTTATAAATTGGACAAGTAATTTAGGAAAGGTCCCCAGATATCATAAAAAGATTGTTTTGAATTTAAGACTGAGCAGCGGATCTTCTCTAAATTTAAATAAGACATAATATCACACAGCCATTGAAGATGTGTAGGAGGGGTAGACTCCTTCCATTTAAGCAAGATTGCTCTCCTTGCTAAAAGGGAGGTAAAAACTAAAACCTGTAGGTTAGGACTATTTAAAGTTATATCTTCATTTGCAATAATACCAAACAAGGCAGTAAGGGGATTTGGGTTAAATTGGACCCTAAAAAGTTGTGAGAAGATATGGAATACTTCCCGACAAAACTTTTCAATTGTAGGGCAAAACCAAAACATATGAATTAAAGAGGCATCAGCAGAGTTGCATTTATTACAAAGTGGAGAAACATTTGGATAAAAACTGGACAGCTTCTGTTTAGAAATGTAAGCTCTATGAACCACTTTAAATTGTAGAAGAGAATGATGAACTCAGAAAGATGATTTATTAACCCGTTTAAGAATTTTATTCCATCTTTCATCAGAAAAATTCTGACAATTTAGGTCATCCTCCCAAGCTTTTTTTATTTTATCTAAAAAGTCTTGTCTAGAATCAATCAACAAATTATAGATATCAGTAATAGAACCATTAACAATAGGTTTTAAATTTAAAAGATCGTCCAGTAAATTTTTATCAGAACGTATAAGAAAAGTAGTTAATTGCCTGTTTCTCACCGAAGCCTGACTAAGCCACAGCTGTTCCACTCTGACTCAGTCCACTCCAAAGATGGCCGCTGTATCTGGCAGTCTTTCTTTTAAACCTTGGCACGCTATGTCAAGCACCTGCGCAGTAGAGCCTCTTTTCACGGATCAGTTAAAGAAAACTGACCTCCCCGCCACGATGCTTCAGTCTTTCACTCTCAGCCTCTTGCTTCAATTGAAATTGCTTTGAGCTTTTCAAATTGCTTGGTCACCTGACCTCGATTGCCTAATCAGCTGCTTTCTGCTGAGTCTGAGCTATTCAAATCTTGATTGTCTAATCAGCTTTCTGCTGAGCTATTCAAATCTGGATAGACTTGATTGCACAGTCCAATTGCCAAAACTGCCAGAATCTCTCGAGTCAAAGCCTTAAATCTCCACTGCTTCACTGGCCCACTCACTCACTGGCCACTATCCACAACCTTTAGGGAATTGTCCACAAGGACTCCCAAGTCCTTTTGTGCCACAGTTTTTTGTATTTTCCCTCCATTGAGAAAATAGTCAACCCTTTTAATTCTTCTCCCAAGGTGCGTGACCATACATTTCCCAACGCTGTAGGCCGTCTGCCACTTCTTTGCCTATTCTCCTAATCCATGTCTCTACTTCCTCAAAACTTCCTGCCCCTCCACCTATTTTCAGACAGACAGACAGACATACTTTATTGATCCCGAGGGAAACTGGGTTTCGTTACAGTTGCACCAATCAAGAATAGAGTAGAAATATAGCAATATAAAATAATAAATAATTAAATAATAATAATTTAATCATGCTAAGTGGAAATAAGTCCAGGACCAGCCTATTGGTCAGGGTGTCTGACACTCCGAGGGAGGAGTTGTAAAGTTTGATGGCCACAGGCAGGAATGACTTCCTATGATGCTCAGTGTTACATCTCGGTGGAATGAGTCTCTGGCTGAATGTACTCCTGTGCCTAACCAGTACTTTATGGAGTGGATGGGAGACATTGTCCAAGATGGCATGCAACTTGGAGAGCATCCTCTTTTCAGACACCACCGTCAGAGAGTCCAGTTCCACCCCCACAACATCACTGGCCTTACGAATGAGTTTGTTGATTCTGTTGGTGTCTGCTACCCTCAGCCTGCTGCCCCAGCACACAACAGCAAACATGATAGCACTGGCCACCCGTAGAACATCCTCAGCATCGTCCGGCAGATGTTAAAGGACCTCAGTCTCCTCAGGAAGTAGAGACTTCTTCAAACTTCTTCAAACATATCATCTTCAAACTTTGTAGCAAAGCCATCAACTCCATTATCCAAGTCATTGACATAAAATGTAAAGAGGATCAGTCCCAACACAAACCTCTGTGGAACACCATTAGTCATCAGCAGCCAACCAGAAAAGGCTCCCTTTATTCCCATTCTTTGCCTCCTGCCAATCAGCAACTGCCTTATCCATGCTAGAATCTTTTCTGTAGCACCATAAACTCACAGCTTGTTAAGCAGCCTCATGTGGAGCACCTTGTCAAAGGCCTTCTGGAAATCTCAGTACACAATATCAACATCAATAATTAAGAAATAAATAAAAAAGCAAGCAGCAATAGATATAAAGAACATGAGATGGAAGAGTTCTTGAAGATGAGTCCATAGGTTGTTGAAACAGTTCAGTTTTGAGGGTGTGAAGTTATCCCCTCTGGTTCAAGAGCCTGATGGTTGAAGGGTAATAACTGTCACTGAACTTGGTGATGTGAGTCCTAAGGCTCCCATACCTTCTTCTTGATGGCAGCAGTGAGAAGAGAGCATATCCTGGGTGGTGGGGGTCCCTAATGGTGGATCCTGCTTTCCTACAGCAGCAGACCATGCAGATGTGCTCAATGATGGGAGGGCTTTACCCTAATGGACTGGGCCATATCCACTACTTTTTGTACAATTCAAGGGCATTGGTGTTTCCATACCAGGTTGTGATGCAACCAGTCAATCTACTCTCCACCAAATCAACTGTAGTTTATCAAAGTTTTAGATGTCATGTTGAATCTTTGCAAACTTCTAAGTAGAGGTGTTGCTGTGCTTTCTTTGTCATTGCACTTACATGCTGGGTCCAGAACAGGTCCTCTGAAATAATAACACCATGGAGTTTAAAGTTGCTGACCCTCCCCACCTCTGATGAGGATTGGCTCATGAACCTCCATTTGCCTCCTCCTGAGGTCAATAATCAGTTCCTTGGTCATGGGGACATTAAGTGAGACATTGTTTTTGGGGCATCACTTAGCCAGACTTCCAATCTCCCTCCTATACATTGAGTCATCACCATCTTTGATTCAGCCAAAGATAGTGGCATTGTCAGCAAACTTATATATGGCTTTGGAGCTGTGCTTAGCCACTCATTTGTAAGTATAATGCAGTATAGAGTAGGGGCTAAGCACACAGCCTTAATGGTATACCTGCGCTGCTGGAGATTGTAAAGGAGATGTTGTTGCCAATATGAACTGACTGGGGTCTACAAGCAAGGAAATGGAAGATCCACTTGCACAAGGAGGTAATAAGGCCAAAGTCTTGGAGCTTATTGATTATTTTTGAGGAGGTGATGGTATTAAATGCTGAGCTGTGGTCAATAAAGAGCATCCTGATATGTGCATCTCTGTTGTTGAAATGTTCTGGGGTTGAGTGAAGAGCCAATGAGATGGCATTTGCTGTGGAACTATGGTAGGCAAATTGGAGGAGATCTAAATTGCTTCTCAGGCAAGAGTTGATATGTTTCATCACCAACTTCTCAAAACACTTCCTCACTGTGGATGTAAGTGTTATGGACAATAGTCATTGAGGCAGTTTACCACGTACTTCTTGGGCACTGGTATAATTGAAGTCTGCTGAAGTGAGAGATTAAAGATCTCAGTGAACAGTCCAGCTAGTTCATCAGCACTGGTCTTTGTATTCATCCAGCTACCCATCTGGGTCAGATGCTTTCTGTGTTTACCCTCCTGAAGGATGTTCTCATATCATCTTCAGGGATGGAAATCACTGAGTCATCAGGGGTTGTGGGAGTTTGAGATGGTTCCTCCATGGAAGATGAAGGAACATATACCAATCCTTATAGAGGCATCAGAAGTGGAGAGAGTGAGCAGCTTCAAGATCTAACCTGGTCTCAACATATTGATGTAGTCATAAAGAAGGCAAGACAGCAGCTATACTTTATTAGGTGTTTGAAGCAATTTGGCATGTCAACAAATACACTCAAAAACTTCTATAGTTGTACCGTGGAGAGCATTCTGACAGGCTGCATCACTGTCTGGTATGGAGGGGCTACTGCACAGGACTGAAAGAAACTGAAGAAGGTTGTAAATCTAGTCAGCTCCATCTTGGGCACTAGCCTACAAAGTACCCAGGACATCTTTAGGGAGCGGAGTCTCAGAAAGGCGGGGTCAATTATTAAGGACTTCCAGTGCCCAGGGCATGCCCTTTTCTCACTGTTACCATCAGGTAGGAGATACAGAAGCCTGAAGGCACACACTCAGCAATTCAGGAACAGCTTCTTCCCCTCTGCCATCTGATTCCTCAATTGACATTAAACCTTTGGACACTACCTCACTTCTTTAATAGGTAGTATTTCTGTTTTTGCACATTTTTAATAATATATTCAATATACATAATTGATTTACTTGTTTATTTATTATTATGTTTTTTTTTTCTCATTCTCTGCTAGATTATGTATTGCATTGAACTGGTGCTGCCAAGTTAACGAATTTCACGTCACATGCCCATGATAGTGAACCTGATTCTGACAGTCAGTGAACATCAAAGGCATTGAGCTCATCTGGAAGCAAAGCTCTGCTCTCATCTATGTTACTCGATTTCGCTTTGTAATTGATGATGGCTTTCAAGCCCTGCCACAGCTGTTGAGCATCGTTCATGGATTCAAGTTTAGTCCGGAATTGGCACTTTGCCCGTGAGATGGCTTTCTGGGGATCATACCTGGACCTCGCCAGACTCTGATCCACCCCTCAGCAGAATGCAGATCTGACGGTTCATCCAGAGCTTCCATTTGGGAAACTGCTCACAATCCTTACCTACCATGGTGCCAGAAGTTTGTGAACCCTGGAGAATAGTCTCTATTTCTGCATAAATATTACCTAAAATGTGATCATATCTTCATGCAAGTCCTAAAATTAGATAAATAGAACCCAATTAAATAAATAACACAAAAACATTATACTTGTTAATTTATTTATTGAGAAAAGTGATCCAGTCTTACATGTATTTGTTGGAAAAAGTACCTGAACCTCTGGGTTAATGCCTTCTACAAAAGCTATTTGGGGTCAGGTGTTCCAATCAATGAGATGAAATTGGAGGTGTGGGTTGTAGAGGTGCCCTGCCTATAAAAAAAAAGACACACAAAGTTAGGTTACTGACAGGGCCTGCTCTTCTCAAGAAAGATGTGTTTATGTACAGCATGCCTCGATCAAAACAACTTTCAGGGGACCTTAAAAGAAGAATTGTAGAGGTGCATGAAGCTAGAAAAGGCTATAAAAGCATTTCTAAAGACCCGAGTGTTCATCAGTCCTCTGTAAGCGAAAGTGTCTACAAATGGAGGAAATTCGGTACTGTTGCTACTCTCCGTAGGAGTGGGCATCCCACAAAGATCACACCAAGAGCACAATGTGCAATGCTGAAGGAGGTGAAAAAGAACCCAAGGGTAACAGCAAAAGACCTGCAGGTACAATTTTGAATTCATTGTTCCCTCAACGATTACAAGTTGTCCAGGCCCTGAGGCAGCAAAGCAGCCTCAAACCATGATGCTCCTTTCACAATGCTTCACAGTTGGGATGAGGTTTTGGTGTTGGTGTGCAGTGCCCTTTTACCTCCAAATAGCAATGTTCATTTCAACCCAAAATTTCAACTTTTGTCTCATCTATCCACAAAACATTGTCCCAGAAGCATTGTAGAACATCCAGGTGGTATTTTGCAAACCTGAGATGTGCAGCAATGATTTTTTTTGAGAGCAGTGGTTTCCTCCATGGTGTCCTTCCATGAACACCATTTCTGTTCAGTGTTTTTGTTATAGTGGACACATGAACAAAGACTTTAGCAAGTTCTAGAGATTTCTGCAGGTCTTTTGCTGTTACCCTTGGGTTCTTTTTCATCTGCTTCATCATTGCACATTGTGCTCTTGTTGGGATCTTTGCAGGAAGCCGTCTCCTAGGGAGAGTAGCAACAGTACTGGATTTCCTCCATTTGTAGATGATTTCTCTTACTGTGGACTGATGAATACTCAGGTCTTTAGAAATTCTTTTTAGCCTTTTCCAGCTTCATGCAAATCCATAATTCTTCTAAGGTCCCCTGAAAGTTGTTTTGATCGAGGCTTGGTGCACATAAATAGATCTTGAGAAGAGCAGACTCTGCCAGTAACCTGACTTTGTGTGTCTTTTTTATAGGCAGGGCACCTCTACAACCCACACCTCCAATCTCACCTCATTGACTGGAACACTGGACCCAAAATAGCTTTTGTAGAAGGCATTACCCTGGAGGTTCACATACTTTATCCAACAAATACATATAATATTGGATCATTTTTCACAATATATAGATGAACAAGCATAATGGTTTTTGTGTCATTTATTTAATTGGATTCTCTTCATCTAGCTTTAAGACTTGCAGTGTTCACAGTTTAGTTCATATTTAGAAAAGATTCTACAGCGTTCACAAACTTTCTAGCACCACTATATACCCTATTTCACCACAGTAGCTCAAGAGATGGTTCACAACTATTCAAAGGCAGATGTTGATCAACAAGTTCAGAGTCATACGTGAACATGCAGGAATCCAGCAAAATGAAGCACTATAGTTCCAGTCCAAGGTGCAAAACACAGTCACACAAGACAAACAATGGTTTTACCAATAAAACCCATAACAGAAAAAATTACTAGAAAATTGATCAGAGTCCCAAACAGTATGAAAAGCTGTTTACCAGTTTCACATTACAAAGGAGATCAAGGACAATGAAGAACTCACAGGGACACTGCCAACTCTAGCATTAAGATTTTAATCACATGACTCTTGATATTGTCAGAAAAATGTTTAACTTGCTCCAATATATGAAACAAAGCCAGTTATTCTCACAGATCTTCATCTCAATCGTTTCCTGGTAATAGAAATATAGAAAACCTACAGCACAATACAGGCCCTTCGGCCCACAATGCTGTGCTGAACATGTACTTACTTTAGAAATTACCTAGGGTTACCCATAGTCCTCTATTTTTCTGAGCTCCATGTACCTCTCCAGGAGTCTCTTAAAAGACCCTATTGTATCCGCCTCCACCACCGTTGCTGGCAGCCTATTCCACACACTCACCACTCTCTGCATAAAAAACTTACCCCTGACATTCCCTCTGTACCTGCTTCCAAGCACCTTAAAACTATGCCTTCTTGTATTGGCCACTTCAGCCCTGGGAAAAAGCCTCTGACAATCCACACAATCAATGTTTCTCATCATCATACATTTCAATACAACCTTCCGTTCCCACTTGGACATGTCTGTGCACAGCCACCTCTACTGCCACTTGACAAGCAACACAGAATCACCAAAGCAGGCCCTTCAACCCATCTAGTCCATGTTAAAGTTAAAGTCTGTCCCGAGCCTTATAGGCTCATGCTCATCAGGCTGATGCTCATGCCGGTTTCCGTGGCATGAAGCGACTGAGAGTACGAGAATTCCCCCCCCCCCCCAGATAGGACGCCAGTCCATCGTGAGGTTAACCCCCTGCATCTAGCCGGTACCCATTTTCAGTTGGGTGGACTGGAGCAATGTGTGGTTAAGTGCCTTGCTTGGGGCTGGAACTCATTACCTTCAGATCGCTAGTCCAATTCCTCAACCACTTGGCCACGCGCCACACATCTAGTCCATGTCAACCTATTTAAGCTGCCTACTCCCATCAACCTGCACTGGGACCATAGCCCTCCATACCCTGACCATCCATGTACCTATCCAAACTTCTCATAAGCATTGAAATCGAGCTCACATGGACCACTTGTGCTGGAAGCTTGGTCCACACTCTCACCACCCTCTGAGTGAAGTTCCCCCCCCCCCTCACTCCCCCCATGTTCCCCTTAAACTTTTCACCTTTCATCCTTAACCTGTAACCTCTGGTTGTAGTTCCACCCAACCTCAGTGGAAAAAAGTCTGCTTGCATTTACCCCATCTAACCCTCAATTTTGTATATCTCTATTAAATCTTCCCTTAGTCTTCTGTACTCCAAGGAATATCCTAATCCATTCAATCTCTCCTTGTAACTAAAGTCCCAGCAACTTCATTGTAAATTTTATCTGTACGATACTCTTTTTTTTGTAATTTATTTTTTATTGAAGTTCATCATCAAACAAACATTTCTATAAGATGTATTTCAGACATTGTACATATGTATCATATAATCATATTTATCACAAATCTCCACAAAGTATTTATCTGAGGTATACACTTATAGAAAAGAGTGGAAAGAAAAAACAAGCAAAGGAAAGAACTATGTACAAGTAGGGAGTGATCTTTTTTTTTACAACAGATTCATTGATTTGTGAGAATAAAATCAGGCCTATGAGGCATTATGTAGTTAAACCATTTTTCCCAGTATGAATCAAATTGTTCCAGCTTATGATTAACAGATGCTGTTATCTTCTCCATTTTGTAAATGTCCATTGTAATTTCCATCCATGTATTTAAAGTTGGGCTCTCCTGTGATAACCATTTCCTAGTAAGAGTCTTTTTACCAGCCACCAAATATTCATTAAATATTTATCTCTTATACTCTATCAACCTTATTTGCATCTTTCCTGTACATAGGAGACCAAAACTGCACACAATATTCCAAAGTAGCCTTCACCAATGCCTTGTACAACTTTAACATAACATCTTATATTCTGTTTAGGTAGAGTCCAACCTGATGGTATGAACATTGATTTTTCTAACTTCTGGTAACCAGACCCCCAATTCACTCCAAGGATAGGAAGATGATTTGGTTGAATGTTGCAACAACCAGGATCCTGCACAAGCTTGAACTGCCCATATAGGGAGGTCCCCCACATCTCTAACAGCAGTCGCAGTGCCGGTTATCCATTGGGCCAGCTTGCGCAAGTCCTGACCTTCACTCAGATATCTCACCCACATACCTGCTTTCCAAATGTGAAGGATGAACAACACGATCTTCTACACTCAAAGTGTCCTGTCAGATAAGAATTGCATGGCCGTAAGAGTGACTACAACCCCAAATACAGGGGGCTGTTGGATATAGTAATATTGATCCAGAGGTTCTTCATGGAGGTATAAAAATTGGTGGTTACAGCCATTTTATTAAGTCATAGAGAACCACAGAACAGAACTAGACTCGTTGTCCCATCTAGTCTAACGAACTATTATTTTGTATAGCCCCATTGACCTGTAGCTAGATCATAGACCTCCATACCCCCATATCCATCCTATCCCATCCATGCTGTTGTTCCTTTCCACACCCTGTGGCGCATTGGGTGGCAACCTTGTTGCTTCATTAGCATTTTTTGTCTTTTTTTAAAAAATGAGGCCAAATTGCTAGTTCAAAGCTCAACCCAGCATGGATAGAAAGTGCGCAAAGCACTGGCTGGATTCGAACCCTGAACCACTCACACTGAAGTCCAGTGCAGATACCACTGCGCCCCCAGCCAAGCTTCCCATCCCATGTACCTATCCAAATCACTCCTAAATGTTGAAATAGTTCCTTCATCCACCACTTGCATTGGCAGCTAGTTCTACAACTGGCTCCATCTTCTGAATGAAGAAGACTCCCCCCCCCCACCCCATGTTCATGTTCCCCTTAAACTTTTCATCTTTCACCCTTAAACCATGACATCTGGTTGGAGTCCCACCCTACCTCAGCAGAAAAAGCCTGCTTGCATTTACCTTATTTATACCTTTCAATTCTGTATACCTCTAGCAAATCTCCCACCATTCTCCTATGCTCTTTTATGTTCTTGTAACATGAAATGTTACAAGAACAAAGGAAAGAATAAATAGTTAGTCATATCATAATCAGATAAGAGATAGCAACATTCCTATGATAAAAATTAACCAATAAAATAGCCAGATTCAAGTGGTATGAAACTTGCTGCAGTAACGTTGAGAAAATATTGCTAAGTACAAAGTCAGCTATATGACAATTCTAGGAAAAGTTATTGAACAATAATTCATACAGTTCTCCCCCCCCCCATTGGAAGTTTTCATGTTTTATTGCTTTACAACATTGAATCACAGTGGACTGAACTTGCCTTTGTTAACACTGACCAACAAAAAAAGACTCTTTAGTGTCAAAGTGAAAACAGATCTTTACAAAGTGATATAAATTAATTACAAATATAAAACAAAACAATTGATTGTATAAGGTTCACCCCCTTTAATATGACACAACAAATCATCACTGGTGCAGCCAATTGGTTTTAGAAGTCACGTATTGAAATGAAAATGGTGGTGCGCATGGACGCAGCGGCACTTCGGGGAGCGATAAGTGTATCTAGTGTTTGCTCTGTTTGTCCTAGACGTATAACATACAGTCGGAATATGCTCGTTAACATCAGGGCAAACTATGTTGGAAAAACTGACGAGTTCTGGTATGACAAAAACAGTTTACACTGCTATGGACAACTATCCGCTACCAAGCTGGCTGCTTCTTGAGGGAGGAGGAATCGAAAGCGCTGTGAGGGAAGACAGAGGAGGGGTAAGAGGGCTGGCATCCATGCTAGGCTATAAGCTAACCCCACCAGGCCAGCGGTACCGTCCCTGCTGCTCTCAAATGTCCGCTCCATCCACAACAAGCTGGATGAGCTGCGTCTGCTGAGAGAAACACGCAAGGAGTTTAAGGACTGCTGTGTGTATGTCTTCATGGAATCCTGGCTCCACGACAACATACCGGACGCAGCGATACAGCTAGAGGGAATGGCATCGTTTTGTGCAGACAGTGAGGCAGATAGCTCCAGCAAGAGCTGAGGAGGAGGTCTGTGTATCTGCATCAACAAAGATGGTGTGCGAACACTACAGTAGCTGCTAAACACTGCTCACCTCTGGCTGAATTTCTCATTATGAAATGCTGGCCGTTCTGTCTGCCGAGGGAACTCCCCATCGTGCTTGTGGCAGCTGTTTACGTAGCTCCCAGTGCCAATGCTGAGGCTAATGCTAACGAAGCACTGGGAGGCCTACGTGAAGCCATCAATGAGCTACTGACTACACATCCTGACAGCTTTGTGGTGATTGCTGGGGACTTTAACCACACCAGCTTAAACACTGTGTTCCCCAAATTCCTGCAATATGTGGATTTCAAAACCAGGGGAGACAACACACTGGTCTTGGTTTATACCAACACCCACAGGCATACAAAGCAGCCCCCTGCCCCCATCTTGGCCACTCTGACCACATATCTGTCATGTTAACACCAGCATATAAACCACTGCTTAAACGTGTGAGAGCAGAGAAAGGACAGATAAGGGTCTGGCCCGAAGGAGCAGCCTCAGCACTACAAGACTGTTTTTTACACACAGACTGGGACGTATTCCAGACAGTAGCCTCCTATGATGACCATACAGACATTGAGGAGTATGCGGAGGCAGTAACCAGCTACATAGCCAAATGCACGGAGGATGTCACTGTGATGAAAACCTTCACCGCACGTGGTAATCAAAAGCCATGGATGACAACAGAGGTGCGTTTGCTACTGAAGACCCATGACACAGCCTACAGATCGGGGGACAGCAGTGCACTTCGCTCAGCCTGGTCTGCGCTTTCACTAGGGATCAGGAAAGTGAAAAGGGCCTACGCAGGCAAAATACATGGACACTTCTGTGACACAGGTGACACCAGACGGATGTGGCAGGGAATTCAAGCTCTGACAGACTACAGGATCAGGCAGAAAACTGATGACAGCGACGCCTCTCTTCCAGACAGGCTCAACAATTTCTTTGCACGCTTCGAAGCATCAAACACTACAGCAAGGGGGAGAGCCAGTCCCTTCTTACCATCTGACCAGCCGGCTCCAATCATTGATTCAGAGCACACACAGAGGACCCTTGCCAGAGTCAACCCACGAAAAGCGGGAGATCCCGACAACATCCCTGGATGTGTGCTCAAGGAATGTGCCGATATATTAGCAGATGTCCTGATGGACATTTTCAACATCTCACTTAGTCAAGCCATTGTCCCCAGATGCTTCAAAATCTCCACAATCATCCCTGTAGCAAAGAAATCAGTTGTAGCCTGACTGAATGATTACCGTCCCGTCATAGTGATGAAATGTTTTGAACAGCTTGTCCAGCCTCATATCACAGCCAGCCTCCTCATCGCTGGATCCTCTACAGTTTGCTTATCGTCCAAATCGCTCTACGGAGGACGCAATATCCACCACACTGCACACAGTTCTCTCTCACTTGGACAACAAAGACATTTATGCCAGAATCCTGCACATTAATTTCAGTTCAGCGTTCAGTACCATCATCCTGCAGAGACTAGTGGAGAAACTGTCGCTGCTTGGCCTTAACACTGCCATGTGTCGCTGGATTCTGGATTTCTCGACAGAGAGACCACAGTCAGTCTGTGTTGGCAGGAACATCTCTGACTCCATCACACTGAGCACTGGATCCCCACAAGGCTGTGTGCTTAGCCCATTGCTGTTTACACTGCTAACACATGACTGCGCAGCCAGATTCAAGGGGAACCTGATCATTAAATTTGCTGATGATACCACAGTCGTGGGGCTCATCAGCAAAAATGATGAAACAATGTACAGGGAAGAGGTCAAACACCTAGAGAGCTGATGTAGTGACAACAACTTGATGCTTAATGTCACCAAAATCAAGGAGATGATCGTCGATTTCAGACGGTCTCAGCCTGAGCACACACCCCTCAGCATCAGCGGCTCCACAGTGGAGAGAGTGGAAAACATCAAGTTCCTTGGGGTGTAGATCTCAGACAATCTCACCGGGTCCAGGAACACCACTGGGATTGTGAAACGAGCCCAGCAGAGATTGCACTTTCTGAGAAAGCTTAAACAAGCATCACTCCCCACTAACATTTTAACTACATTCTACAGAGGCGAGGTTGAGAGTGTGCTGACCTTTTGCATCACAACCTGGTACTCCAGCTGCAGTGCTGCCGACAAAAAAAGCCTTGCAAAGGGTGGTTAGGGGAGCAGAGAAGGTTATTGGGGTCTCCCTACCTTCTGTCCAAGACCTCTTTCAGAGTCGATGCCTCCAGAAGACACGGTACATCATTAAAGACCCCTCACACCCTCTCCATAAACTGTTTGTTCTTCTGCCATCAGGTAAATGTTACAGGAGTGTCAAAATTAAAACCACAAGGCTACTAAACAGCTTCCTCCCTCAGGCAGTCAGACTGCTAAATAGCTGCTCCACCTGACTCTGCTTTGGGCACTTTTAACTTGAATTGGACACTTACAACTTGTTTTTATCTGACATGTGGCTGTTGTGTTTTACTATTTATTGTTGTTAATTATTTAGTGTTGCGTTTGTTATGTTATGATTGCACTGCCCCTGGGAAACACTGTCTCATTCTGCCCTGCAGAGCTGATGTACGGTTAGAATGACAATAAAATTTTTGAATCTTGAATCTTGAAAATATTTAGATAAATAGAGATCTGTTTTTGGAGACCTGTGTGTGCAGTCAATGTGTTTCAACTGATTGTAGTAAAAATACACCTGTATCTGGGAGGTCCAACTGCTGGTGAGTCAGCATCCTGGCAAAAACTACACCATGAAGACAAAAGAACACTTCAAGCAACTCCACAAAATGTTATTGAAAAGCACAAGTCAGGAGATGGGTACAAGAAAAATTCCAAGGCACTGAATATCTCTTGGAGTTAAGTCAATCGATAAGAAATGGAAAGAATATGGCACAGCTGTAAATCTGCCTAGAGCAGGCCGTCCTCAGAAACTGAGTGACCATGCAAGAAGGGGACTAGTGAGGGAGGCCACAAAGAGACCTATTGCAATTCTGGAGGAGTTACAAGCTTCAGTGGCTGAGATGGGAGAGACTGCGCATACAACAACTGTTACCCGGGAGCTTCACCAGTCACAGATTTATGGGAGAGTGGCAAAGGGAAAGTCACTGTTGAAAATACTCACATGAAATTTCAGCTAGAGTTTGCCAGAAGTCATGTGGGAGACTCTGAAGTCAGGTGGAAGATTCATGAAACCAAAATTGAGCTTTGGGGCCATCAGACTAAACACTATGTTTGGTGTAAGCCAAACACTGCACATCATCAAAAACACACCATCCTGCTGTGAAGCACGGTGGTGGCTGCATCATGCTGTGGGGATGCTTCACTGCAGCAGGCCCTGGAAGACTTGTGAAGGTAGAGGGCAAAGAGAATGCAGCAAAATACAGGGAAATTCCGGAGGAAAACCTGATACAGTCTGCAGGAGAACTGCAACTTGGGAGAAGATTTTTTTTCCAGCAAGACAATGACCCCAAGCACAAAACCAAAACTACACAGGAATGGCTTAAAAACAAAGTTAATGTCCTTGATTTGCCAAGTCAGAGTTTAGATCAATCTAATTGAGAATTTGTGGCTGGTCTTGAAAAGGGCTGTTCACTCATGATCCCCATGCAATCTGACAGCAGTTGAGCAGTTTTGTAAAGAAGAATAGGGAAAAGTTGCATTGTCCAGATGTGCAAAGTTGATAGAGACCTATCCACACAGACTGTAATTGCTGCCAAAGGTGCAACTACTAAATACTGACTTGAAGGGGGTGAATACTTATGCAATCAATTATTTTGTGCTTTATTTTTGTAATAATTTAGATTACTTTGTAGAGATCTGTTTTCACTTTGACACAAATGAGTCCTCTTCTGTGTATATAAAGCCAAATTAAATCCACCGTGATTAAATGTTGTAAAACAATAAATAAGGAAAACTTCCATGGGGCATGAATATTTTTATAGGCACTGTATCTAGGTGATTATATAAAATATTTAAGGAAGCATCATCCATTCAATATTAAAACGTGTCGTATGACATGGGCGAACATGGTCATTCCATGAACATCATTGTTCTTGGCAATTTTTTCTACGGAAGTGTTTTGCTATTGCTGCCTTCTGGGCAGTGTCTTTACAAGATGAGTGACCCCAGCCATTATCAATAATCTTCAGGGATTTTGTGACTGGTGTCAGTGGTGGCATAACCAGGACTTGTGATCTGCACCGGCTGCTCATATGACCACCCACCACCTGCTCCCATGGCTTCACAAGACCCTGTCCAGGGGTGATGGGGACTAAGCAGGTGCTACCCCTTGCCCAAGGGTGGCCTGCAGGCTAGTGGAGGGTAGGAACACCTCACAACTCTTTTCATCTGAGATGAGTGGGGATAAAAGCAGTGTATTTCCTATTGTATATCAGTAGCTTCTCCAACACTTAAGGCCCACAGGGCGCAGAGAGAAACAGCTTCAAGATAAAGAGGACACACACAATATGCTGGTTGAACTCAACAGGTCAGGCATAGAAATATAGAAAGGAATAGACAGACAATGTCTGGCCTGTGACCCTTCTTCAAGACCAGGAAGGAAAGGAAAGGGTGGAAGGAAAGATGTGCATTATGAGGCGATAGGTGAAATCAGGTGGGTGGGAAAGTCAAAGGCTGGAGAAGAAGGAAGCTGCTAGGAGAGGAGAGTGAACCAGACAGACAGACAGACATACTTTATTGATCCCGAGGGAAATTGGGTTTTGTTACAGCCGCATCAACCAGAATAGTGAAGAAATATAGCAATATAAACCCATAAATAATTAAATAATAATAAATTAATCATGCCAAGTGGAAATAAGTCCAGGACCAGCCTATTGGCTCAGGGTGTCTGACACTCTGAGGGAGGAGTTGTAAAGTTTGATGGCCACAGGCAGGAATGACTTCCTATGACGCTCAGTGTTACATCTCGGTGGAATGAGTCTCTGGCTGAATGTACTCCTATGCCTAACCAGTACATTATGGAGTGGATGGGAGACATTGTCCAAGATGGCATGCAACTTGGACAGCATCCTCTTTTCAGACACCACCGTCAGAGAGTCCAGTTCCACCCCCACAACATCACTGGCCTTATGAATGAGGTTGTTGATTCTGTTGGTGTCTGCTACACTCAGCCTGCTGCCCCAGCTCACAACAGCAAACATGATAGCACTGGCCACCACAGACTCGTAGAACATCCTCAGCATCGTCCGGCAGATGTTAAAGGACCTCAGTCTCCTCAGGAAATAGAGATGGCTCTGACCCTTCTTGTAGACATCCTCAGTGTTCTTTGACCAGTCCAGTTTATTGTCCATTCATATCCCCAGGTATTTGTAATCCTCCACCATGTCCACACTGACCTCTTGGATGGACCATAGGAGAAAGGGAAGGAGGAGGGGATCCAGGGGGAGTTGATGGGCTGGTGAGGAGAGGCAAGGTCAGACTGGAGAATAGAAGAGGGAAGGGGAAGAGGAAAGCAAAGAGGGACAGAATGGAGGGAAAACCACAGCCCAGAAGGGAAGGAAATAGTTCAATTTCAATAGCAATGCAGCCTAGCTCTGAGGTCCAGAGCATCAACTCATTAGACCAGAAGTAGACAGAGACAAAAATGGTCATGAACCAGGCTGTTCTTCTCTCGGTAGCCCCATCAACTTCATCGCAATGAACCTCAGCCCCTAGGGGCAGATCAGGCCTGTGCTTCAGGACAGCACTCACACACTTTCAGCATGGGCGAAGCTTCTGACTGACAGCATCAGAATCCAGGAGGAAGAGTGTCATAGCCCTCAAGAGGAGGAAAGGGAGCAGAGATAAGAAACTGAAGGCCCTCCTCTCTGTTGTACATAGAGTACAAGATTCTGTCCAAAACTATCACCCCTGTCATCCAGGCCAGACACATGTCATACCCTGGATTAAGACCACTATCATTCCTCCACCCAAAGAGAAACAGGGTGCCTTAAAGACTACCACCCAGTGGCTCTGACATTACTGTTCCAACAGTCCGTGGCTTCCTTTTCTACCATGACGAGGTCACTCTCAGGGTGGAGAAGCAACACCTCATATTCCATCTAGGTGGCCTCCAACTTGATGGCATGAACATCAATTTCTCCTCCCAGTAATCTTTCTATTCTCTCATTTTCTCTTTTTCCCACCCCTTCCCTCTTCTTCTATTCCCCACTCACGCCACTTGTGATAGTGAGTGATATCACCTTATCACTCTTGAGGTGATAAGGTGATATCACCTGCCTATCATCTCCCCTGTGCACCCTCCTTCTTCCCTTTTTCCCCATGGTCCACTCTCCTCTCCTATCAGATTCCTTCCCCTCCAGCCCTTTACCTTTCCCACCCACCTGGCTTCACCTCTCACCTTTTAGCTATCCTCTTTCTCCTCCCCACAACTATTTAATTCTGCCATCTTCCCCTTTCCTTTCTAGTCCTGATGGTCCCAGCCTGAATCATTGGCTATATATTCATTTCCAAAGAAGCTGCATGACGCGCTGTTCATCCATATTTTGTGTATGTTGATCATGATTTCCAGCATCTGCAGAATCTTGTGCTTAAGAATAAGACCTGGCTTTGATAATGGACTGTCAAGTCTTTGAAGGCACAACTGAAGTCTCAATCCTACTCCAATAGTAACGGGGGTGCCACTGAGATGTGCATCCAGCTCTTTGTGGTCCATTTAAGCCCCAAGTTTATTCTCTTTTGCTTTATGGTTATGGAGTACTTGGTGATAGGACAAGGTAGGCCAAAGTCAGTATGATTTGCTTAAGGGAAAATCTTGCCTAATGAACCTATTGGAATTCTTTGAGGAGATTACAAATAGGATAAAAGGGATGCAGTGGATGTTTGGACTTTCAGAAGGCCGTTGACAAGGTGTCACACATGAGGCTGCTTACCAAGTTAAGAGCCCATGGTATTACAGGGAAGTTACTGGCATGGCTGATGGGTAGGAGGCAGCCAGTGGGAATAAAAAAGGATCCTTGTCCGGTTGGCTGCCAGTACCTAGTGATGTTCCGCAGGGGTCGGTGTTGGGATCACTTCTTTTAATACTGTATATTAATAATTTAGATGATGGAACAGATGGCTTTGTTGCCAAGTTTGCAGGTGATACGAAGACTGGTGGAGGAGCAGGTAGTGTTGAGGAAACAGGTAGGATGCAGAAGGACTTGGACAGATTTGGAGAATGGGCAAGAGAGTGGCAAATGAAATACAATGTTGAAAAATACATGGTCGTGCATTTTGGTAATAGAAATAAATGTGCAGACTGTTTTCTAAATGGGGAGAAAATCCAAAAATCTGAGATGCAAAGGGTCTTGGGAGTCCTTGTGCAGAACCCCCTAAATGATAACTTGAAGGTTGAGTTAGTGGTGTGGAAGGCAAACGCAATGTTAGCATACATTTCAAGAGGTCTTGAACAAGAGCAGGGATGTGATGCTGAGGCTTTATAAGGCACTGCTGGAACCTCACCTTGAGTATTGTGAACAGCTTTGAGCTCCTCATCTAAGAAAAGGTGTGACGGCATTGGAGAGGGTTCAGAGAAGGTTCACAAAGGATGATTCCGGGAATGAAAGGGTTATCATACAAGGAATGTTTGATGGTTCTGGGTCTGTACTCGCTGGAATTCGGAAGGATGAGGGGGGATCTCATTGAAACTTTTCAAATGTTGAAAGGCCTAGACAGAGTAGATGTGGAAAGGATGTTTCACGGAGTCCAGGACAAGAGGGCACAGCCTCAGGATACAGGGGTGTCCATTTAAAACAGAGATGCAGAGAAATTTCTTTAGCCAGAGGATGGTGAATTTGTGGAATTTGTTACCACATGCAGCTGTGGAGGCCAGGTTGTTGGATGTATTTAAGGCAGAGGTTGATAGGTTCTTAATTGGACATGGCATCAAAGGTTACGGGGAGAAGGCCAGGTTATAGCATTGAGGAGGGGGAACAGAGAATCAGCCATGATTGAATAGAAAAGCAGACTCGATGGGCCAAATGGCTTATTTCTACACCTATGTCTTATGGTCTTAAAAGTCTCAGCTTAAAATAATATGCTCAACCAATGAAAATCCTTCTACAGAATTACATTCAAGGTTAACCCATTGTGGACTTATATTAATATCCACATCTTGCATCCAAAATATTAAATATCAAATATTAATTGCCCAGTAAAATAATAAATTCGGTAGTGCCAGACTGCCGTTCTTTTTGGATTTCTGCAAGTATTTTTTACTTAACCTAGGATTTTTATTCTGCCATATGTTAGATGAAATTTTAGAGTCAATAGTATCAAAAAAGGATTTAGGAATAAAGATTGGTACTGCTTGGAAAAGATATAAGAATTATTAATAGCACTAATTCAACTTAACAGTGATATAGACAGTGAGGACCATTTGGTAAGCGATTGTTTAACCTGGTCAATTAAAGGTAAAAAATTGACGCTAAATAAATAAATCCTTATGTTTTTTAGTAATTTTAACAACTAGATAAGTAAAATAATCCATAACCAATCTAAATGGTAAATGTCTATAAATTGGAACTTGCATATTTAAAGAGAAAAGTTCATTCTTATTAAGATTCAGTTTGTAACCAGAAAAGTTACTAAACTGAGCGAACAGGGATATAACAGCAGGAACGGATTTTTCAGGATTCGAAATATATAGTAACAAGTCACCTGCATATAATGATGCCTTGTCTATCACTTTCCCACGGGAAATGCCAAGTATAGTATGTGAGTCACGAATAGCAATAGCTAAAGGTTCCAGGGCAATATCAAATAGCAATGGGCTAAGAGGACAGCCTTGCCTAGTGCTACAAAACAAGTGGAAAAAAGGAGATCTCACATTATTGGTGAGTACCGAAGCCAAAGGTATTTATATCCAAGATATAAATTGCGGTTAAAATTAAATTTCTCAAGCGTACTAAATAAGTATGGCCATTCAACTCAATCGAACACTTTTTTGCCGTCCAATGAGATGACACATACTGAAATTCTAGATAAGGGAGTAAAAACAATATTCATTTATCTCCTAATATTAAAGGACAAATAGCGATTTTTATTAAATCCAGTCTGATCAACAGAAATAATTTGAGGTAGTACATTCTCCTATCTAGTTGCCAATATTTTAGAAAAAATCTTAGAATCAATAGACAATAGGAGCAGGAGTAGGCCATTCGGCCCTTCTAGCCAGCACCGCCATTCACTGTGATCATGGCTGATCATACACAATCAGTACCCCGTTCCTCCCCTCTCCCCATATCCCCTGACCCCGCTATCTATAAGAGCTCTATCTAACTCTCTCTTGAATGCATCCAGAGACTTGGCCTCCACTACCTTCTGGGGCAGAGCATTCCACAGATCCACATTCAATAAGGATGTAGGCCTATATGAGGTGCATTCAGTGGGATCTTTATCTTTTTTAAGAATTAAGGAAATAGAGGCACCATAAAAAGATTGTGGTAATTTGCCTATAAATAAAGTATACTTACAGATTCTACATAACCAGGGAGAAAATATAGTAGAGAAGGATTTAAGAAATTGTACTGTGTAGCCATCTGGACCAGGTGCTTTACCCATACAGGAAACAATGCTGAGCATCCTTAATCAGCCCACGTCTATCCAAATACTTATATAGCCAGTCCCTCAGAAGACATCCCAATAATGTCCCAAATAGGAGATCAGTGGGCAAGATTAGAGCACATGGTATTGGGGATAGGGTACTGACATGGATAGAAAATTGGTTGGCAGGCAGGAAACAAAGAGTAGGGATTAACGGATCCTTTTCAGAATGGCAGACAGACTAGTGGGGTACCGCAAGGCTCTGTGCTTGAATCACAGCTGTTTACAATATACATTAATGATTTAGAAAAAGGGTTTAAAAGTAACATTAGCAAATTTGCAGATGAAACAAAGCTGGATGGCAGTGTGAAATGTGAGGAGGAAGCTATGAGAATGTGGAATGACTTGGGTGAGTGGGCAGATACTTGGCAGATGCAGTTTAAGTGGATAAATGTGAGGTTATCCACTTTGGTGGCAAGAACAGGAAGACAGATTACTATCTGAATGGTGTCGTTAGGAAAAGGGGAAGTACATTGAGATCTAGGTGTCCTTGTTCATCAGTCACTGAAAGTAAGTATGCAGGTACAGCAGGCAGTGAAGATAGCTAATGGCATGTTGGCCTTCAGAACAAGGGGAGTTGAGTATAGGAGCAATGAGTTGTACAGGGCCCTGGTGAGACCACACCTGGAGTATTGTGTGCAGATTTGGTCTCCAAATTTGAAGAAGGACGTTCTTGCTATTGAGGGAGTGCAGAGTAGGTTCACAAGGTTAATTCCCGGAATGGCGGGACTGTCATATGTTGAAAGATTGGAGCGACTGGGCTTGCATACACTGGAATTTGGAAAGATGAGAGGGGATCTGATTGAAACATATAAGATTATTAAGGGATTGGACGTGCCAGAGGCAGTAAGCATATTCCGATGTTGGGGGAGTCCAGAACCAGGGGCTACAGTTTAAGACTAAGGGGTAGGCTATTTAGAATGGAGTTGAGGAAAAACTTTTTCACCCAGAGGGTTCTGGATCTGTGAAATGCTCTACCTTAGAAGGCAGTGGAGGCCAAATGTCTGGATGCTTTCAAGAAAGAGTTAGATAGAGCTCTTAAAGATAGTGGGGTCAAGGGATATGGAGAGAAGGCAGGAATGGGGAACTGATTGTGGATGATCAGCCATGATCACAGTGAATGGCAATGCTGGCTTGAAGGGCCAAATGGCCTACTCCTGCACCTATTGTCTATTGTCTATAGTAACTTTCCCACAACTGATATCAGACTCACTGCCCTACAATTTCTTGGTTTCTGGTTTAAGCCTGTTTCTCGGCCGGAAACGTCGACTGTACCTTTTCCCTCTCCATCATAGATGCTGCCCAGCCTGTTGAGTTCCTCCAGCATTTTGCGTGTGTTGCTTGGATTTCCAGCATCTGCAAATTTCTACTTGTTAATGGCACACAACTTCTGTAGAAAAAAATTGCCAAGAGCAATCACGGTCACGGAAAGACCGTGATCACCGATGCCATATTTTCACACCGGCTAATAACCAATGCTTGCCGTGCGGGATAAAAAGGCAGTTTGGAAAACGTACAGCTAAGCCCACAAGGCCAAGCGGATCTTAGGTCGTACATTCTAGGAAAAAAGAACAGCAAATCACACAAGGTGCTGGAGGAACTCAGCAGGTCAGGAAATGCATGAACAGTCCACGTTCCGGGGCAACACATGAACGCTTTGGTTCCGCCTGCTCTGAGACCGGCTCCTGTATTCAGCAAATGTGAGTAAGAGCAAAAGTTATGGAAAACTCGGCAGGTCAAGGCGAGACATGCCAACGACCCATTTTTTCCAGAACTGAATGATGGGATTTTACTCTCTCCACAGACACAGCCTGATCCACTATATATAACCATATAACAATTACAGCACGGAAACAGGCCATCTCGGCCCTTCTAGTCCATGCCGAACACTTACTCTCACCTAGTCCCACCTACCTGCACCCAGCCCATAACCTTCCATTCCTTTCCTGTCCATATACCTATCCAATTTTTTTAAATACCGAACCTGCCTCTACCACTTCTACTGGAAGCTCGTTCCACACAGCTACCACTCTCTGAGTAAAGAAGCTCCTCCTCGTGTTACCCCTAAACTTTTGCCCTATAACTCTCAACTCATGTCCTCTTGTTTGAATCTCCCCCACTCTCAATGGAAAAAGCCTATCCACCTCAACTCTATCCCCCTCAGAATTTTAAATACCTCTATCAAGAACCCCCTCAACCTTCTCCACTCCAAAGAATAAAGACCTAATTTGTTCAACCTTTCTCTGTAACTTAGGTGCCAAAACCCAGGTAACATTCTAGTAAATCTTTTCTGTACTCTCTCTGTTGTTGACGTCTTTCCTATAATTTGGTGACCAGAACTGTACACAATACTCCAAATTTGGCCTCACCAATTCCTTGTACAATTTTAACCTTACATCCCAACTCCTATACTCAATGCCCTGATTTATAAAGGCCAGCATACCAAAAGCTTTCTTCACCACCCTATCCACATGAAATTCCACCTTCATGCACCATTGTTCCTAGATCACTCTGTTCTACTGCATTCTTCAATGCCCTACCATTTACCATGTATGTCCTATTTGGATTATTCCTACCAAAATGTAGCACCTCACACTTATCAGCATTAAACTCGATCTGCCATCTTTCAGCCCACTCTTCTAACTGGTTTAAATCTCTCTGCAAGCTTTGAAAACCGACTTCATTATCCACGCCACCTACTTTAGTATCATCTGCATACTTACTAATCCAATTTACCACCCCCTCATCCAGATCATTAATGTATATGACAAAGTGTTTCCGGCAACTTTTCTTTGATTTTCGGCGCGTGCACCTAGAAAAGCGGGAATTTGTTTAAAAAATTTAAACCAAGTTTTCTTCCTAACATAGATAAGATGGAAACTTGGTAAAATTTAGATTAATTCCCGTTTCTCTTCACCAGGTTATGTCATCGGACTAGATGGCATTGCCATGCATCGCAGGGTGAAATTTAAAACAAATCTCTCCCCCCGCTCACCTCTGTAATTATACAAAGTGGAGTGCCTCTCGATTACGTGGTATCACAAACAAATTTATACAAATAGCATGCAGATCAAAACAACTGGAGTTTTGTCTTGGTAACTCATTTCTATATTAAGGGATTAAAAACGAGTTCAATGTTAAAGTTTGCTCATGTAAGAATACTTACTAGTTAATAGACGAAGTGAAATACACCTCTGCTCCAAAGCCAATTCCCCAGTCGAAGTACTCCTGCTTCGTTAGGGGAACGATACCCGAGGCACCGCTCCTAAATTATTAACTAACCCGTGAGGTGGCGAACGGCAATGAACGATGTGAATAAATAGAGCTTGGATACCGGTTGCTGCTCCCTTCTCAGATTATTGGGCAGCTTTATCTCCGCCTTCTTCCTTCCTTATGTTGGCAAAAGACAGTTTATCCGAGCACAAAGTCTAAACTGCTCAACTTATCTATCACTAACCACAGACAGAATATGTGGATCTACGGCCCTCCGAGGGGCACCAATAGAGACCCAAACCTTTAGATCATCATTCCGGACGCTAGGGTCTACATCAGCGCTTCCCAGTAACACCTCCCTCTCCCTCTTCTTCTATTTCTCACTCTGCCCTCACCTTGCTATCACCTACCCCTGGGTCCCCTCCTCCTTCTCCTCTCTCCTCTCCTATCAGATTCCTTCTTCCCCAGCCTTTGTCCATTTGCTGCCCAAAGATGCCCCAGCTTTTGGAAGTCTGTTGGAGGGAGGAGGTGAGGCAGCTTCACAGGCAGGTGAAGGCATCAACATTGTTGAGCTGTTTGCCTTCAATCTCAATTTGTGGTTCTGCAGGGTTGATGTTGCTGAAGTAGAACTGAAGACTTCTGCAGGCTGATGGTATTGGAGTATAAAAGTTGCATTGTTTGCTGTGTAACCAAAATTATGTAGTCTGAGTTTGCTATTTGCTATGCATGTATCCAACTGAATGTAGAAGACAATGGTGTGTTAATGAGAGGTAGCTAAGAGATGTGGATTATGTAGTCTGAGTTTGCTATTTGCTATGCATGTATCTGATGCACCATCAATAACTCTCTCTGAGACGTAAAAGCGAGGTATCGGCTTTTATTGACTGGAAGAAGGAACAAGCAGTGAGTGACCACCATACTACATCCTGGAGACTGAGAGGCCGGGCTCAGACCTCCATCACCTTTATACAGGGGTCTGTGGGAGGAGCCACAGGAGCAGTCAGCAGGGGGCATGTCCAGACAGGTATATGTAGTTTACCACAGTATCCAATTGAATGTAGAAGACAATGGTGTGTTAATGAGAGGTAGCTAAGAGATGTAGATTAGACCATGATTAAGTCAATGGGTAGAAACAATAGTGGTTGATGTACTTGTGATACGCAACTGTAGACCGATTGGATATGCTAATGCAACTAAACCAGGAGATTGCTATAAAAAATGCTATGTACAAGGATTGGTGGGCAATCAGCGACTAGCTCAATGACTGTCTCAGCTTTGATTTGCAAATTAAAGTTTAATACTTCTTGAGGAGTCTCCTGGTAACTTGTGGGGCACGAGAAATCACGACAATGGTTAGGCTGAATTTTCTTGCTGCCACAGCGAGCTCCTGCAAGTCCCTGTCACTGTGCGCTGCAAGAGCGCAGTCATCAGCAAAGAGGAAGTCTCGTACTATTGACTCTTCAGTCTTGGCCTTGAAGCATCCATGTTGTTGTTGTTTCTCTGTGAGAGAGCAGAGAACAGCATTGTTTATTGTACCCTGTAATTTAGGCATGGAAACAGCCACACCAACAATTACACATTAAGTAGTTAACATACCACAGTAATTTTCCTTAATATACTGATGAACCAACAGATTCTCAGGCATATCAGGATCCTTGGATTCCTTTAAATAATGCATCTTAAAATCAACTAAAGCCACCGGAAAAAAGTACGGTGGAGTTACCAAAAAAGCTACAGTGGGACAAATCACACAATCCAACAATTCCTAGTGTGATGAGAACCCAAAACTAAAATCACTTTTCTTGTGATGTTCCTAATTGTCTTCCAACACACTTTTAACAGGGTGATCATTCCTCTGCCCCCTCAAGTTAACCCAGTACGTTAACAACAACTTCATCCTCCATAACTGTAAGGGTAATTGTCCCATTTCAACCAGTAAAGCTGAAACAGGAGATGACTTTACTGCACCACACACAGTCTTAAAGCCTGAGCTTGTATCACATACAAACATTTTAAACTTTGAAGATGAAGTTGATCCATAAGCCACACAGCCATAATCAAGTACCGATCTAATTAAACAAATATATATCGTCAACAGAGTTTTTCATGTGGCACCCCAAGAATACCTGCATAGACACCTAAGGGTATTTACTGCCCCTTTACATTTGTCAATCATCTTTCTGATATAGTGCTTTCATGTCAGCTTATTATCCAACCACATGCCAAAAAATCTTACCACTGACACTTCAAGGGTTTGATTAAGTATTTTCAAATTAAGTGCAGGTCTATTGATCCTGTTTGAACATAGAACATAGAAATCTATAGCACTTTACAGGCCTTTTGGCCCACAATGTCTTATAGTCTTTTAACATCTTTGGACTATTTTTACTGTGCCCATGGTCTTTTTTTAAACAATTATGCTATTGTTTGCACTGTTGTAACTATGTGGTTTTGTGCAGGTCTGGTGGATTTGGAGCTCCTTTCCGGGGAACACGCTAAGACGGTAATGCAATATTAATACGCTGCGGCCTCTCCGGACTCTAGATTGGGGATTGCCAAACATTATGTGGATTTTCTGGTGTAGTCTGTTTTGTCATGTGCTTTTGTGATATCATTCTGGAGGAACGTTGTCTAATTTTTTAACTGCATTGCATTTGTGGTTTCTAAATGACAATAAACTGAATCTGATCTGACAATGTTGTGCCAGCCTTTGCAAAACATGTAACTTGTGTTTTAGCTACTAAAAGCTTAAACCCCCATCTATTTGCCTGCTGTTCAACCATATTAATTGCTAATAGCATCCTATATACAAAATAGAAATTTTTTACTCTGATCCATAAAGCTCCAAAATCTGCAAAAAGTGATCTTCCTAGCCCAGTACCTATCTCAGAGAAGATGTCATTAATCATAACATTAAACAATAAAGGGCTGCAGATACGGTACTGCCCTGTGGAGTCCCATTCTCTGAAGCCCAAATACACCTTACCTGCCCTTATCTGCATAGACCATCAAAATAAAACTCAGAAAAATATTATATAGACTTCCTCTCACTCCTAATTTCCATAAATTAATCAAAGACCCTTCCTCCATAACATATCATATACGTTCTTCATATCAAAGAATACTGCTATTACAACTTCTAATATCACAATAATTTTCCTAATATCTTCTAAGCATAAAACTGAATCCAATTTCATTCTACCCTTCCAAAATCGCTCTGATGAAACACTGTCACCTCTTTTTTTCCAAAATACAATTCAAACATTCTATTATGGAATTCTATTACCATACATTCCATAAGTATGAGTATTGTGTTAGACAAGAATATTGTGTTCAAACCCCAGGATTCTTTTGATTCTCCTCTAGCAACTGCATGAGCAATGAAACACACAACTACACAGATAGTCTAACTAGCTTTTAACTAAATTAGAGTATTTGAGTATACCTAACTTAGAGTATCGTGTTCAGTTCTGGTCACCTCATTATGGGAAGGATGTGGAAGCTATGGAGAGGGTGCAGAGGAGATTTACCAGGATGTTTCCTGGTTTGGAGAGCAAGTCATATGAAGCAAGGTTAGCAGAGCTGGGACTTTTCTCTTTGGAGAGTAGAAGAATGAGAGGGGACTTGATAGAGGTCTACAAGATTATGAGAGGGATAGATAGGGTGGATAGTCAGTACCTGTTTCCCAGGGCACCACTAGCAAACACCAGAGGGCATATGTACAAAATTAAGGGAGAGAAGTTTAGGGGAGACATCAGGGGTAAGTTTTTTACGCAGAGGGTTGTGAGTGCCTGGAATGACTTGCCAGCGATGGTCATGGAGGCTAAAAAATTTGGGGGTATTTAAGAGCCTCTTGGACAGGCACATGGATGAAAGAAAATAGAGGGTTATGGAATAGTGTGGGTTTAGTACTTTTTTTTAAGGATTATATGGGTCGGCACAACATGGAAGGCTGAAGGGCCTGTACTGTGCTGTAGTGTTCTATGGTTCTAAGTTTACACAAATAGGACGTTAATGACATTGGTCAATATGAGGGTTTTTCAGGTTTTACTGCCATTTTCCATGCCGAGAGAAGATGGCCTAAATTCCAAGTATGATTTAAAAATTGGTTCATCTTAAGAGAGTTGTCGGTCATATGTTTCAACATACAATAACATATATCATCCTTTCCTGGAGCCATCTGACCTGTAATGTTGATAGTTTCTTAAATTCAAACCACTAATACTATCACTGCAACAGCTGGCTTCCAACACATTCACTTAAAACCTTGTCCCTATATTGTTTAATCTCTTCACTTATGTTATCTTGATTATGAATTGCAGCAAATGACCGAGCTGGTAACTCAACCTTCTCTATTTCAGTAACAATCATATTACCCTCTTTAATCAATACTGGAATGTTATTAGCACTATGAATCCCCTCATTTTCTTTTAAATCATTCCCCAAACATCTCGGTTTAACTCCCCTTCCAATGCTACAATTTGACCTTCAGTAAACCTTTCTCGCTGCCTTTGCTACTTTCCTCATCATGGTCTGTGCCCTTTAATACTTAAAAAGGTCACTCAGAGAGTGATGCATCTCAACTTTCCTACATACCTTATTTTTCTCCATTATTGGCTCTGCACACTCCTCATTTTATCATGGTACAGCCTTTCTCCTATTAATGTGGTGGAAGTAATTTCTTTTGTCAAATAAACTAGTTAAACTATCTGTGTAGTTGTGTGTTTCATTGCCCATGTTGTTGCTAGAGGAGAATCAAAAGAATCCTGGGCTTTGTTTTAAATTCATAGAAGTATTTTATGTAACTTTGCCAGCAGGAAATGAAAAACAGCAAGGCAAATGGTTGGAAGTCTTGTCTTCTGCTTCATTTCTGAGACAGAATTTTGTGGAACCACATTTAATATGTGTTCACATTAACTGCTAAAGGGTAAAAATCCCTCCCGTTATATTAAAACTCACATATACTATATAATATCACAACTTCAGTAGATGATAAGACCATAAGATATAGGAGCAGAATTAAGCCAGTCTGCTCCGCCATTCAATCATGGCTGATCCTTTTTTTATTCCTCCTCAGCCCCAGTTCCCGGCCTTCTTCCCGTAACCATTGATGCCATGTCCAATCAAGAACCTATCAATCTCTGCCTTAAATACACCATGAACTGGCCTCCACAGCTGCATGTGGCAACAAATTCCACAATTTTGAGGACGGATGGAGTTACAAGTTAGAAAAAATGTCGTTATGGGTGGAACTGAGAAATAAGAAAGGCACGGCCATGTTGACAGGGTGATATTACAGACCACCCAATAGTCCGAGGAACAAATTGGTAGAGAAATTGCATAAACATTACGTTGTTATAGTAGGTGCTTTTTAAACTTTCCACATATTGGCTGGGAGTCCCAACCTGTAAAAGGGCTATATGGATAGAGTCTGTCAAATATGTTCAGGAAGGTTTCCTTCATCTGTATGTAGAAGTCCCAACGAGATAGTGTGCGGTACTCAAACTGTTTGGGAATGAGACAGGGCAGGTGTCAGAAATTTGTGCAGGGGACCATTTTGCATCTAGTGATCATAATGCCATTAATTGCCAAGTATATATGCAGAAAGATAGGTTTGGTCCAGAGATTGAGATTCTAAATTGTCATTTTGAGATCATCTGTTTACTTATTTCCATAGATACTGCTTGCAGAAGGCCAATTTTGTCCCTAACAATCTTTTTGCTCTTAACATATCTGTAGAATCCTTAAGGATTCTCCTTCATCTTGTCTGCT